>NC_134013.1:11285000-11910000 GCF_040712315.1 Castanea sativa | reverse complement strand
CAAACCCACACAAATCACAAATCCAGCCATAGCCACGCCACGAAATCCGCGGCGTTCTTGAATCCGATGAAGGTGGTGCCGATGGAGATCGATGGTGAGATGGAGGACTGGGCGAGATGGGTCGGTGGCATGAGACAGTGACGTGGGCGATGAGAATGAGGATCGGCGGTGAAATGGAGGACTGGGAGAGATGGGTCGGCGATGAAGATCGACGATCCAGAAGTTATCGGCGGCGAAGCTCGACGATCCAGAAGTTATCGGCGGCGAGGCTCGACGATCCAGACCTTATCGGCGGCGAAGCTCGACGGTCCAGACCTTATCGACGGCGTCGGCGTGGGTCTCAGCTGATCGGCGTGGGTCTCAGAGAGGGAAGAGAGAAGACGGCGTCGGCGGTGAGCTCAGAGAGGGACTGTGAAGTGAAAGAGAAGGAGAGATTGAAATGGAGATGCTTTCCGGAGGAGTGTATGAAGAGAAAGAGGTCTGCGTGCAATGAAAAAGGGAAATGAGTGAAGTATTGTTTTTTTAATCACTGCCGAATAAAATATTACTTTTTTTTTATAACTTTCAGCTACAGTGCTCATGTATTGATACATGAGCACTGTAGCGCAAAGCTAAAATTTTTTAGCTTTGCCTCCACTGCTGCATGTGGGTTTTTAGCAATATAGCTATTTAGCTCCACTGCTGTGAATGCTCTTACAAGTCATGAACCTTCTTTAGCTTTACATGAGCATTTAATTCAAGATGTAAAACTTCTAGTTTCTCCCTTCTCTTGCTTTAGTTTTGTCTATGTTCGCCCTCAAGGAAATGATGTAGCCCATGCATTGGTTAGACGACCAATTAATTCGCCCAATTTAACTATTTGGATGGAAGATGTACCACTACACATTCTACATGTTGTTTAAGCAAATTTAGCCTCTTTGATTAATTAAATTCCAAGTCTTCATTCTCAAACAAAAAAAGAAAAGAAAATGGAAACCTACCATTTCTTCCATTTGCCTAAACACTTTAATTTATAACTGCAAAGGTAGTTTATTGTGTGCCCAAAGGCTTTAAATTATAAATGCAAATTTGGTTTATTGTGTGTGTGTGTGTGGACAAAACTCAGGTACAGTACTTTAGGTGTTGTTCGTTAGGTTCCTCTCTTAGGATTCAGTCATATGGCTACTTAACTAAATTTACACTTTCATCCCATAAGAAAATATCCACATTATATATATACACACACACACACACACGTAAAGACTCGGAAAATAAAGGCTCAAACCTATCTAGAACAGTCAGTGACGACTCCATAAATTTTTCTCAGGATGTTCCTTAAATTAAATTATTATTTGCACTAGCACACATCCCATTGGTTAATTAAATTATTGTTTATTATTTATTGGTTAATTAAATTATTATTTATTATTTATTAGTTGCTTTCCTTAATTAATTATTGGTTAATTAAATTATTGTTTATTAGTTGCACTAGCACATATCTGATGTGCATTTACTTCCCTCAATTCAAATACCTCACTCGGCCCCATGTGCCATGTGCCAATCCACCCCCACCCCACTCAACAAACAATGAGACAAGCTTCCCAATCACAAGAGCAAGCGGCCAATAAAAAAATTTCACAATCACAGATCACAATAAGACAATTAATTATATCTCACCAAGTTTCACCAACACCAACACACACCAACACCCATGGATAAAGCCAAAAAGAAAAAGTCAAGAACATGGTCAAAATATTAATAAAGTTAAAGTTAAAGTTAAGCTGAGCCAATCACAGTTGTCAAAAAAAAATCAGATAAAGTATTAAGGTTAAACTGTTAAAGTCTTAAAGAACAAAGAGAGAGAGAGAGAGAGAGAGAGAGAGAGAGAGAGTCATTATTTCATTTCAGATTTCACTTTCATTTTCATTTTTCAGATAAAGAGAGAGAGAGTTAGAGAGAAAAGGAGAGAGAAGTTATGAAATACCTTGAGGTTGAGGTTGAGGGAGCACCGGAGCAAGCCAAGCGACGGAGCAAGGGACGTGACCAAGCCGAGCGACAAGCAACGGAGCAAGGGATGTGATTGAGCTGAGCGACGAGTGACAGAGTGAGCGATGCAACCGATCGGCAATCTCTAATCCGATCCAGTGAGCAATCTCCGATGCCCGAATCCCGATGTGATGTGCTCTGGACTGAAGCTCGAGTTATGTTGGCTGATCGATCTCCGATGCGGCAATGCCCGATCCGTCTATTGGCTTGTGTTGTAGCGTTGCTCTGTTGAAGTTTTTGTCTTTAGGTTTGCTTTAGTGATTTGAGTTTTTTTTATTTGTGATTTGCAGCGTATATTGGGTTTTTTTTTTCTTTTTTTTTGGAGAATCCATGGGTTTGCTTTACCTGTTTAACATGGGTTTTGGTTACATTTAGGATTGATGTTGGGCTTTTTTGTGGGCTTACTCTGTTACAAATTTTTTTTTTTTAAGATTTTAGTTCAAAAATTTTTTTGGGGTTTTTGTTTTTTTTTTTTTTTTTGTTTTGTTTTTTTTTTTTTGTTTTGTTTTTTTTTGTTTTTTTTCTAGCTTGAAAGTAGAACAAATAATTTTCTTTTAAAAAAATTGAGGGTGTTCCTCATTTTGCTTGAGGGTTTTCCTTTTTTTTTTAAAGGCTAAACAAATAAAAAAATTTAATTATTATACATAATATTTTTTTTCAAGTCAGGGTATTCCTGGGAACACCCTGAGTTCAACGTGGCGTCGCCATTGAGAACAGTGATACCTTGTCCCCCAAATCAAGCCCAAACAATAGAATTTTTAAGAGAATAGGCCACTAACTCAAGTGCAATACAAGCATAAATCCAAGTCTAAAGCCGAAGAATCCATAGTAACAGATAAGTGCAATTGGAACAATAATTGAGGATAATATCCTCCTCGGGAAAATCCGAGGATCAGTTTCTTGTATATAAATTTAGTCCTGGTTCTTTACAAGATAATCTTGAATTCTCCTCACTAATTTCTTTTTACTTAAAGATTGTCCATCTCCTTTTTCTAGAGAGTTCCCTTCCTTTTATGGTCATTTCCCTGGAATCTCAGCCCTCTATTTGTACGCCTTATGTGATTTCTTAGGATACTTGTCCTATCAGGACCCTTCTGGAGGTGGTAAAGAGAGCTACCACCTGTGATATTGCTGTTCAGGGGTCATTTCTTCATTAATGCAGCTGATAAGGTTGGTGTAGAGCATTCAATGCAAATGTGGGAGATATCTCATTCAGGAAACTTCCTCCCACCAACCTTGCATTAGTCATTGTTTCTCCTCCTATCCTTGGGTCTTTAAGGGATATTAGTTGCCCTAATTCTCTTGTTCTCCTCGGGTAGGTGCAATCCTTGGAGTTTGCTTACCCATCTTAGCTTGAATTGGGCGAATTAATCTTTGATTAGGACTCTTCAGTCCTCAAACCCCCCACAATACACACACACACACACACATATATGTATATTGTAAGGATGTGGTTCGGTCCACAACCCAAATGGTTTAGGCAATGGCCCAATGAGCCCAAAACAATAAATTTGTTAGAGTGAGCTTGATATTGAATGTTCAATGAGTTAGAGAATAGGCTAGTTAGTATTAGGATAAACAAGACAAACAGTTTGAAAAAGAAAAATGTTCCTCGGTTAGGTCCGAGGAAGGTGTGTTCTTATATACTTTTTTTAGACTCATACCAATGTTGAAGTTCTTGGTTACACAACGGTTTTTCTTCTCACTCCTTTTTTATGATCCCTCCCTTGTAATGGAGTTCTCCCATTTTATATTTATTTCCCTTCTTTCATCTCAGTCTTCCATGTGTAAGTCAGATTGCTAATCTCTATGATAGTTGTCCCATCAACACCTTCTTAAAATATTTGTGGGTAGCTGTAAGGCTGACAGTTACTGTTCATATATCACTTCCATACTAATGCGGCCAGGGGGTTAGATGCAGAGCATTCAATGTGGTGGTAGCAACTTTCTTCCTAGATATTTCTCAATTATCTGTTAACTTATCTCTTTTCAATGCTTATCCTTCCAAGCACGGTTGCCTGCTGCCCAGCACTTGATGGGTGGTCGGACTTTAAGCCTCCACTTTATTGGCCAAGGAGATATCACTCATCAGACAACGTCACTTGTTCATTGTGACTTGACCTCTTCCTTGGCCCAATAATCTATCTATTTTCGCTAGTACTTATCTATCCTCGGGCTATTTGACGTCCTCGAACACGGCCCACGACCCAATATTATTATATAAACCCTTCATCCCTACATACATACATACATACATATATATATATATATATATATATTATTTTTTAATAATAAACTTTACAAGTCACACTAACTGGAATCCAGATAGCTTATTTTTTTATTTGAAAATAATAAATTTTACAAGTTGAGCCAACTAAAATTCAATTGACTTATGAAGCAAAAAAAAAAATCAGTTGACTTATTGTAATTAATGCACAATATACTTGGCATAAATAATGAATTTATATAAAAATGATGTAATTTTGGTCATAACTTATAACCTTAGTAAGTTGTGAAAAAAAAAAAAAAAGTATTAAACATAATTCCTTTTACTCTCAAAAACAGAAAATTCCTTTTAAAATTATGGCACATATAGGTATAGTACATGTTATGATTTGTGAGAAGAAAACAAATGCAAGCTCAACCAATCTCAGTCCGTATTGAGAGCTGATCATTTTCATATTTTGAATGGCCTGGCCCGAATTTTGGATGTTACATTCACGCCCAGCCTTCTAAAAACTGACAAATTTTAACCCAAATCCCAAAAGTTGCCAACTCATGCCCACTACGAATGGAGTGAATCGATTGATGATTGGGATCGATACAAGAATTGTACGGATACCGATATGTATCAAAAAGAATTGTTCCAAAAGAGGTTGCGCACTTATGTCCAGACATGGTTTAAAGACCCGACCAGTCTCTTCCTGCCGACTGCGTAAAAGTCATTACCCACGCACCATTGCTTTTCCAACCCCACCACTCCTCTGTCACGTCATGCCATTCTCAACCTCGAATACAGTGAAGAAGATAAGTCGGATTGCATTTTGCATCCCAAGTATTTCGTGAAAAGTGAAGACATTAACGTAGCAAATCAAAAGGGCCTTTATTTTATGTACAAACCTGAATTTTTTTTTTCATTCGATATTACACGGTATTTTGATATTTTTTTTCTCTCAGTCAAAAACACAAACACCTCGTGCGTCTCTCAGCTACAAATCCCACCAACCAAAAAGAAAGCGTGTGTATCTTACAATGTTTTTTTTTCTTTTTTTTTTGGGACTTGATTTTTTACAAAGCGCCATAAGGAATTTGCTGTGGAAGCCTAAACCGGACCTGAGAAGCCGGAGACTTGACCGCAACGCCGTGCCAGCAAATACCGCCTTTGCACATCTCGTGGGCGTGTTCTTTGGAAACCGCATACGTGGCCTTGCGAGACAAGTCCCACGTCAACGTGCCGATCAAGATGAGGCCCACCACAGCGGTGGACACAATCAGCACAAACCCAGCGCTAAAGCTTCGCCCGCCGACCAATCCACAAGCCTTGATCCCTGCAATCACCGCCACGTAGATCGTCGCCAAGTTCCCCACCACAGCGTCACATAACGCCATCTCTAGCTGACTTTAACCCCCCTGGCCCTGGGCTATACTATTTTGGCTGGTTGGTTAGTTCTGAGGGCCTATTTGGGAGGGTATATAAGGAAGAGAAGAAAATTTGGGGTTTTTGGTTGTTTGGGTTGGAGGACTTGACTTTGACTTGTGACTTGGAATTGAAGCAAAGTTTGGGTGAGTGGGTGCGTGTATGAGTATGAAACGATGCGATTTGCAATACAAAGCAGCGGACCTGGTGGGATTGGAAATTTTAAGGGGATGTAATTAATGCGTCGTGTTGAGAATGTTTTGAGGGGTATTGATTACTATTGGGTTGAAAATTGAAATTTACTAAAACAGGGTATGCTAATCGAGGAACTCTGAGCTTATCTCCATTTTTTATTTTTTTTCTTTTTTCTGAATTTGTGTTTTTCATAGAAGGGGAAAGTGGAAGGTAGCCATCCACGTTTGTGTTTATTGTTTTGGACAGTGCTGAGTACACCCGCCGATTTTTTATGGTCCAAAGAGACACCGCCACGTTTTTTTCTTTTTTTTTACCGGAGATATAGTGAGCTGCATACGTGGCGATTCTGCAATTCGTTGTGGTGGTCTGTTTCTTTTTATTTTTCTCTTTAGCATTTTTTTAATTTAATACTGTTATTGTTATAATACTTCGTCCTGTAGGGTAAAACTGTATACGTGTAAGAGGCCAAGAGCACGACATTGGTGGATAATAGAAAAATGTGTGTCTAAAATGAGTCCCAATAATGAATGCATAATTGTGTAAATTTAAAAGTTTTTTTTTTTACAATAATCATATAAATTTATTCTTAACCATATTCATTTTGTATTTAGTTTTTTTTTTTACTTATCTCGAAAATAAAAGAAGATAATGGATGATAATCGTTGTAAAAACAATGATAAAAATCAATAAAATTTGTTACTTTAATAAAATTGAATGTAAAATATATAATTTGATGTAGGTGTTTTGAAAAGTGAGTATATTGACAAAATAAGTTCTTATTACTAAAACTTGTCTCATTACATGTGTTTTGCATGTGCGATGAAGTTTTTTTTTGTTGGTCTAGTGTCAATATTTTTCTTTTGAAAATAAAATAGACAAGTTTGTTTTGAAGATATGGATCAATAGGAAAGTGTTCTATTTTGTAAGTATTTTAAGTGAAGTCGGAGATATATTATTACCGAATTGTCTTCAAGTTTTTTTCTTATTAAAGGTAAGGTCTAAAAGTATTTCTAAATCGCATAAAAGTCCAATCCAAAAAAATGAATCATTTTATAAGTAATAGTAGTATAGATAAATATATATTTTTTACGAGATAATGTGAATGTTCTATGGTGATATTGCTTGCCTAACAATGCTAGGACCACATGTCCACAGCATTTTATATAATTTTGTCAGAATTTAGTAAATTCACCACACAGCGAAGCGAATTATGAATGGCAGAAAATAATTCAGTAAATTGTGACATATTCATCCCTCACAATATAAATTGCGACAAAAATTAAATAAAAGGGTGTAGTTCTAGCATTTTTTGTTGCCAGCATGCTAGGGAAACTTCACGATTCACGCGCTCAAGTGGGCAATTTGGTGGTCCTGCTAAATGCATCCTTATCATTGTCCTGTAAACAATAAATTCTCTACCCAAAAAAAAAAAAAGAGTAATAACCCCTCTCTCTCGAAAAAATATCTGATCGTAGAATTTTTTTTTTTTTAAATTTAATATAATAAAAAGAATTATTAAGTGGTACAAATCATTGTTATTAATACCATTTTGGACCCCGTTTCAGTTTGCCTAGTGGAATGGAATATTTCGGTACCGGCCGATTTCGGCGTACCGTTTTAAGATGTTTCGGGTTCCTAAAAATTAAATTATATATATTCTTGTAAAACATAAAATTGTCAATTCTAATAAATAAATAACTAAATTTCAAATAATACAAATCATTACTCATTACATAAGCCCATAATAATTAATAACTAATAAGCCAACAAAATTTATAACATAATATTAGCCATCAAATAATAAATTTTTTTTTTTTTTTCCATAGGCCAAATCAAGTACCGGCCGGAATTCACATCTCGGCCGGAATTGGCCGAAATTGGCCGGAATGGACCGGAATTTGGCCCGAGGTGGAACGTTAAGTATCTCGGTACCGGTTTGCATACCGGAACGAAAAATTCCGGCCGTTCCGGCCGGAACGGAACGGAATTAATAACAATGGTACAAATGTATGTAACAATAACAAAGAATTATAATATGTATAACTTGATTTATCTTGATATAATAATTATATATAAAAGTTTTAATATGCATTAATAGTTGATGAGCATTGAGCCAGGACCAAGCCATGTTGATAGGCATAGCTGCTCGTAATTGGTAAGTATAGGATTTGCTGTTGCTTAAAGCTTCTTTTACTGCATTTAATTATGGAGTTGGATTACTGATAATGAAATGAAGGGGAACCAATAACCATAATGCGCCATCTTTTGTTGTGTACATATAGGTGAACGTCACTATTTACCGTATACTAATTGGATGACAAAGAAAGAGAGGATAAAATAGAATTTGCGTGGTTCAAGCTAATAAAAAATGTCTGAACGAAATCTAATTTAATTATGAGTTCTAGTTAACTTAACTAGTAAATTTCTTATATTTGAATAAGAGATTTTGAGTTTAATTATCACATACTAAAAACTAATTAGTATCTTGATTTAACGATAAAAAACACAACCTTTAAAAAGAGATGTCATAAGTTCAAACTCAATAAATTTTTTTTAAAAAAAACTAATTTAATTCAGGTGGTAATCATGGAGGAGTATGGTGGTAACTTTAAGGTTCGGTTTTGATCATAGTTTTCAAAAAGTTTGGAATAAAAATAATAGGGAAATTTTGAACCAAGCAGTGTGGGATTACTCGTTGATGCCCACAGAGAAATATTGTAATTCTTTGGTGTGTGAACTCCAAGGCTCTAAAGTTAAGCTAACGATTTTTATGCTCCGATGCAAGGAACCAAGCTTCCCAATAAAATGTATCATCATGGTTCAGAGGGAAACTATGATTAATTAAGAAACATCTACAATCGAGTGGAACCGTTCATACATGGTTCTCAATTAATTAAGAAACAACTACAACAGAGTAGAACCGTTTATACATGGTTCCCACAGCATCAAGACCAACTAAGAGAGCAACATCAGCTGGGGGGAAGGGAAAATTACAAAATCTTGAAAAAGTAAGGCACCTCTTCTAGCAAGAGCATCAACATACTTATTTGCTTCCCTATAACAATGTTGAATTCGGACTCTCGGAATTTTCTTTAATCCCTCTTTGCAATCAGCAATAAGAACGTCATTTCCATGTGCTTTCCCTTCACCTTTCAGTAACAGGTCCACCACAATATTCGCATCCAATTCAATTAGCACATTAGTCAAGTTCAAATCAATGCATAAATTGATCCCATCCCTTAGCGCTCATAGTTTTGCCACCACATTGGTGGTATGACCAATAGCTCGAGCATAACCACGCACCCAGTTCTCAATGGAATTTCTAATAATACCACCACCATTAGCTTTGTTCGGATTGCCCAAGGAAGACCCGTCAGAGTTTAACTTAAACCAATTTTCTGGAGGAGGGAGCTAACGCACCTGAATGGAGCATGTGGTATGCTTATGCCTTTCATTTAGACCAAGGTAAGCAAACTCCGAAACTTTGGCTAATGTTTCTACCATGATTGGTTTAAGAGTGGCATGGTCCCTAAAAATCACCCTGTTTCACCAAAGCCATAAACTCCCAATTCCAAAAGGGAAAATAATTCCCCAACTAATGCTAATACCAACAGCCTTATAGGAGGTGCAGTTGATTTTGAGCCAGTCCAAAAGGTTTGCAACATTAAATAAATTGGTGTGGATGGGAGGAGGGAAGGAATCGCAAAAGGCCCGAACCTAAGGACAATTTCTGAGCAAGTCTAAGATTGATTCCGTTGCAGAGTTGCAAATTGGGCAACAAAAGGGAATGTTGAGGCCTCTAGCAGCAAGGACTTCTCTAACTGGTATGCTTTTATGGAGACACTACCATAAAAAGCATTTGATTTTAGGTAGAGGGATCAACTTCCAAACCCTTACCTTATAAAAGATCTGTATGGATAGTTGTCATTGTCCATACAAGCCAGTTTGTAGGCTTCTTTGAGCTCAAAATCTCCATTTGGTGAGAAAACCCATGAAATGGGATTCATATTATTTGCAACCAAGGGGAAGGGGGTGGCTTTGATTTTTTTACAGATGGTAGGGGGGAGTGCAAAGGATAGTCGACCAAGACTCTAATCTCTGTGATGAATAACATACTTCAACAAAAGATCTTCCTCCCCCCTTTGAAAAGGACCTACAATCAGATTCTCAACGGCCCATCATTCAGTCATTTATCATGTCAAAAGGACAATCTACTATTCATACCTACTATCCATTTAGTGTCTTTCATGAAGATTGGTTCCCCTTTCTTAAGAGCTGTCCATGTAGTTGAACAAGATCTTGGTTTCAAGAGGTTCTGCCTTCTTCTATATATGTATTTGTGAGAAAGCACATAGGTCCAAAGAGAATCCTTCAATTGATGGAATCGCCAATTGAGTTTGGTTAGTAAAGCTATATTCCTCTCCTTTGCTGACTAAAGTCCCAAACCTCCATCTTTTTTGGCCTTGGTGATTTTCTTCCAGCTGAGTAAGTGTAATTTCTTTTTGTCATCCTCGAAAGGTAGAAAAGGCAACCAAGATTTGATGATTCAGAGCATCTCAGCCCAACTAAAACTAATATTCTAAACTCGTGGCCATATGCATGAACGGATCTGGTTCACAAGACTTAAGGGTGAAGGCCTAAACAAATTTGGAGATTTTTTTTTTATTTTTTTGATAATCTAAACTTTTATTAAAGGAAAAAAACTAAGGAACATGTAAAAACAGTCCGCCATGCAAATATTAACAATAATAGCAGCAAGGTTAGGCTTATTACAAGAAAAATGCCTTCCACTATTATTTGATCCAATTTTTTCTCAAGAGTAATTTAAAGAGCCCATAGAATAGTTGTAGCCTCAACTTGTAAGGGAGGGCACAACTCATGAAGTTTAGGCCATACCTAAATGACTTATCCATTATCATCTCTAGTTACTACATCAAAAGTGGAAAACTCATGGAAGATTGCAGCATCTACATACAACTAAATCCAACCTACTATAGTGGGGCTCAGTGCTTCACATCACCTTCCACTTTGAATGGCTTTTCACTTATTGTTGCAAAAGCAAATTCTTGGAACCTATTTTCAATGTTTCTGGCAATAGCAATTGATGATGCAAAGAAGATCAGTAGGCTGGATGCTTCGGACTTGAAAGGACTACTGGTTCTCTCTGCGGCCTGAAAAAAGAAAGAAAAGCGAATCAAAGGCGACCGGGGCTGCCAGCCAAAAACCCTCCGATGGCAAAGTTAGTTTTTCTCTCTATGTTATCTGAGTTCCAACTTTTTTGGAGTAAAAAATGAACATACCTTGGCCTTGTCTGAAACAGCCTTTATATAGTGTTCTTATAGGCGGTTATCAAAATTGAAACTTCTCCTGGATTCAAGGAGAGGCAGAAATCAAACGTAACTTGCATAACCGTTTAGAAGTTATGCTTCTGTTCCACAACGGATACCAGGCGGTTATGCGTGGGATAAGGGATTATCACGTCATATTCGGAGATTTTTCTAAGTATGATACCCTCGTCCTGGAGTCCCTTAGTTGAGTGTGCTTTGGTACACGCGCTGGGGTTGTCTCGTCTAACAGGCAAATTCCTTCAAGATGAGGTTGTCGGCACTCTAGACGAGTGCATCA
This sequence comes from Castanea sativa, assembly GCF_040712315.1. Lineage (NCBI taxonomy): Eukaryota > Viridiplantae > Streptophyta > Magnoliopsida > Fagales > Fagaceae > Castanea > Castanea sativa. The sequence continues at coordinate 11,898,518 of NC_134013.1, read as the reverse complement.
CTGGTGGTGCTTACCTCGTCCAGAGCTCTTCTTGCTTGGATGGGGTAGTTGCAGGTGGGTTCCAAAGGGTGCTTACAGTTCCAGACGGGTTACGGACGACCTTTATGGACGACTTGGAGATCAGCAAAATCAATACCCCATCAATTGCCCCCTGTTTAAGGGTCGTCCAAAGCTCTTCGGTTTTTGGACACGCTTCAACATATCATCCCACGTGCCTCAAGGTAGAGGGTGGGCTCCAACGGCCACCAAATTGTGCCACGTGTCATCATTTACTTGGTTAACCGTCATGTCGATTTGAGTTTTCGAGGAAGTTGCCACGTGGTTCTCCCTGATTGGATATTTCGTTTCAAGTCTCACTTTTCAACGCCTATAAATAGTGGATTTCCTCCCATACCCTCTCCATTTTTCAAATTTCCTTGTTTGACATCTCTCATCCGTCGCCTCGTCTAGGAGTATTCCAGCGTCCCTAGTTTCCATCGTCTAGAGCCAGGTATTTTCTCTACGCTCGTCTTTAGGCTTCCCTTACATTTCCACAATGTCCGAGGTTTTTTCTTCGTCTAGCAATAGTGTTAATAGGGAGATAGACGAATATCGCAACACAACTAGCTATAGTGGTTCTAGTAGTGATAGCAGTAGTAGCGGTGGCAATACTACGGACGAGTATGTTTCTGGGGTTTCTGGGGTTCCCTTAGAAGTTTTCCAGGAGGAGTTTAGGACGAGAGTGATGTCAGGGTCTAAGGCTGGCCCCTCTAGTGCGCCCTCGTCCACTCAGAAGGATGAGGTTGAGACTGTTTACAGCTGTGCCATAGGGGTTCCGGCCAGGACAGACGAGAGAAAATTAGCGTCTCTTCGAAGCTGGTACCAAATTCCAGACGAGCTAAATCCTAGATTGGCCGTCCGTGATGAGTGGTGTTGCCAACCTCATTTTGGCATTGGGGTTTTTGAAGCCTATCTCCTAGGGGGTCTTAGGCTTCCTCTCAACGCTTTCACTAGGGAGTTGCTTACTAGGTTAGGTATAGGTTTGTGTCAGCTAAATCCTAATGCATAGAGACTAGTTGTTTCTATGCAAGTTTTGTGGAGAGAGGTTTTTGAAGGGGATTGTCCTCTTACCGTGGACGAATTCCTTTTTTGCTATAAACCCTCTGAAATTAGTCAATCTCGTGGCTTCTATTAGTTTACGGCTAGGAGAAACGATTGTAGGATTATAAAATCTTTGGTTACTTCAGATAGAAGTTGGAAGACGGAGTTCTTCTTCGTCTCCAGTTTTTGGGCAGGACGCCCTATTAAGTTGAGCAGGGATTCGTTTCCCCCTATACAGGAGACATAGGGAACCTTCGTCCGGAAGGTATGCTTACCACTACCGTAACATCGCTTTTATTACATATCCTTCTATGTTAAACTTCTCGTCGTTATTGCAGGTGTTAGAAGGCCGTCGTTGAACAAGTTTTATTTGGGACGCGTTCAGAAGGCTCGTCTTCACCCAGAGAGGGACTTCCATTCCTTGGTCACCCTCCAGCGTCTTGCGATTTGGGGACTTGGCCCAGAGCCCTCTCCAAAAGCCTTAGCCCACGAGATTACAGTTCATCGTCATGAGTTCTCGTCTTGCATTTTCCCCTTTTTTTTTTTTTTTTTTTCGTCTTAGACGCATTTGTTGACTTATTCACCTACATTCATTATTATTGTTGTTTATTTTAGGGATGGCTACCATGAAGGAAAACAAAGGCAAGGGGGTCGCGAACGAGCGTGGTAAGCAAGAGACCGAGACTAGGACTTGTCCTGCTGTTGGCGATAAGAGGAGCCTGTCAAAGGCCATCAATCTTGAAAACCTCCCCAGCCGGAGGGCCAAGCACAAGAAGTCGTCCAAGTCTGGGGTCGTCTCTCCTGCTGCCCCCGTTCCTCCTCCTTAACCACCATCGGTCCAGATCTTCGACGTGGAGTCGTCTGAGCCTGTTCCCACTCCACCATCCAAGACCGGCATTCCTGCCTCGTCCTAGCCTCCCGTTGACGTTGTGCCTAACCTTCTTGAGAGTGAGGGCTTGGCCTGGGAGAGGTTCCAACAAGCAGTGTCTGACGAGGACGTGGCTGCATGCTATAACATGTCCCTGAAAGATTTTGAGCACTCGGGTGTCCACGATCTTTTCAAGGTAACTAATATGAATATGTTCTCGTCACTAGTTTTTTTATGCTTGTTTACTTTGCTTAATACGAAAATTCTTATTTGCTTGTGCAGGCCATGTCCAAGTTTATAGGTTGCATCCGGGCGAGCTGCGTTGGACGGGACGAGCTGTTGGAGAGAAGGATCAAGGAGGTCAAAGATGATTGCAAGGGGGCGGGGGCAGTGCCGAGGAGCTAAGGATGAGGCCAAGGAGTTCTTCGAACCTCGTCGAGAGCTAAAGGCTGATATAGTGGAAAAAGACTCTCGTCTTGACCACTTTCGAAGAAGATCGACGAGCTAAGCAACTCTCTTATGAGGAGCTAAGGACGAAGGCTGTGGAGGAATTTAGGGCTTCGAGCAATTCTTGACCTTACGGGACGCCAACTATGCGGCGGATTAGAAGACTTTCGCAAGGAGGCGAAACAAAAGTTTCCAGAAGTTGATTTCAGTCCTATCGTCCTTCAACTTGGAGGTGCTGCTAGTTCTTTTCTTCAGACCAGCTCTGAAGATGTCAACGTTGAAGACGATGCCTCGACCAAGCCTGTTCAAGACGACCCTGATGCCTGATGCCTTTGTTATTTGAAGATTCTCTTTGTTCAAGTGTTTTCTTCTCACTTTTTTTTTTTTAATGTATAAGGGTACACTTATCTCGTTTGGAGTACTTTTGATGAGTTTATAAACAATTGCCTTTCAAGGCTTATTTCTTAAGGGTTTTTGGACGATGTTCGTCCACCCTTTAATGTCTAATGAATGTTTATTTTCTATCATCATTATTGTTGTTCCATGGACAAGTTTACGCATTTTTATGTTTTATTCCATTGCCTTTTAAGCAATATTCCCAAGTGTTGGGTGATCGTTTACACGATTCCCTTATGGATGACTCACTTAGGACGATGATGATCATTTTGCCTGCCCTTTAGGCGATTATTACTCATATTTTCGCCAGTTCATAATCGTCTCGACCATATGCTCGTCGTTGGGATGTCATGCGTTAATGCCTACTTTCCTTCTTAGACGAGTGGGCCCTGGCTAAGGAAAGCTTGGATGAGCATGCCTTAGCATTTTTCTCTTTGCTTTATCCATTTTTTTTTTAAGGAAAGCATGGACGAGAATGCCTTAGCATTTTTCCCTTTGCTTTGTCCTCAATTTTTTTTTAAAGGAAAGCTTGGACGCTTTATCCCTTTTTTTTTTTTAAGGAAAACTTGGACGAGAATGCCTTAGCATTTTTTCTTTGCTTGTCTAAGGCTTTTGCCTCGTCCGTGGGTATTATCAAGGAAACTGGAATTCAAATACATAAGAAATCCAAACCATATTATTACATGAACATTGTTCACAAACTTGGCACATGCTTATAAGCTAGTGCCTTATTAAGAACATAGGCTTATAAGCTAGTGCCTTATTCAAATACATAAGTACATAGCATCGTCTTTCATAAGCTAGTCTGTAAGTAGTGCAAAAGTTTAAGAACTAGTGCACTTTTATTCATAACACACCATAACAGTAGTAAAAGCAAAAGTAAATATAAGCAAACACGCAAATCACGCGTAATTTTGCCACGACTTCCCTCGTCCTTTGCTCATTATTGATAGTACCTTCGCGAGATGTTCCACGTTCCAAGGATGCTCTAACTTCCGCCCGTCTAGGGCTTCCGGGTAGTAGGACCCCTGCCTTTTGCGGTTGATTACCACAGCCAGGGTCCTTCCCTAGTGGGTCTCGATTTTCCATGTTGGCGGGTTCTGGTCGCCAAGGAGACCCTTTTAAGGACAAGGTCCCCCACACCGAACCGTCTGGGTTTTACCATGGCATCATGCTGTCTGGCCATAAGATTTTTGTACCTTGCCGTCATTTGCTCCGCATCCATTCTTACCTCATCAATAAGATCGAGGTCAAGGCGAAGTTGTTCCCCGTTGTCTTTCTCCTGGTACTCCATCACTCGGTGACTTGCCATAAGGACCTCCGCTGGTATGACAGCTTCACTCCCATAGGCTAGTTTAAAAGGGGTCTCTCCTGTTGGAGTCCGTGCAGTCGTCCTATAGGCCCAAAGAACACCTGGTAGCTCGTTTGGCCATATCCCTTTTGCCCCTTCAAGTCGAGTCTTGATGATTTTCAGCAGGGATCGGTTTGCTACTTCTGCTTGCTCATTTGCCTGTGGATGGGAGGGTGAAGAATAGTGATTCTTGATCCCAAAATGATTGCAAAAGTCCCTGAAGGGTGCGTTGTCAAATTGACGTCCATTGTTAGATACTAATACCCTAGGTACTCCGAACCTGCATAGGATATTCTTCCATACAAAATTTTTCACGTTCTGCTGAGTGATTACTACAAGAGGCTCGGCTTCTACCCACTTGGTAAAGTAATCTATTCCTACCACCAAAAACTTCATCTGCCGGATTCCTACGGGGAAAGGACCCAGGATATCCAGTCCCCACTGTGCGAAGGGCCATGGGGCCGTTATTGGGGTATGGTATTCTGATGGCTGTCTAGGCACATTGCTATAACGCTGGCATTGGTCACATACCTTGACATAGGCTTTAGCGTCTGCCTGCATTGTTGGCCAATAGTAGCTGGCACGGACGATCTTATGGACAAGGGACCTTGCCCCTGAATGATTTCCACATGATCCTTCATGAACTTCCCTTAGAACATAGTTTGACTCGTCAAGAGCCAAGCATCTTAAGTAGGGTTGGGAAAAGCCTCGCTTGTACAACACCTCATTTATGAGGACATACTTGGTCGACCTGACCCTTAACTTTCTCGCTTCATCCTTGTCTTCTGGAACCCTCCCATCTTTGAGGTAAATTATTATCGGACTCATCCAATTCTCTCCTCCTCCTATCTGCTGTATGTCAGGGATGTCTATGCTCGGCATGTACTGGATGTCGCTGAACTCATCTATGACCCCTGCCGAGGCGGCTTTTGCCAAGGCGTCTGCTTCCGCATTCTCCTCCCTAGGAAGTTGAATAAAACTTATGGCTGAAAATTTTCGGGCAAGGCGTTTCACTTTGTTGAGGTACTTCTTCATTCGATCTTCCTTGACATCACACATCCCATTTACTTGGTTAATGACCAGTTGAGAGTCTCCTCTGATTGTTAACGACTCCGCCCCTAAGGACTTGGCCAATTTCAACCCCTTGAGTAGAGCCTCGTACTCAGCCTCGTTGTTGGTAGTTGGATACTGCAGATGGGTTGCATACTCCAGCTTGTCACTCTCAGGGGACTTCAGTACAATTCCAATCCCTCCTGCATACAGTGTGGACGATCCGTTTACATTAACCACCCACATTTCATTTCCTTCATCCTTGTTCAGGTCGTCCTGACTGGGGGTGAATACTGCAATGAAATCTACCAACGCTTGCGCTTTTATCGTGCTCCTTGGGAGGTACCTGACATCAAACTCGCTAAGCTCAACGGCCCACTGTACTAGCCGTCCAGCAGCTTCCAACTTGCTCATCGCATTTTTTATGGGATGGTCTGATAGGACGTTGATGACGTGTGCCTGAAAATAATGTCTCAGCTTCTTGGAAGCCGTGATTAATGCGAAGGCTACTTTCTCCATCCTCGGGTATCGTCCTTCTGCCCTTCTCATCGCGTGACTTGTGTAATAGACCGGCTTCTGGACTTTCCTCTCTTCTCTGACTAACGCTGAGCTTACTGCGTGTGGGGACACTGCCAAGTACAAGTACAACTCTTCCCCAGGTACAGACGGACTCAACAGTGGTGCCGTCATTAGATACGTCTTCAAGTCTTGGAAGGCCTTTTGACACTCGTCCGTCCATTCAAAACCCTTCCTAAAGACTTTAAAGAATGGTAAACATTTGTCAGTAGCTTTCGATACAAACCTGTTTAGGGCGGCGACTCGTCCAGTAAGAGACTGGACATCCTTGATATTTTTCGGTGGCTCCATGTTCAGTATCGCCTGGATTTTATCCGGATTCGTCTCAATTCCCCTGTGCGACACCATAAACCCCAAGAATTTACCTGATGAAACCCCGAAAGCACACTTGCTCGGATTTAATTTCATGTGGTACCGTTGCAACGTATCAAAAGTCTCTTGAAGGTCGTCCAGATGTTTGTCCTCGTCCTAGCTCTTCACTAGCATGTCGTCCACATAAACCTCCATATTTCGCCCGATTTGAGGACAGAACATATGGTTAACCAGCCTTTGGTAGGTCGCCCCCGCGTTCTTCAAACCGAAAGGCATTACCTTGCAGCAATACAACCCTTGGCTCGTGACGAATGAGGTCTTCTCCTGATCCGCTTCATTCATCTGAATCTGGTTATACCCTGAGAAAGCGTCCATGAAGCTAAGTATCCTGTGACCTGCCGTCGAGTCCACTAACTGGTCAATGCGCGGCAATGGGTAGCTATCCTTGGGGCAAGCTTTGTTTAGATCAGTGAAGTCCACGCACATCCGCCACTTGCCATTGGCTTTCTTGACCATGACTACGTTCGCCAACCAGTCTGGGTAATGAACTTCTCGGATGAACTTCGCAGCGACCAACTTCTGCACCTCTTCCTTAATGGCATTGTCTCGCTCGAGAGCAAAAACTCTTCTCTTCTGGCGCACCAGTTTCGAATAGGGACACACGTTCAGGCTATGGGTAATGATGCTCGGATCAATGCCAGGCATGTCCTCATGACTCCATGCAAAGACATCGAGGTTTTTCTTCAGAAACCGAATCAAAGCGTGCTTTGCCCCCTCTTCCATGCTCGCCCCAACTCTAGTAGACTTCTCGGGCTGGTTATCGTCCAAAGGGACGTCCTCTAATGCTTCAGTGGGCTCAGCCACGACCCTTCTTCCGTCTATGCTCATCGTCTGCATGTGCTCGTCCATGGCCAGCATAGCTAAGTAGCATTCTCTGGCGGCCAGCTGGTCTCCTTGTACCTGGCCTACACCATGCTCGGTTGGGAATTTGATGGACAGATGGTAGGTGGAGGTTACTGCTTTCCAGCTATTCAAAGTTGGCCTTCCAATAATTGCATTATATGACGATGCATAATCAACAACAAGGAAATTTACCTCCTTGGTTATCTACTGCAGATACGTTTCGACGACCACTGGCAACGTGATGGTGCCCACAGGTTGCACCTTCATTCCTCCGAATCCTACCAACGGCGAGTTCACTGGTTGAAGCTGATCTCGTCCTAGCCTCATTTGTTGGAATGCGGGGTAGTAGAGAATGTCTGTAGAGCTGCCATTGTCTATCAATACCCTCCTGGTCGTGTAGTCAGAGATGAGTAGGGTGATGACTATCGCGTCATCGTGTGGGTGGTGAATTCGTCCTGCCTCTTCGTCCGTGAACGTAACAGCCTGTTGGTCTACCTCCCTCGTCCTAGTAGGTCGTCCAGACAGTTGGATGTTCTGCACCACCTTCAGGTATGTCTTCCTTGACTTGGACGACTGCGCCGTCGAGTTTCCTCCTACAATTACCCTTATTTCTCCTAGTGGGGGGCGTGATGATTCTTCCACCTTGGCCTTCATTTTCTCATCTCTGCGGGTCTCGTCCAAGGAAGTTCCTCAATTTTCCCCCTGTCTAATGAGATTTTCTATCTGCAACTTCAAGTCGAAGCACTCGTTCGTATCATGCCCGTGGTCCCTGTGAAAACGGCGGTACTTGCTCTAATTACGCTTGTTGGGGTCTCCCCTTCATTTTGTCAGAGCCACTTCAAGGACGGATCATCCTTGATCTGCATAAGAACACCTTTCTAGTGGCATAGTCGGGGCGTGTATTGCTGATTCCTCGCGGAGGAGCGGCATGCTTACCATCCTTATCTTTCCTCTCGTCTACCGAGCTTTCTTTGGACGAGGTCCTTGATCCGAATAACGATGGTGACCGCTTCGAACGTTACGCCCTTTTCTCTTCTTGGCTATGATAGCGTCCTCAGCGTTCATAAAATTCTGGGCCGAATGGATGAGATCGGCCATGGTCTGCAGTTCCTGCTCGTAGAGCTTATGAATGAACAAGTCAGAATTGACCCCATTGTGGAAAGCAGCCAGTAATAGCTTGTCATCTATCTCGTCCACCGTTAAGGCCTCCCTATTAAAACGGGTGATGAAGGATCGCAAACTCTCATTTTCCCCTTGCTATATGGTCAGTAAGCTGGAGGAGGAACGCTTGTGACGCTGTCCTCCAATGAAATTGTTGACAAACAACTTACTCAACTCTTCAAAAGATCCCACCGAGTTTGGGGGTATCTTACCGAACCACATTCGTGCCGGTCCCTTAAGTGTGGTGGGAAAAGCTCTGCACATAATCTCGTCCGAGACTCCTTGTAGGTGCATAGTCGTCTTGAAAGTTGCAATATGATCGCAAGGGTCGCGATTTCCATCATACGAGTCCAGAGAAGGCATTTTGAACTTTGGAGGCAAGGGGTGACTGCTGATGGAAGCCGTGAAGGGGGAGTCCGTTCGGTGAACCATATCATCCACTGGGTTCGCTCGCCTCATGTTTTCCCTCATTTCATCCATGGCTTTTCTCATCTGGTCCATCTCTTTTTCCAAGTGCGGCACCCTTCTTGAAGCGGTACCCCTTGTTTGATCTTCGGACTCTACATTTTCCCCTCCTCCTTCCTGACTTGGGGCCCTTCCCTCCATGTGCCCTTCTTGACGCACCTCACCGAGGTTGATCTCCCTATTCAACTCACAGTTCGACGTGTCGGTCCGCCATGCGCCGGCGGCCATGAATTGTATGTCTTGAATAGAAGGCGGTTGCATTACGAGTCTTGATTTGCGATCACGAAGGGGATTCTTGGATGCATCCCTACTCTCACAGGTGGCTGAAGTGGTAGCCCTTGATCTTGTTCGAACCATTCAGCCTTTTGTCTGGGATGGAATAACTTCTTACAACAAAACACGATTGAAGCAAAAAGGACTGAGTAGTGTTTGTATGCTCTGCCCTTGCGTTTTCTTTTTCTTCCCACAGACGGCGCCAACTGATGATGCAAAGAAGATCGGTGGTGGATGCTGAACTTGAAAGGACTGCTTGGTTCTCTGCGGCTGAAAAAAAAGAAAGAAAAGCGAATCAAAGGCGGCCAAGGCTGTAGGCCAAAAACCCTAGATGGCAAAGTTAGTTTTTCTCTCTATGTTATGCGAGTTCCAAATTTTTTGGAGTAAAAAATGAACATACCTTGGCCTTGTACGAAAGCTTGAAACAGCCTTTATATAGTGTTCTTATAGGCGGTTATCAAAATTGGAACTTCTCCTGGATTCAAGGAGAGGTAGAAATCAAACGTAACTTGCATAACCATTTAGAAGTTATGCTTCTGTTCCACAACGGATACCAGACGGTTATGCGTGGGATAAGGGATTATCACGTCATATTCAGAGATTTTCCTAAGTATGATACCCTCGTCCTGGAGTCCCTTAGTTGAGTGTGCTTTGGTACACGCGCTGGGGTTGTCTCGTCTAACAGGCAAATTCCTTCAAGACGAGGTTGTCGGCACTCTGGACGAATGCATCACTGGTGGTGCTTACCTCGTCCAGAGCTCTTCTTGCTTGGACGAGGTAGTTGCAGGTGGGTTCTGAAGGGTGCTTACAGTTCCAGACGGGTTACGGACGACCTTTATGGACGACTTGGAGATCAGCAAAATCAATACCCCATCAGCAATAATGTTAGCTTGGCCACAATTGTGTAGAATTTGATTTCTCAAGTTCCAAATAGCATCCAAAGTAAAGGCCATATATAAGGCCAGCTTGAGAATTTCTTTTTCGTTATGTTGTTGTCCATATATGCCATGTTCTAAAGGTTTTGTCACCAGTTACCAATTTGATGATATCTTCACATAAATTTACTGGGAGCATTATTTGATTTTGAACAGTACCTGGTAGCAAACCATATTCCTCTAGTAACAGAGCATTTAAAGAATATGTGAGTATATGTCTCCACGGCACTTTCACACAAAGGTAAGAGATTATCATTAGACCCTAATCTTAATATCAAAATTTCTTTGGTTGGTAGTGAATTTGAACCAATTTTCCGCAATAACACCTTTACTCTCTCTAGTGCTTTTATGCTCCAGAATTTAGAGAAATGTTTATTGTTACACAAGCTAATTAATCATTCTACTGCCACCAAGATACTATATGAGATCAAATTTTACTTATGCGAGAAAATTAGAAAATATAGATTAAAATGAATTTTAATTAGGTTATTGTAACTATAAGGACTAGAATTAGATCTCAGCCCACTAGCAATGGATGTCAGTCCAACAAGCCCAAAACAATGTATTTGTCAGAAAATGAGTTTTTCAGGGAAACGGCTCAGCTAATTAAGTGTGGGCCATAGTTGTCTGGATTCGTGCCAAGAAGACAAAAAACACAATTTAATAGAGACAGCACTCCTTGGTCAAGTCCGAGGGTGAGATGTTCTTATATTCAATCAAGTTTATCTAAGTACAAGGTGTTATTTCTCTTTCTTTTTCTCCTTCTCAGATTACATGCCCCATTTTTTATAGAGGCATTTTCCTTATATAGTCCTTCCATCCTACATCCTAGCCTTCCATTTGTTGATCTTATAGGTGATCTCTTGGATGCTTGTCCCATCACAAACCTCCTGGAAGCTTTGTGATTAGCTGTAAACTGAAATGTCACTGTTCAGGTGTCATTTCCACATAAATGCGGTCAGTTGATTAGGTGCAGAGTTTTTAATGTGGTGGTAGCAGCCTTCTCTCGAAATATTTCTTCCTTTATTGTTGGCTTCCTTCCTTAAAGCTTCTCCTCAAAAGAATGGTTACCTCTTGTACAACATTCCTAAGGGACTGGGTTTCAACCTCCCACAATGCTTTCCCAAGGAAGCTCGGCTCCTCGGGAGCTACCACCAATTTGTTATTATCTTTCCCCGTCCTCGGCTTATTGACCCCAAAACTTATCAAACATTTCAACCATCCTCGAGCTCTTATATGTCCTCAGGCATAGCCCATGGCCCAACACTCCTACTCGACTCTTTTATCCCTACAATAGCCCCTCAAAACACCACATTTTTTCTCCACTGAGGAAAGTGGGGTTTTGATTTTTACTTCCAAAACTTCACACACTCAATGAACATTCCCACGTGATAACGTCTTTTTACCTACTCTGAACACACTCCTAATACTTCGACATCCGCGATGCCTCATTAATTGCTTCACACAGCACTCTGTCCTCCACGTTCTACAGTGCAATGAAATCCTACGGTGGAGATTTTCCATGGGAATTCGAGCAGGAATTTTCCCGCTTACTTTGGCTTCCTATATAAAGGAAGCGGAGGGCACATTTCTTCCATTTCTTGAATCTTCAATCTTTCAAAGAAGTGGTTTGAGGTACTCCTCTCATACTTCTCTGTAAGTTTCGTTTAGTTCATATATTAACTTTAGGTTCCTATTCTTCCTCGGCCTACAATTCTTTCCTCATTCTTTAGCAACTTCACCCTCCTCGGATACTTCTTTTCCCTTCCTCTCCATTTTTCTCTTCTTTTCTAGTTATTCAGAAGGGGAGGTGTGGGTAGGAAAGGGAGTTAGGGGGCCGAGGTTGGGCGGCTACCTCAGGTGTGAACCTTCCTGCGTGTGACTCCAGTAATTTGAGGAGTCTGGTGTTCTTCTTACGTTGGAGCACCATGGCTTCTAGTATGTCAGCTGGCTCCTGGTTGCTGCCGATTTAAGAAAAAGGTAGAGGCCTAAGAGTGGTGCCTAGAGATTTTGTAGGTCGGTCAAAGACTTCGAAGCCTTCTTCTGAGTCTACTACCTCAATTACTCTGATCGTTTCTTCCTCTTGTACCGAAGTCGTCTCTTCCTCGGCTAGGCATGGGAGGGGTGCAGTTCAGCTTGATAGGTACCTTCAAGGGGAGGATCGATAAGAAACCTAGGTACCGGAACGTTGATTTGGCATAGTCGAGGATCTTTGTTTTGATGATGTTCTTGGGGGATTGAAGGTCGGATGAGATTGGCTTGTACCAGAGGATAATGTGGGCAGCCCGTAGTTAGCCATCTGTGTGAAAGAAGATCTCGAACTGAAGAATTCTGGTGAGGTTTGCTTTATTAACGAGACTGAAGTTGGGAACTGTAAGATTCTTATCCGTAGAAACCCAAAAACAAAAGTATGATTAGAGAAGGGATAGGTAAAAGCACTTATGAACTAAAGAGAGAAAGGGGCTATGAAATTAAAGTTGACACTATTGGAAGGGGAATGAGCAGGGTACTTAAGTCTAGAACATCCCACCTGGCATCCCATCCCACATCAGACAGTGTAAACTATCGTGCCATTCACCCGAGAGGATCAATAAATCTTGGTTTAAACCCTTGTTGGATTCGGGGAGGCATGAAATAAGTCTGACTGAGGGAACCCTAGTTTTGAGGTAAAACCTAGTGCCCTTAAGGTATTGGCAATTGTATACCCAATTAACATCATGGTGAGTAAGGGTCCCCCCCCCCCCCCCCCCCATTTTTTGGTTACGGGCATCAACACTACCTATTATCTTGAATAAATTTGGGGAACATTGAGTCGAGCAAAGTCTATAAGCAATTAAAAAATCCCTAGTTACCCTCCCCATAGGGATTTGCATTCCTCCCTCTATAAAAGCTATCATAGGGATTACTACAACCCCTTCTAGCCTAAGAGCATGCCAATCCCCTAAAAGGTAGTGTTTTATGTTAACTACATGTGGTATATTGTATCGGGTTTTAAAGACTTCTATGCCCTCGGGAGTATCTACCAAACTAGCGAACCTACCAATTGTAAGGACTAAAATTAGGCCTCAGCCCATTATCAAGTTTATATAAGTATAAGGTGTTCTTTCTCTTTCTTTTTCTCCTTCTCAGTTTCCATGCCCCATTTTTTATGGAGGCATTTTCCTTATATAGTCCTTCCATCCTCCATCACAGCCTTCCACTTGTTGATCTTATAGGTGATCTCTTGGATGTTTGTCCTATCACAAACCTCCTGGAAGCTTTGTGGGTAGCTATAAGCTGAAATATCACAGTTCAGGTGTCATTTCCATATAATGCTGCCAATTGGTTAGGTGCAAAGTATTTAATGTGGTGGTAGCAACCTTCTCCCCAGATATTTCTTCCCCTATTGTTGGCTTCCTTCATTGAAGCTTATCCTCAAAAGAATGGCTACCTCTTGTATAACATTCCCAAGGTGACCAGGTTCCAACCTCCCACAATACTTTCCTAAGGAAGCTCGACTCCTTGAGAGCTACCACCAATTTGTTATTATCTTTCCCTGTCCTCAGCTTATTGACCTCAAAACTTATCAAACCTTTCGACCATCCTCGGGCTCCTATATGTCCTCGGGTACAGCCCGCGGCCCAACACTCCTGCTCGGCTTTTTTATCCCCACAATAACTGTTTCTTCTATATAGTAGTTTTTTTTTTAATGGGATTGGATTTTTTTATTTCCTTTTCTCATTTGAAAAAAATTGTTCATTGAATTTCCATTTCTTTATTAGAGTGTCCATCTAGTAACATTTTTTAAACCACACCTTTTGAAATTACAACTTTCTTAGATGTTATTACTTTTTATCTGGGTACAATTTTTTTCAAACAATCTCACCTTATAAAAGTAGTAAAATAAGTTGATAATGTTGTATGGCCTTTGTCTACATCGCCATTCTTGTATAAACGCAAAACATAGCCTATACTTACATGAGCCGTTTAGCCTTAATGAAAAATCCTGCTCATTCTACTTGATTAAATTAATTTTCATAGTCAGTGATAGAAGGGACAAAATATACAAATTACATATATGGTTCATATTTCATTAGGTTCAAGAATTTTAAAAATGTTTATTTTTTTTAGGAAAGCAAAAAAAAAAAAAAAAGTTTAAAAATTTGATATTAAAAACAAAAGTAAAGATCATGTAAATAAAAGTATATAGGGGTATATTACGGTTCCATATTAACTTAATAATTTGATTTAAATGTATATCCAAATTAAAATTAAGAATTCAATATTAAAAAAGATTGCAATAGACGTTAGATTGTTTTTTTTTCAATGATATACAAATTTAATAGCGTAGTTATATTATTTTAATATTGTAAGGACTGGATTTAGCTCCTAAGCCCAAACGATTGGAGAACCCAGGCCCAAATAGCCCAACACAATGAATTTGTAAAGAGCAGGTTGTAAGACTCGGCTTCTATGGGTTGAATAACGATCACTATGGGCCAAAAATAACAAGGAAGCCAGGAAAAATAGAAGACTACCACAATAGTATGAAAGGAAATTCTCCTCGACCAAATCCGAGGAAACTAGTTCTTGAATGTATCACTATGGGATTTGTTTACAATTTTAGTTCTTTATGCTACAGTGTTTTTCTCTGCTATTTTTCCGATCCCCCTTCTCTAGGGGACCTTTTGTCTTATATAGACCCTTTGCCTTCCATTTGTTGATCATGCAGGCCACCACTCAAGTGCTAGTCCCATCAAGCATCTTCCCATAACCCCTGTGAGATGCAGCAACTAAGGTGGCACTGTTCAAGGGTCTTCTCCACATAAATGCGGCAAGGAGGTTTGGTGGGATGCATTAAATGGGGTGACAGCCACCATCCCCTCAGCATGTCAGGGCTAACCCTCACTCCTAACCCATTTCTCTACAGTACATCCTCCTCTGGTGGCGTACTGCTGACGTGGCCCCACCATTTGAGGGTGGGGCCTCCTTGGAATTGCCCTTGCCTCGTCGGCGTATGACACGACATGTGACAATGCTACTTTACCAAACTGCTGCACCCTACAAATATAATTTCATAAATATGAAAACCAACTAATTCAAGTCAATGATCAAGGTATCAGTGTATTTTGTGTATATTTTTTCAATCTTAACCATGTTTTCAAGGAAAATGGTAGATCAAATGACTTATTTTCTCATATTAATCAAATTCAAAATATGCATGTATGTATGTGACATTAAATTCTAAGAATCCAAATTATAAAAAATCTTAAATGGCAAAAAAAAGTTATAAATCAAAATATGAAAATGTTAATGTTTAATAAAAACAAGAAATTAAAAAAAAAAGTGTTGATTTTGATAATTATGTTATCTTATACAATAACATAACTTAGTATAATATCCAATTATAATGACAATAAGAGTGTTAAAATTTAAGCTAAAAAGCAAAACTGACCCTCTAACTTTCTTCAGATTTCATTTCAGTCCTCTAACTTTACTTTCGTTCATTGCAGTCCTTTTAAGTTTTTGATTTATTCAATTAAGGCATTTCTGTTAACTTTTGTTAAATTTTTTTGAAAAAAAAACTCTGGAAAATATTAACCACAACATATAACAAAAGTTAATGGAAATGCCTTAATTGAATAAACTTAAAAGTTAGAGGACTAAAATGAACAAAAGCAAAGTTGGAGAATTGAAATGAAATTTGAAGAGACTTAGAGGATCAGTTTTGCATTTTACCCTAAAATTTATATGTGTTTTATATTTTAATTACAGAGAAAATTACACTTTACCACCCTAAACTGTGCATCATATTACACTTTACACCTTAAACTATTCAAATGCACAGTTTACACCATAAACTATGACTCTTGTTACACTTTGCACCCCAACGTTAGTTTTACAGTTAAGTTTAACAGAAATATGAAGCATGTGACTTTCATGTGTGTATTGCTGAAGTGACATAGACTTAAAAGACAAAAAAACTCCACCTTTCCAATTAATTAAAAACAAAACTTTCTTCTCCTTTTTTTTTTTTTTTTTTCAACTTTTACTCTCACGGGTATCATCCCTTTCCCTAAATCAAAAGTGTGTAACCCTAAATTCCCAAATCAAAACCATCTTCAGCACCACCACTACTTCACCACTGCGACACAACGTCTGTCTCCAAGACCAGTAATGCTTCACCATATTAAAGGGTCATGTAGGGTTCGTTGCTATTGTCCTTCTAGTCCCCAATGGAATGTGGACTCTTAAGTTCCCCAGTTGTAGTCGCGAAACAAAGTTTACAGAACAGAGGTGAAGAAGTATTTGAGAGAGAAACAACATTTGGCTAAGTGACAATTCCGACCCATAGCACGTGGAGCCCCTATCATAGCTTGCTTAATTGCTTGAGCCCACTGCATCTGCCTGTAGATTTTGTTCTCTTTCGAAGGAGGTTTCATCCGCTTAGGTGGGGTGTTTGTCCAGAGCTAGAAAAAAAATTTTGTTTTTAATTGATTGGGAAAGGAGTTTTTTGGTCCTTTGAATTTGTGTCACTTAAAGCAATACACACATGCAAGTCACATTCTTCATATTTCCATTAAACTTAACTGTAAAACTAACGTCGATGTGCAAAGTGTAACAATAGTCATATTCTGGGATGTAAACTGTGCATTTGAATAGTTTATAGTGCAAAGTATAATCTAAGGTATAGTTTAGGGGGGTAAAGTGTAATTTCCCCTTAATTATAAGGTACATGTATTTTTTACTCATAAAATAAGTGAAAGTTCTTTTCTTTTTGGAGTAATATTGGCAATTTAATTATAATAAAATATAAAATTACAATTAATGTCTATAAAAAAGAAGAAGAAAGAAAGGAATGAAGGACATTCCTCCTTCCACACTACGGTATCACATTGAGAGGATTTTGAAAGAACCTGTATTTAATAGCTTAGGGGTTTATTTGGTAAGAGATTTTTAGTAACATTATTTAAGTATTGCGAAAATGCGTGTACTGTTATTTAAACAACGAAAACTATTGTTTAAAAAACAGTACTAAACAACCCTAGAGCTCTTAATGCAACCATTGCATAGAATTCTCTAATATCACCTATGATGACAAAAGGTCCAGGGCATATTTTTGGGTCTTGGGCCTAATCCGAGGGCATTAACTTGTCCGATGAAGGTTTAGTGGTAGTAAATGTGTCTAACTTAAAAGCCCACAAGCAAGCTGTTGCGAAATAGGCTGATGGAAATAGTCCGAGGAGGGGCAACTCCTCGGCTAAATGAAGTGAAGATCATATGAAACGCCATGATGTTTAGAAGGAGACTCTAGTAGGTTTGGCGAATGAAGATGCATTCCACAAGGGCATAGAGAGGAAGAACGAATGAGAAATATCTTTAAAAAGCTACTACCACCGCATTAAAGACTTTGCACCTACCTCTCTGGCTGCATTAGTGATGAAATGACATCTGAACAGTAGTGATCAACCTTACAGCTAGTCTGGGAAGACTTCAAGAGGGCGGTGGATGGGACAAGTATCTGGATCAGTGATCTAATACATACGTGGAGGATGGAGGGGGAAGAAGGATGATATAAAAGGAAAAGAAAGGCATTCAAGAAGGGGGATCGGAGAAAAAGAGAAAGAAACACTGTATACACCACCCTCAATTGTAATCTATCTTTTAGAATAAGGAAAAACAATACAAACCGTCATCGGCATACGTCCGAGGAAAGTTTCTGTTACATAAACTGTTCGTTGCATGTAAATTGGAGATCTAGCCCATCATTTTTGCTATCCAATATCCATAGAACCTAGGTTTCAAGTCCACTCTCTACAAATTTCATTGTATTGGGTTTTTTGGGCCTGATCCCTTCATATAATTAGGTTCGGGTGCAAATTGTGACCTTACATCACCTAACACAACCACAGATCTCAAGCAAACTCAATAGCAGTCCTAAACAACAACACCTATGAGTGGCATTTCACCCTTCAAACTCCTCGTATATCTATATATATTGAGTGTGAATTTTGAAAATCTAACTGTTTAATTACATGTTCTTATTTTATCCTTCAAGCTTGTAAAACTTTAAGAATATAAAAGATCAATTGATACATCATCAAACAAATGTTAAAATTTCAAAAAAAAAATCTAAAATTGTGTATAAAAAATAAATCTATTAATCGAATAGTAAATAATATCTAATTTGAACGAAATTTGATATGGATGTTAGAAACATGAAATTCAATCGTTAAGATTTTCAAAATTCACCAAAAAAAAAAAAAGATATCTGAAAAGTTTGAAACAAAAAAAAAATCTGAAAAGTTTAAAGAGTTTCTCTCCAAACAAGTTTGGAGAGAAACTTTGTTCCTTGCAATCAACCCTAAAGCCTACAACATTTTGTTCCAAATTGCAATGGGCGGGGTTCAATTTGTACCATTCTTTTGTAGGTAACAACCAATGAGAGGCCGGGCTCGCCATTTTTTTTAATAAATACGTATGTCAATATGTATATTATGAAGTAATCGTATATTTTATTTTTACTAACTAATCTCTCTCTCTCTCTCTCTCTCTCTCTCTCTATATATATATATATAAATATATATAACCGAAACTTATGAAACTTTCACAATTTTCGATGTCAGCACAATATTTAAATAAAATTATCATTTTATTTAAATAAAATTATTTTTATTTAGTCCAAACTTAATAAGGAGTGAAACTCTATTTCTATAACAAGTCCAACTTAAACTCAAACTTTTTTTTTTAAACAAAAATATTTTTGTTTAATCCAAACTTATCAAGTAGTAAAACTCTATCTCTCTAATAAGTCCAACTTAAACTCAAACTCCAACTCCAACGTTGATATTATTATTATTATTATTTCTTTACTTCACTAATGTGATATTTTATGATAGAGTGCAAACTTATAACCGATGATTATTCTTTTGAATGTAACCCAATTTTTTTCTTATATTTTTCTATTTTTAGTCATATATATTTTGTTTTATTTCAATAATATATAAGTAGTGAATCATTTTATTCTTTAATATTTTTTGGTCTTTCAGAAGTTTTAATATCTGAATTTTTGAATTATTTTTTGCAGTATCTGAAATTGTCTAACAATTTTTTTATAAGCTATGACTTTTTCATTAAATTGTAACACAAATTGAAATCATACAAGGGCAAATCATGTAATGGTGTAATTTCTTAATCAATTTAAGATTTTATAAAATTATTTTAGTTTACTTCACAAATAAATAAGTTTTCGTACATAGCACGAGTTAACGACTAGTGGTATCTATACCGATATACAAAAAAGTATTTGTGTCTTTTTATTTTTAATTTTTAATAATACTATACCCTAACGTGTACTTTTCCCCATAATTGTGGCCTATGGGCCAGCTATTGACTCGCTAGATTTTGCATTTATAGTCAGGTTTGGTAGTTTGATTTAAGTCCGAGGTCAAGCCCAAAAAGGCCGAGGCCGACATATTGACACCATTCACTGTATTGCCCAATCTCAATGAATTCCTCCATGCAAAGCCATTGCGTGCCTCTGGTTTGGTTGCATCATTCATGCTGTTACAATTACAAGGAGTGCTAGCGATCACGAATCATAGATTGATAGGTTAACCAGGGGGTTTCCTGGATTTGTGTTGTGGGAATTGCTAATTTTTGTTTTATTAATATGTAAATTAGATTTTTTTTTTTGGGGGGGGCGTATACATGAGACAGTTGTGCTTAACAAATTTGTAAGACATCAACCGTTAATAAATTATTGTTAGTTAAAATGGTTATAAATTTATTCAGAAAAAAGAAATCATAAATTTTGAGTTGGACATATTCCCATAATTTCTAGTATGACACGTTCCTGTAATTTAACACTAATATTATGCTTGTGCGATGCACGACTTAATCAAGAATCATGTATAAACTAAATAAAATATTTTTAATTTAATTAAAATTAAATAATAAAATATATTTAAGTGGTAATCTCAGTTTAATAGTTAAGAATTATTAAACAACCCAAATTACTAAAAATTAAGAATTTACATGAGAATTGAATTTTTGTATTTGAAGGCGAAGGATGAGGCACCAAATTTCAACCTATCAAAACAAAACGTGCAAATATAAACTTCAGGAAATCTTTTTTGAGAAAAACTAAGAGTTAAGACCCTAGCGATAAGTTTGCATCAATAATTGAAAACAACTTCATTAGCATTGAGATGTGATGAAAATTAAAAAGTAATACTTTTTGCAAGGTCCTGCATATCCCTCCTAGGTTAGTTTTGTGAAAAACAATCTATATTATGAGTAAATGATGCACTTGAAATATAGATTATAACTTCAAGTAAAACTTCAATAGATCATGTCATATTTTGACCAATATCGTTTTTTAACCCTACACCTTCAATAAATCTCATTTTAGCAATTAATTTCTTATTTTATTCTGGTATATATTTCAATTGACCTAAACTTGCTAAGCCAACTACATTTTTATCCCTCTTAAGAATCCTTTGTTGCGATCATATCCTAATAAATTGTAGTTGATGAATGTGTGGGCCTTTTTTGCAATGTCAGGCTCGGCCGCCTGCTTCTGTACTGGACCCAAGATTTTCTTCTGAGTTGGAGAGTTGGGAGCGGTCCAAGAACAAACCTTCTTGGTCCGGCTTGTGCACAAACAATGCCTTTTGGTAATTAGATCTTTACGGCAGACAGAACTGTCACGTTAGCTACAACAGGCAGACATAATAAAAGAGGACAAGAAATAATAGAGATTTTAAGCAAAATAGTCAGTGGGCCTTAATGAAGGGTGGATGTTTTACAATATAACATCAGAATAATAATTGTCAGATGGGAGTCAAGAGCGTATTAGGTAAATAAACGTTAGCTAGCCGCGATGGGCTGTTTCACTGAGCTCGTGTCTAAAAAGGGAACCACTCACTCAATGCGACTAATCTCTGAGGGGAAATTAGCTGCTTTGAAGGAACGGGCCTAAGTGACTTTGGCTGATCGGGGTTCTTTGTTTGGTTAACAGAGAGCATGAGTTAGAAAGGGAGAGGGAGATCAATCCAGTCGGTGCATGACAATCACTCCATTCACTCTGTTTTTTTCTTGCTTCTGTTTTCTCTTTTCTTTTACTTTTCTTTCTTCCTTTCTTTTATTTTTTTTCTCATTTCTTTCCTGTGCTCTCTAATCCCATGTTTTCTATAATTTTTTTACTATTTTTTACAGAGGTTCCCTTTCTCCTATTCTTTTTTTCCTCCCTTTCGCCGTTCACTGTGGGACTCCTTATATAAGATCAGCCACGCTTGGTTTTTTGACCCTTTTAGCCCTTAACCGTTTTTTGTCTGGCCTGGGCTCTTTTGCTGACCGTCACTGACTGGTCAGTCACCTAGCCAGTGCTACCCTGTCTTAGTCAGAGAAGACTTTCTTGTTTTGCTCATTCCCTGCGGCATTCCTACTTGCCACGGGATGAATATTCTCCTTCCCTTTACCCCTTACGGCATGCACCTGGTGGTTCCCACTCATCCTTGCCTCTTTTGGTTTGCATGCCTCCCCAACAGGACATTGCTTCCAAAAGAACTTGAGCAGGAAACACAAAAATGGATTTTTCTCCCTCCCCACCGCTAGACCATACCCCCTTACATCTGACCCATGACCTCACCATTTCCTGTATTGGCTGGGTACAGGCTGGTGGTGCCTGGGCTTTGCGCATGCCTTACCTCCGTGCTTGTTCAAATCCTGCTTGCCGCGATCTGAACGTCAAACTGCTTAACCTGCTGCTCGTTTTTGGCTTCTTTTGGCGTGGGTTATTTCACTCGACCTTTCTTTTATGACTTGCATCTTCTGAGGACTGGGTCATGCTTGTTCGTGGGCCGTTTCAAGCCTTTTACTCCCGGCCCCTGTTACTTGCTTCCTGCCACACAATTCTGTTGTGCCTGCCATGAGGCCTTCTTGACCCTAAACCTGCTGGGCCATTTTGGACCTTTTCCATTCACTCTTTCTCCGAAGGCCCAATGATCCCTCTGGGCCCTTTTGCTACTCGCGGGCTCCCATTGTCCCACCTACTTCTATTTGGGCATCCTTGGCCCACTTACTCTCTCGGGCGTCCTTGACCCTTTTTCAATTCTACGTCTCCCATGGGCTGTTACTAACTTCTTAGGCTTCCTCGGCCCGAGCATTTCTCACTTTTCCTTTGGGGCTTATGGGTTTTTCACAGTCCCCTACTTTCTTTACTTGCACTACTTTGGGCCTGCCATAGCAGCCATGGCCCATTCTCACTTTTCCACCTCTATACAGCCCATGTGTTCGTGGTTACTTTCTTCCGGGCCTTTTTAGGCCCACTTACTTCCTCAGGATCTATTTATTTGTCTGTTAGACCCACTATTTGTTGTTCCTGCCGCTCGCTTAGTGGTATTTCCACTATACTTCCTATAGCCCATGACTTTGGGCCTTCCTCTCTTCTGGGCTTGTCAAAAAATGAGCGTCTACAATGAATAACTAATTAATTAAGTTCTGATAATTCAAGCTTATAGTAACTAAGCTTTTCAAAGTTTCTTTCAAACTCTATAGCTTCAAAGAGTTCCAATATATTTTCTTGTAGTATAAAAAATATGATGCATTTATGAACATAATGAAACTAAAATGAAAAAAAAAAAGAAAAGAAAAGAAAAAAAGAATAAAGGATAGAGTTAAATAACCTTGGAGAGGAAAATAGAACTTGCAGCTTTCATTGTAGGCATCTTTAAAGTATCCATACAATCTGGCTTGGTACAGTACGCTCTGGTGCATCCATTGTAGCTTCCATCGATAACCCATTTCCTATCGGATTAGGATGCCGATACACCTAGAAACTTAAAAATCAATACACCCATTATAGAACCAAATTATCCAACTAAAAATATACACAAGAAAAACCAAGAATACAAAAAAATATAACCTTCATGATAGAGAGAGCATAGTCTGAATAAGAAGTTTGAGGAAGGCGGAGCAAAAATGTTTATAATTGTTATTATTTTTTCCCGATTGGTTTTATTCCCTATGATCTAATCGCAAGTTTTAGATATACTTGAAGGTAAGCGAAAATTGTAGCAATTTTTTAGATAAACACAAAATCTTAATTGTTCTTATAAACTTTTCCTCTATTAATCTTTAGATAAATACAAAAAATTAATTTTTCTTGTCAGTTTTCCTCTATTTATCTTTGGATAGACACAAAAGCTTAATGTTGATATTAACATTTTTTTTCTTTCACTTTATGAATAATTGTAACACGGTGGGAAAGTTTAATTATTAAGAGTTTAAGGTAGAATTTAATTAGAATTGATTTTACTTTTTTGGTGGCAGGACATCTGGACATGTACTTGAACTCACTCCCTAAGAGATTTCTTTTTGATAGACCCAAGAGAAATTTTTTTTTTTAAAGATAAAAAAGAACGGTTGTACGCTAAAAGAAAGAAAATTTATTTAAAATTACACTCTTTTATTATATTAAAGATAATTTAATTGAAAATAAACTTTATTAGCTATACGTTGCTGTTGTTGTTGTTGTTGTTTTTTTTTTTTTTTTTAATGTGTAGTAATTAAAAAATAAGGATTAGATGGACGGAGGACCTAAAGGTATACTTTAAGGATAAGGATTAGATGAAGAATTTGGATGGTAATTGTAAGTGCACAATTGCACCTGGCCTCAAGAACAGTTACGGGCTCAGGCCCAACGAGCCTTAAACAATGTAATTTGTAGAGTGTGGGCTTGAAACTTAGGTTAAAAGTGTTTGAGGATTAAATAGCAAACCAAAGATTATAAACACTTAAAAACAACAAAGAATGCTATAAGTCAATCTGCTCGGACGTAAGCCGAGAACTGTTCTTATATAATTTCTCTCTCTCTTTTTCTCTTTCTTTTAGGTTACCAAGAGGCGATCCCTTTTTCTGTCTTAGATTGCTCTTTAAATACTACTCTTTTGAATACTTTGTACACGTGTTGCTTTACCTCCCCTTTAGCCTAGATATTTCTTTTCTCAGTACCTTTGAATAGTAACCAGAAGTTTCTCTTCCACTGTTCAGGTGTCACTTCCCCATAAATGCGGCCAGGGTGGTAGGTGCAGGGTCTTTAATGTGGAGGTGGCAGCCTTTATCTTTGACATTTCTTCGACACCAGTGTTTCTAGGGCATTCTAGAGTTTACCCCTTTTAACCTTTGGCCTTAACCGTGTCATCCCCTAATCTTTATTACGAAATCCCGAGTTCTTCGGTGTCCATCCGAGGGTAAGTTCACCCTCGGCTGGATCCTCGGACCCTCGGCGTATGGGCCGACCCATAGTACCAACAAATTCTGAACCCAGTAGCAGGTCGGCCTTCCTTAACACGGCCCAAAAGGCCCACATTCTCACCAGGATCTTTTTGCCCCCCACAATAGCCCCTCAAAACTCTAATTTTCAACATCCGAGGAGAAAAATAGTGTTTTGATCCGACAAGAACCAACTCCACATACTTTGTGAGTGATGGCACGTGTGGAAATCGTTTCGCGTCCCAGAAGATGCCACTTCGCGGTTTTATTTTCAACAACGCGCGTATTTATTACTGTAAGTTACATTTTGTCTCCCACGTTCAACGGTGATATGGGCATCCAACGGTCCTCGTTACTCCACGAAATTTTAGGCAGGGCAAATATAATTTCGAGGCCGCCTTTTCACACGTCGTGACGCTTCGGGAACCTGCGCCTTCATTTAATTCATCAGAGATCAATCCCATCAAAACACCAACAATCATTCTTTACCAGCAGAAAACCGTGGAAACCTGTACCTTCAACTTTGTAAGTTCTTGCTCTCTCTGTTTTTAACCTTTTATCCTCGGATACAGTCCTCGGCTGTCTTCGTAAACGTTCTCTCCTTTAGAGTTTAGCCTTTCGTTCTTTTCTAATGGGTAGGTTTAAGTGTCTAGTTGATACATTTCTTTGGCAGGATGGAAGGCTTTAGGGCCAAATACCGCATTCCTAGCGATGTAGGACTAAAATATTGCCGGCGAAGCCGTGGCCGGTTCTAGGAAAGAGGGAGAGGTTATCATCCCAATGATAGCCTTCATAGGGTGGGATGACCCTCCCAATGAGACTTGTAACTAGGGAGTACCTTCGCAACCACGGGTTGTGTCCCGATCGGTGCCTCCCGAAACGTTTTTAGAGTTTTGGGTAGTGTAGATGCTCTAAATGAGCGATTGGTTTAAACCTCACATGGCACGATGTCGTGTTCCTATATGAGTCCCATAAACTTTCTAAGGTAGGTTATTATATTAAGTCTCGGTCCGGCGCGTTAGGCCTAATCTCTGTCACTTGAAATCCAACAAAGGCATGAAGGACGACTACTTGA
This sequence comes from Castanea sativa, assembly GCF_040712315.1. Lineage (NCBI taxonomy): Eukaryota > Viridiplantae > Streptophyta > Magnoliopsida > Fagales > Fagaceae > Castanea > Castanea sativa. The sequence continues at coordinate 11,873,370 of NC_134013.1, read as the reverse complement.
TCGTGTGCGAGGCGGCACGACGACCTCCTTTGCCCGGTTGAGTGGGGGGGATCCGAGTGCGATGCCGTAGGATTAATCTCCCCACAACACAACTTCTTATAACACGCACGAGAAATGCATATTCACTCTTACTTATACTTGTTTAATATTTGTGTGAATGCGACCGGGTTTGTTTGTTTTGATGTCTTTTTCGCGGATAAGCAACACGTGCGTCCTCGTGCGAGTCCTTTGTAACGTCGCGGATCTAAACCGAGGTACTTCGCTCCGAGGTGTTCGTCGGCGAGGACCTACGACTTAGAGCCGCCCGTCTGATTTTAGGATACGATCCCATCTCCTCGGACTTCCGAAATAGAAAACGCCATAATCGCGAGAGACGGAGACGAAGAAAAATAAACGTAGCCCGGCCGAACTTTTAGACGACCGCGACCTCCGGACGCTCCTAACACCGTTTTGTACAACCAACCTATAGCGGCAATTCCCCTTGCTTGTGCACTCACAAGCAGCTGTCGTTCCGGACGAGCGGTGTCCTCTTCACACACACTCGACGACGAGATAGATCAATTCGCGTCTTGAAGACAGAGAGACCTCGCGGGAACCGGTTTGTGGTACTTTCGGACGAGGAGGAAGAAGCCGCCGAGGCCTGCGGAATTGCGGGGGTTTGTGATTGCCTTACCCGAGGACGGATCCGAAGAAGACATGGGTAGAATGCGGGGCCTCCGCTTTCCAACGGAAGTACCGCTAAGGTTGTAGAGAAGAAGACGGGGACATCCCAAGTTCCCCCGGCTTTACCACCTCCCCTCCTCCGAGAATTTGAGCCAAAACTTCCGTAGGGGATCCCAAGAAAAAGAGGAAGGGGGATACGGGGGACACTTAATAAGGATCCCAAGAAACCACGACAACAACTCCCACCGTGCCCCGGCGGCGGGCCGGACAAAGGCAAGGCGGGGCCCGCTCGGTTGAAATCGGGAATTCGGGGACGAGGCCGAAGTGCGGCCAGAGCACCGTCCCCAGTCCCCCGATCTAAGAGCTGGACGGTGCACCCATCTCTGCCGAGTCCGGTATAAGGGCGGTTGACAAGGCCATGCCCACCACTTGGCCGAGGTTTTGGAACGCCCTCTCCTGCTTGCCCGAGGACATAGAGACCTTGGAAAAAATGGGCCGGCCACGACTATTCCTCTCATTGAAAAAGAGACTTAGCGGCGGTAAGTTTTCCCATTTTTTAGGAAGATTCCACTTTTAACAATATTTATAAGTAAGTTTGTTTTTTACTATTCCTAACCCCATCATCCTTTGTTACGAGCTATCCGGGAGGTCTTTGTAAGCGAGAAGTTTATAGAAGACACTCGGAAGGTAGCCGGGGCGAGCTCGAAATCGACCAGAGCGAGAAGTCCTTGGGCACGGCCACTTGCGAGAATGAGAAGGCGGCCTCGGAGGTGGCGGATGCGAGAAGAGAGAAAAATGGGGTCGAATCAAACTTGAAGACCATGAAGACCCGAGATAGAAGGACGGCGCAAGCTCCTTCGTGAAAGAGATGAAGAGCTCTCCCAAGCTCGAAAGGGAGTGCTCGGATGCGAAAAGCAGCGCGCGATGAAGGAAGAAGCCGGCTCCTTCCAACTCTCTCTCGACGCGCCGAGGCAAGTTTCGATGAAGGGGTAGCAACCACCGGAGCGGTAGCGAGAGGAGTTCGCGGCTTTATGCGCGAATACTGTCAAAAAGTATGGGGGAAGCTTTAAACGTAGCGGGAGTTCCCCAATCTTCGGATGCGAGAAGTCAGAGAACGTTTGGCTTCCCCTAGAAATACGGGAGATTGAAGAGGCTCCTGGCACGCCTTTGCTACCCACGAGACAACTCTTCTGCTCTACCTCCGGTGGCCCCACGGCAAACTCCGATCCTACGGAACCTGGTTCCAACAAAGGGAAGGAAGGAGGAGGGGATGCGGGGAGAAGGACACGAACCGGGCAGTGGAACCTAACGTCTTTCCGGCGAAGACGGCGGATAAGGAAAGCAAGTTTTGACACCCTTTGAGTGGAGTTGAGGGAGGCCAGGGCAACCTTAGTACCTCTCAGCAAGACCCCCCTCCAAAGGCTTAGGACTTATCTTTAGGACTTCTCTTTTTCCATATTTGAATTATATATGTTATGTACTTTTGACTGATTAATGAAGAACAATTTCATTTGCTTTTCACTTGGGTTGTATACGTTTTTACTTTATTCTTTTTGCACTTATTACGAAATTTCTCGGAAGTAAATAAATCCAACTCCAAGGATTGCACCATCATAACTTTCACATAATCATGCGCATATTATTAAAGATTTAATAAAAGGTAACATGGTTAATATATTTGAACAATGCCTCGATTAAAAGGAAGAGAGGATCTCATATAACGATTAAACCCTTGTAATGCATAGCACTGTTTCTAGTAAGATGTAAGATCCGAGGACCATTCCTTACACAAACTTACTTACCACTTAAAGATATAGAACTTAAGATCCGAGTTAATAAGCAGTAACGCATTAACATCCAGACATAATAAGGAGACGACTTTGATTAAAGTTATGGCCCGAAGATAAGACTTAACCAATTCTCCGTTTGATTCTTAAAAATGATAACTTCAAATGTAAAATTTCCCAAAGCAGGAGGTTCGAGAACCCGGCATGGTTAAGGTTCTGTTTAACAAATGACAAGACATCAATTTCCACAAGGTTTGTGGTCGAGGTACCACTTAACCAAGTTTGTTTGATTCTTAAAATCGGTAACTTCAAATGTTAATTTCCCCAAAGTAGGAGGTCCGAAGACTAGGCATAACTAAGGTTACGTTTAACAATTGTCAAGACATCAATTTCCACACGTTTTGTGGTCCGATGACTGCACTTAACCAAGTTTCTGTTTGATTCTTAAAATCAGTAACTTCAAATGTTAATTTCCCCAAAGTAGGAGGTCCGAAGACCCGGCATAACTAAGGTTCTGTTTAACAAGTGACAAGACATCAATTTCCACAAGGTTTGTGGTCCGAAGCGCACTTAACCAAGTTTGTTTGATTCTTAAAAACGGTAACTTCAAATGTTAATTTCCCCAAAGTAGGAAGTCGAAGATCGGCATAACTAAGGTTGTTTAACAAGTGACAAGACATCAATTTCCACAAGGTTTGTGGTCGAAGCGCACTTAACCAAATTTACGATTTTGATTCTTAAAATCGGTAACTTCAAATGTTAATTTCCCCAAAGTAGGAGGTCAAGACCCGGCATAACTAAGGTTACGTTTTAACAAGTGACAAGACATCAATTTCCACAAGGTTTGTGGTCAGAGACTGCACTTAACAGCAAGTTCTGTTTGATTCTTAAAAACGGTAACTTCAAATGTTAATTTCCCCAAAGTAGGAGGTCAGAAGACCGGCATAACTAAGGTTACGTTTAACAAGTGACAAGACATCAATTTCCACAAGGTTTGTGGTCAGAAGTGCACTTAACCAAGTTTACATTTGATTCTTAAAAACGTAACTTTGAAAATGTTAATTTCCCCAAAGTAGGAGGTCGAGCCGGCATAACTAAGGTTACGTTTTAACAAGTGACAAGACATCAATTTCCACAAGGTTTGTGGTCCGAAGCCGCACTTAACCAAGTTTACGTTTGATTCTTAAAATCGGTAACTTCAAATGTTAATTTCCCCAAAGTAGGAGGTCAGAAGACCGGCATAACTAAGGTTCCCCATTTTAACAAGTGACAAGACATCAATTTCCACAAGGTTTGTGGTCCGAAGCCTGCACTTAACCAAGTTTGTTTGATTCTTAAAAACGGTAACTTCAAATGTTAATTTCCCAAAGTAGGAGGTCCGAAGACCGGCATAACTAAGGTTCTGTTTAACAAGTGACAAGACATCAATTTCCACAAGGTTTGTGGTCCGAAAGTACACTTAACCAAGTTTTCGTTTGATTCTTAAAAACGGTAACTTCAAATGTTAATTTCCCCAAAGTAGGAGGTCCGAAGACCGGCATAACTAAGGTTACGTTTAACAAGTGACAAGACATCAATTTCCACAAGGTTTGTGGTCCGAAAGGCTAACAGCAAGTTTGTTTTGATTCTTAAAAACGGTAACTTCAAATGTTAATTTCTCCAAAAGTAAGAGGTCCAAAGGCCCGACATAACTAAGGTTACTTTTAACAAGTGACAAGACATCAATTTCCACAAGGTTTGTGGTCGAATTATAGCTTAACCAAGTTTGTTTGATTCTTAAAATCAGTAACTTCATGCATCAGAGGTAGTCATAACTTTGAAATATTCACCGATAAAAGCACACTTTATTAATAATAATATCTTCTAAGATTATTTACATTCCATGGGCGTGGTACAATTCTTTCATCTAGGTCAGCTAGCCGATATGACCCTACGCCTGCTATTGATACAATGCGGTAGGGGCCTTCCCAGTTGGGTCCTAACTTACCCCAAAGTTTGGGTTCTTAGAGGTACCCACAACTTTTCTTAGTACGAGATCACCGAGGTGCAAGTGGCCTTAGCCTCGCGTGGGCGTCGTAACCCGTTTTAGCTTACGGTGATAATAAGCCATACGGACCATCGCGCCTCGCGCCGTTCCTCAAGCAAATCTAGGCCTTTTCCGGGAGTCCATTGTTATTCTCGGGACTAAAGGAGCTTTGGTCTTTAAGGTGGGAAAACCGGATTCCGGAGGTATCATAGCCTCGGCTCCATAAGTCATAGAGAATGGAGTTTCTCCGGTGGACTGCGCGGTGTGGTCCGATACGTCCGCGAGAACATGAAGGAGCTCTTCTACCCATCTACCTTTCGCATCATCCAACCTTTTCTTTAGCCCAACGATAATGACTTTGTTAACGGCCTCGGCTGCCTTAGTTTCCTCGAGGATAAGCTGGGGTGGAATACCTATTTATAATACCCATGTCACCACAATACTTCCTAAAAGTCTTCTTGTCGGCGAACACCATTGTCCGAGATGAGCGTGTGTGGTATACCGAATCTGGTAACGATGTTTTTCCAGACAAACTTCTTGGAGTCAATATCTCTTATATTTGCTAAGGGCTCGGCCTCAACCCATTTAGTGAAATAGTCTGTTCCCACAAGAAGCCATCTTTTATTGCCAGCACCTTTGGCCTTAACCGTGTCATCCCCTAATCTTTATTACGAAATCCCGAGTTCTTCGGTGTCCATCCGAGGGTAAGTTCACCCTCGGTTGGATCCTCGGACCCTCGGCGTATGGGCCGACCCATAGTACCAACAAATTCTAAACCCAGTAGCAGGTCGGCCTTCCTTAACACGGCCCAAAAGGCCCACATTCTCATCAGGATCTTTTTGCCCCCCACAGTAATCAAATTAAAATTTTTATTAACTTAGAAATTATAGGAGAAGAAGAAGATGAGTACAAAAAAAAAAAATTATATCTATTTTTCTATAAATCTAAAAAAAATTGCAATTTTAACGTGTAGTAATATAATTTTTAAAAAATATATGGATTACATGGACATTTTTTTATGTAGGATTAGATAAAGAGTTTGTATTGTAATCAAATTAATATTTTTATCAACTTAAAAATTATAGGAGAAGAAAAATTATATATATATATATATATTTTTTAAAGAAATCTAAATTTTTTTCTAAAATTTGGTGAAGCCAAATGACATAACCACGACTTTTAAGCCAAACTTTTTTTTTTAGAGAGTTTCAACTTATGTATAGCTTTTTATTATCAAATCAAGACAGGTATAGATTTTTGGTTTAGACGGAGATTGAACCTTAGATTTCTTATTCAACTATTAAAAATTTCACCAGTTGAACTAACTAAAATCCACTTCTAAGCCCAACTTTTATTATATATTATATGATGTAAAAGTACATAAAATTTACACAAAAGTTTAGATTAAATATTAATTTTAAGGTATACTAGGGGAAAAAAGAGAGTTATGTTACTTATAACACTTTTTTTCTTTTACATATAAGAAATTTAGATAATAAGATGTGATTGGTTTAATATTATTTTCAGGTATCTACCATTACAACAAAATTTTTCCTCCACTAACCACAACATTTTTTTTTGTAGGAAACAATGATCACAACATCCTATTTCAATGAATTGTAAAAAAGAATGTACATGAACAATTTTTTTTTAAGTGCAGGTTAGGATTTGGTCCATTTGGGTGAAGAAAAAGTTTAACTTCAAACCACTTTGGAGTTATATTCATCCGACTTATTATGTGACGATTGAATAATTTTATAAATTGTCATGCAATTAATTAGAGGAGATAAATCCAAACTAATTTAGAGCTAAACTTTGTCATTTGGGCTAACTTCCTCAATCAAGATTAGCTTTTATCAAAGAGCATAATTAATCACAAATTAGTGTATATGGTAGAAGTGACTAAGCTGAATTTTTTCTCACACCAGGTGAGTATTTTTCTCTCTAGGGAGAGACTTTTCTTCTCACACTTTGGGTGAGGACTATGTAATTCCTAGCGTCTGTCTACAACTTTTTTCAAGTTTAGTGGGGTCTATTTAGTGTTTTCCTATTTATATGATGGATTTGGATTTTATAAACAAGTTGCAAATTATAACTTTGATGGAAGAGGAGGGAGAAGTCATTAAGGTTGGGGTCTCACAGAGGGAAAGGATGTTGGAAGAATGTTCCCTTAGTTTGTTGGGGAGGTTTCTCACTACACGAGCTTTCAACTAGTGTGCGACCAAGGATTTGCTAAGGTATGTGTGGAGATTGGGCTTGGACTTACGCATTGTTGACGTGGAGGATGATCTTTTTTAATTCAAATTTACAACAGAGAGTCAGTTGAAGTGGGTGCTAACAAATGGTCCGTGGAGTTTTGAGGACCACCCTCTAGCGTTACGGAGATGGGTGAGAGGGATAACAACCACTTCGGATAGATTCATTTCAATGCCGATGTGGGTTTAGGTATGGGGTTTACCTTTTGACTTGTTATTGGAAGAGGTAGGCAGGGAAATCAGTAGTGGTTTGGGAGAAGTACTGGAAGTTGATTTGAAGGCGTTCTCATCTGACCAAGCCCGCTTTATTAGAATTAGGGTGGAGTTGCCGTTGGATAAACCATTACGTCGAGGAGGAGTTGTCGCCAGGAAGGAGATAAGGTTTGTATAGGTTTCAAGTATGAACATTTAGTTGGGTTTTGTTATCAGTGTGGTCGGAATGGTCATGAGTTTAAGGATTGCTCTGTTCAAAGGGATCGAAAACAGGGGTGTCTCCATTATGGGGAGTGGTTGAAGGCGGGCTACCGTAGAAATCATGGTAATACAAACAAAGCAAGACGTAGCCCGGAGCGGTGGGATGACGATGTCCAAATTGATAAGAGGTATCGGGGTTCCTCATAGAGGAAGATAAATGAGCAAGATTATCTACCAATTGGAAGTGGAAGTGGGAGGATTTCTTCAGTGTAGACGGGTAATTTACCTGAAGATGAAAGCTTCGACGGTGCTCCGGAAGATGGTAGAGTTACAGTCGAGAAGGATGTAAACTGGCCTGTGAAGATTCACGTTCCGGTTTCTGAGGAGTTGTTTATGGAAATTGATCGTGGCATCCAAGCCAATTTAAAGTTTTCAAATTTAAAAACGACTCCAACTGACTACGTGCCAGATAATAGCGTGATTCCTTCTAAATTGATTGAGGTGGTAGTCATGGATGAGGATACTGTCATCCTCAATCATGACTTAATAGGGAAACAAGGCGCATCGATTTTTGAGGGATCAGATATAGGTTTCAACATTAGTTGTGGTATTGTGAAAGGAAACAAGACCACTGATAAGGTCCAGCCCAAAAGAAGTGGTAATATATATAAATGTGTAAGTCAATCCTTGCATAGCCCAAAAAGAGTTGAGTCCGTGGAGAAGCCTACAATTGGAAGACCAAAAGTTATGATGAATTGGAAGAGGCTTGTCACAAGACCTCAGACTCTTATCAATTTTTCAATTGTTGATGTGGAACTTGGGCATAAAAGGAAGCAAACAGAAAATATGAACAAGGAAACTACAGGTGTTAAGGGAGAAAAGAAACATAGAACTGTGGATAATGAGCAAGGTGTTGTGTCTACTATGGGATTGATGGAGGTTGCAGGGCAACCATGCTGGGCATGAAGCCATTCCTAAGTACAGAAAAAAAAAATCACGTCGATGTCCATATAAATCAAGAAGGTGTCGTTTGGCATTTTTCAGGTTTTCTGGGTATCCAAGTGATGATTCGTTTTTTTTATATCGTTATTTGGATTTTGAAGTTTTTTCTTTGTTTCTTTTCTTTCTGTGTTCTTTAGGATGTAATCATATGCTAGTGATGCAAAAGAGAAAAAAGGGGTCATATGTCCCATTTCTCTTTCCCATTGTATATATGTTTCTTAATTAATAAAGTCTACTATCGTTTCCTCTAAAAAAAAAAAAAATGTATATAGTATGTGTGCTTTAAGTCAACTGAAATCTGGGTATCCAAGTGATGATTCGTTTTTTTTTTTATCGTTATTTGGATTTTGAAGTTTTTTCTTTGTTTCTTTTCTTTCTGTGTTCTTTAGGATGTAATCATGCTTCTCTAACGTATGCTAGTGATGCAAAAGAGAAAAAAGGGGTCATATGTCCCATTTCTCTTTCCCATTGTATATATGTTTCTTAATTAATAAAGTCTACTATCGTTTCCTCTAAAAAAAAAAAAAAATGTATATAGTATGTGTGCTTTAAGTCAACTGAAATTTGGGATTCAAAAAACAATTTTACTTAAATTGTAAAATTGGATTTTCATGATACGATTTCACAATTTCAAATTTATAATTAAAATCGTTTTTTGAACATGAAAATTTTATGCTTTATGTCTACGGTGTGTGAACTTCACGGTAACATCAATTTCCCCTTTTATCAAAAGCGACTTTGGATGAATTTTTTAGCTTATCTGTTTAAACGCTGGCCTCTTTTAAAATTAGACAAAACAAGCCTAAAAACTAGAAGTCATGAACTTATGATTTCTCCACGTCAAGCTAACAAAATGGCCCAGTAAAACCCTGCCACGTTTCCTCCAAAAAGACCAAAAACCCAGCCACGTCCAAGACGCAAAATCCAACCGTTCGATCATCCACGAAGTCACTGCGAAGCCAATCAGATGGGTCAAGTGGACTTAACTTTCTAAGTCGTCTGGTGGGTCCGACCTCCACTCCTGGTTTCTCCACGTCAAGCAAACAAAGAGAAACCAATAAAATCTCGCCACGTTTCGCTTCAAAACCCCTCAGGCGTTGGATCATCCACGCTGGCAAACAACACCCAATCCAAGCGTCCACTGGGGAGTCAATACCCCGTGAAATTCACGGTCCCCTGACTCTCAATAACAGAGCTATATATATCCACAGAGCAAAATTGAAGTAGCCCAAGAACCGTGCCCAATCCAAGAGAACCGTTTCAGAGAGCGAAGAAGCTACTAGAAAGTCTGTGAAAGAGTGCGATGAGGAAGTGGACGATCCCTTCCGCTTTGCTTTTGCTTTGCCTTCTCTTCGTTCTTCCAGATCAAGGTATACCCTAGGGTTTTCGCATTTAGTTTTTTTTCGCCATTAAAGACAGTACCTTTTTTCTTAGATCTCGCTTCGAATTTTCTGGTTGTAAATTGTGCTTGTGATCTATGGTTGTGTAGGTCGGAAAATTCACGCCAATGCGGAGGCTTCCGATGAGGTTGTAGATCCACCAAAGGTGGAGGACAAGCTCGGCGCTGTACCACATGGCCTTTCCACTGATTCCGATGTCGTTAAGAGAGAATCGGAGTCGATTTCAAACAGATCGATCCGTAACAGCGCGGAGAAATTTCAGTTCCAAGCTGAGGTGTCTCGGCTCATGGATATCATTATCAACTCGCTTTATAGTAACAAGGACATTTTCCTCAGAGAGTTGATCTCCAATGCTTCTGATGTAAGATTTCCATTTTTGATAGCATATTTCTTTTCATGATTATTGTTATTATGAATTAGTGTTAATGGAAAATTCGTACTTGTTTTATAATTTTTGTGTTTCAGGCATTGGATAAGATTAGATTCCTATCTCTTACTGACAAAGAGATTTTGGGTGAAGGTGACAACACTAAGCTTGAGATCGAGGTCAGTAACGGCTATCAATAATTTATATATTTGAATTTTCATGTTGAAGATAGTGAAAATTTGTTAGTTTTGCCCTCAAGAGAAACACATAATAAAGCCATTAGATTTAATGCTGAATATAGAAATTGTAGCGATACGACGTCGTGCAACGTTAAAGCTAGGATTTTTCTTCCTTATAGAATGCAGTGTTGGTATTTTGTGGAGTAGATAAAGTGTAACCTTTTATAAAACACAATGTAATGCAGATTAAATTAGACAAGGAGAAGAAAATCCTTTCAATTCGTGACAGAGGTATAGGTATGACGAAGGAGGATTTAATCAAGAACTTGGGAACCATAGCTAAGTCTGGAACTTCTGGTATGTTATTAATATATAGCATTTTGCAATGTGGAGCTTTGTGCTTGAGTAGGTTTGGGTGTTAACTATGTGAATATGAATTATTCTTTTGTACAGCATTCGTGGAGAAAATGCAGACCAGTGGAGATCTCAATCTCATTGGACAGTTTGGTGTTGGTTTCTACTCTGTATATCTTGTTGCTGACTATGTTGAAGTCATTAGCAAACACAATGAAGACAAACAGTAAGCCTTTTGATCAGTTTGACTTCTTATAGGAATTTGTTTCTTTGAACCTTGAATTGGTTGGACTGATAATCATTCAATGAATCTGTTGTTCAGGTACGTGTGGGAATCAAAGGCTGATGGGGCGTTTGCCATATCCGAGGATACATGGAATGAGCCACTAGGACGTGGAACTGAGATTAGATTACACCTCAGAGATGAAGCTGGGGAGTACCTGGAGGAGAGCAAGTTGAAAGTGCGTATATTTTAACTATTTGATCTTAAGAACTTATTTGTATATTGTAGTTGTTATTGCTTGTAGTACTGATGATTTCCTTATACCTATTACACTGACTTTGACCGATTGGGAGGCTAAGGGCTCACTTTATTTTCTGTATCGGTGCTTCACTGCTTCTCATGTGGTTGGATATTCATTTTGTGTCTATTGTATATGATGGGTTTGTTATGCCATATGCCTTTGAACGTTCTAATCTGTGTCTGATTTTTTATTTAAGATATTGGTATTTCTATATGTTTCTGGTTAGTGATGTACTACATTATTAGCTCTGTTCTTACTACTTGCTATTTCTTTTTTCCAATTTCCTCTGACTTGTTTTGCCTTTAAAGAAAACATTGGTTGGTTGGCCTTTCCTTAATCTCTCTGAAATTTGGTGGTCATTGTTTTTGGTTGCTGTCCTGTTCTCACTACTTCTTACCAGTCACTGTGCTGTCAAGGCATTTGACATGTTAATTGTAGTCAATTATTCACAGTCAAAACCTCTTGATACTTGCAAAACCACCAGAAAATTTAAAAGAGTTTCATTTAGCTCTTGGCAAGTGCAAAACCACCAAAATCTAACAAGTGTACTGTGCTCTTGCACTTTTTGAGTAAGTAATCTGAGGCCAGTGGAACAACCTTGGAAATTAGTACGGTCTGTTTGAAAATAGGTTAATTTTGGGCCAATTCTACTCACTTTACTCTACTCCCTCTCTATCCAAACGGACCATTACTGCTTGTCTTCTTTTGACTTTATTGTCTTTTGATGACATTTTTATGTATGCTTTTGGTTGACTTAAAGTTTGGGTACTTATTACCTTGGATTATGATAAATTCAATGTGTCTTCTATTCTTCCTGTTAGATTATTACTAGGGATCCATTTTTGTTTCCTCAGAAAGTCAGTCATGGTTATTCCTTTTTGCAGGAATTGGTGAAAAAATATTCTGAATTCATCAATTTCCCCATCTATCTCTGGGCAACCAAGGAGGTTGATGTGGAGGTTCCAGCCGATGAAGATGACTCCAGCGAGGAAGAGGAATCATGTATGCATAATGAAATATTAATATTTTTGTTTGCTTGTTATATGTTGAAGTATTTATTTATGTGTTTACATGTGACCACAATGTGGGTAGCCAAAATTTTTCTATGCACGTTGCATATTTTTTCTCCTTGCATATTCTGATTCCCTTCTTATTACTCAACTGCTATGAGCAGCTGAAAGCAGTTCTTCTGAGGAAGAAGAGGAGGATGCTGAGAAAGGTGAAGATGATGATGCCGAGAAAAAACCAAAGACAAAGACGGTTAAGGAAAAAAGTTCTGAATGGGAGCTTTTGAATGATGTTAAAGCTATATGGCTACGGAGTCCAAAGGAGGTGACAGAGGAGGAGTACGCCAAATTCTACCACTCTCTCGCAAAGGTTATTTGCCATATTCGTTAATTGCTGGACACTATAGTAACTTTTCAAAGTTTTAGTTTGCATCATTATAACTTGTGTTGTTCAACAGGATTTTAGTGAAGATAAGCCTTTAGCATGGAGTCACTTTACAGCTGAAGGTGATGTTGAGTTCAAGGCAGTTTTGTTTGTGCCTCCTAAGGCCCCTCAGGATCTATATGAGAGTTATTATAACTCCAAAAAATCCAACCTCAAGTTGTATGTCAGACGGGTTTTCATCTCAGATGAATTTGACGAGCTTTTGCCAAAGTATCTAAACTTTTTAATGGTAAATCTCAGATTATTTATTATTCTTGCAAATAGATTTGTGTAAATGAAACAGTGAGGAAGTGTGGCTTGTAGTATTGGTTCTTGATGGTTTACATTTTGAACAGGGTCTTGTTGATTCTGACACTTTACCACTCAATGTATCGCGAGAAATGCTTCAACAACACAGCAGTTTGAAAACAATTAAGAAGAAACTCATCAGGAAGGCCCTTGATATGATCCGTAGAATTGCTGAAGAAGATCCAGATGAAGCCAATGACAAAGACAAGAAAGGTATTTTATCTGTAACTTGCTTCTTCTAAGCTTTAGAAAAACGTTTTTTCTATTGATTCTGATAATCAACTTAAAGCTCTGTGTTGTTCTAATCTATAGACTAAGTCATCATTCCATATATGTTTTGGTCACCACAACCTGGCCATATACTGGCTTATGGCTATCCTAAAGCAAAAAAAAATTTCTAATTTCTGTCTCTTGCTTCATATTTAGTTGGTTAAATACTTGCTAGTTTTGAATTTAGTTCTGGAAGTGTTGCTGATGTTGATTTGCTTTGCTCTTTTGGTTCATGTTGAATGTTGATGGATAAGCAGAAGTTGAAACATCCAGTGATGATGATGAGAAGAAAGGTCAATATGCCAAATTCTGGAATGAGTTTGGCAAGTCCATTAAACTTGGTATTATTGAGGATGCAACTAACAGGAATCGATTGGCTAAACTTCTCAGAGTTGAGACGTATGTACTTTGTTTTATGTATATTTTGTCAATCTAGTTTTTCAGCTGCCATTTGTTGTCATGCCTTTCACTTCTTTCTGGAGGACTTATTTGGTTTTGGATCTCTCTGACAGTACAAAGTCAGATGGTAAATTGACTTCATTGGATCAGTATATTTCAAGAATGAAAGCGGGTCAAAAGGATATCTTCTACATTACAGGAACCAGCAAGGAACAATTGGAAAAATCTCCATTCCTTGAGCGGCTTAAGAAGAAAAATTTTGAGGTACATTTGCAAAAAGATTTTGCTTTTACTATAGATCCTTATTAAATTTATAATAGTTATTTCTTTCCCCATTTCACTGTTTTTATTTGTGCTTTGATGTTGGAAAACATTTTTTTGTTAAAATTTTTTAATTTACTCAACTGAAAATTATTTTTCCCTATGTTGTTGCAGGTTATTTTCTTCACAGATCCAGTTGATGAATACCTGATGCAATACCTTATGGATTATGAAGACAAAAAATTCCAGAATGTGTCCAAGGAGGGTCTGAAACTTGGGAAAGATTCGAAAGACAAGGAACTCAAGGAATCATTCAAGGAACTCACCAAATGGTGGAAGGGTGCTCTTTCCGCTGATAATGTCGATGATGTGAAGATATCAAATCGTTTGGCTGAGACACCTTGTGTGGTTGTGACCTCCAAGTATGGATGGAGTGCAAACATGGAGAGAATTATGCAGTCTCAGACTTTATCAGATGCTAGTAAGCAAGCCTATATGCGTGGAAAGAGGGTACTTGAGATCAACCCAAGGCACCCAATTATTAAGGAGCTCCAGGAGAGAGTGGTGAAGAACCCTGAGGTACATTTTAGAATTTCCCCTCCTTCCATACATATTTAGAAAGCTGAGTATGAAAATTTAGATAAGATAGAAATGGATGCTCATGTTGTGTCTGAGTTAAGATTTTGGCTTGCACATATCTTTTTGCCTCTGTGATTTTCATCAATTCTATTCAAACTCCCTACCATTTTCCCCAAGAGGGTGCCCGCCCTTTTTGAGAAGGAATACTTGACTTCTTGCAGAATGTGTAAGGTTGTTTGACCTAGAACTTGGCTACATGGCATAATTGCACACTGAAATTACAATCCCCTAGAATTCCTAGGGTTACTCCCGCAGGGTGCCTATAATTCTACTAACAAATCATGTTAAACAAGTAGTTTAGATTGCAGTGTCAATAGCAACTAATGGTGTATACCATATAATGCTTGTTCAAGTTGTGATTGCCTCGGAATAATCTAAATGATTGTTTAGCATTAATGTAAGAATTGTTGCAGTAGAAATTTTAGAGGTCCCTGATTCATGAAATTGAATGATGTCTAGTTCTTTGGTTTGAAATATCTGAATTCCAACCTGGATCTGAAATAAGAATGGCCCAGCAGCTTTGTGAATTAGAAATTAGAATGATTAGTGCACCAAATGCAGCAATCACTTGATGGAGTGATTTGAGGAAAGTGAATGCCATTGTTAATAAAGTGATTCTGATCCTTGGTGGGTGGTTTAAACTATGGTTACATATTGGGGAAGCTGGAACCACTTCCGTATTTGTATTATTGTATTTTTACTTGGATGCAATTCAGGAAAGTGCAGTAGTTTTTTAATATGTTTAATTAGGCATTCACTTGTTGCTGGTTTTGGTTTGTTAACGCAACCGGGTTGCTTTTCAGGATGAGAGTGTAAAGCAGACAGCACAGCTTATTTACCACACTGCACTGATGGAGAGTGGCTTCACGCCTTCTGAACCCAAGGACTTTGCAGCTCGTATTTACAACTCGGTGAAGTCTAGCCTAGGCATCAATCCTGATGCAGCAGCTGAGGAGGAAGATGAAGTTGAAGAAGTTGAGACTGAAACTGAAACAAAAGAAGCTGCCGCTACTACCCAGGCTGAAGCTGATGCTGTTAAGGATGATGCAGAGACAGAGCCTTCCGCTGTCAAGGATGAGTTGTAGATTGCTTGAAAGCTGGGCGACTTACTTCTTCTTCTGCCCTTTTTTGTTTCCTCCCTTACGGTGAGTTGTCTCAATAGACAACCCCGAGACACTGCATGTCTTTTTTTTTTTTTTTTGGTTTCAGTTTAAGGAAGCATTAGATCATAGATGTTCTGTAATCATATGACTCAGAATTTTGTTACTACCACCTAGTTAATGAGTTTTTAAGATTATTATGTGTAATTTTATGCAAAATTGTTCACATATTTTATCTTCAACTGTGATCTTGGATTTTCCTTTGCAATGGTTTTTGCCGAAAGAAATATTTCGGCCATATGAAAGCATGAACTGTTTGCAAAACAGATTCCAAACTGGGTTGGAGGATTTCTCCAACGTAATACGTGGTGGCTTATAGGTATTAAATCATCCACAATCTTATCATTCAGGATTATTAAACATGTTGAAATAATCTCTTTTACATGGAAAATTATTAGGTTCTCTTAGAGTACCATAAATGCATACTCCCTCTTCTCATATAAATGGTGGGTCTCATCATGAATTTAATTAGTGGGACTTACTATTCATGTGAGAGGAGGGAGTACGCATTTATGGTACTCCGGGAGTACACAATAATTTTCCCTTTTACATAATGCTGAACGTCATCAGTGGTTTAAAAAATTCAAAATAACGGTCCATTGACAGTTTGACACCCAAAATTGCATCAAAATGGAGATATACGTATAACAATTGATATTGATTAGAACTCTTTGGATCATAATTTGAAACCATAGCCGACATCTCCGTCTAAACTAAATAATTCCAACGGAACCTTCTCCTTCACTAGATTTTGATGAAGTTCAATAATTTCATCTGTTTTACAAATCCGTCTCATAGTGCCTTAAGGCCCATTAAAATGATAGAAGTCCAGTCTCACCATTTGAAGAAGATATGAGACAGTCATTAGCACTTGCTTGGCATCCATCATTACTATTGATGCTCTCTCATCTCACTGCACAAATACTTGGCCGTTGGTGAGTTGGGTCGAAGTGTGTACATTTAGGATGAGAGCATCTCTCATATTTCCTGGAGAATTTTCATTTGACCAATGAAAGGCCCTCCTCCTTCTCTAATCATTGCTAAAGTACTGCTCCTTTATAGTGTCTTTGATGCCAATTTGTTAGGTAATTTTCTTGGCTAATCTCTTCTTAAATTTTCCTTTTGTGAATTTCTGATTGAAAAACTCATACTTTGGCAAGGAATGAGAGAGGTGATAAATATACATATGCAACTTTATTCTTAATCTGTTTTTTTGGTGAAAGACACTTGTCATTACACCGAGACCCGACATCTATAAAAATTTACTTGAGAAATAAAGTAATTGAAAAATCATAACTACATGGTTGTCTACTCTACATCGAAATTTATACATAACTTCTCAAGATAAGCACTAACTTCCAAAAATCTATCAACAAAACAAATCATTACTGGTCTTAATCCAAACTATTTAAAAAAAAAATCAATATGACCATTTTTTTTAAATGTTACTCACTTAATGTTAATTAAAACATTTATTAGTTTATTAACATCATTCCTACAGAATCAAAAAAAAAAAAAAAAAACATCATTCCTAAATTTAGGATTCAGGGAGATTGGAGGTGGCACTCATGTCAAAATAGCCTTGACCTACCTTCAAACTAGGCTTGGCTCAGCCAAAATACTTGGCATGATTGACGAGCAGGTAAACCCTAAGGAGTGCCCCTACTGGTGAGGAGGCACCATAAAGGATGTCCCATGGGAGACAAGGAGGAAGCTGCCCAAACTGAAAATTAGAATGTTGAAGAAGGCCGTAGTGACAGATGCAAGCAAGGGGGAGAGGAAACTTCCCAATAAAATAACCATCACCTTTGCATTAAATACACTACACCTACTTAGCCTACTGCATTAATGGCAGAATGACACCTAAATAGTGTCCATATTGCCTGTATCCTACTCAACTACTGTCAGCAAGGCTAAGATGAGACAAATATCCAGGAAAAGATTAGGAGCCCTCCCAATGGAGGGCTGAGATGAAAATCGAATGACTATATAAAGGGAAAGATTTCACATGAACAGGGGTGGGTGGAAAAAAGTGGAAAAGACTTTAGAACAAAGATTGTAAGGTTTTCTCAAGTGTAAAAATGATCCTTGGCCAGCCCAAGGAGAAAGTTTAATAAAAAAGTTAATTATTACTTAAACTTCATTACTGTCAAACCAATCATGAATTCATTTTTTCATTTTTACTCTCCAAATTGCTAATCCAAGAAGCCCAGATGTTGACCTGCACATCCATTTCTATAAATTAATTGTATTGAGCCCAATAACCAACCTTAGGCCATCTACTAGACTAAGACACGGTTTTTGCCCCCTGCAAGGATTATTTCATAAATCTCATTAACTCTTTTTTTTTAAAGGTAAATTTAATAATTGCAACAATGGTAGAGAGATTTATGAATTAGAGTAGTCATTGAATTAGGAGATTTCTAATAAATCTGATAAGCCTTAGATATAAAGGAACATAATAAACAAATATATCCCCAATGGAGATAAATAAATAAAAAATAAAGCTTACACAGCCGCTTCTAGAGGCACCATCATTTCCTCCCAAAATCACATTACTAGCAAGCTTGCAATTCCAGCAAAGTTGGCCTACTTTCTCAGTTGCTGCCAACCCACATATATATACAGGACTTAAAAGTAAAGCAAACACTTTCAATTTTTAGCACATGGATCTCGGTCCGAATAATGAAATTCTCTTCTTAAAAATTAGCTCTTTCTTTCTAAGTTGTGGCAGAAATTACCAATCCTTCCACAAACTCAGAGTGAAACAATTAATGCGATATGTAAAGTTTAAAATATCTATGCATGTGGCCTGGAGATAAAAAATAAGTATAAATGTATAATATACATGGAGAGAGAGAAAGAGAGAGACTAAGAATAAAGCAAGAAGAGGAAGAGAAAGGAAGTCAATGTAACAACGAGTGAATTACAAGAAGAGAGGGTCTTGGATGAGTCTCCAGTAGAAAAGAGTGGTAACCAAGAGCTGTTGGTCTCCATTGGCACCTCCCCTGACTCGGTTCCAGAGCTATTTGTTGTGCTTGTTGTGGTTGTGGGAGGTGTATTTGTTGCAGCTTTTTGACTGTTGAAACAAAAAACATTTGAAAAAAGCACATAAATTTCGTTGAAGATGTATGCCATAGCTTGGAAAATGCTATCACATAAATTACTGAAAGCAAAATGCTATACTATCCTTTCCATTCAAATTAAAATAATTCCAACAGGAGTACTGAATTCTATAACATTTAGGTAAAGTCTTCTAGTTTATGTTACGTTATCGTGTTACAAGTAAATCAAATATCAAAATGCACTATTTAGTGAATAAGTGTGTAGGAAGTAGGAACAGATTATATTATGTTGAGTGAATCAAATATATTATTAAACTTTATTAAATGTAGGAACATATTAAATCTCATTAAAATATTGTGATAAACTTCAAAATTTTGATCAAATATTAAAGCTCATTAAAATAAGTTGATTTTATTTATGTTTATAAGGCTCATATATTTAACATGATCAATGAAACCATATGTCACTATCATCTACCTTACTATGGATTAATCAATCTCAACCCATTTCTCATAGGATGCGAATTACTACCACTATAATCAAAGGCCAACTCCACATGAACTTGAATTGTATCACAACCATTATATGTTAAATTATTGACAACATTCTTGCTTACAGGTAGCCTATCACTCACCTTTATGTATCCCACAAGTCAACACTAATTACATGCTAGCTTGTTGCATACAAAAAGCAATGCAAAAAAGTAATGTGAAAGCTAAGTAGAATAGTCTTAAAGAGACAACACAAATTGTCAAAACACATGATAGATTCATCTAAAAATGGAACAATAGATGCACATTATTTTTCACAATGTTAGTTTTTATTGATTTTCACAATGTTTATCTTTGTCCTCCTTTATTATCTATCATTTATAACTTACTTTTTTTTAGAATATATCATTTATATCTTGCGACCTTAACAATTATAGAAAAAAGAAATAATTATAACTCTAAATTTATTACTAAAAATGAGTATTGATTCTCTAACACTTCTTATTATCGTGAGTCATTTTATTGTTTAATGTGCATATCAACAAAAATTGTGAACATTCCATGTTAAATTATGAATGTCGCGGGTATGAAATGCATATCAAGGAGTGTGAGAAGATAATTTCCGAACTAAAAATCCAACTTCTTCATAATAATAATAATAAATAAAAAAATTTTTTTAATCTGCAATAAATTAATAAATTCAAGAAGAATAAAAACTTCAAATTTTAAAATAGAAAAAGGAAAGAAAAAGAAGAAAAGATACGAAATAGTGGGATACTATCCTTACCTTGTGGATGAAGGGCAGAATGTAATGGTATAATCAGCTGATGTACATGTAAATGTACTAGTGGCATCGTCATAAGCGTAGCTATACGCTCTTGGACACGCCGCTTTAAACATCTCCGAGTAAATCGACGGCTTACAAGTGTTCGGTGAACCATACGCGCCACGGCAGCAGTACTCATCGCTCCCTAAAGCACCACAAGCACTATTACATGCCGAAACGTCCGCGACCCGTAGCTCATTCGGGCACTGTCGGTTCAAGTCGGTCACACACCCGACTGACAAGCAATTACCCGACCCGCCACTCGGGTCAATAATCAAAGGCAAATTGTACCCGTCAACTAGACTCACGTCGTAGAAGTCTTGGGTACCCGACCCGACCGTGAATTCCGCCAGAGTTGCCGGTGGTTTTTGGCCTCCACCGTTGCATTCCACCTGGTTGGACCCGCAGTCACCGGTGGTGCAGCTTCCTTGACCAGTGTTTGGGTCGAATGAACAACCGGTTCTGCCCCAGAATCTTCCTGACCAGTTTGGTGGGGCTTGGAGGGTCCGAGACCCGCCTAACCCGAGTTCGAACCCGGTGCTATCTAATTTGGAGCTACCTGCATTGGCTAGAATTCCTGGCCATACTGTATAGTCACACTTGTTTAAAAAAGTAAATGTAGCCCCAGATATACCTGTATCAAAGTAAGGAATATTGAAATCAATATATAAAGTGATATTGATATATAAATCAATAATTCAAAGACTGCATAATCTGAAGCGTTTGAAAAATTACCTCTACAAAATGTCAGCAAGACTATGAGGCTGATAATAAGATCCATTACTATGAATATGGGTTATTGAAGGTGTTTTAGATTTTACTATGGTGAAGGAAATGCTGCATTGCCTGATATTGCTAACAAGAAAGAAGAAGATGATGGTGGTGATGATGTTGTTGCTGGGTAATGCGAGGTGGGGTTATATTTATATGATTAGTACGCAGGTAGAAGAACTGAGAATGGAGAAATAGATGGGAATTTTCACCCGAAAAAGTGAGAAATTGCTTTCTAATTCTCTACTAGAGTAATGGAAATGGCTTTCCAACTTTATATGTATATTCTATATAGAAGCTGGAATGAAATTTGCTGTTGTATAAAGAGAAAAAGGAAAGAAAGAATACACGTAAACTCTTAAGTTTTTTCTTCTGAGAAAAAGAAAAACCCGTAAACTTTGGGTTTGGAAAATCGTGGAAGTGGAATTACTATAAGAGAGCTTTCTAGTGGTCTTTCCTCGTTTGTATTGTGAATTTGTATACTATGTGACTGGTAATCTCCATTAGGATTTTATGTGGGGCCTGCAATTGAGACCAACTGCTAAAAGTGAACCTCCTATGGTTGTTCATCAGCACAATCCAACGGGTCATTGCTAAAATGGGTCGTTACTCATTAACACTTTCATTTCAAGTAAAATTTTAGTTTAATTTGTTTTTCACTTTTTTGTGCTACATATAGTTACCACAATTTAATCTCTAGTTATTTTGTTAATTTTCAAAGTTTGGTGCATTTCTCAATCACCGTACCTATTGTGCATGAATAAATTGAGAGTTTAAGTGAATCAATTAGTACATGAAGTTCATCAGTAATTCTTAGGTAGTCTCGGAGCACGGAGAATGGTGCTCTCTCCTCTCACATTTACGGTAGGACCTGCTTATTAAATTCATGGTGGGGGCCCACCATGAATGTGAGAGAAGTGAGCACCATTTCACTATACTCCGAGACTACCTAAGAATTTTCTCAACCTGATGTGTAAGTAATACTCACTTTTTGCCTTTCCTATAGTTTTCTTTGATTTGATTCATTTAAACAATTACAAAACTTTCTATACGTTTCTAAAGTTTTCCTAGACCAAAAAAAAAAAAAAACACACACACACACAACCTCAAAAGTTCACTGAATTTAAGTCCCTACCATCATTCTACCATCCTCTCTTTCAAATTTTTTTTTGGATGAACTTTCTCTTTCACTTTCAAATTTGGTGGAACGTAATATTTCTGCTCCCCTACCTTTTAATGATTTAAATCATTTAATCACCACTTTGTAGACAACTAGACATGCTTTCTTTTTTAGTGGCCTTGAGGCATAATTGCCAATATAACTTTTCCTTTTTATAATTTTTGGCGATCACGCACAAGAAACCTGCTTTTATGTCTCTACCCCAATTTTCGCGCATTTCCTTCCTTCCTTCCTTCCCTTTTTCTCTCTAAAATAAAATAAAACATTGATAAAGAGGAATAATGACACTTGCTTCGTATCAAACATCAAACAAAGAAGTCATTTACCGTTGCCAAAGTGCTAACCGTGTAGGTAATTACTGTGGGTTTGCATATGAATGAGAAAGTTAACGAATATTCTAAGGTATTAGTTTAGGAACTATGTTAAGACCAATGTGCACCCTTGGTGTGATAATCATTATATAAGTATAAGTGCTTGCAGGGTGTGGGGGAGTAAGGATCGGGGTTCAAGTTTTCAGTAGAGAGTTTCATACACATATAAACTTAAATTAGGTTAGAGTAAAATTTCTATCATGTATAAAAAAAAAAAGGAACTATGTTAAAAAAAATTTTATGGGAAAAAAAATCAATTAATTATTTTTACAATTTTTTATATTTTCCATGAAAATAGTGTCAAATTTTTTCTAAAATGGTTTTTAGCAATTGTCATAAGGGCATCGTTATAGAAATGAGTTCAAGTTACATCGGGTGTAACTCTTGTAAAGTTACACATTTTTTACACTGTATATTTCTAAGAGATCTAATGAGTGTAACTTGAACCCATCTCATATAGTTCATTAATTACAATAGAGAAGGATTTGAACTTTGGGATGTCTATCTTAAAAAGATAAAATACTTAGGTATTTTTGAAATATAGCGAAATGGTACTCTCTCCTTTCACATTTATGGCGGATCTCATCATGAATGTGAGAGGAGGAAAAATCTTTCATTGTGTTCTGAAAGTACTTAAAAATTACTTGTTAAAAGGTCAAAAGATACTAATCAATTAAGTTACATATTCTTAGTAGTTTGCATATGATAATGAGTGCCAAAAAAAAAAAAAAAAAAAAATTAGTTTAGGAACATAAATAAGAAGAATAAGAAAAAAAATGTCATAGCCAATGCACCAAGCTCAAATTTTCAATGGTAATTTATGAGACACAAGATTTCGTTGTGTCAAAACTCAAACTCTCATCCTTGTAATATAACCTAGCCATAAAATATTATACTTTTGCTTGTCTGTTCTATTGGATAAGGCAATGCCAAAGAATCCTTTCTAATTAAGCTTTAGGGTATGGTTGGAATGAAATCTTGAACTTCTTAATCACCTTATTTCCAGCATAAACATGGTGCAAACTTGAATATTAAGGTGCTTGTTAACATGTATAGACATAGAGGCCTTGCTCTTTAGGTCCACTTTACTTACACATTCTTAAACAATACACATACTTATTACTTATAGTATACTCATATACCTCCTATATATAAAGGTACTATAAAATACATTCATTCAGTATTTTTATCATGATATTAGAAAATGTATTATATTTCGCAAGTAATAAAACATTTTTTTTATTGAATTTAAGCATATTTAAAGAGAACATTATCTCCTCTGGATATTTCCTTTTACCCAATAGATCCTATTGGAAGAGTATGTCTAAGCTTCTTCTTAGATATCCATTTAATATAAGTATTGTGTGTTTATAAAATATGCATTATTGGACTTTCTATGATTCAGTATCATATAAATCTTTTTTTGTGGGGGGGGGGGGGGGGTTGGTGTGTGGGATAATCCAGTATCATATAAATCTGTTGGCAAAGACAAAGCGATTAATCTTGATAAGGCTTATCAGTTGAACCTCTTTAGATGTGCCCTAAGCATATCTTTTGATTTGGTCTCGACTCTGGAGCCATTTTCCCACCTAATTTACAAACGTGTTCGAAGCATTATGTCTAAGAATCTTTGGCTTTTGGTTCCTAAATTCAATGATTCAGGCAAATTTGTATATAAAAAAAAGTGGCAAATCTTTACAGATGTTTTTTGGCTGGACATCTCTTCAACTGGAATTAGATTCCAATTGAAATGACAAATCATATCAATTTTCTTTTATGCTTAATATAAGAATCACGTAATTGACGTTATTTATTTATTTTTAAAATTTATTCGCAGAATAAAGGTGATTGAGGTTATTCAGCTAATGAGATAACAATAACATGTAAAATTTGACGACTTTGATACATGACACAACCGAAACGATAGCTACATCGAAATTGAAGAATAAAAAAATAACATAAGACTTAGTATTTAGGCTTGCTTGGATCAACATCAAGCAAGAAGGAATAAGAGGGTAATTTCTTGGAAATAATTAACGTAGAATTTAATTTTAGTTTTAAGTTTTTTCTATTTAGCCTTTCGTTGGTTACTACTTAGTACTTACTAGGTGTTGGGGACGTTTTGCGACAAGGGCCAAAAATGTGAGAATGACCCAAATCTCCCATTGGGTTCTTTAGAAGTGTTTATTGTGGAGAATCAAGCCCAAAATTCCGAATGTATAATGAACAAAAGGCTAATGGTGCTTTTACAAGAGAAAATCAAAATGCTAAAAACAAAAATGTAGAAAAAGTATAAAAACATAACAAGTCTGAAATTTCGACTCACAGTCACCGAGAAGAGGAAAATGAGGGAGGTTGCGAGGAAAAGAGGGAAGGTTCCCCTGTACCCATATTTCCACCCCTAAGGTTCAGAATTGTGAGAATGTTTCTTGGCTCAGTGGGTTTTTGCTCTCAAGTTTCAGTTCTATGGGAAAAACGTGGTTCAACAAGTCTGAAATTTCGACCCACAGTCATCGAGAAAAGGAAATTGAGAGAGGTTGTGAGGAAGAGAGGGAATGTTCCCCTGTACCCATATTTGCTCTGAAGTTTTAGGTCTCTAGGTAGAATGTGGTTGGCCTGTTTATGAGCTGAAGAGAGAGTTTTATATAGAGTTTGGGGTGTTATTCTTGATTGGTTTTTGAGTGGTAGAAGAGACTTTTATCCCCTATGATACTATTTTGGTGTTTTGGCTTGGGTAACTTTTGTTTAGGGAAGAGTTTTGTATACTTTTAGCATGATTTTGGAAATAAAGTGGGTTTTCTTTAATTGGTTGCCTTTGGTCAGAAATTTCAGACCATTGGGAGGCTCACCTAAGTGAGGGCTAGCATGGAGTTGGCCAATGGGAGCCAACTATGTTTAAAGGAAAAAAAGGTTTGGGTAGAAATTTTGGGTCATAGTCACCCAGAGTATAAAAGTTGTTTTGGGGTGAAAATTTTGGATACAAGACCTCCTCCATGAGCCTGAGGTGCTACTAGTGTCCCTTGCCCACTTGGTAGCACGCATGAGTTGGGCTTATGCAAAAGGTTCGAAAGGAACTGATTCATACCCTCCAAATCACACTTCCTTAATTTTCCCTAATAAGTCGCACGGGCTTGGGCCATGCTTAAAAGAATAAAATATAATATAATACATGAATTGAGCCTACAAGGAAGTTGAGCTTGGTTGAATCGGGCTTGTAGAAAATGTGTAGTGAAAATGGGTATCAACACTAGGTATTTGACCAAGATAAGGAAAGATTTAGTGTTTGTTTGGCAAGATTATTTTTGCCAACTTATTTTATTATTCAGCTTATTTTTGTTACTAATCATGGATCCTATTGCACTTTTTGGTACTATTCATGGGTTCCACTGTACTATTTCAACTAAATTTTACCTTCATCTATAGTACTTTCAGCAAAATAAGCAGATCCCAAACAAATCCTAATAGAGTTTGAATAATGAAATAATTTACGTTACTAATAGATGTGTGTGAATTAGTAGATGTAAACAAGTGTGAAAAAATATTTAGTCTTGTAAAAATATGATTAACAAACAATTCTGTAGGGGTATTGGGCCCAGTAATTTATGAAGGATGGCCCAACGAAGTATTTTGGGCTGGAAACCCAAATCCGAAGACATCAAAATGATCGTGGACTATTTAAATATCCAAATACGTCCGAGGAGTAGATTTGTCCTCGGATTACTAGGCCGAGGACATAGGAAGAGAAGTTTAGTGTCCCTGGGTTATATTATAAAGAGTCTTACAACTATGAGGATACATAGTATACGTGGAGGACTATAGAAAGAGCGGTGGAATGTCTAAAAATAAAGCTGCTACCACCGTCCATACATTAAAAGCTCTGTAATTGATACGCTGACTGTATAGATGGAAGGATGAGACCTGAGCATAGAGCTTGGAACTTGGTCCCTAATCCCAGCGGGCTTTAGGGAAGAATGGATGGGACAAGTATCCGAAAATGAGGATTGCAACCAGAAAGTGGAAGGTGATGAAGGGAAAGAAAAGAATATAAATAGGAGGGAAGACATACGAAGAAGGGAGAGGACTTTTGGAGTAGAAGAGATAGAGTCAATAGTAAATGATAATCAACACTTATATCCAAACTTGAGAAATATTATTATAAACCATCCTCGGAAACAATCCGAGGACGATTTCTCAGTCTTACTCTTTGCAAACGATTCTTTGTTTTGTTCCATTGGGCCCAAAGCCCGTTCTTTTTGTAATTGTCTAAACCATCCTTGAAATCTAAATTACAAACCCATCCTCTACAAATTCATTGTGAAGAAAGGCCTTTCAAGCCCATTTTCCTCCCAGTCGTGGTTTGGGAATTTGAATTGTGTCCTTACACATTCAATAAAGGAACTTAAAATCAGTTTAGTTCTAGCTATAATATTTTTAATGGCCCAATGAGAGGAAGTCTAAGAATTTTGAAAAGGAAGGATTGTGTTTAAAGTGTCGTCTTTGCAAATCACAAACTGTTGTATTCAAGTTTTGTTGCTTTGGTTACTACTAATTAATAAAACTTCTTTGGCTTCTACCTTTAGAGGATTTTGATCTTTTGTCAACTTCATCCCTCCTTTATGTAGTTTCCTCCAAGGTTATTAGGAATTCAGGATCAAGATCTTACATGGATCAGTGAGAGGGTTTGGGGATCAGATAGTAGGATCGGCTCGAGAATCATGAGATCCTATTTTCCGATTAAAAAATTATAATAAAAAATACCCATAATTATAATTCATAATATATATTAAAAAACATTTAAAAAGTAATTTTACTACAAAATAGTGAAATTACTAATAAAAGGTAAAGTACCAAATTAAAAATATTATGACTGTCTCATTGGAAACGCAATTTTTTTCATGAGATTAGTTTAGAAAATTAAGCCATCACAATCCACAATAAATAACTATGATGAATTAAGCCATACACTAGCCATGAACACGTTATATCAATTATAATTTTATTATTCACAATAAAAATTAAGCAACTAAGAGCCAATACATCTCATATTCTCATGAGTAAGCAACTAACAACAAAATTAAAAAAAAAAAGGATTAAGAAAAAAAAAAAAACTCACTATTGTCGTCGATGGTCTCTCTTATAGTGGCGTCACAGTTGGATTTATCAGATTTTTGCATTTGTCTCCAACTTTCTAGTAGTTTAGTCTCTTCTTTTCTCTCTTTTATGATTTTGTTTATTAGGTTATGTCATTAAGGTGGCAGCTTATTACTGACGTGAGCCTTAGGTTAGGGTTTTAGTTTTTTTTTTTTTTTTTTTTTTTTTTTTAATATATAATTTGGGTTAGGGCCGCCGGCTTATTTGTTTATTTAATTTCTCATAAGTTTGGGGCATTTGGGCTTCATTTGGAGGCTCAAAAAAAAGATTTTTTTTTTTTGAATATTCCTTTATATCACAGCATCTTTAGTATTGTTATGAGATTGAGATTCTATAAAATTCTAAGATCTAGATTTAGATCCCACACAAATTTAACCTTAGTAGAGATCCTAGTGAGATCTAAAACGGTTTAAGAAGGTAGGATCTTAGGATCTCACAATCCTAAGATTTGGATTGTGAAACAGATAACTATGCTCTCCAACCCCACTATCATCATAATTTATTGGGTTGGGAATAGAAATGTCAGATTTTAAGAATTATATATTCTATTGCGTAGTCTACTTTATTTTCAAAACAATGGTTGGAATATTGACATGTTATATACATCATCACATTGTACGAAATTAAACAATATACGAGGAATATAATAGTATTCACGTGCCATCTGTTCTTATATATTGTTGCCGGTGAGTAAGACATATTTTTCACATATACCATCTGCAATGATTGTGGTCAAGGATAAAGAAGTGCTTGACATACAGGAAGAGATAATGCTAAAAGCTCATTCTTGACTCTTGAAGGAGGACTACTGAAGGAGCGCTGGGAATGTGCATGGGAGGAAAATTTTTATATAATAGTTTGTATATAATAATATACGGCACCCTGATAGTAAATAGCTCTAGCTAACTGGTCCTGTTCCCTTAATAAATTATTTTCTTCAATAAGAAGAATTATTAAGAAATTAAACTCTGGAACTTTTTATCAACTATATCTGGGGCCTATATAAATAAGGAGGAACCTTTTAAAGCAAAAGGTAGGAACCGGCATTGCCTTTATTTTTGGGGGTTGGCAAATACTCAATCAGCAGACAAAACTTTT
Organism: Castanea sativa; assembly: GCF_040712315.1. NCBI lineage: Eukaryota > Viridiplantae > Streptophyta > Magnoliopsida > Fagales > Fagaceae > Castanea > Castanea sativa. The sequence goes on along the minus strand of NC_134013.1, from coordinate 11,844,976 downwards.
ACAGGAAGAGAGGATCTGAGAATACATTTAATAAGCCCCATTCAAGCTAGGCTGTGACAATCGGTTTATATATAACATGTGGCTTTGCTAGAAGAATCACTAAAGGAATGCAGATATTGCGTCTCCAAGTCACAGTGTTAATGGTGCCGTGGAATGCACTTCAATTATGGGACCCTAGTACCCTACTCCTATTCATTACTTGCTTTGAGAACTTCCGCTCTCTCAAGCACTGTCTTATTTAATTATTTATTTTTATCAAGAATTCATCACTAGTTATTTTAGAACTACAATTATTTAGTTACAATTTGGCCACGACGTGACTGCCTATTAAACATTTTAAAAGATAGCCTATAAAAATAGGGGTTGGCCCCTAAGCAAAAATTTCTAGTTCTGTTCTTGTGTTTATCATAGTGACGCTTCTTATCATAAGTTACGGACTTAAAATAGCTACATATGATAAATGTTCAGTTAATGCTTAGCATATATATATATATTGAAGTATGCATTAAAAAGAGGAAAAAAGGCATACGTAGATATTGCTTCACAAATAGTACTGCCCCTTCGTGGTTCTTCAAAACAATACTCAGTAGTCAATACCATTGCCGAAGGAAAATGAGAATTCTGAGTTCTGAATAAGGTATCCCCTCTACCAACAATATGCAGGCTAAGCTTACTTGGAATATTCGCAAAACACATGTTGGTAATGTGGAAAAGCAAAATGCATGCCTACGTTTCATTTAGAAAAGTTTACGGCTTTCCATGTGAATTGTGATCATGCTTCAAAAGTTCAATGTGGTTTTCTAAACTGGTTTGGTATGATTTTTAGGACATGTCAAACATTTGAGTTGAAAATTAAGGTACAAAACAAATCACGATGCATGTATAATGACCGGATGTAGTCGACAAATTGATTAGAAGTAACAATTACGTTTCATTGAAAAGATTAAGAGTGGGTCTAATTAACTAGGGTTTTGGCGGTGATTTTTGGGACAAATATAAAAGTTTGACTTGAAAAGCGAGGGCCACTTTAACAAATCACGATGCAAAAATAAGATGGTCACTTTACTCGTACTTACTGATCACTGGACACACAATATACATATATCTAATATTTGCGAGAGCAAGTAATATAGGCTCTTCTAAAAAAAAAGTAATATAGGCATGCATGTATCACTAACACAGAGAAAAAGTATTGTTCTACCAAAAAAAAAAAAAGAGAAAAAGTAAGGAGTCTAATTAATAATAGGGACTATATTGGGATGGATTTAATTAAATTTTAATCCATCCAAACTCAGAATAAATTTAGGATTTCTTAAATGAATTTTGGATGAATTGTGGTGAAAAATTAAAATATGAAAATTCATTAGGATTTGAGATGGATGTAGATTTTACATAGCAAAGACCAAAAAAAACAAAAAAAACAGTATATAAAAAATAAATGCTTAATAATATATAAAATATTTTTATTAATTAATTTATACACGTGCCCCCACCTTATTGTACCCCCAATTTTGTAGAAATTGTCGGCTTGCCATACTGTATTGTACCGTATCCATACATGCAGTTGCTTCTTAGCTTTAGATTATCTCAAAAAAATTAGCTTTAGATTAAGGTTATATCAATTGAGAGCTCTATCATTAGAATTGTTATATTCATAAAGTTGCTCAAGGGCATGGACGACGCATGGTTTTCCAGGATAAGATTCTAAAAAGGACGATGATTCTTGGTGTTATGGCAATCTTTCTGAGCACACTGCACACCAAACAAGTGGTTGACCTTTCAAAACCAGCTTTATCAAAATGTTACCTAGAGCTATACGTGATGACATGCAAAAGTGGAATGCCTACGCTGCTTGTCCCCATGTAATCTGGTCCATGGTGGAGTACCCTAGGGTTAAGTTAAGAGTTGTATCTTTTGGACCATATTATATATTAGTATGCGCTGGAAGCTAGCTAATTAATTCAGTGCCACACAAATTGCACACACGGCCTAAATTTGTTCGATGGTTCTGTCATACAACAAATTTTCATGTTGCATGGATCCTCTAGCTATAAGCTTGACTGCCTATCATAGCTAGTACTGTAGTGTGTTGGCAATAGAATATCGAAAAACAGATCTTGTATAGGCCGAATTGCTTACCACAATGACGTGAAGAATTAAAGGAAATTGTAAATTAGTTATGTGTCTTTAGATTGGCTAAATTGTTTTTCACCATTGACTTAAAAGTAACAAACTGGATAATCATCATTACAAACGTGCTTAAAAATTCATGAAATCGAGAAGAAGAAGTCAACATATCAAAAAAATGATGAAAAATTAATCTTTACCACTAGGAAAATGATCTTCTTTCAACATCCAAAAATCCTCATTGATATGCTATACATAGTGTCCATCGTGTAAAGAACCATTTGGAAAATTCATGAACGTGCAAAAATAATGAAATTCCAGGAAAACAAGATCAAGATGAAGCAGTCGACATATCAGAAAGGTGATGGACAATCTTTAACACTCGGCAATGATCTCCTTTCCACATCCAAGAATCCTCATTGACATGCTATCCATCGTGTAAAGAACATTTGTAATATGGATAACCAATACCATTATTCCTTTTTTCTTTTTCTTTTCCTTTTTTTCTTCTGTACTTCTTTCCTTCTCAAAGCACTTTATCAAAAGTTTTGTTTCTGCTTTCAAGTTTTGAAACCTCTAAATCTAATGAAGGATTTTTCGCTTTTCCCTTTGTTTATCAAATCTTCATATAATCTAGTAGTTCGTAGTCAATATCTTAGCCACATAAGAATAGACCTTGACAAGTCATCTTAAAAGTGTCTAGCATATACTTTCAGGAGCATGTAACATGCATGCTAAGCTAACCTTGATTTTGATGGGAAGGGTGAACAAGTGGGTACGTAATTAATGGTTGATTTGCCAAAGATTGTGGATAAACTAGCGTGTAGAAATTAAGTTTTGATCAATTTACTATGACGTACAATAAGTGACACTGCAGAAAATAATTATTGGTTAATAGGAGTGGTTGCTTAATCTTTACTTTTGCATTATTGAAGATTGATTTATATTGAGCCAATTTACAATTTGTTTCTCTCGGAGTAGCAAGAGGTCCACATTCTCTTTCTTTCTTGGCCAAAATTTAATTTCTAAGTGTCTTTTTGATGTCTTTTACTAAGAAAAAGCTAATTACAAATATTTGTATGTACCGGTTTTTCAAAAACCCATGTAGTAAATTTATTGTATATCCTATCAAATCATTGCTCTATGCTTGTTTTAGCCCGCAAAAGAAAGCTGCAATTAGGAGCTCGATCCATACATGTTTTGACATGCATAAAGTTCGTATGTGGGTCAGATTATCAGAGCGTAAATGAGAACAACTATATGTGTAAAGGCACAGTTGGACCCATCTAAAGATCTGGTCCTAGACACTTCTGGGACACTTTCATGTTTGGATGTTTAAAAAAGGAGGGGGAGTAGAGTAGAGGGAAGGGGAGTAATTCAATTATCTTGTTTGGGAGTTTTTTAAGGAAGGAGGGGGAGAGATTTGGAGGGGTTTCAACTACCTCCAACCCCCTCATTTTTAATTCCCCCAAATTGGAGAGATTTGGAGGGAGAGTAGAGCACATAAAATTATTTATAAAGTAAATTACCTAATTTACCCTTATTATATTTATAAAATTACAATGTTAAAAACAAGGAGAATGGCTAATTACTCCCTTCCCCCTTACTAATTATAAAAACATCCAAACAAGGTGGAGGGTAATCATTCTCCTCTACTCTCCTCCCCAGTACTCCCCTCCCCTCTACTCCCCTCTACTCTCCTCCCTCTCTAAACTCCCAAACAGGCCTTTAGATTCTATTCAAGGGGTTCTAACACAGAATGTGGACCCATATGCATGTCTTCGGCCAATGGATTGCTCCTTGTTTCATGTGCTTAGGCAAAGGCAAGTGCATTTGGAGGGTACTTTCTCGATGCTCGTAAAGCCTTAATGGAAGATCTGGTCTTGTTAAGGAATGAAGAATGGCTATGGAAAATTCACCAACCACATTAATCCGAAGCCATCATCTCCGCAAACCATGTTATAGATGAAGGTCAAAGAGAAAAGAAATGAGAGGCAATATTTGATAAATTACCATTTATACTAATAGACGATTAAATCATAATTTTAATACTATCCCTCACATAGTCGCATATGATATGGGCCAGAAAGAGATGATTCAAATTTAAGATCACATTCTTTTGATATCAAGATAAATTATCACTTGTTTCTATATAAAAAAAGGATAAATTATCACTTATTCCAAAAGTTTAACTTGTTAGAAAATAGTATGCTAGATTAAGAAAATAAGAGAGATAATTTTTTATTTTTTATTTTATAAACGATAGTATTTAAATCTTTTTAAGTATTTTATTATTCCCTTAGATGTATGCAGTCCTTCCGTCCCACACATACTAAGTTATTATAATAAGGAATCTCTCGAGGGTGACTCCAAAATGTGGGCAGGTTTCGAACCTAGTAACTCATAGATATTATGAGGACTTAGGAATTATTAGGCCAACCTTTAGAGTTAGGGAGATAATCTTGATACCTTGATAATGTGTATAACATTTAGTAGCTTTTTTATATGTGTGGGTAAATGTGTGTGTAATAAATACTATTTTTTGAGAAATTTTAAATAGAATAAAAAGCTAACAATTTTGGCCGATATCTCTAATGGTCTTTTTTGATTGAGAGGAGTAAAGTAAAGTTAGCTAGAAAAAGACAACAAAATTGAGGACGGTAACTTAAGAATTAAGACCATGTTTCTCAATTTCCTTTTCAATGATTTTCAATCCAAATGTTTCATCACAATTGATTGCGCTCAAAACATGAGGCAAGCTTAACTCTGCCATTTAGTTACAAGTTCGGCGCTCTACAGGATATATGACTTAAGACTTAAGGCTTCCAGCAAGTTTCAAGTTATTAGATTGGACGAGGGCGAGTATTGAGATTTTCCTATTTTAAGAACAGATACACGAGATAATCTAGAAGAAAAGTCCGCCTCAATTTATTTAGGGATAATATTTTAAAGAATTTTGTCCACAATTTGTTACATAATAAATTATAAGTATTATACGTAAGTATGCTTCTCTCCTCTCTGTACGAGTTCTCTTTCTCACCTAGGGTGAGTCTTCCTTACCTGCTTAAGGGCAAGAACCATGGACTACGACTTTATCGAGAAGCTTCAAAAAATCTCTTTGATAGTGGAGGAGGAGGGAGTTATAGAGATTCGAGTGCTCCTCCGTAAACAAGCTCTCGACAAATGTTCGCTGAGCCTAATGGGTCGCTTCCTATCCGACAAACCCCCCAACCTCAGAGTGGCAAAAAACCTTTTACGCTCAATGTGGAGATTAGGGAATGACCTGAAGATCGTGGAGGTGGGAGACAGACTGCTCCAGTTTAAGTTCTCGCTTGATAGTCAACTGAGATGAGTCCTTGACAATGGCCTGTGGTGTTTTGATAACCAACTACTGTTGCTGCGACTATGGGAGAAGGGGATGACGGTGGCTAACTTTACTTTCCCCAAGATACAACTATGGGTACAGGTATGGGGGCTACCTTTGATTTGATGAATGAAGAGGCAAGGTTGGAGATCGGTAGGAGCTTCGGGGAGGTCTTGAATGTGGATGCTAAAGCCATCGCATCGGAACAGGCACATTTCCTTCGGGTTAGAGTGGACATGCTGGTGGACAAATTGTTGTGATGGGGAGCTCCGGTGATCAACTCAGAAGGAAACAGGTTGTGGGTGGCCTTCAAGTACGAGAGAATTATGGGCCTATGCTACTCGTGTGGTCGACTAGGGCACGAGGTGAAAACATGCCCCCATCGCGGCTCAGCTAGTAACGTGAGTGGGGATGACAACCTCCCTTATAATGACTGGTTGAGAGCAGGGACGAAGCGACGTGGGGATGAACTGCAGATCAACATGACCGGTCAGGTGAGGGACCATGATCACGGCAAAAATGGTACACCTCGTGGGACGCATCCAAACCTGAGAAACCCTAGTGGGTTGACTAGGACGGCTGCCACGCGTGAGAAAACCACGCCGAATATCAGGGATGAGATTGGGCAAACCAACGCAATATCAGGGAGAGCAGAACAGATTGATTTGGAGGCGCAAATAGAGGAGGGTGAACTAATGCAGTGTAACGTACCCGACATAGAAGGAAAAATGGCTAGTGTAACTAATATGGCGCCTCCTTTGACTTCAGCTCATATTTATGAAAAGATAGGGCATGAGCATGAAATGTCTGATGGGACCAGTGGGGATGGTGGAGACACAAATACAAGTGGCCTAGTTAACGTGGGTGACCATGCTACCCCTACTACTAAGCAACCAACTTGGACTAGGATAAGTAGACCACAGGCCTATGAAGACACGGATAAGCAGCGCGGGTAGAGACAGATAGAGGGCCTAAAAGGGAGTTCAATGAAAGCAACATGACCTTAGAACCAGAAAGTTTAAGGAATGAAAAAAGGACCAAACATACCAACGATGGAGGCTGCGGTGCAGCTTGCTGACCACAATGATCATTATAAGCTGGAACTGCTGGGAGCTTGGGAACCAATGAGCAGTGGACGTACTCACTAATTTGGTGAGAAGTAAAGGACCCATCATTTTGTTCCTTATGGAGACAAAGTGGTCCATCTCAGAAATGCTAAAACTTTGCTACGATCTAAATTTTCAATCAGTCTTGGCTGTCCTGTGTGACGGCTAAAGTGGAGGTTTGGGATTATTTTGGAAGGTAGAGTGTGACCTTCACATTCAAATATTCTCTCCTAACCATATTGACGCCCACATCTTGTCTGCGGATAAATCACCTTGGAGGTTAGCAGGGTTCTACGGACTACCGAAAGGACATAGAAAACATGAATCATGGAGAGGCCAGAGCCTCTCTACCTTGGGTTTGCTTAGGGGACAATAATGAAATACTGCACTCTGAGGAAAAGCAAGGGGGTACCTCAAAACCCTTGGCTCCCATGATGACCTTTAAGGAGACTCTATTGCATTGTGGCTTGGAGGACTTAGGTTACCACGGATATCCATTCACATGGCGCAATGGCCGACCTGGTGAAGCTTTCATCGAGGTAAGGTTGGATAGGGTTTGTGCTTCCACGGAATGGCAGAGACACTTCCCATCGGCAAAAGTCTCACACTTGCAGGTATCGTATGTTGATTATGACTCTATTCTATTCGATACTCAATGCTGTGCTCAACATGCAAGGGCAAGATGTAAGCGGCTGTACCAATTCAAGGAGCAATGGGTGGCACACCAAGGATGTGAGGAGGTGATCAGGGAAACGTGGAACTACCACCTACCCAAAGGAAGCCCTATGTTTAAGCTTTTTGAGAAGATAAAGCGATGCCGTATAAAGCTGGTGGCATAGAGTTGAGTGGTGTTTTGACAACACTAGAATTCGCTTGGAGGATACAAGCTACACTCAAGGCCTTGTTCACCATTGGTTACAAAACCAACCTAGCATAGATTAACAATTTAAGGGATGAAATAAATACTTTGTTACACTAGGAAGAGGTGTTCTGGAGGCAGCAGTCTAGGGCAATATGGGTTCCCGTAGGTGATAAAAACATGAAGTTCTTCCATAAATGGGCTAGCCAACGGCGAAAGAAAAATCAAATAGACAGACTGATGGATAGGAATGAGATTTGGAGAATAGATGAGCAGAGCGTGGTTGATAGCAATGGAATATTTTTACATCTTTGCTACGTCCAATTCTAGGAACATGGAGGAGGTTCTAAATGCAGTGGACAGAGTAGTGATGGAGGAAATGAACCAGGCTCTCCTCAGACCTTTTTTAGGCGATGAGGTTCGGCAAGTCCTGTTCCAAATGCACCCGTCAAAGTCACCGGGTCCAAACGGTATGTCTCCGTTCTTCTTTTAGAAATATTGGCATGTAGTAGGTGGAGATTTAACGAAGGCAGTGCTATTAGTACTAAACTCAGGCCATGTACTAACTAAGATGAACTTCACCCATATCTTGCTTATCCCAAAAAAGAAAGACCCCCAAGCCATGCTAGATTACTGCCTTATTAGCCTTAGTAATGTGGTCAGTAGGATGGTATCAAAGGTGTTAGAAAATAGAGTGAAAGGCATCCTACTGAACATTATTTTGGATGCACTAAGTGTATTCGTCCCTGACATGCTTATCATCGACAACACCGCAGTGGCTTACGAAATGCTGCATAGGTTGAGAAACAGAAGACAAAGGAAAATGGGTCATATGGTGGTTAAGCTAGACATCAGTAAAGCTTACGATTGAGTGGAGTGGGAGTTCCTGTAGAACATAATGTTGAAGATGGGCTCTCGGCCAAGTGGGTAGGCCTAGCTATGCAAGGCATGTTGTCGTCAAGCTACTCGGTGTTGATCAATAGTGAACCCTGTTGTTTTATCTCCTTGTCCCGAGGTATTAAACAGGGCGACCCGTTGTCACCTTACTTGTTCCTGTTCTATGTGGAGGGCCTATCAGTGCTGTTATGGAAAGCCATTGAAGTAAAAAGGTCCAGGGAACCAACTCCTGTTGCAATGGTGTAAACATTTCACACCTCCATTTCACCGACTACAAAATTTTATTTTGTCTGACCATCCCACTGGAGTGCACCAGCCTTTTGAACATTATGTCTACGTATAAGTATGCTTCAGCCCTAACATCGCACCCGCAGTGAGGGAGGAAATACATAAAGTGTTTGATGCCCAAGTTGTCACAGAAGTTGAAAAATATCTAGGATTGGTGGGAGGTATGAAAAACGTGAGTACCTTTAAAGACCTTTAGGAAAGGATTGCTAAGCAAGTCACCAGGTGGAAGGAAAATTTCATCTCGAAAGCGGGAAGGGAGGTCTTGATCAAAATTGTAGCACAAGCGATACTTACATACTCAATGAGCTTATTCCAACTGCTTAAAACGCTTTACATCGATATCAACTCTATCATGGCAAAATACTGGTGGGGGTAGACAAGCAACGAGAATAAAATACACTGGATCAACTAGAAGCAGCTTTTGAGACATCCACTCCTTTAACCTAGCAATGCTGGCAAAACAAGCATAGAGGCTGATCAGTCAACAAACCTCTTTGTTCTTTCGAGTTTATGAAGCAAGGTATTTCCCTAATGGATCCTTCTTGGATGCTGGCTTGGGGAGTAACCTGTCTTACGTGTGGCGAAGCCTTCTAAAAGCCAGAGACGTCATACTAGCAGGGTTGAAGTGGAAAGTGGGAAGTGGGGACCTGATACACATTTTTGATCACCAATGGTTGCTAAGACCCCCGTGTCTCCGCAGAGAAGGACCTGGACCAATGAAAGTAAAAGAGTTGATAGACGTAGAAACAGGGTAGTGGGATAGAGCTAAGTTAGCCTACTGGTTCAAACCCATACATGCGTTGATATCCTACACCTACCTTTGCCAAATATACAATCCAATGATGTGATAGTGTGGAAGGTAAACAAATCCAACTCGTTCTTAGTTAAATCGGAGTACTTAGTAGCACTGAGTATTTTACATCCCCCAACGGGTAATCACTCAAACACTGGGACGAATAGAAAACTATGGACAATAGTGTGGTCCTTCAACATCCCACCAAAAGTGCGTACCTTCTAGTGGAGAGTGTGCTTGAATATCCTACCCACCCATGACAATCTCCACTTGAAGAGAGCGCAGATAGACCCAATATGCACCATGTGTAACTAGCAGCGTGAAATGGGGGTGCACATCCTTTGGGAGTGCCCTTTCGCATGCAACGTACGACCTTTAGTAAAAGGTAAAATTCAGAAGAGCTTTGCTGCTGCCTTGGACTTTTTCATGTTAACTCGAACCATGATGCAATGTTTGACTTGGGATGAGTTGGAGCAGTGGGGCATGGTAACGTGGACTATATGGAACGCACGTAATAAGCACTTCTTTGAGGACATACAAACTCACCTAGAAGCTATTCTACGTAGTGCAAAATCTCTCCTGTATGAATACCAAACATTCATGGCTGACTAAAGGACATGATTACTTGGGGTTTGGCAGCCTTTTCCTGACCTTGCCTTCAGCCTTGTACTTATATCTCATCAGGCTTGTAGTATTTTATATTTTAGTAAGAGAATACATTTGGTCAGGTTGTGGCGTAAAACTAGTGTTTTACGCTAGCCAATAGAATCCTATCACGTGGACAATATTAACTTTATCACTTAAATCCCTCTCCAAACAAACTCCAAATAATGAACGGATTAAGAAAGAAAACCACAGCCCTTAGACAAAAGCTTCCTCCTTCTTCCATCTTTGCTTGCCCAAACCTCCACCACACCACACCACACACCAAAACTCACCGCCATAGAGTTCGTCGGAGCTATGTGTGAGAGCGAATTAAGAAAACCTATAGCCCTCAGACAAAAGCTTCCTCCCTCTTCCATCTTTGCTTGCCCAAACCTCCACCACACCACACACCGAAGCTCACTGCCACAAAGTTCGTCAAAGCTGTGTGTGGAGCTTGGAAACAAACCGAAGCCATTGTGAGCCATGATCCAAAGGTTTTTTTTTCATGATTTTCCCTTTTCCCTAATTTGGATTTCGAATTATCGAATTATTTATGTTTTTTTTTTCCTGTATTTTGGTATCTTAATGGGTTTTAATTAGAAGATGACTGACATTTAACATAGATTATGCACAATTTTTTGCTTGACTAAATTGAATCTGATTTTTTTTTTTTGTTGGGTTGGTAGTTACCTAACCTAGTTTTAGAAGATTCAAAAGAATGTTACTTATTGTATGATAGGATTGCTGAATTGTTTCCTATATATATTTCTTTCAATTGTTCAATTTGTGTTTCCCCCCCTTTTTTTTAAACCTTGACTTATAGTTTTGGATTTGCTTTTCTTGGGATCTTGTTCAATTAGGAATCCAAAATTGAAAATTTCTATATTTTTAGTCTCTATATTTGTTCAATCACGAAATGAATTTAATTGAATGAGAATCTTGTTTTTTCTTGCAGGTGCCTTTCCGATAAGTTTACTTACTGTGGTTATTGAATTCTCCGCTGTCAACTTTAGCCTTTGGGACACACCTGGTATTATTTATTTGATAGCTATTAAAATATTTTTAGTTTCAAAATAATTTACTCCTACTTGTAACGTCAATTTTCTCTCAATATGTACCAAAGTGCAAGTAAGGATGTACATGGAGCTGTTTTATGTAATAAAGTTTATTGAGCTGTTGAGTAGGATGTTCAAATGTATCCTACATTTGTTGTGTTTTTGTGGAATTAGTTTGAATTTCAAACAATCAAATTGGTTGTTTGGTTTTGTATTAAGTGGTTGGATTGATTCTTTACTTGTATCCTAAATTGAGTTGAAATGTTACCATTTTTCACTGATCATTTTTTAATGATAATTGTAATATTAGTGTAAAATTTTCCAATTAAATTTAAATTTTGTAATAGAACAAGTTTGCCAAATTGGGCAAGTTTAGTATTGTAATAGCATAAATTTTAAATTTATTCTTAATTGTTGCTTATGAATTTTTCTTCTCTTTTGTTTTTTATAGGTCATATTGAAATATAAAATTACTTGAATTGAATTTATGACTGCGAACAACAAAGAACCTGAAACAATCTCAATTTGTGATACGGTGGATGACTTAGTACATGATGAGTCAGAAATAAACGAAGATCAAAATAATGTAGACTTGTCATTGGATGATTCAAATCAACATTTTGCATGCAATAGGCATTCAGAACCACGTCTTGATATGATATTTGAAAACTTAGAGGCTGTTTATGCATATTATAATGCATATGCAAGGCGAAAGGGTTTTAGTATACGAGTAAATCATACTTGAAAGAATAAAGATAAAAAAAGGGTTGGAATTGAATATGTTTGTTCGAAGGAAGGATTCCGTTCTCAATGTAATGAAGACAATGAAAGATTAGGTCCAGAGCGTGCAAAAACAAGAGTGAGATGCAAAGCAATGATAGGTTTAAAGAAAGTTGATGATACATGGATTGTATGTAAGTTTGTGGAAGGTCATAATCATGAGCTTCTTACCCCTAAGAGTACAAGTTTGCTTCGTGGGCATAGAGTGATAACAAGTGCCTAAAAGAATCTTATAGATACACTTAATGAGTCAGGTATAGTCCCAAGCAAGATAATGTCTGTATTAAGTAAAGAATCTGGTGGTGATTATAATGTTGGATGTATTCTAGTTGATATTTAAAATTATTTGGGTAGTAAAAGAAGAAAGTTGCTTCAAGATGGAGATGCCCAAGGGATGTACAAATATTTTATTGAGAGTCAATGTAAAAATTCAGGTTTTGTTTATGCAATTGAAGTTGAGTGCATGGGCAATTGCTTTTGGGCAGATGCTAAGTCAAGAATGACATATCAATATTTTGGAGATGTTGTTACCTTTGACGCTATATACCAAACAAATCGTTATAAAATGCCTTTTGTTCCTTTCACAGGGGTTAACTACTATCATCAATTTGTGATGTTTGGATGTGCTTTGCTTGTCAATGAAACATCAGAATCTTATACATGGTTGTTGAAGACTTGGCTTAATGCAATGCCTAGAAATCTTCTTTCTACTATTATAACAGACGATGATAAGGCTATGGCTAAGGCAATGGCTAAGGTAATGGCTAAGGCAATTGCAAATGTATTGCCAAATGCAACTCATAGATTGTGCATATGACATCTTTTACAGAAAGTTCCAAAACAGTTGTCCCATGTATATAATAAATATCCACATTTTCAGGAAGAATTTTACCATTGCATCTATGATACAGTCACTATTGAAGAGTTTGAGTTAAAATGAAGTAAGATTATGGAGAAACATGGATTTGGAGATAATGATTGGTTGGGAAATCTTTATATGCGGCATGAAAGATGCGTTCTAGCTTACTTCCGAAGCTCATTTTGTGCCGGGATGTCTACAACTTAAAGGAGTGAAAGCATGAATAAATTTTTTTAAAATTATGTTTGTTCAAGTACAACGATAAGTGATTTTGTATATCAATATGAGCTAACTTTGAATGCACGTTATCTTAAAGAGAAAGAACAAGACGTAAAGACAAAAATTTAGTGCCAATTTTGAAAACATGTTATAAGATGGAAGCGGAGGTAGCAAAAGTTTATACAAGAAAGATGTTTATGAAATTTCAAGAAGAGTTATTTTGTAATAAAAAATACAAGGCATCCAAATATCATGAAAAATGAGTGAAGAAAATATACAAGGTGGTAGCTCATGGGAAAGAAAGTCCATTATATGAAGTATCTCTTAATATTGTTGAGACAAAAGCTATTTGTACATGCCATATGTTTGAGTTTGTTGGTATTATTTGTAGGCATATCCTAGCTGTTTTTGTGAAGAAATCTCTTGTGCACTTTCTTCCATCACATTATATTTTAGAAAGATGGACAATTAATGCCAAGAAGCACATTGTACATGACATATCTTGTGATGTCGCAAAGGTGGAGCCTCAAGTTTCTTCTACCATGATGAGAAATAGTTTGATGCTTCAATTTTTGGAAGTTGCAAAGGTAGGGTCACAATCAGAGAAGCAATACAAGCATCTTGGATAAACTTTACGAAAAGTTCATGAGGAGCTTTTAGCCATGCAAGATGTTCATGATGTTGATGATTTAGGAAGTCCTGATAATACTACATTAAACAATCAAGTATTATCAAATCTTTCAATTACTTTGCGAGACCCTCCACATGTTCCATCAAAGGGAAGGCCTAAAGCTTTGAGACAAAAGCATCCAAAAGAAAAACAATTGATGAAGAAGAGATAATGTAGTATTTGCAAAGAAACGGGCCATGTGAGAACCAATTGTCCAACACATAAACGTTCCGGGTAATTACATGACCTTATTGAGTTGTAGTATTAATTTAGAAATTAAATTTTTGGTTTATAAAATTACTTCTTATAGGAATGTTGCAAATACAAGCTTGACACCACATTGGGAGTTAGTGCATCAACAAAGTCAAACTGAGGTTATTTATTTACAATATATTCAGTTTCAAGATAATACATACATTTGCTGATATTTTCAAAAATAGACCTTTACTTTTTTAAATTAGGAGTTTTTGATGGTAAGGTTGAACCCGTTAATCATAGCAAATACATTGTGCTCCAAAAGTTTTGTACATGTATATGATGTATTTGATTTTTTTAGTTAGTATAAATTGTTCTGTAATAGATGTTTTTGTTATTTATTCAATTTTTTATTTGTCAATTATCTTTAGGACTCTTTGCCAACTGTGACATATACTACGCATCCACTATGCATATACATCCCAACCAGTCATCATTTATGATATGACCACTCAGCGTTTAATTAGAATATATTGAATTTTTTTAACTGTGTTCATTCTAATTTTACTTTTTGTATTTTGTTGTACATTCTTTTATGTAGAATCCATTACAACAATTCCAAGAAAGTTGATGTACAAACAAGTTTTGTGTCCAAGAGAATGGATTGGGAAGCAAATGTTTTTTAGTTATATAATGTTTAAATTGTGGTGGATAGACATAAAATCATATTCTTTTTTGTATTCCCAACGTAGGGTCCTCTTTTTTGTATATTGAACTATGATAGATTTTATTCTAGATGAATGTATTCTCAATTAGAAATTTCCTAAAAGAATTGTAACAAATTTTATTTCAAGATGTATGGTCAATCATATGATCTTTTATGAATTGAATTGTGACAGGTTTTATTTCAGGTGAATGTATTCTCAATTAGAAACTCTTATAAAAAAAATTGTGATAGGTTTTATTTTAGGTAAATGTTTTCTCAATTAGAAACTTTTATAAAAACAATTGTATCAGGTTTTATTTCAGGTGAATGTATCATCAATTAGAAACTCTTATATAAAAAAATTGTGATAGGTTTTATTTCGAATAAATGTATTCTCAATTAGAAACTTTTATAAAAAAAATTATGACAGGTTTTATTTCAGGTAAATGTATTCTCAATTAGAAACTATTATAAAAAAAATTGTGACAGGTTTTATTTTAAGTGAATGTATTCTCAATTAGAAACTTTTATAATAAAAAATTGTGACAGGTTTTATTTCAGGTAAATGTATTCTCAATTAGAAACTTTTATAAAAAAATTTGTGACAAGTTTTATTTCAGGCGAATGTATTCTCAATTAGAAACTTTTCTTAAAAAAAAAAAAATTTAATTGTGACACGTTTTATTTCAAATGTCTTTGTAATCTTATAATCCTCTTTTTGTATTCTAAATCATGACAAGTTTTATTCTAAATTAAATTGTGACAGATTTTATTTCAATTTTTATTCTAAATTGAGTTGTTATTATGTCAAATTTTAGTTTGTATGGTATAAAAGTATTAGTTGGCTTGTATTATTTGGAAATTCATGACCTATCTATGAATTTAAACAAGTATCCATGTTATTTTGATTCTATAAAAGAATTGTTAAATTGTCTTTTTATTTTTCTTATTTTAACAAATTTGGGTTACAGTAAGTGCACAATTAGTGATACAAAGTTTAGTAAGTGCACAATTAGTGATACATATTTAACAAGTAAAAAACCAAGAATTTCAACCTAATGCAAAGGCCATCCAGGACCATAAAAACACATTAAAGCTTAAAAATACATAAATTTGGGATGATCATGTAAATGACTTCAATTTAGATAGGTTTTTTGAATGAGTTTCAAAACCTACAAGGGGCCAAGTTTCATTTTTGCAGAAAACTTCATATATGCAATTCTACATATCTGCAAGTATGCATTTCATTTGCAATTAATTGTATCTGTATGCAGACCAATTTATTAGAAACTAAGTACAATTCATATTCACCAAGAATTTAAAGTTTACCGTCCAGTACTATTATCTCTTCAAGTACAGCCCAACAAAAACAAATCCATGTATAAATCCAAGTACAACCTATGGAAAGCTTAAAGCTTAAAAAAATGGTCCTAACTTCTACCCTAAAGCGAATTCGTGCATGTATCCAAGTGCAGTTAAATGCATGTAATGTCCAACAGTATACAGGTTGAATGCATGCTCTCCTTCTCCAATTACTCTAATGCACACCAAAGCCATTCCCATCTCCAAGCTACTTTGTATGATACTTTAGGATAGGTTGTTCGTCAAGCAGTGCGCCACAACAGGTCTATGAAGTGGATATAAGGAATGTAACACTTCAATTACTTCAACATCTTCTTCATCATGAATTCTAGAGTGAAATTCATTGTAGTAATATGTCAGCATGATATGTAATGCAACAACACTTTTTATTAGCCTTGTCATGTATTTAGCAATTGTGTTATTTGCCTTTTGACAGTCACGGATGGCCTTTTGCCTTCTGCTTTGTAAGTTTGGTGCCAACTGAAATGATAGTTGTCCATATGTGGCACTCAACTTCCTTGGAGCAGCTTGAAGGATTCGATGTTGACATTACAGATACTAATACAGGCCAAGCTGCTAGAAAGAAACTCAATGACCGTTAAAAAAAAAAAGTTAAGACAAAAAATATAGATTGGTTGAAATTGAAACCATTTGACGACATAAAACATTAGTTATTAAAACATATATATCTAATTGATACAAATATTATAATTAGGATTAGGTTTTCACTTATGTAATGAGAAATGATCTTTTGGAAATATGCTCACAAGCATTCTCCTAAGAATACTAACCCATCATTGCCTCATGATGAAAGATGTTTCTTTAAATGAGTTACGCCTTGTGTTTTCCTAATGTAAGGCATTATTTGCAATCACAAGAAGTAAATATATATGAAATTGATCATGAAGAGAAACATATAATATTTAGGCAAAAGTGGTGTTTTTATTTATTTATTTATGAGGTATGCAAATTTTTGCATTGAATATGAAAGGTAGGAAAGCTCGAGGCTCATGTAGCATCGAAAGCGAAAGGTATGTTCATGGACGTGCACAATATTTGAAACGAAAAGAAAGAATCATAGCTCATGCATACCTATTTTATTAAGACTAAAGGGCTGAAGGTAACATTTGAATTACATTCTATTTGTACCCTCTGCCAATAACAGTAGATTGGTGAGAAGAGTGTTGGTTTAAGCATTATCAGTCAGTTTGATGTCTAATCCAAAAGTTTTGTATTTATTTTACCAATATATTGTAGCAATGAAATCAGATTGTTGCTCAAAAATATTGCCAAGAGCTTTTATTTAGCAAACATTAAACGGTCTAAAAACAGGAACTTAAGTTTTTAAAGCCAACACTTGCCTAAAAACTCGCCATGGGGGGAGGGTTGGAACTTAAGTTT
This sequence comes from Castanea sativa, assembly GCF_040712315.1. Lineage (NCBI taxonomy): Eukaryota > Viridiplantae > Streptophyta > Magnoliopsida > Fagales > Fagaceae > Castanea > Castanea sativa. Next base: position 11,827,650 of record NC_134013.1, on the reverse strand, counting down.
TCAGACACCAATACTTGCCTAAATAGTCATTAGACATGATTACCTATTGTGAGCCAACATTTTTTAACATCTTGAAATCATATAACAGCACTACATAATACAATTGTTGCTGTTAGGACACAAAGAAGAGTGAACTGTGAAGTCATACAACAACACTTCATAACAAAATTGTGGCTCTTAAAACACAAAGAAGTGGATGGGATAGCCAATAGGAAAATGAACCTCCTAACCAATGTTATGGAAATGAAACTATACCCTGGTTCATAAAAGCTTCTCAAAATCACACCCAGCAATAACAATTCAAAGACTAATAATTCAGAACACAGAAAGTAATCCCAATTCATAGATCCAAAGAAAAAAACCCTCAAGCTTTTTTTTTTTTTTTTTTGTGGAGGAACAAGCCTCAAGCTATTAGTAATGAGCAATATTAGCACAAAACTAGCAATAGCTAGAACCCTCAAACACAACTGTACAGAACCTAAATTCAAACCAACAAACCCAAATTGATATATTACTCATTGAAATGAAAATGAAGTGAGAAGTGAGAAGGTACCTTCCTCTTGGGGACAGCCATAAGCTCCATAGATCCACCGAAGGAGAAACTTGGGAACTCAAATCTGAATCCTACGTTGCCTTTTGGAATATCTATAGATGTTGAAGCAACTTGCTTTCCAGATGAGTTTGAAACCAAAATACAGAAGAAAAAAAAACCATAAATAATTCATGAGGTTCCAAAGAAACCCATAAACCCATAAAAACCCATCAATAGTTTGAAATCCAAATTGGGGAAAAGGGAAAATCATGAAAAACAAACCTTTGGATCGTGGCTCATTGCGGCTCCGATCTGTTTCCAAGCTCCACGCACAGCTCCGGCGAACTTTGTGGTGGTGAGCTTTGGTGTGTGGTGTGGTGGAGGTTTGGGTAAGCAAAGATGGAAGAGGGAGGAAGCTTTTGTCTGAAGGCTGTGGATTTTCTTAATTTGTTCTCATGCATAGCCCTAGCAAATTCTATGGCGGTGAGCTTCGGTGTGTGGTGTGGTGGAGGTTTGGGCAAGCAAAGATGGAAGAGGGAGGAAGCTTTTATCTGAGGGCTGTGGTTTTCTTTCTTAATGCGTTCTCTGTTTGGAGAGGGATTTAAGTGATAAAGTTAATATTGTCCATGTGGTAGGATTCTATTGGCTAGCGTAAAACCCATAGCCTAACCAAATGTATTCTCATTTTGGTAGTGGTTAGCTTGTCCTTGTCCTGAAGCCTAGGTAGTTGTAGGCCTGTATGACTCAGGACCTATTTTTATATTTTTATACTTTGCCTTTATTTAATGCAATTCTACCTTCTTTAGTAAAAAAAAATTATAAGTGATTGGCAATCACTTTCACATGAACTCCTCATTACTTTTTTGTTACTAATTGCTCACTATTCACCCTATCAACAAACAACTAAGGTGTGACAGAAGTTGTGTTATTAGACTTATTCTAGAGGGGTGAAGTGGGGGGCCTTGAGGCCCAAGCTCGATGTAAAATCAAGGGCTTCTCATGGCCAAGGTGAATGCACTCCCATAGAAATCCCTACGCTAGCACCCAAGCCAAAATGTGTTCAATTCGAGACCACATTTATGTTTCAAGCTCCACCTTGACCAACATTGATATGTACCAATCACACCTCAAATAGGGACACTCGAATAGAAGTTCTCGGTAACAAGACTTGAGGGGAGGTACCTAATTTTAACCAGTAAATCCTGATGCTTGATCTAATTATCGAAGAAAAGTCTTTGCGCCAATCCAGTCGTCAATCGTTACTTTGATTAACCACGTACCATTCCTTTTGCCTCAAATGCAGTAGGTCAAGCTCCCACTATAAAGCAACGGGGCAAGCACCATATGAGCAAGTTAAAAAGTCTTCCCTATTTCTTCCCCAAAACTCTTAACTGCTTGACTAAATTTATAGAGTATATTTGATCATCCCCTTTGATTTGATCATCCCCTTTGATTGATCAGAAGTCTAGGAGCAAGAGGTATGGTTGATAGGATGTTTCTCATAAAAGAAGCATTTGAAAGAACATAATTTTTTATTATAGAAATTTTACATTTCAAACCTTATAGTTGATTGAGGTTTAACATATATATTAAACTCTACAGTTTTTGGTGGTTTAATAATATTGCTGGTTGAGGGCTTAATGTATTACTTTTAAAAATATAAAATTCACTTTATTTCTTTTTAAAACATAACCATTTAATTTTTAATTTTTTTAACTACATGGGTTTAATTGATGCCTTCCCAAAATTATAAATTTATATAGGATTCAAAATATAATTTTCCTAGATTTTTAGGCCTTTCGATATTTTTTGGGCTCTTTTATTTTTGGGCTTTTCATGTTTGATAGCAGAGAGTTCTGTGGATCCAAGATGATCTGGTAGGCGAATTTGGGCTCTTTTTTTTTTGCTTAAAAGTCAAAACTATAGAGAGGACGGATTTTAAATTAAAATTTTTTGAAAAAACCTCAAGAATCTTTAGAAAATGACACAGAATGATGTCATACTACCGGAACGAAATGGAGTTCACAAATTAGCTTTATGTTCTAGGAACCTGAAAAGAATTTAGTATTCTGCAAATTACATAACACTTAAAAGTTTTATGCCGCTCATATCACATATCACATGCTAACTATTATGCCTCACAATAGTTTTCGCCTGCGGCAAATCAAGCTATAAAGATTTAATTAAACAACTGTTTTTCAGACCAATGTTTAACAACAAGAATAATAATATATAATAGGGTTGGTTGGTTGGTTAGGTTAGTCTAAGTTTGTTATCCATTTGCACGCCATAGAATCTGTCACATTTACGCATTATAAATCAGCATCCATCACTAGTACACCAATTTCTCTCTAAAGTCATAAATATAGAATTATTAGTTTGACAAAAATGATCATAAAAAAGCTAATAGTGAAACCTATTCTTTGAAACCCAGAAACAATGAATGTTCAAGCACACAGAAAATTCAGTACAAGGATATAAGTCTGAACTAATAATAGGTTTTGACTTCTTGGACTATCTAAACTTTCTAACAACCATAATTATTGTCCCATATACCATACTCCCATATGCTAATAAGTTTGAAAATCAAAGATTGTTTATTGACCATGGATTCTAGTTACAATATAGTTTCTGTGTGGCGGCTATATATACATATCCTATTGACTTCTCGACCGGCTTCACCTAGGTTTTTTTTTTTAATTTTCTGATGGTGGCAGCTTGTGATCGGCCGTTTTAGTGGTACCTATTATTCGAGGCTGCTATTTTAGACATACTGAAATACATGGTTAATTAGGACTCAGGCATAAATTAATATATGTATGAGTTTGAGTTTAGGCAGAGGAAAATGGCCAAAAGCCTAGAGTTCCATGTGTTGGTGAGGCATCTTAATCACAATTTTCATGGTTAATCACACTTGGTCGGGCATCTTAACATTGAGATATTCTAACAACGACTTGCCTCCTACCTTGCTTCTAGCTGTCGAGAGAGTTGGCAACGCCTAACCCAACTTTAATTAATGTTCAAGATATATGGTGTTTTATTTTGTGTAAACACCCAATTAAGCGTAAATCCATTCACACCTAATCCTAGTTGTGTTATCTCTCATTATGTTTTTTTTTTTTTTTGGTTGGTATAAAGTACTTTATCATGTAATAAAGATGTAGTAGCTAAGGCTTTACACAATGAACATAGACGGTTTGGCAAAACCACATTAGCCCTAAAGTGTTTTTTTAGTTTTCTCTTGTATGCTTCTGCCACATATTTATTTAACAATTATGTATGAATTTGTGATGCACGCATGGCATCTTGTTCTCGTGATGAGACCAACTAAACACTTAGGGTTCGTTTGGTTAGAGGAGTGAAAAAGTGAAAGGATAGAAAATAGTGAGAGGGTAGAAAAGTAAGAAGATAAAAAAGATTTTAATTTCCCCCATTTTTATTTGGTTGGGAATGGAAAAGTAGAGGAATGGAAAAAATGTGTTTATATAAATTTGCTTATATACTCTTGTCGAAAAATGATGCCCTATACAAAAAAAGTGACAAAAAAAGTAATCACCCAAATTTATTAGGAAATAAAAATCATATCTAAAAAAAAATCTAAACAAAAAAAAAAAAATTCACAAAAGAAAGCAAAAGAAAAAAAAAGAAAAAAAAAAAAGAAGAGCAATTGGACGAAGCTTGCCCAGGAAATCAAAAGAAAATAAATAAATAAATAAGAGGCAACGTCCAAACTAGAAAAAAAAAAAAATTAATAGGCACCGCTTAGAGTCTACAGACCAGACCAAAAAAAAAAAATCAACGGATTGGATAAGCCCATGTGTAAGTGCATGCGGGCATTTTTGTCATTTATCTATCAAATTCTTCCCACTCAGTTTTCTCTCCATTTTGAAGAGAATATTTTGGTGGGCCCAGAGAGAAACAATTGAGCTCTACCAATTTTTTTTTCTCTCTCCTCTCTCCAACCAAACACCCACCAAAAAAAAATTTTCTTTCCAATTTTCTCTCTAAAGTTTTCTCTCTACCCTATTTTACCTTCAAACAAACACACTCTTAGTATAATCTGCTATGCTGTAGTTGGTACTTGTATCAATTGAAAATTAGGCCAAAAGTTGACAAATGAGTTGGCCTTTCATCACATTTTTCCCGGTTATGCATGATTGAGACCATAGTTGACAAATTGGGCGAAAAGATGACAAATGCATTGAGTTGATTACATCTACCTTAACTGGTTTTCCATAGTATTCCTTTTTTTTTTTTTTTTTTTATAAACTGCATATCCATTAAACTGATTCCTTTTACTGAAGTAATGTAGTGAGTCTAGTGACTAGTGAGGTAAGTAAGTTTGTTGAGGGTATCTTTAAAGATTGGATTTTAAGTTTTTAACTCATTTGTGTGAGGACCGAGGAGAATATCCCGACGTATTATTCATAATTTAACAAACCTAGCTAGTTTTAAACAGAGACAAAAGTGACAATAAAAAAGAGGAAAAAAGTACTTAAAAATCTAGTCAGGTTCTGTGGGAAGCGACGACATTGACCAACCCAACTTGAACTTTAATATGTGCATGCATAATCAAAGTGCCCGTGACGATACCTGCCATGCGTGACTCAGTATTAATTAGCGGCGTTTATCAAGCTAAAATGATATTCACATGCAAGCATGCACAAGTATAAGAGGTTTAACTAATAATAATTACAAAAATAAACAATAACAGGGTTAGAGACTTAATATTATCCCTCCCATTTTCACATGCATGGTGCATGTAACATTGATAGAGTAGATTGAATAGCTGTAACCAGATGAATATGACTAGTTATATCTGCATTATACTTCAAAATGATTAATTTAATTGCAATTGAATGTATCATTTATAAGTCTGAACCAATAATAAGTTTTGACCTCTTGGACTATAACTTTCAAACAACCATAATTATTGTCCCCTATATATACCATACTCCCGTATGCAGATATGCTAATGAGTTTGAAAATCAAAGATTGTTTATTGACAGGGGCGGAGCTAGAAATTTTGGTTTGGGGGGGTCAAGTTGTGATGTTAATATATTAGTTAAGACAAACCTCTATAAACACAGACACACACACACACATATATATATATATATATATAAATTAATTTACTAAGAGACTTTATTTTCTTCTAAATTTTAATGAGTATATAAAAGTCATATATTTCTTTTATTAGACATGTAAAAAAATTTATTATTTTCTCCATAATTTAATTTATTAAACCTCTTAAATTATATGATTTTAATATAATTTATCTTTCTTTTAAGAGCACCATTGAAATCAGGGGGGGCCAACTTCAATTTTTACATGCTATATTTTTTAAAATGTAAATAATATACATACTATAAATTAATTTTTTTAAATTTTGGGGGGGCCTTGGCCCCCCCACCCTTGTGTGTGGCTCCGCCACTGTTTATTGACCATGGATTCTAGTTACAACACAGTTTCTGTGTGGCAGTTATATATACATATCCTATTGACTTCTCGACTGGTTTCACCTAGGTTTTGTTATTTTCTGATGGTGGCAGCTTGTGATCGGTGGTTTTAGTGGCACGTAATCGAGGCTGCTATTTTAGACATACTGAAATACACGGTTAGGACTTAGGGTTAGAGTATCATAATTACAGAAAAAAAAAAACAATAATAGGGTTAGAGTCAAGGTAATCGATACTGTACTGGCCAGTATATACCATACCGGTACATATACTGGTATTGAAACGCTAATGTTTCGTACTGGTTTAAATAACAATCATATCAGCTGATTTCGAATAATACCGACTGGTATAAAAAAAAAAAGCTTTTTTTTTTTAATTTTGTAATTTTTGAATTTTTGTAAGGACAAAATGATAACTTACTTACAATAACTTATTAGTATTATTTGTTTTCTTAGTATGCAATGAAAATTTAGTTTTCTATTTTTTATATAGTGTTTTTTTTCCTTTTTAATTGATGCAAAAGTCTAAAATCATAAATAATTTGTTCTGAATATAGGTAATATTTTATGGTAAACTTTTATATTTATTATAATACACACACACACACACACACACACATATATATATACATAAATATAAAAAATAACAGTAAACCTAAAACGGTATACTGGTATTGAACAGTACCGAAATATATCGTTCCACTGGTCAAATCGGTATAGCCTCCGGTACAAGATAGACTCCCTTAATTAGAGTATCATCCCTCCCATTTTTCATATGCATGTAACATTGATAGAGTAGATTGGGTAGCTGTGACCAGCCAAGGAATATGGCTAGTTATATTTGCGCTATATATACTTCAAAAAGATTAATTTAATTAAAATTAAAGTTTGTTATAATTATTTATAAAATTCAGATCAGCCCAAGATATAATTGATGTGAGATTCAATACACAAAACCCGTACAACATACACTTAACTAATTTAAAATCAACCTTGGAAATCATTGTAGCAGAACAAGAAAACAGTAGCAGAATAGGGAAGCAGCCGATAAGAACATGAAGTACTTTTCAACTCATGTCCTTTTTTTTGATTGATTGTATATAGTATTATAGTGGGAGTGATGGACATAAGGACTTTAGGGGCTTTGCCCAACAACGTGTAACCTAAAAATTCTATTAGTATGGAATATTTTAATGTAATACACTTTGATCTTGACTAGGATAATAAAATTATAAGCTTTGGTCCTTGATTATGTCTATATTGGATAGATTCAGCAAAAAATTCAGTCTTTATTGGGTGGATATAATCAATCAGTCAGTAGAGTCAAATAATGACTTATTTTCGACTTGAATTTGAATGGAAAAAACAACACACGTATAGGTAAAACTAAAGTTCCTTTTTATATAGAAAAAGCATGATCAAATATTGAATTTTGCTTTATTATTACTACTAGTCGCTAACTCGTGCTATGCACGGAAGCCTACCTATTTGTGAGGTAAACTAAAATTAATTTTATAAAATTTTTAATTAATTAAAAAATTACACCGTTACATGATTTGCTATTATATGACTTCAACTTGTGTTAAAATTTGATGAAGAAGTCATTGCTTGAATGTGCAATGCTTTACAAAACATTTGTAAGCCATTTCCTTTGATTAGCAATGTTTAACATAATCAAAATGCCTTTTATTTATCAAACTTTGATCGTATTGACTAATGGAATGAAGACAAAAATTCACCCAATTGATGAATTTCAAAGCTATCTGGGTGATACTATCCACCATGATCTCTTCCAAAGATTTTTTTTTCTTTGGCTTATTCATACTCAAACTGTGAATAAATGTTGAATTCGATATAATTTTTCCTAATTGGATGTCGTCGGATTTATCAATTTTGTGCATCAAAGTTTAAAATAACTAAAATACCTTTTATTTATCAAAATTTATCATGCTGAGTCGTTGACTAATGGCATGAAGATAAAAATTCACCCAATTGATGAATTTCAAATCTATCTAAGTGATACTATCCATCATGACCTCTTCCAATGGATTTTTTTCTTTGGCTTATTAATGTTTACTCGGATGTTGATTGGTCTAATGCTCATCAACATTTGAGTTTGAGTTTAATATGAACTTGTTAAAGAGATAGAGTTTCATTCCTTATTAAAAATAATGAGTTTGAGTTTAAGTTGGACTTCTTAGAGAGATAGAGTTTCACTTCTTGTTAAGCTTGAACTAAATAAAAATGATTTATTTAAATAAAATGATAATTTTATTTAAATACTGTGTTGACGTAAAAATTTGTGAGAATTTCAGAAATTTCAGTTATTTATATATATATATATATATATATATATATATATATATATAGAGAGAGAGAGAGAGAGAGAGAGAGAGAGAGAGAGAGAGAGAGAGAGAGAGAGAGAGATTATTTGTATAGATTCTTAACATTTCATTTGTATGAGTGAAATTGAGTGGGGCCCATCAAGATTTACAAGTGCTAACTTATAATGGTTTCTCACATTCAACTTTATCCCTTTCAAGATTTTGTCTCCGTTGGAAGTACGACCCAACAAAATCTCTTTAAAAATATGTGTGTTGATTTGAAAATTTCATTTTAGACGTGAGGGAACAGTGAAAGATGATGGGAAAGATCTTCCTCTCAAATGGCAGAGATGCTCATTATTTCACATAACTATTTCAGTGGTATAATCAAGAGATCAGAATTTTTTTTCACGGGGCCAAGCCACATGTATTATTGTATTCTAATAGTTTTAATTCTCTCTATATATAAATGCATATGACTTTATTTTTACAAAACAACAAAAATATTTTGCTAAAAAAATTTGCTTATATATTTTTATTAAATTATATTTTAAATGCTCCTAAAATTAATGACTTATATGACAAAAATAAATGAGACGACAAAAAATTAAATAACATTTATACTTTTTAAAAAAAAAAATTGAAAGGGTACCATCACCTAAAATTTATTCAATATTTTAAAATTTTAACATTAACGCTCTGTTTGTTTCAACAATGATATTTTCTAGAAAATGAGTTATTTTACAAAAAAATATTTTCTATAAAACTATCTTATTTTCCAATGTTTAGTAGCAACTTTAAATGAGTTGAAAAACAAACTGCTAACTTCCTTTATTTAGTTTGATGTGAGATAGAATTGTTTTTCAAAAAAATTTAATGGAAAACAATCTTTAAAAATAAACCATACTTTTTATGTTGACCAAAGATGGTTTTCATTTGACTCATTTTTTTTTATTTTACCAAATACTATAAAATAAGGAAAACTATCTTTACACAAGATTTTTTTATTGAAACAAACGGAGCGAAAATATTAAATAGAGGGGAATGAGGCATTTTTGAAAAATCAAAATATAATATGAGTTTTACACTTTTACTAACACATGCCCTTAAGACATATATTAATTAATAATTATTTTAGAAAACTTTTTATAAGAAAATAAAAAAATAACTAACTTTTTGACAATGTTCTAACTTTTCATAAAAAATAAATGATTAATGTATACCTTAAATGGACCCATATAATATTAATGCATCCACTACAGCTACTAGTAAATAATTAAATAGATAAATCTATGATAATTTTTTTTAAGAAATAAAGTAACTGCTAAGCGCGCATACACACTTAATTACTCTCTCTCACCAAACTCAAACACATTATTTAACCCAAAGTATTACTATAAAATAGCCTAACTTTTCCTTGATAATTAAACTTGAGAGACTAGTAGCTAGCACAGGTATCGCATCTGTATCCATTACTTAATTAGATGAACACAAGGCACCTTGGAGGCTTGGACCAGACTATCAAAACACCCATTAGAGTATTAGATGAAACGTTTAGCTCGGGGACTTGAAGGTACGGCAACTGTCACGTTTAAATCAGGACAATAACTCTAACCAAAATAGTGACGCCCTCATTACTTCATTATGCATCCCGTCTTATTATAGATATTTTATATGCATACCAGGTAGCCTATATATAGCTAACCATTTTTTAAAGCATTAAATTAAATATTATATTTTTAAGTTACAATTTTTCAAATCACCTCAGTTTTTAAAAAATTAGTTAATAGGTTGTACCGTTCTTTATTGCTTGACGTCTCAGTCCTACAGTGAACTAGAGTTGCTAGACTACTACTAAACCAAATCAATATTTTTAATTTCCCCTATAAAAAAAAAAATTCTAATTTCCATCTCTGTTGGGGTTGTGTTAGGTTACATTTTAGGTAGGTTAAGTTCTATGAATGTTTTCTTATTCTCAATGCTTCTCTTTGTTCTCGTGGTTGATAGAGTTAAAGTCTTCAGAAGAAAGAAACAAAAGCTTAGAGTAGTTAGGATGGGAATAAATGCCTAAGAATTTCTGTAAGCAAATTATTCAAATAAGAATCAGAATAACTTCAAAAATTCATAGAAACGGCAGTTACAAAAACTTACATCTTAATTTAATTATGAGAGGCCATATAACTTTTGAATCACTAAAATGCTTGATTTTTTTAATAATAAAATTTATTCAAAACTAAGTAAACCCTAAGCTTGTTTGGTTCTGCTAGGTTATAGAGATTGGCGGATTCCATGACTTTTAATCTTGTTTGAGTTATAATGATCAATTATAAGATCAAGATCAAATGTCCAAGATCCCAACTCAAAAGAAGGTAGAGATTTTGTAATTTCAACTGTCCTTCAATCGTGTCTCGATTGATTGAACTAGGCCTCCATACACACCCTTGTCTGCAACTTGCTCGATCGAGACATGGGCATCCTGTTTTCTAAGACATGGGAATCCTCTAGACACACCCTCGATTGCAACTCACTGGAACTAACATGGATGATTGAGTGAGGTCCTTTACAAGAACATTATAATGTCCCTCGCTCGTAGAGTCGTTGACTATTAATTAATATGGGGTGGATCCTCTTCAGATAATTTAAAAGTCCCTTTCTTTTTTAATTGCGATTATTTAAAAGTTTGTTTGTGAAGTTATTTAATAGTTCAACTCATTTCCAATTTTCTATATGATCGTATATTATTTTTTGAATAAATAGATAACAATATTCTTACGAAAGTCTATGGCTGTCAAATGCTGAATAGATAGCCCTTGCAAATATTTATTTTGAATAAAGTCATAAATAATACTAATCTTTATTGCGTGGAGAACTATTTATATATTTTTTGCAAGAAGCAAATTACTTATATCTTGATTACGTTTTCATGTTTTATTCCTTTCATGCTAGTGATATAATGCTATTTAAATATTGTATTTCCTTCTATTAAATATTGTATATGCTTCTGTTGGAACATTTTAATATTAAATAATTAAAATGAATAAATTTTATAACATAAATATAAAGATGTGGGAATGAATGTGGAAGATGAGGAGTTAGTGAAAATGTTTAATCCCACATTGAAAAGGAGAGAAACTATATTGTTCTTTTTAATTGTGGTGATTAATGGGCTAACATGAATTGTCTCAAATATTGGGCCAGATACGTGCGTAAGGGGGAGGTGAAGGGTGGAGGTGTCAAATTTGGAAATGAATCAGCACCTTGGATCCTCCTACTTGACAGCCCATTTAGAGTAATTACCATATCCGTTGGTGAGTAAATGGCCCATTCAGACACAATCCAAATAACAGCAATATACAAAAAAAAAAAAATAGAGAGATTAGATTCTTGGCAAGGAAGGGTGTTCTTTCTGGTGGAGCTTTCGGCTTGAACACTTTGTGCAGAGGTTGTTCTAGCCATACGACACTTGTTGGGCTGTTGTATCCTGGGGGAGACAAGTCAGAGACGGTCTGCACCGGTTACAAAGTTTAGCCAACCAAGGGCTTGAATCTCCTTAAAGAGAGCGAGTGCCGCGCCTCAGTCCAAATAGTGTTGTGTAATCTTTTTTTTTTTAAATTAATAAAAAATTCAGAAGTATTATTCATTTTCTCTTCGTGTTATCTCCATTATTACTGTGTTTGCACCAACAATTTTAAGGAGATTCAAGACATGGAGTCTACACAAGAGAAACCAAATGAGCCTGTTGGAGATCTCAACAAGCCCTTTCGCTTTAAGGGAGCCCACTTCAAGAGGTGGAAAGGAAATGTCATCTTCTACTTGAGCCTTCTCAAAGTTGCCTACATCCTCACTGAGAAGAATCCGTCAAAAGTTCCTACCGATGAGATGAGTGACGAAGAATATATTCTTCATCAAGAAAAAATAGATAAGTATACAAAATATGAATATAATTGTCGCTCTTATCTATTGAATTGTCTTGCCGATCATTTCTATGATTATTATGATACAACTTACAAGTCTGCTAAAAAAATTTGGAAAGCTTTACAAAGCAAGTATGATACCGAGGAGGCAGGTGCAAAGAAGTATGCTGCTAGTAGATTTTTCCGTTACCAAATGGTGGATGGAAAATCGGTGGTGGATCAAGCACAAGACTTCCAAATGATTGTAGCAGAATTGAGATCCGAAGGCATAAAGATCGGAGACAATTTGGTGGTAGTCGGCATAATTGACAAACTACCACAATCTTGGAGGGAGTTCCAAAAGACTTTGCGGCACAAACAAAAGGAGACATCCTTAGAAACCTTGATTACACGCATCCGTGTGGAGGAGGAGGCTAGAGGACAAGATGCACTCATGACACAAGAGAGCAATGGTAATTCCACCACAAAGGTAAACCTTATTTCATCCAATAATAATATGCCCAAAAATCATTTTCCTAGAAATGGTCAATTGAAGCCAAAAAAGAAAGCCTTTAAAAACAATAATAGATCACCTCAAGGAAGGGGAAACCCGAATAAAAATTACAATAAGAACCAATGACCCCCTTCACAAGATCAATTTAATAGATCCTGTTTTGTCTGTGGCAAGAGTGGGCATATTGCTCGATTTTGCAAATTTCGGAAACGTAAATCTGTCCCACAGGCTAATGTAACCGAAGAGCCTTTAGTGGCTATGATTACAGACATCAATATGGTGCAATATGTTGAAGGGTGGTGGGCAAATTCTGGTGTTAATAGGCACGTTTGCTATGACAAAAATTGGTTCAAATTGTACACTCCTTTTGAAGAAGAAAAAACTGTTATGCTTGGTGACTCTAGCAAAACCAAGGTTCTTGGGAGTGGTGAGGTTGAATTGAAATTCACTTCTGGACATATGCTAACATTGAAAGATGTACTTTACACTCCGTCCATGAGGAAGAATTTGATGTCAAGTTTTTTGCTTAACAAGGCTGGCTTCAAGCAAACTATGGAATCTGATAATTATGTAATCACTAAAAAGGGATTATTTGTGGGCAAGGGTTATGCTTGTGATGGAATGTTTAAATTGAATATTAAGAATAATAAAGCATCTACCAGTTCAGTTTATATGCTTTCTTCTATTAATTTTTGGCATGCTCGTTTGTGTCATATAAATAGTAGATATGTGGGAATCATGAGTAGTTTAGGATTAATTCCAAGACTGTCAAAATATTTTGAAAAATGTGATACTTGTAGTCAAGCTAAGATTACAAAAAGGCCTCATAAAAGTGTTGTAAGAAATACCGAATTGCTTGAGTTAATTCACTCCGATTTATGTGAATTTGAGGGAATTTTAACTCGTGGAGGAAATAGATATATTATCACTTTTATTGATGATTTCTCAAAATATACAACTATTTATTTGTTGAAAAATAAAAGTGATGCTTTTGAAAAATTTCAAGATTTTTTAAAAGAAGTTGAAAATCAATTCAGTAGAAAAATAAAAAGAATAAGAAGTGATAGAGGCCGTGAGTATGAATCAAGTGCATTCAACTCATTTGTTCAGTCTTTGGGAAAGTGCATTCAACTCATTTGTTCAGTCTTTGGGAATTATCCATGAAACTACTGCACCATATTCACCTGCTTCTAATGGTGTGGCTGAAAGAAAAAATAGAACTTTAATTGAGTTAACAAATGCCATGTTAATTGAATCTGGTGCACCTTTACATTTTTGGGGTGAAGCTATTTTAACTGCATGTCATGTTTTAAATAGGGTGCCACATAAAAAGTCACACACTACACCTTTTGAGATGTGGAAAGGACATAAACCAAATTTGGGATATTTGAGAGTATGGGGTTGTCTTGCTTATGTAAGGCTTACTGACCCTAAAATACCTAAATTAGGTATAAGAGCTACTACCTGTGCTTTTCTTGGTTATGCATTTAATAGTGTAGCCTATAGATTTTTTGATCTTGAAAACAAAATAATTTTTGAATCTGGTGATGCAATTTTTCATGAAGAAAAATTTCCTTTTAAATTGAAAAATAGTGGGGGTAAAGAAAATATTTTGTCACAACCTAGTTCTTCTACTTCACATTTACAAAATCAAGAAAATTTTGAAATGGAACCTAGAAGGAGTAAAAGAGCTAGAGTTGAAAAGGATTTTGGTCCTGATTATTATGTTTTTAACATTGAGGAAAATCCCCAAAATTTAAAAGAGGCCATAACATCACCTGATGCTATATTTTGGAAAGAGGCTGTAAATGATGAGATGGAATCTCTAATTTCTAATAAAACATGGAAATTAGTAGATCTTCCACCGGGTTGTAAGACCATAGGTTGTAAACGAGTCCTTAGAAAAAAATTGAAACCGGATGGATCAATAGATAAGTTTAAAGCTAGACTTGTTGCAAAAGGCTTTAAACAAAAAGCTGATCTTGATTTCTTTGATACTTTTTCTCCGGTAACAAGAATTACATCTATTAGATTGTTAATTGCTATTGCTGCAATTTTTGATTTGAAAATTCATCAAATGGATGTAAAAACTGCTTTTCTAAATGGGGACCTAGAAGAAGAGATTTATATGGATCAACCCGAAGGCTTTGTAGAGCCTGGACAAGAAAGCAAGGTATGTAAGCTAACTAAATCCCTATATGGCTTAAAACAAGCACCTAAGCAGTGGCATGAAAAGTTTGATTCTTGCATGATTGAGAATGGTTATAAATCAAATGAATGTGATAAATGTATTTATTCTAAATCATGGAATAATTTACATGTTATTATTAGCCTCTATGTGGATGATATGTTGATTTTTGACTCAAATATGCATGTTATAAATGAGACAAAAAATATGCTTAAAAGCCATTTCGATATGAAAGATTTTGGTGAGGCTAATTTTATTTTGGGCATGAAAATTACAAAAGCATGTGATGGAATATATCTTGATCAATCACATTATGTTGATAAAATATTGAGAAAATATAATTTTTATGATCACAAAAGTGTAGCTACTCCTTTTGATTCTAGTGTTCATTTATTTCCTGTGAATAATGATGATGAGATTTTTAATCAAAAGGATTATGCTAGCATCATTGGTAGTTTGCGTTATGCTACTGATTGTACTAGACCTGACATTGCATATGCAGTAGGAGTGCTAAGCAGATTTACTAGCAAGCCTAATAAAGATCATTGGCTAGCTATTGAGCGAGTCATGAGATATTTAATTGGTACCAAAAGTTATGGCTTGTTTTATAAAAAATACCCTACTGTGATTGAAGGTTTTAGTGATGCCGATTGGAATACTTTGTCAGGTGATTCTCTCTCTACCACTGGTTATATTTTTACCTTAGGTAGTGGTGCTATTTGTTGGAAATCTAAAAAGCAAACAATAATTGCTAATTCAACAATGGAAGCTGAATTAATAGCATTAGCTTCAGCTAGTGAAGAGGCAAATTGGCTTAGAGATTTGTTATATGAAATTCCACTTTGGGAAAAGCCAATTCCACTTTGGGAAAAGCCAATTCCACCTATATTAATTCATTGTGATAGCACTGCTGCAATTGGTAGAGTTAGAAACCGTTATTACAATGGTAAATCCAGACCTATAAGAAGAAAGCATAGTACCGTGCGATTTTATTTGAGTAGTGGCATCATAACTGTGGATTATATTAAATCTAATGATAATCTTGCAGATCCATTTACCAAGGCCTTGGCAAAAGATAGAGTCTGAGGGGGATGGGACTAAAGTCCATAGAATCATGAGCCATGTATGAGGATACCCAACCCAAAGACCAGAGATCCTGAGAATTGGGTTCAATGGAAAAAACGAATCATACGATGGTCGTAAGAAATGCACAATTTTTTAATTATTTATTTTGTAAATAATTTTTTAATTGTTCATCCCTATGATGTAAGTGCATTTACCCTGTAATGTAGAGAGGTTGAGTAAAAAACTCTTAATGAAATTTGTAGCTCGTATGAGTGGGGTGTCAGAATTACAGGAGCACCCTTGACAAAATTTCACCTATGTGAGTGTGGGGGTGGGGCCGCTCCCTATGAGATTTGGACTTAATCTCAAATACACTCATGAAACCGGGATCAGCACATGGCCGTAAAGTGCTAGCTATAAAAGCTCATGTCAACACCTGGGTTGTTATGTGTAAGCAGTGACGCTTAATTTCCCTAAAGCAGTCCTAGTTCAAAGTCGGAGACCACTACGACTCTGGAGTTGAGATCACTGTTTTACTAAGTGAAGGTTCAATGCAGAGCACACCTTCATGATGCATAGTGACCCATCTTTGCTTGGTAATCTCTCTTTAACTAAAAATTTAATATTAAAATGAGTGGGGGATTGTTGGAACATTTTAATATTAAATAATTAAAATGAATAAATTTTATAACATAAATATAAAGATGTGGGAGTGAATGTGGAAGATGAGGAGTTAGTGAAAATGTTTAATCCCACATTGAAAAGGAGAGAAACTATTTTGTTCTTTTTAATTGTGGTGATTAATGGGCTAACATGAATTGTCTCAAATATTTGGCCAGATACGTGCGCAAGGGGGAGGTGAAAGGTGGAGGTGTCAAATTTGGAAATGAATCAGCACCTTGGATCCTCCTACTTGACAGCCCATTCAGAGTAATTACCATATCCGTTGGTGAGTAAATGGCCCGAATTAATATTCCATTTTTATTATGGAAAATAATGAGCCATTAACCCACTTAATGGACTATCCGTTTGGGCCTTTTTCATTATTCAGAAAACTCCTTATTTCACCATTAATTGTGTAACTCTAGCCCATCAGAATAATATCCAACAATTAATCTTGTAACACCCACTATATCATAATAATGGACCTAATTAATCAGATTTATTTGCACCTTGGATCCTCCTACTTGACAGCCCATTCAGAGTAATTACCATATCCGTTGGTGAGTAAATGGCCCGAATTAATATTCCATTTTTATTATGGAAAATAATGAGCCATTAACCCACTTAATGGACTATCCGTTTGGGCCTTTTCATTATTCAGAAAACTCCTTATTTCACCATTAATTGTGTAACTCTAGCCCATCAGAATAATATCCAATAATTAATCTTGTAACACCCACTATATCATAATAATGGACCTAATTAATCAGATTTATTTGGGTAGTAATTTCGTGAGGCCCATTGAGCCTATAAATAGACCCATTCAAACACAATCCAAATGACTGCAATATACCAAAAAAAAAATAGAGAGATTCTTGGCAAGGAAGGGTGTTCTTTCTGGTGGAGCTTTGGGCTTGAACACTTTGTGCAGAGGTTGTTCTAGCCATACGACACTTGTTGGGCTGTTGTATCCTGGGGGAGACAAGTCAGAGATGGTATGCACCGGTTACAAAGTTTAGCCAACTGAGGGCTTGAATCTCCTTAAAGAGAGCGAGTGCTGCGCCTCAGTCCAAATAGTGTTGTGTAATCTTTTTTTTTTTAAATTAATAAAAAATCCAGAAGTATTATTCATTTTCTCTTCGTGTTATCTCCATTATTATTGTGTTTGCACCAACAGCTTCTAATAATAAGGTTATAGTAAGTATATATGAGAAAATGCTATTTTATAATGCTACATATAAAATAGAATAAGCTAGAAGAATAATCAACATTGTAGTTCAACTGGTGTTTTTTTTTTTGTGTTTCAAATAAAGACATTTCAAATTCTAATTTTTTTCAATTATTAAATTATTAATAAAAAAGTATAATAAGAAAAACAAAATATATAATATTTACATTATTAGTGTAATTTAATTATTTTGTCTAAAGTCAGCCGTGCCTTAGTGAATTTATGACATGTAATTTTTAATCAATTTCTTTGACATGAAAAAATTGAATACTCTTTATTAAGAATCAAGACTTTTGACATAAAAAAATTTAGAGTTCTCAATAATACAAGTGAAAAGAATTAAACAAATATATTAGTTTTTAGACCCCTGTAAACTAGATTGTTTAACCTAATTAATTAACCAAGTGAATACTTAGGTTTATTATTCAAATCTAGGTTAAAATAAAACAATTATATCATGTAAAGCAACGGAAAATTAAATAACACAACGATATGATGATACAGGAAAATCAAACTGGTAAAAAATTTGGGGAGGATTTAACCTAATTATCCTCAAGGTAAAAAAACAAATCCAATAGAAAGAATTGAAGTTTGTATAATAAAACTTAGACCACTACCATCCTATCGCTACCTTGAGTAGAAAATTTACTACCACAACCCCATGATAGCTCCAAGTCCACTACTTCTTTCCTTGGCCTTTGCAACACAAGCACCTATACTTGTGATTAAAAAAAAAAAAAAACACAAACTCTCCTGTTTTTGACTCCAAGACCACCCTTGAAGGTTTAGACCATCAATACCTTTGATGACTAGAAAAGGCAACAACTTTTACAACACCGAATCTTGAGATTCTTCAAGGAATAATACCGGTAGAAGATATGAGAAAGCTTTTTTGGATACAAAACTCTAGATACAAAAGAGACACACTCTTCTCTTTTTGAAAAGCCTTATAAAAACGTGCTTAGAGTTTCCTTTATATACTAGCAGTGTTTCACTTCAAACCCAATACGTTTAAGTAGAGTTTGGGTTGAAATAAAACTCTGCAGATACGTGTTTCGATCGGTCGAGCCTGTCTTTCGATTGATTGAACCAGAAAAATTCTAAATTCTCTTTTCTATAGCTTACTTGTTCTTGGATCTTGACTTGTATCGCCTTGAGTATTGTCTAATAATACCTATAGACTCTAGGATTTATATCTAGACAAGTTTGTATTCACGATTTGCCAATTGTTCTAAATTTTTGGAACCTAACAAAATAGAATTGATTTCTCCCAGCTAAAGAGCGGTCATGGGTAGTCTTAAAGGGTTGACCTAGTGGTAATTGTTTTTCAGGTTATATAAAATCAATGAGATTCGATCGGGCTTAAAATATCTAACTAGCAACTTATGGCCACCCTCAAGGGATTACAAAGGGCCAATCTCCTTTGTAATACATGGTTTGGTGGGATGCAGAGCTACATATACCTGATAGAATAGTTAAGTATTCAAAGTTTTAGACACTCTCTTTCTATTAAAAAAAAGTCACAGGTTAATTTAGGTTAGGTAAACTTGATATGAACCACTATTGATCACTCGAACCAACTCGATTGGACTACAAAAGCCGTCATTTAATACGGATCGAGAAGTTAATCAAAACCATCCATGAGTGTGCCCTTTGGGTGATCAGTTGGCTCATGAGGTTTAGGCAAACACTTATGGTGCTTGTTGCTGCTTGTAAGTCTTGTTACTTTTTTTAAAACAAGATAAATATTTTAGGCCCTAATTTATAAAGCTAATTAGTCCCTAATATATTGATATAAACCCACAGTCGATCACTCGAACCAACTCAATTGGACTACAAAAGCCGCCACTTAATACGAATCGAGAAGTTAATCAAAACCATCCATGAGTGTGCCCTTTGGGTGATTAATTGGCTCATGAGGTTTAGGCAGACAGTTTAGGCCTACCCTTTTAAAAATATATATATATATTTAGGGAAAAAGAACTATCTTAAAATTCAACTTATGAGACTTGCTGCTGCTTGTTAAGTCTTGTTACTTATTTTAAAACAAGATAAATATTTGAGGCCCTAATTTATAAAGCTAATTAGTCCCTAATATATTATTTTAAAAAAAATTAAGTGTGGGGAAAACATTTCATTTTTATTACAACTAAAATCTAAAAGTCCCTCAAATCGTTGGGCAATTGGATGTTGGCTTGTTGCTTACAAACTAGAAAAGTTGGTAATAATTACTAGCAACAATCGGTCCATTCCTATACCACTAGTACTAGCGCTAACAATTTTTTTTTAATTTATTTGAATTCGTACTAATGAAGCACAAGTTTGTCAATTGTAATGAATTTTTATTTATTTATTTGAATTCATACTAATGAAGCACAAGTTTGTCAGTTGTAATGAATTTTTCCAGAGATGAAGCCGGATGTTTGCTTGCGTCGCAGTGGAAGTAACAACTCCTTAAAATGGTTACCGGTGTGGTGCCTGCCACAACACCTCCGATGCCAAAGTCAGTACAAGGGAGTTTATAATAATAGAATGTAAGAATGATTAGGTATATCTCGTAATTGTGTCCGTACCTTGTGTTGGCAATGTGAGGGCTTTATATAGGTTGGTCCGGATTTTAGCCGTTGTGGTTGATATTGTGGTGCTAATACTCTTCCTGATAACGCTTCCTGCTAAGTAATGGGGCTTTAATATGCCCCCAATGGCCTGTACAGCTGATTTTGTAACTGTTCGGGGCATTATTGGCGGCATTGAATGATCCTGCTACCCTCGTTGGTGACATGGGTACTTGCTTAGGCTCGTCCTAGATAACGGTCTCGTCTGTCTTATTGAACTCGTTTGTAGTTGATTTCGTCAATCCCATCACGTACTGGTGCCTACAAATTGTAGTCATCTAATATTAAAAAAAATATATACACACCATAGCTTAAATAATTGACAAAAATACTACTAAGTAGTTGGCAACCTACCACGGCACTTGTTACACGAAACGATACTTTTTCACATACAAGATGCATGCCTGTTCAAAGAAAAAATGGATTCGAGTTACAAGGTCAACAAGCAATAAATATTTTTAGGAAAAGCTAACGGATATCCTTAGATAATGGTTAACAATCTATTTAAAGAAATTTTTTATGAGAATAAAAAAAGTAATTAATATTTTGACAGTTTTTTTCATTTCTCATGAAAGTTGTAAATGCACAATTGCGCCTGGACCCCTAAAACACACGTGGGCTCAGGCCCAATGAGCCTTAAACAATGAAATTTGTAGAGTGTGGGCTCGTAATCTAGTCTAGTGATATTTGAAACTTGATGAACAGGCTAAAATATTACAGTGTTTGCAAATAAAAGACAAACAGGGCGAAGTAAACCTCCTCGGACGTAAGCCGAGAACCAATTATATATTATTTCTCTTTTCTTTCTCTCAAAGGTCACAGTTCTTAATATTTCTCCCCCTCTCTCCTCTTTGCCCTCTTTCCTCCTTAAATACTTCTTCTTCCCTCCTTATCCACGTATAACACAAATCACCCTACTAGACACCTGTCCCCTCCACCACCCTCTGGAAGTCTTTTTATTAGAGCAAAAAGGCTGACTTCCACTATTCAGGGGTCACTCCCCCATTAATGCGGCCAGGGAGGTAGGTGCAGGGTCTTTAATATGGAGGTAGCAGCATTTTTCTAAGATATTTCTCTCACACCGTTACGTCTAGAGGGTGCTTAGATTCCCCTCTTAACCAACGGTTTTTTCGGAACTCTGCCTTAATCTTTTTGGCGAATCCCAGGGTCATCGTGGGTCTGTCCGAGGAGATATTCGTTCTCGGACGAATCCTCGGACTCTCGACTCATAGGCCGAGCTACAATTCTAAGAGGCTTTTAGTTTAACACAAACTAGCGCCCATCAACAAAGCCCAAGGCCCAAACACTTACTTAGGTCCTTTTAGTCCTCGCAATAGCCCCTCAAAACTTTATTTTTCCTCATCCGAGGAGAAAAATTGGGTTTTGATCCGACCAGAGCTCCTTTCACACGTTTCGTACATCACCATACGTGTGGGGGTCGTTTCATTCCTAGAAAATGCCGTTTGGTGCTTCGATTTCCAGAACGCGCGCATTTATGACTGCAAGTTACACCCTGTTCCCCACGTTCAACGGTGAGATGAACATCCGACGGTCCTCATCACCTCCTGAAAATTTGGGCGGGAAGAATCCAATTTCGAGGCCGCCTCCCGCACGTCACGACGTTTGGAAATCTGCGCCCTCATTCATTTCTTCAGAATTCAATCACATCAGAGCGTCAATCATTATCTTTTCTCTCCGAAAACCCGTGAAAACTTGCACAACTGCAAACTCGTAAGTCCTTACTTTCTCTACCTTTTTCTCCTCAGATTCTGTCATCGGCTTCCTTCTTAACCACATTCCTTCTTGAAGCTTGCCTTTTCCTTTCTCTTAGATGGGTAGATTTAAGTGTTTAGTTGATACCGCCGCTGGGATGGAAGGCTTTAGGGCCAAATACCATATTCCCAGTGACGTGGGTTTGAAATATTGTCTGGCAGAAGCCGTAGGTGGTTCTAGGAAGACGGGAGAGGTTATTATCCCCATGATTGCCTTCATAGAAGGTGGGATGACCCTCCCTATGAGGAGCATAACTAGGGAATACCTTCACAACCACAGGTTGTGCCCGGACCAATGCGCACCTAATGTTTTTAGGGTCTTAGGAAGTGTCGACGCTCTAAACAAGCAGATGGGCTTGAACCTCACTTGGCATGATGTCGTCTTCATGTATGAATGCCACAAACTTAGGAATGTAGGCTATTACATTAAATCTCGGTCTAGTGTAGTTAGGTTAATTTCTTTTCTGCCCAAGTCTAATAAAGGCATGAAGGACGACTACCTCATCGCCTTAGGCAACTGGCACGACGGCCCTCACTGCCCAGTTGTATGAGGAGACCCAGGTGTGATTCTTTAGGAGTTAATTTCTCTACCCCAAACTTCAATCTCAAAATCTTCTACTGTTTATTTCCTTTTACACATTGTCCATTTCGATTTCCCATATGCATTGCAGATTTGACCATACTTGGCTTTTTTGGTATTCTTTCTTGCAGATAAGCGACTCGTGCGCCCCCGTCTGAGCCACTGGAACGTTGCTGACCTAAACTGCATACTTCGCTCAGAAGTGTTTGTGAACGAAGACCTGCAACTTAGAGCAGCTCACCTAATACTAGGGTACAACCCAATATCCTCGGATTTCCAGGAGATAGAGAACGCGATTATCGCGGGAGATAGGAGGCGCAAGAGGATAAACGTAGCAAGGCCACACTTTCTTGCCGACTACGACATCCCAGACGACCTTAACACCATCTTGTACTCGCGGCGATCCCTCTCTCGACGCACTCTCAAGCAACTGTTGTCCCGGAGGAGCACGTGTCCTCTTTGCACACGTTGGACGACGAGATAGACCAGTTTCAGCTCGAGGACGTCGAAAGACCCCGAGGAAACCAGTTTGTCGTGCTCTCAGACGAGGAAGAAGAGCCTGCTGAGGCCTCCGGAGTTGCAGGTTTAATAGTTGCCCGGCCTGACGACGATTCTGAGGAGGAAGAAATGGACGTGCTCAGTGGCCTTCTAACTAAGAGAGGCGAGAGAGTTGCCCAAAAGAGAGCGGGAAGGTCCCAAGTTCCTCCGACCTTGCCACATCCCCCTCCTCCAGCTGATCCTAAACCTCAAGTTGAGGAGCCCAAGACAGCAGCCACAACAAGCCCAGCAGCGGAAACTGGACAAGGGCAAGGGACATGCCCGTTCAGTTGAAAGTGGAGAAATTAGGGATATGGCCGAAGTGCGCCGAGCACCGGCTACCTGGTCTTCTGACTTGAGATTGGACGAAGCACTAGTCTCTTGCCAGTCCAGCATTAGGGCACTCCAGCAAGGCCACACCCACCATATGGCCAAGGCGTTGGAACGTCCCCTTCTGCTACCCATGGATATGGATGCCTTGGAAAAAATGAGCCAGCCTCAGCTGTTCCTTTCTTTAAAAAGGGACTTAGCCCTGGTATGTCTTTCTCCGTACGTACGCTTCGTTCTTTATAATATCTGTCACAGGCCGTTCAAGAGGTCTTTGCTGCTGAGAAGTTCGTGGAGGATTCTTGGAAGAGGGCCGGAATGGAGCAGGAAATTCATCTGGAGACTGAGAAGTCCTTAGGCCAGGCCCTAGCTGAAAACGAGAGACTCTCCTCTCAGTTGGCCAAGTTAAAAAGAGAAAGAGACGGCGCCAAGGCCAATCTGAGAACGATGAGGACTCAAGTGGAGGGGCAGCGCAAGCTTCTTCATCAAAAGGATGATAAGCTCTCCCAAGCCCAGAAGGTACGCTCGGACTTGGAGAAGGAGCTTGCGCGACTGAAGGAGGAAGCTAGCACCTTCAAGCATTCTCTGGAGGCCGTAAAGCAGGCAAGTTACAAGGAAGGGGTAGCTACAACGGAAGACCAGCTGATAGAGGCTTTCATGGCCGTGTGCCGAGAATACTGTCAACAGGTCTGGGAGGAAGCTCTAAACGTAGCAAGAGTTCCTTCAGCCTCCGAGCTGAGGAAGTCCGAGAACATTTGGCTTCCCCTGGACATACAGGAGATAGAAGAGGCTCCTGTTGCTGCTCCTGCCCCTGAGACAGTTCCTCCTGCTCTTCCTCTTGTGATCCCAGAGTTCATTCTGGATCCTACAGAACCTTCAGGTTCCAATAAAGAGAAGGAAGAGAGTGGGGGTGCCGAGAAGGGCCTAAGCCAAAGTGTGGAACCTATCATCCCTCCAACCACTACAACAGACAAAGGAAAACAAGTTCTGTCTTCCTTTGAGCTGGAATTAAAAGACACTGAGGCTACCAACACTTCTCAACAAGACCCTCCTCCGAAAGCTTAGGGTCATGCATAGGGCTTCTTTTTCTCTGTACTTAGAATTTTCCATGTAATGATGTATATCGACATAATTAATGAAAGACAGTTTTATTTGATTTTGATCTGAATTGTGTTTATTTCATCTTTTCATCTTTATGCTTACCATAAAAGTTCTCATTAGCACACAGCGAAAGAAAGAATGAGATAAATAAGTCCACTTTCTGGTTTAGCTGGTAAGCAGTACCTCATTTTGCAAACCCATGTGATGCTTAGGACTTGTAACCTAAAATGCTAATTTTAGTAAAGTATGGGGTCCGAGGACCCTACCTTATCAAATTTCTGCCTGACACTTAAAAATATATAACTTAAGACTCCATTTTAACCACGGTTTTATTCAACAAACAATCAGATATCAATTTTAACAAGGTATGGGGTCCAAGGACCATACTTAACCAAGTTTCTGTTTGATATTTAGTAATATATTAATTTCCACCAAGAATGTGATCCGAGGACCATGCATAACCAAGTTTCTGTTTGACATTTCAGAACAGTAACTTAAGATGTTAATTTCCCCAAAGTAGAAGGCCCGAGGACCCGGCATAACTAAGGTTCTGTTTAACAAATAATAAGATATCAATTTCCACTAGGTATGTAGTCCGAGGACCATGCATAACTAAGTTTTTGTTTGACATTTCGAGAGTTGTAATTGATAAGTCCATATACATTTATAATTTAAACCACAAATGACAAAAGTTCCTTTCATTAATAATAATACCTTCGAAGGTTGTTTACATTCCATGGGCGTTGTACAACTTTTTCATCTAAATCAGCTAGTTGATATAACCTTGTGCCTGCTACAGAAATAATCTGATATGGTCCTTCCCAGTTCGGTCCTAGTTTTCCCCAAGTTGGGTTTCTCGCAGTACCTACAACCTTTCTCAGAACTAGATCCCCAGGCGCAAGTGGCCTGAGCTTCACATGGGCATCATACCCTCGTTTAAGCTTCTGCTGATAATAAGCCATTTGAACTATAGCTATTTCTCGCCGTTCCTCAACTAAATCTAGGCTCTTCTCTAGGAGGCCGTTGTTATTCTCTGGGCTAAAAGTACTCGTCCTTAGTGTGGGAAAACCAGACTCTCGGCTCCATAAGTCATAGAGAATGGCGTTTCTCCTGTGGATCTACGCGGTGTAGTTCGATACGTTCACAGAACATGTGGTAGTTCTTCCACCCATCTGCCCTTCGCATTGTCCAGCCTTTTCTTGAGTCCACTAACTATAACCTTGTTAACGGCCTCAGCTTGCCCGTTTTCCTGAGGATAAGCTGGAGTGGAGTATCTATTTATGATGCCCATGTCACTACAATATTTCCTAAAAGCTCTACTATCAAATTGAACCCCATTGTCCGAAATGAGTGTATGTGGTACCCCAAATCTAGTGACAATGTTTTTCCAGATGAAATTCTTCGAATCAACGTCCCTAATATTTGCCAAGGGCTCGGCCTCGACCCACTTGGTAAAGTAGTCGGTGCCCACGAGTAGCCACCTTTTGTTTCCTACTGCCCTCGGGAATGGCCCCACTATGTCCAATCCCTATTGAGCGAAAGACCAAGGACTGGAAAGAGGGTTAAGAACTCCTCCAGGCTGATGTATGTTAGGAGCGAACCTCTGGCATTGATCACACTTTCTTGCATTATCTTGAGCTTCTCTCTGCATATTGGGCCACCAATATCCCTGAGTCAGGGCCCTATGGGCTAGGGACCTTCCCCCGGTATGGCTTCCACAAATCCCCTCATGCAGTTCTTCCAAAAGTGCCTCCGTTGACTCGGGGTACACACATAACAGGTATGGTTCGGAGAACGATCGTTTATACAGCTTCTGATCCTCAGACAACCAGAAATGCGTTGCCTTTCGACGGATCTTGTTTGCCTCAGACTTGTCCTCGGGAAGAATGTCGTTTTTCAGAAAGGATATCACAGGGTCGATCCAACTAGGTCCAGACCTTATTAAATGGATACGGGGTGCACCGACGATGGCAAGAGCTGGCTCTAGCAAATCTTCAACAAGGATAATCTTAGGCAATCCCTGGGCCGAGGATGTCGCTAAGGTAGTCAAGGAGTCTGCATGTGTATTTCTACTTCTAGGGACGTGAGACAGGATAAAGGAATCGAATTTAGATTGTAAACGTTTGACCTGAGTCAAGTATCCTTGCATTCTGGGGTCCCTAGCCTCCATGGTCCCCATCACCTGGCCGACCACTAACTGAGAATCCGAACGCACATGAACTCCCTTTTCGCCCATCCTATGCACCATGTTTATACCGACCAAGACTGCTTCGTACTCGGCCTCATTATTAGTAGCTGAGAATGCCAACCTCAGAGATTTTTCAAAGACAATTCCCTCAGGGGATACCAGGACAAGTCCGATGCCAGATCCTTTCTGGTTAACTGCCCCATCAACGTACACTTCCCAAGTGGGAGGTCCTATGCCCGTGATCACGCCAACTGATTTTTCATCCATGTGTGATTCCTTCACAGCTTCCTCCAACAATGGTTCCGCGAATTCCGCCATCAAATCTGCAAGAACCTGGCCTTTTATTGAGGTGCGCGGCATGTATTTGATCTCATAAGCTCCCAAAATAGTTCCCCATTTAGCCACCCTTCCAGAGTAGTCAGCGCTGCGCAAAACTGACTTGAGAGGCAGTTGGGTCAAAACCACAACGGTGTGGGACTGGAAATAATGAGAAAGCCTCCACGTGGCATGAACTATGGCTAAAAGTGCTTTCTCCAAAAGTAGGTAACGCACCTCGTCCTCATTCAGAGTTTTACTGACGTAGTAGACCGGTCTTTGCACCCCACCGTCATCCCTTATGAGGACTAGGCTGACCGCATGAACGGCCACTGCCAGATATGCAAACAGGACCTCATCTACTTCAGGTCGAGACATAATAGGTGGCCAGGAAAGATATTCCTTAAATTTTTGGAAGGCTACAACGCATTCCTCGGACCATTGGAACCCCCTCCACTTATTCAAAAGTTGGAAGAAAGGCTTGCATCGGTCAACCGACCAAGAAATGAACCTGCTGAGAGCAGCGATCATTCCGGTCAATTTCTGAACTTCTTTAGGATTCCGAGGTGGCTGTAAGGTCTGAATAGCTCTGACTTGCGCTGGATTCACCTCTATACCTCTATGAGTAACCATGTAACCCAAGAATTTCCCAGAACTCACACCAAAAGAACACTTCGAAGCGTTAAGACGCAACTTGTACTTTCTAAGTACCTGAAAAGTGTCGTCTAAATCCTTCACGTGTGCAGATATCGTCTTACTCTTCACTACCATGTCATCCACGTATATCTCAATAGTCTTTCCAAGCTGCAAGTCAAACATTCTGGTCATCATTCTTTGGTAAATAGCCCCAGCATTCTTCAATCCGAACGGCATCACTTTATAGTGATAATTCCCTGTTGGAGTAATAAAGGCAGTTTTCTCCTGATCTTCTGCTGCCAGTGGAATTTGGTGATAACCCTGGAAGGCATCCAAAAAACTCATCCGAGGATGTCCGACGGTGGCATCCACTAGCTGGTCGATGCGCGGCATCGGGAATGAGTCCTTTGGGCAAGCTTTGTTTAAATCTGTGAAGTCCACACATACTCGCCATTTCCCACTTTTCTTTTTTACCACAACCGTGTGCGCTAGCCACTCCGGATAGAAAACTTCCTTAATAGCCCCAGCCCTCTTGAGCTTGAGCACCTCTTCCTTAACGGCTTCAGAGTGCTCCCTGGAGGAACGCCGAGGGGGCTGCCTTCTAGGCGGAATAGCAGGATTAACGTTCAAATGATGACAAATGAAGCTTGGGTCAACCCCCGGAGCCTCATAGGGGTCCCAGGCGAAAACATCGATGTTGCTCTTTAGAAACTCCACCAATTCCATCTTCTCCTGGTGTGGTAAACATACCCCAACCTGGAAGAACTTTTCAGGATCATCCGATATCAAAAAATTCTCAAGGTCTTCGCATATGGTCTCCTCTGCTGTCACCACGTCGAGCGCATCTAGAGTCGTTAATTGCTATAAGTCTTTCACAGCCGAGGTCGAGGACTGCGGTTCGGTCTGATGCTGCACTGCGGCTGATATGCATTGCCTGGCCATCAATTGGCTGCCGAGAATCTCTTCAATGCACTCCCTCGAAGGGAACTTAACCTTAACATGCAAGGTGGAGGAAACGGCTCCCAAAGCGTGCAGCCAGGGCTGGGCAAGGATGGCTGTGTATGGGGAATATGCATCGACAACGATAAAATCCACCTCGACCGTCTCGGAGCCAGATTGCACGGGCAACCGAATCTGTCCCTTTGGTATAATGGCTTTCCCTTCAAAACTTATTAACGGCGAGTCGTAAGGGGTGAGGTCCTCTAATTTCAACTTTAGCCCCTTAAATAAGTCAGGATACATGATATCTGCGCCGCTGCCTTGATCAATCATTACCCTTCTCACATTATAATTCTCTATCCTCAGAGTAACCACTAGGGCGTTGTCATGGGGTTGGATGGTCCCAACCTTATCTTCCTTTGAAAATCCCA
This sequence comes from Castanea sativa, assembly GCF_040712315.1. Taxonomy (NCBI): domain Eukaryota; kingdom Viridiplantae; phylum Streptophyta; class Magnoliopsida; order Fagales; family Fagaceae; genus Castanea; species Castanea sativa. Next base: position 11,798,344 of record NC_134013.1, on the reverse strand, counting down.
AGACGGGCACATTTAGCTTCAATCTCTTCGGCTTGGAGCCCCCCTCCTCAGCTTGGGAGTCCGAAACTGCCATCACCCTAGTAGGACATGAGCCAGTCCTGCCAGGCGCAACGAAGATAACATTGATCGTTCCCAAAGGAGGCTGAGATGAGTTATTCCTCTTATTATTCGAGCCAGACTGACTACCCTGCCTGCTAGGTTGGTACGAGTGCTGCTTTAACTTTCCTTCGCTAACAAGCTGCTCCAAGTGATTCTAGAGGGTTCGACAATTCTCGGTAGTATGACCCACGTCTTGATCTGACAAAAGAGATTCTAATTCCTCTTGGCAGGATCCCCCGCCATCTTACTGGGCCATCTGAAATAGGGCTCCTTACGGACCTTCTCCAATAGCTGGTGCACCGGCTCTCGGAATACAGTATTAACTGTCTGAGGTGCCGCCGAGCTAGACTGCCCGGAGTAATCTCTTCTCGGCTTGTTGTTGCGATACCTGTCCGACCTGAAATCTCTTCTCTCCTGCGGGATAACCTTTGCCTTACCCTTCCTTTGCTGTTGGTCTTCCTCGACCTTTTTATAATCGTCAATACGGTCCATGAGGCGACGTACACTCCGTACGGGTTTTTTGGTCAAGGACTTCCTCAAGTTATGATCAGTTGGAAGGCCCACTTTAAAAGTATTGATCGCCACCTCATCAAAATCACCATCTATCTCATTAAACATCTCCCAATACCTGTCGGAGTATGCTTTCAACGTCTCGCCCTCCTTCATAGCCATAGACAACAGTGAGTCCAACAGTCGCGGAACTCTGCTGCATGTAATAAACCGTGACGTGAATGCTCCAGTCAGTTCCTCGAACGAACTTATAGACCCTAATTTAAGACTGTTGAACCACCTCATAGCAACAGGTCCCAAGCTAGAAGGGAAGACTTTGCACATCAAGGTCTCATTGTGAGAATGCACAACCATTCTCTGGTTAAAGTGGCTCACATGTTCCACTAGGTCGATCCGGCCGTTATAAATGGTGAAGGTGGGCTGGGTGAACCTCCTAGGGAGCCTCCCATTCTCAATCCTATGTGAGAACGGTGATTTGGAGAGCTGGTGCAACGCCCGGCTCATGGCATCGTTCCCTAAGCCCTTGGAGGGGAGCTTCCTGCTCCTATGACCCGATAGGCCATCCTCTTCACAAGAGGATGTTCTGCTGGGGGGCGACCATGACCTCGAACTGTAACTACTTCCCCGGGATTTCCCGGAAGAGGTACTGGATGAGGGTGAAGCACGCCTCCGCTTGACGCGACGCAGCTTCTTCTTAAGGTGATCAATCTCCTTCTGCATGGCTTTAGCACCATCTTCATGGGCGGTACTGGCGCCTCCACTGTAAGTATGACTCGTTCTAGGATACTCGGTGTGAACGCTACCCTCTCGATCCCTCTGGCACTCAAGACGCTCGAACAGATCCTCGGGTTGTGATCCCTGAGATTCTGCATGGTGTAAGCCTAAGCCTGCCATGGTGTTCGAGTTCTCCCACGCTAGATTCCCACAGACGGCGCCAATTGTAAGTGCACAATTGCGCCTGGACCCCTAAAACACACGTGGGCTCAGGCCCAATGAGCCTTAAACAATTAAATTTGTAGAGTGTGGGCTCGTAATCTAGTCTAGTGATATTTGAAACTTGATGAACAGGCTAAAATATTACAGTGTTTGCAAATAAAAGACAAACAGGGCGAAGTAAACCTCCTCGGACGTAAGCCGAGGACCAATTATATATTATTTCTCTTTTCTTTCTCTCAAAGGTCACAGTTCTTAATATTTCTCCCCCTCTCTCCTCTTTGCCCTCTTTCCTCCTTAAATACTTCTTCTTCCCTCCTTATCCACGTGTAACACAAATCACCCTATTAGACACCTGTCCCCTCCACCACCCTCTGGAAGTCTTTTTATTAAGCAAGAAGGCTAACTTCCACTATTCAAGGGTCACTCCCCCATTAATGCGGCCAGGGAGGTAGGTGCAGGGTCTTTAATGTGGAGGTAGCAGCCTTTTTCTAAGATATTTCTCTCACACCGTTGCGTCTGGAGGGTGCTTAGATCCCCCTCTTAACCAACGGTTTTTCTGGAACTCTGCCTTAATCTTTTTGGCGAATCCCAGGGTCATCGTTGGTCTGTCTGAGGAGATATTCGTTCTCGGACGAATTCTCGGACTCTCGACTCATGGGCCGAGCTACAGTTCTAAGAGGCTTTTAGTCTAACACAAACTAGCGCCCATCAACAAAGCCCAAGGCCCAAACACTTACTTAGGTCCTTTTAGTCCCCACAAAAGTGATATCAAAACTTTTCTAATATAGGTTATTACCGTTACCACGACCCAATATTTTTAGCTACATCAAAAAATTATTGAATACATTAAAGTTCCCAACCTATAACTATTGTTATGCATCATCTAGTGCTACACCTACTATCTTCTAGTGCTACGGTAGAATCCAAATTATGTAGCATACAGTACAACTTATTACTCACCGAAAGCTTACAGAGAATTTAATTCCCCCAAAGATTTTATGATTTTTTCAAAAAAATTATTTTAAGTTCCTTATTTATCTATACAGGATGCATGGAGTAGGGAGGGAGAAAAAGGCAGAGGGGAGTAAGGTATTCTCAATTGTTTGGTACAAAAAAATTAAGAGCATAAGGTACTTTGGGATGAGGCAGTTCTCTTTTCACAATACATTTTTCAAACGTGGGTAGAAAATGAAATGGAAAGCGACAAATAGATAAAAAGAGAGAGAGTTTTTTAGTCTTTTCAATAGTTTTTCAGCATAATTATTGTATTTATTGAATTCTCTCCTTAGTGAAAATTACTAAATTAGTCCTCAAGCTTGGCTACAATCATAATCCCAAAATAATCTATAAAATAATAAGACTATAACACATCTCCTTCCTCTCTCTTTTTGACTGAACACCACTCCTTTCTTTGAAGTCTTGTGCAAATAAAATTTTACATTGATAGTGGTGATTTTACAAGTTACTTACGCTTTAAGAAGGCTGACGGGAGTATTGAACCCGTCAGCCATAGTCATTAGGACATCTCCTTTTGACGCTCGAAGCCACGCACCATACGTGACGGCGTTAGGCTGAAGTATCAGCTGACGGAGTCAAGGCTGAAGGTCCTAAGCTGACAACCTTGCTGGAGACATACGTGGGCTGACGACCTTGCTGGAGACATACGTGGGCTGACGACCTTGCTGGAGACATACGTTGGCTGACAACCGTATAGGAGACGTACGTAGTTTGACGACCTTAGTAGGTAAAAGCTGAAGGAATAACCCAACCTTCATTCTTGACTTGCTTTGCCCTCTACATACGTGCATATAAGGAAAGTTCTTGCGCTACACGCTCGGCCTTAGTCAGGAAGATTCCTATAAGGAAAAGGGCTCTAGATGATATGCGAAACCCACAAATTACTCTCCTAGAAGGAAAGTACGTCCTCACCAAGGCGCTTATTTCGGATCCATGCCACTATATATACTCCAAAACCCTCATAAGCCAAGGTACGCACAGTTATCTCAACTCTGGCACTCTAGGGTTGTTTAAAAGACTCTAACTTGATCGTCGGAGGGTTTTCAGCCGGCACCACACCGGTGCTCTCTGTTCGATCTTCTATTTTCTCTTCGCAGGTGTTGCTTCGATTTGGAGAGTGCTCACAGCTTACTGGTGATTTCTTCGACATCATCATACATTTTATTTTTTATATATGATGATGCACAAAATCATTAGTGACATGATTGTCCACACGCACGTCAATTAGGGTACCTGAAGAACAAGAGAACAAAGAACCAATAAAGAGCACCAATGGAGTATCGGCCAAAGACCCTCCAAAAGTTAAGTTAATGATAGAAAAATCTCCAAGAACTCAATAGTGTGAGGACTAGAAAATTTCACATAGAGGTTTGGTACTTATATAGTGGTATAGAGCTGATCAAGATCCCTTAAATGTAGGAGCTTTCATTGTAGAGAAAACTTAGAGTTAAGGCTTGAGATCTTAGGACTTCTCTTCCCATATAAAAAAGATACGAATGTGTAATAGGGTCTTTGGGCATGATGTGCAAGTTATTTTCATTCAGAGACACATGTGTGGGAATACGTAGAGGTTTGCGGGACCCAATGTACTCAACCGTCGGTATGATCATCCATTCGTTGGTAAGATCATACATCTGTCAATATGCAAATGATGAAGTGCGAATTATTCGTCTGGAATATACGTGAGCCACCCGATGTGTCTTCAGGGAGAGTGGAGCGCTAGACCGTGGACTTCGAAGGAAGTGAATGGGGACTTTATCCCAACAGGTCCTTGGTTGGTAGGACCCATTGGAGGAGGCAATTATCCTGACAAGTCAAAGTGCCCAAAAGATTTTCTTAGATGAAAATAACCCTTAATATATATGTATATATATATATATAAATCGATTAGACTCATTACAATATTGTTGAAAAATCCAAATGTGCTTCTAATAAAAGTAAGAAAACCAATCGACAATTGTATCATCTATACAAGCTGTAATTAATAAAAGGGAAATGTTTTACCGTATACGGTGCCCAGAAAAAAATAAAAATAAAAATAAATAAAATAAATAAATAAAAAAACGGTGAATGTTTTACTGTATAATGCACATGACTAGGTAGACCTGCATCAAAACCTTTCCCTTAATAAAATCTCATGGTATTTCCATGACATTAGGGTACAAACAACAAAGCCTCCCTCATTGTTAGACGTTATAAGTATTAACTTAGAGAAGTTTCTTAAAATAAAAAAAAAAAACTTATATAAAAAAAAAAAGAAGAAAAAAAGACAAAAAAAATTCCACCGGGAGAATATAATTTCATACTATATAATCGCTCATTTGTTACTTTCAATAATCAGCTTCCACCTCTCACATACACAGTGATTGTTTATATTATCCTTACTCTAATATTTATTGTTGTTAATTTTCCAGTACCTTCTTATTACTCTTTCTTTATTCATGTATGGAATTATAAATGGACAGAACATGCGGAGTAACATGACATCAAAAAGATCAACACACTAGACAAAATCGCAAAACTAAAAAATTCAATAATATTTGAGAACCAAAATGCGGTGGTTACATAAAATATAGACACTTTACCAAACAATGACACGAAACCCATCCCTCCCTTATCTAAAAAATTGAATGATATATCAAAAGAATTAATTTCTTTCGCCTAACAAGTTCTATTTCGTGCAGTACTACTCTCTTTCACATTGAATGTCCTCCTAGTATGTGTGCTAGTGAGTAAGATATACCATCAATAATGACTCACCACCACATCACCATAGCCAACTTTGTGTGGGCCCTATCCAGGTCACATGGCCCATAATAAGAACAAAACCAGTAGGGGGGCCACCACCTTTAATACAATCCCTGTTTGGGCTATAAAGTTAGAGATGGATCACGATTTTGGGCCTAACTAATGAAAAAAGAAAAGTTAGCTAAACAAAAACTAGAAGAGTTGCGAAAACCGCCAAATTGACACTGTGATGCTGACAAAACCCGCAATGGCTTTGGATCCGAACACGTGGGTACATCCACTTTGATCAAATTCTGCACCTTCGTAGATCATTGTGCTGTTGACGGTCGGTGAGCTTGTCGTTGTAGTGGGAGTTTGCGTGCTTTGCTCTTGTGAAGCTTTTTGGCTGCAGAGGAAAAAAAAAACAATTTTAATGTCAGTACGTACACACACAAAAATAAACGAATTTCAAGAATTGTGTCGTGTTTTGATTGGGCAATCTTTTTGACTCTATATAGGATATAGGATATAGCTATCCGTTACAAAAATCTGTGGTGATGATAGGCTTGGAGTTTGTGCAAGCCACATATGGCGGTTTGGCATTAAAAGATTGGACCGTCTTTTCAGGGTATATAGAGATTCGGGGAATAACGGTGATATTTTTTTTATGTATGTGCTTCTCATGTGCATGTGAAATCTATGCATGTGGGTCGGAGATATTGTTGCACCACATACTTTATGATATTTTTGAGAAGCAATTGAGATTCCTGAAAAATGGACCCTATTATTAAAGAGGTATCGTTATCTTTTGGGCAAGTAAAAAAAAGGTAATTTAACAGCAAAGTATTTGCCCACTTTTCTTTATTCATTTTGATTTGATTTGAGCTTTGACATTTCGATTATTCTTGTTAATTAGACAGTATCATGGGTAGTGATGGTTTGTTAAGCAAAGTTGTTTACGACAATTGACTACTGACCAAATATATTCTGTGTTAGAAAGGGTTGGTTTGACAATTGAACAACGAGAAGTTGCAACTATCACCCAACAAACAAAGCATGTTGCGGAACATAATTGAAATTTTTTTCAAGAAAGTTAAGTAACACCCGTACTAATTATGATTTATTATGATCCATGTTCTCCGTGTGTATCTGTGTCTTGGTTGCCGAATTTATTGACAAAGATGAGCAACATCAGGTCGGCAAATACGGCCGTGGGAGACTCTACTGACATAATAATTGCTTAGCATGATTTATTTAAATAACATGTGTGTGATATACAGTACTATTCAGATCTCGCAAGTAGTGTCAACATGAAAAGTTGCGCTACCAACAACAAAAACAGTTCAAAAAGTTAGGCAGCATGGGGATGAAACAAAACAGTAACCCCAACGTTCAAATTTTTTTTTTTTTACGAGCCCAACGTTCAAATTGACAGTCTTAACTTTTTAAAGACAAAAATACCCTTTACCGTTACGCGAGAAACACAAAAAATTACTGGCGGTATTAGGTAGATAACAGCTAGAATGTACGGATAAAAAAAGGTGAGCGAAAATAATGTCGTATGTACCGTTTTATGTTATAGGTTTTTAACTGATAAAAAAGGTGAGCGAAAATAACGTCGTATGTACCGTTTTATGTTATAAGTTTTTAAAAATTCGGTTATATGTATTAAAGTTTCCCTCGTTATAATTTTAGTTACTACTATCAAAGTTAAGACATTTTAGTGATGTAATGTATTATAAATCTATTTAAAATATTAGGTATTTTATTAAAAAATATTTATATATTATATATTTTAATAAAGTATTACGGTTCTCTAAAAAAATAGTTTTTAAAAATTATTCAATACTATGTTTTATTATACTCCATACCAATGTTATAAATTTTTAGAAATGGCTTGAATTGCTATGTCCGTGCTTGTTTACTTGTGTTTGTGCTTGAATTAACACTATAATTTGCGACGTATCGAATTGTTATTGACAAAAGTGTGATGGTAGACCAATTGATGTGTCCCAGCACTAATAAAAAAAATAAATTTTACTAATGTGTGTGTTAATGGTATATCATTTTTTTTAAAAAAAATTAATTGAAATTGAAAAAAATTTTATAACTTCTTTAATTTTTGAAAAAAAATTTCGGAAAACAAATTTGTTAATATATGAGCTAACGCATACAGTAATCGAACCCAAGTAAATTTACCTGGTGTTAGGGGTGGGGCAGAAGGTGATGGAGTAATCCGGAGAGGAGCCACAAGTGAAGGTACTGCTCTTGTCGTCGTAAGCATAACTGTACGCTTGTGGGCACGCGGTCTTAAAGATCTGAGAGTACGTTGAAGGCTTACAAGTGTTGGGTGAGCCATACGCGCCTCTACAACAGTACTGATCTTGGTCTAATGCAGCGCACGCGCTTTTACACGCGACGCTCTTACCTCCGTCGGCGGTGCTCGTAACCTTAAGCTCAGAAGGGCAAGACTCGTTAAGGTCGCTCACGCATCCAATGCTTGTACAATTCTGACCTGTCCCACCCTGAGGCTTCACAAGCATAGGGAGGTTGTACCCATCGACCAAGCTAACATCGAAGAAATCTTGACCGCCATAACCATCGAGAGTGAACTCGGCTAGAGTTGCCGGTGGCAGAGCGTTGCTTCCTGCACACTCAACCTTGCCGGAGCTACAATCCGCTGTGACGCAGGAGAATTTGCCTGTGGAGTCTTGGGAACAATGGGTTCGACCCCAGAATCGACCACCCCATGAGGCTGGTACAGTGATGGTTTTGGACTCATCCTTCTGCAGAGCGAAGCCTGTGGTTGAGAGTGAAGCTATTCCTGCGTTGGATTGAATGCCTGGCCATACCGTATAATCGCACTTGTTTAATATGGTAAAAGTCGTTGAAATCACTCCTGTAATTGAACAGAAAAGAAAATATAACTTCGTTAGAATTTGGCATGTTTTAATGTTAGAATGCTACTATGGTCAATGGTCGTGTCTGGTGGAATATCGCCCCTGCCCATTTTTGTTTATAAAAAGCAATGTAAAGCAATTGTTGTTAATTTGTTCTTAGTTTCTAAGCTATTTACCTGGTGTTGATAGAAAAAGGGTTAATAGGGACATCAGTAATGTTGTTAATTGAGCCATTAAAACTCAATGGCTATAACAAGAATAGAGAAAGAAGGAAGAGAAATTTAAGAAAAGCAAAAAGAATGAGAAGAAGAAAGAAGTTGCATAGGCCAAATCCGACTTTCTTTCTTCTTCTCCGGAGTTGGGAGCAATGTGAGATTCTGTAAGAGCTGTGATGAGTTGATTGGGGGTATTTATAAAGGAATTGAAGCAGCGAATGTCATAGCTTACGTGTCTCCAACTTAGTTTTTATGCGTATAAAAACCGTGGTGCGAAGGCAAAAACAAATAAAACGTTCAAAACGCAGGCAAAAATTCACTGGTGTTTTTATAACTTAAAAAACGTGACTTCAAATTACGTTTTCAGGTTAAAACACACTTTCAGGTATAGAACAAAAATTTTTCCTTATCGAAACAGGTAAAGCTCGTAGGCACAAAGCTGTGATAAATTATATGTTTCCCATATTGTTAAAAAGACGCTTATTTTTTGGAAAGAAAATAAGAGCACGTCTTATCCATACAGATTGATGTATTGTATCCCCTGTTTTCGGCTTATTTTGCAATATTAAATTATCAATGGCTAATTAATTCTAGGCTCACAGACTCAAGTTCTTTTATGAACATGCGTAATAACGAAGAGAGTGTAATGCTAAAAATATAAACTTTTTTATAATTTTTTTTACAAACAATTGATTTAATAAGTGGTTATTGATAAATGTAAAAGTAATATTAGGTGTGGATCTAAATAAAACCAATAAAAAGTTGATCACAACAAAATTTTATAAAAATATTGTAAAACAATTTGTAATTATAACATTACTCATGAAAAAAAAAAAAAAAGAAATGAGAGTATTAGCCACTCTACAGGATCATAGTCTCTCGTATTATGCGATAAATGTTAAAACAACATTTTTTTTTTACTTTGAATAGAAAATATATGAAAAATTTGTGATCACTCTTATTTAGTATTTATTAATTTGTTTGCATTAAATTCATTTTCTTTTTTCAGTATTTCATTAATTTCCTTGTCAATATGTCACCTAGCTCTGTTTTTTCCAGCACTGCAATGAACAAAAGCATGTCATTTGCGCTCTATTTATTTTAATGTAAAATATTTTGTTTATTTTGTAATAAAATATTTAGTCAAAAGTAAAATATTTTCGGTCAACTAAATCAACTTAGGCAAATTTGTGTAAAATATTTTATACTTTAATTTTTGGTAAAATATTTTACATTTGCTCTCCTTCTTACCCGATTCTTCAACTTCCTCAGTCCTCAGTCCCTCTCAATTTTTGCTCTCCCTCTCCCACAACTATTATCCCTTTTTACTCTCAAGTTTTCCGTCCTCTCTCTTCTTTTCTCTCTGGCAGTCCATTGGGACTCCTACTAGTAAGTGCTGAGGCGGTCAGCGTTGATCTCTCTGGCAGTCCATTTCTTTCAGGCCGCATCTATCAGATCTAAATAGGTGGGTCGTCGATAGTGGGTTTGGTTGTGGGTTTTGGTGGCTAGGTATGGTGTTGCTGGGTTTAGTTTTAAGTTTTGAGTTTGTTAGGTGGGTTCCAGTGTTGGTTTTTGGTGGTTGGGTATGGCGTTGCTGGGTTTAGTTTTGAGTTTGGTGGTTGGGTATAGTGTTGGGTAACTGATGGTTCATCGGTTCAATGGTGGTGCGTTAGGGGTGAGTTCCAGTGTTGATGGTGGCCGATTGGGATGGGTTTATCATTGATCTTGGATTTTTTTTTTCTTCTCATTGTTACGGTGGTGTGGGCGGCTATTGTAGTGATTTGAAGTGTTGGGTTTTGGTGGCAGCAGCAATGATGGATTTTTTTTCTTTATCCTTCTTCCTAATCTGGAATCTGGATTTGGTGCTATGGTGGTGGTTTGTGCTTACATCTGGTGTTGGTCTATGCTTGCATCAAGTGATGGTTGGTGGTGGTTGATTTGTACTTGGATTTTCAAGTGTTTAGGACCATCCAAACACTTGAAAATGCTTTACTGAAAATATTTTACTGTAAAATTTTTTACTTGTAAAATATTTTACATTTATAAATATTTTACTTCGAAACAAATGGAGCATTAGAAGTAGTAATATAATAATTGGCAACAACTAAATGTACAACATCCCATAACCACAGTTGTTCCTAATCTTATAAGGGTAAGGGTTAATGAATGCTTAGGGATGAGAAATCCAACGTAGTTGACCTACTTTTCTTTAAAATGCCTAATTAAGGGCAATTTCTACTTTTCCTTAAAATGCCTAATTAGGGTCACTTGTTAACAATCATCTGCACTTGTCAAATAACCCATGCCTTGACACAGAACTATGGTTTTAAAAACCGAACATGTTAAAAATCTGAAAAAAAATGACTACTTTTGGGTTTAACACAGTTCATAACCAGTTTTTTCGGTTTTGGGTGGATTAGTTCTAGGTCCGATTCTCGATTCAATCGATTGAACCAACCAATCCAGTCTGTTATTTAAAACAATGCACAAAACTATTGAGACCTGTGGGTAGCCCATTAGTCCAGTGAGGTGGGTTGATTTTTTTGCCCATGGGCTCAAGTTGGGCTGGCCTGTCAGCTTGGCTTGTTGCCCAACCCATCAACCCATAATTTATAACAAAATAATTAGGAGATGTGGGGTCGAGCTTGAGAGTTGAGAGAGGAAAACTTTAAGACCAGACACCTAACAATTAGGATACTTAAAATGATTGTGTTAAATTACATTTACTAAATATATATTGGACAAAATTTAGTTTCAAAATTGGTTGTAACCTAAGAGGACAACCTTAATCAATATCATTAATATTACTACATATTTCCAAAATCTAACCATTGGATTGTATGTCCATTACGATCTTAATACATATGTCAAATTTTGTGTCAATCGGATATTATTTACTATATGATTTATAAGATTTTATTTTTTGCATAATTTTAAATTACAAAAACTTGCAATTTAAAAAATTTATTGATGACATAGCTATTGATCTTTAATTTTCTAAAAATTTTGCAAGCATGGAGAATATAAGAAGAAAATGTTTTTATTTTTATTTTTGGTAAACAATATAAGAAGAAAATGTAATCCAAAGGTGGATTTGTCAAAGTTCACTTTTAATAAAAAGATATTGAGTAAGGTTGCTACAACCAATTTTGTAGTCAAACTTTATCCATATATATTTTACTAGTAATTTAATAACTCTTAATTTTTTTTATAAGAAAAATAACCATTAAATATTTATGTAGCACCAATTTCAAGTGGATACCAAACACTCAATCACATCACCAACAGTTGTCGCTTTAAGATAACAATTAGCAATTAGTTATAAAGCTTATGTATAAGTCATTTTTTAAAAAAAATATTAAATTATTTGATTTTCAAATACAAATATATTGAGAACTACAAATGATAGACAAGTATGTAGGTGCCAACCTAGTTATGATGTACACATTTTGTAGCGATGCAACTATTCTCACCCCAATATATTCATAAATATGTCAATGTACTTATTTATTCCAATCAATATAAAATAATCAAGGGTTTTTTTAGTATATTTAATAGCTCATTTAGATCATTTTTGCTTTGTAATATAATATAATTATAATTTTTAATTAAGGTTTTGTAAGCTAGTAGGCTAGTCTATTAAAAATAAAATCGCCCATGAGCAGGGGGATGAGCTAGGTTTTTCCCTTTTGGCTCATCCGAGCCCAACCCGTTGACCAATCAATGGCCCATTAAGTCCACGTAAAAAGCAAAAATGGGCCAAGCCGTTGTAGCCCAGCCCATTGACGACCCTTACATCCATAGCACTGATTGTAACTTGATGTTGTAAAAAAGTAGCATGGCCCATAGACTCATAGTAATTAGCTGCCTCAACTCCAAAAGAAAAACAAAGAAGAATAAAAGAAAAGATTGATAACTTCCATTGTGCCCAACAATATGTTTTGCGATGCACTTTATTGATACATTTTTGCTTTAAAAAATGGCGTTTTATTTTCACTTTTTCATCCACTAATCACAACTTATGACATTGCTATTTGTGAAATTTTTTGAGGAATAAGTTGTGTAAATAAATTTACTCTTTTAAAAAATAATTTATATTCCCATAAAAGAGTGTTGATGCCCACTTTGGCAAAAAGTCCCAATAACAAGAAGAAGCCCAACAATATAAGAGGGGTGAAGGAAGAAGAATTAGCAAATTAAGAAAAACCATTAAGCCCGAATGGCAGGAATAATGGTCCACAGGCCTATAAAGTAGTAAAAAAGGCCCCAAAGAAATAAAACGAACCCAGGGAGCCCAGAAAAGGAAGTATTAAGCCCATGAGAATCATAAGAAGTAGAAAGCAAGCAAAGATGAGCCGGAGGAGCCCAAAGAAAGGAATCAGTAAAGGGGGTTGGTGCAAAGGCGAACAAACCCCAAAAGCAAAGGATATGGTAATTGAGCCGGGGAAACCCGAAAGATTTAGCAAAAACCCATGAGAATTTAAGAATGGAATGAGCCAAGGATGCCCAAAAGAATGAAGCGGACCGAGAATGCCCAAAGAAACAAAATGGGCCAAGGAAGCGCAAGATGATATGAAAACTAACCTAGTAGAAACACTAGGCAACGCGAACTAAGTGAAGAAAAAAATACATGGAAGGCCCAAAGGAGGCCCAACAAGCACAGTTAAGCAATATTATGGCAGAAGCAATGTAATGGCGTGGCAGAAGTATTAGTCGGCCCATAAACCAAAAGTAGAAGGAAGCAAGGGTTGAAATGAAGGAGGAAAGGCCCATACCCTAGCAAGACCCAGCCCAGAGAAGAAATGAGATGCAAAAAATGAAGACCTAATGACTCATCCACGCCACAATTGGTTAAAAATAAGCAGCAGAATGAGTAGCAAGACCAAACAAACCCTCAAGCAATGGCAAACACATGAACAACAGACAAGTCATAGGCTCACATGGGAGTGGAGCACGCACAAGGCTCAGGCACCACCTACTTGTAGTCAACCAATACAGACACGGTGGGTCATGGGTCAGAGGTAAGAAAGGGTATGGTCTCACAATGGAGAGAAGGGGGAATTCTATTCTGGGATTCCTGTTCAAGCTTTTTTGGGGGAAATGTCCTGCTGGGATGACATACCACCCAAAAGAGGGAAAGATAAGCTGGAATTATTAAGTGCATGCCATAGGAGTTAGTAAGAGAGAATACTCAGCCCTTATCCAGATGAGAATGCCACTAAAAGTAAGAAAATAAAACAAAACTCTTTTGTGCAGCCAGTGCAGGGTAGAGGTGGTGGTAGAGCAACCAACGAACCAGTGGGTGGCTCGGGAAGGACACCTACACCAAGCCAAAAGTAGTTGAGTGGTAGAACGGAAAATCTTATCACGACAGGCAGTATAAGAAGGCCTTAGCTGTGCACAATAAACAACAATGGAAAAACAAGGAAGAACAACAAGAAACATAGAAAGAAGAGAGAAATAGAAAGCAGAAAAAACAAATAGAGAGGATAAGCGGAAAAAGAAAGAAAAAAAAGAGTGTAGGAAGTGAAGTAAGAAAAGCAAGAGTGTGATAAGGCATGCACCAATAGGCTACTCTCTTCTCTCCTTCTCAATAGCCTACTCTCTAGCAAGTTAAAAGATTAGAGATTAAGCCATTTAGGTCCATTCTTTCAAAGTAAACAATTTTTATGGCAGGATTTCTCTATGAGATCGCCCACATTGGAGATTGGTTCCATTCTTGGACTTAAATCTGCTAAGAAGCCAAGTTTAGCAAACTAATCCCCTTTTTTCCCCTCTTTTATCATGATCGTTTAAGCCTTAACATTATTTTTTTCATTGTTGCTAACTTATTTCTGCCATACTCATATTTAGACATGGCAAAACGGGCGGGTCGGGTCAATCAAGTTGCTGGTCAAATGGGTCACGGGTCAAAAATGAGTCATTTTAAGCGGGTTCAAAACGGATTCAGGTCAATCGAGTTATGGGTCGGATTGACCCGTATTTTCACATGATTTTTTTTTATATAAAGAAAACAACATGTATTTGCCATTTGGAAAGTTATGCAACAAATTACATGATGTAAAACGCATTATTTTGAATTCACAACTTATATCAAGAATGAATTCAATTAAACTTATTAATACTTATTCAATAATTTTAAAATTATACAAATCCTAACATTGCTATTTAAAACAAAATAACACAAAGATAACTAAAAAAAATACACAAGTTTTATTTCTACACAATATCAACATTCCAAAATATAAAACAAAATTACAAATGACTTATTGGATAACTCATTTGATAAAAAATAAAAACATATAAGAAATTTACAATCTTGAAAATTAATTTTATAATCTATTATCAATTGTGGTTGGCACTCTATTTCAATTTGAGATATAAATTAAAGTTTGATTGCTTACTTATTTATACATGGTCTCTTTTATGAATATCATATCATTATTAAGTAACACACACTCTATAAAATATTATTTTGAAAAGCCGTATATTTTGGACATAAATTGGCAAAAAATAGGCCTAAGCATTCATAATTTATGCTAATTTGATACTTTGGCTTCACTATTTTCACACTTGTGAATATTTCTGACACATGTCTATAATTTTAAATTTATATTTTTAACTCTACTGTGACCAGATTATCTTGGCAAGTATTTT
Organism: Castanea sativa; assembly: GCF_040712315.1. NCBI lineage: Eukaryota > Viridiplantae > Streptophyta > Magnoliopsida > Fagales > Fagaceae > Castanea > Castanea sativa. The sequence goes on along the minus strand of NC_134013.1, from coordinate 11,783,283 downwards.
GCTATTTGATATCTAAAAATCTTTACTCATTAGAGAATGTTCAACCATTTATCTTTCAATTAATTTGCATGAAGTTATGTAAATGCATCAATTGTTTCCTTAAAGCTCACAACAAACAATTAAACTAATATTGTCTTAATTTTATTATTTTTTTTACCCAAAAAAAATTATTAAAAATGGTTTGGGTTCGGGTCGGGTCGGGTTGACCCGCAAAAAACACGAGTCGGATCACGGGTTAACTCGTTTTTGTTTCGGGTCAAAAAAATCGGGTTTGGGTTAGATATTTTTTAAGTTTGGCCAGGTCAGGTTAGAATTTTCTAACCCATTTTGCCATGTCTCCTCATATTATCACGTTTTCCTGTTGCAAAATTGTTTAAATATTATCTTTGGTTGCTAGCAAACACATCAATTAGGATATCTTTTTATTATCATGTTTTATTATATATCTCCTATCATAACATCTTTGAGACAGCACCCCCTGCTGTGGGCACATGATCAAGATCTCCGCAAGGGAGTCCTAGCTTGCGTACAAGCTGGCTTAAGGTGAGTTTCAATTGAGTCAGTCCCGACTCTACTACCCCAGAACTATTGGGCCATAGTACGGCAGGAACAACTCAATCCAGAACACAAAAAGGCCCACCACAAAGAGTGATTTTTTTTCAAAATAAGATGCGCTTGGGACTATTGTAACAAAAAATAAGAATGCTTATGAATCTTGAAAAGGTTCTCATTAATCCTAAGAGAATATTTCAAATCAAATGACCAGTAATTTTTTTTGTTTATAACATAATGTGGTGAGTTCAGAATTTGGGACATCTCCTATTGTGATATGTGAATACTTTATTATCTATGTTGTTTTTCTTTTTATGTTGGGAAAATATTTTTGTATTTGTAATAATAAAGTTCTATATAAAATATACCACGGTCATTTAAATATATTATTACGGACAGAAATTCAGCAATGTATGTATATACACACCGACAGATTAATCCTCTTTTCAATCATCAAAATACATTTTCGATTCATCCCTTAATAGTCCTCTAAACATGCAAATTCCAATTAAAATGGTTGTCCCGCCATTCTTGCTGACGCTAATAATTCTTTATCATTTTGTTGATACTTTGGATATCAGAAGTAAACCGTTCAAATCAGTATATCTTTTGGCACACGCTCAATGTAAGAGGAGGAAAATAAAAGCTTTGTGTTATAAAATAAATAAATAAATAAATAAATAAAAGGAAAATAAAAGCTTCTAAATTATATGTTATCCATAGGATAAGGTTTTCTTTCCAAACCCATTGGAAGAATCTCCTTCAACTCCTTATAGAAAATTATAGAATACTCAAAAAACACATTAAATGTGTAACCTTCTTTCAAATAAATAGTGGGTTCCCTTCACACACACACACACACACACACACACAAAAGGAGAAGAAGAAAATTGTGAGTTTTACCCGGAATTTAATTAGTGGGGTCTACTATTATGTGAGAGCAGAGAGAATATATTTATTTTGTGCATTTAGAGTATTCTATAATCACCGTCCATTATGTGTGAGTTTGTAGACCATGTTTATAAATTCATATAATTTAATGATATAATAATGCTTAACCCCACAAATACATGTGAATCCTTTATTTATTTATTTATTTTTATAAATAATATGATAGTTTGAGGGTGGGAGGATTTGAACCATGAATATATCCGTTAGAAATACCAAAGAGTATCAACCAATTGAACTGCAAAGCTCTTAACCAAACACACGCAAATCATAACTGTGTGATTTTAACGATCTCTTTATGAACATTTTTTTTTTCAAAATTTTTTATCTCACCAATTAGAGATCGGTTTTATATGAACACATCTTGATATTACATATCATGGGATCAAACAACTAAAATAATTACTAAACCTCGAAATAGATACAAAATAAATAAAGAAATAACTTGTCTATGGTAAGAGCAATGTATAATTTACACACTCACTCACCATTTTTGCACAAAATTTGTGACTTAAAGTCACCATTTAAGTTAAAAAAACTGAGTATGTGTATTATATATGTAAGTAAGTGTCTGCAACAGATAGAGCGACTTAATGCATTTGGAGGCCGAAAGTGAAAATTGATTATCTTGTTTCAGATGCAAAATTACTATTAATTAACATGAATTACGTAAAAAAAATTCTTTTTTTTATAGAAATTTTATAGATACAAAAAAATTTGACAAAATTTTTTACACTTGTTGATGTGGCAAATTGAAAGTGATAGGTGGTGCTAGTAGTTGACCTAGATAAGAACTAATAAAAGTTTGCTAATCAACTCTTATTATTATTCTTTTTTTTTTAAGTGCAACATTGACAATATTTTTCACAACAAATCCTAAGTTTTAAGTTTCTCCTTATTTTTTATTTGAAAACAACACTATAATTATTTTTTTGTTATCAATAACAGGATGTAACAACCTGCTACTTAGTATTTGTTGTAAAAGTGTGTGAAAATTATTGTGGACGTAACATTTTTCTCTCTTTTTTGTTTGTTTTTCATTTGGTAAAAAAATGTTATTTTATTTATTGATTATAAATAATCTATTGATTAAAATTTGGGGGACTTTTTTTTATTTAGGGCCTTAGACGACCGCATTTATTGCTTCTACCATTCAGCCGGCACCACGAACAAACATTTCCCCTACAAACGGCCTAGACCAAAACAACCTAAGAAAAAAAAAAACGAAAACCAAAAGACAAAATAAAAACCAAGTTAGTAGGAATTACCCAAAACCTATGATACTATGTATTGAATAATGATAAAAGGGAATTCAACTGAGTGAAGATCTGGTTGCCCAAATAATTAGCAATCCAATCATTAACATTCATATTGGATTAGTCCACTTTGGATTAGTCCACTTTGGTTAGCTTTTCAATTTGAACACGTTTTGTCTTTTTAGTATGATATCCTCTAAAAGGTCAACCTTCAATTCGTATTTCTTCTGGTCTATCGTCTATTGACCATATCTGTTCCGGTCAGAAACGGAATCAGGACTTGGAATATGAGGGGCGGCTTTACTGGTAACTCCGTGTAAAGTTTTAGCTTTTGACTTTGTTGCTAAACTATTAATGGGTTTTATTTATTTATATGTGTTTTTTATGTGTGCCTTGTTTCTAAGTAAGGACAAAATTATTTTGTTTAAAATTTTTTAAAAAGTCGGGTTGTTTGTTTTGGGTAAAATTGTTGATAAAGCTTAATTATTTTTAGCTTTACTATTGGTAATTTTGTTGTTTGGCTAATTTTTTTGGGCTTCTATATATGTTTAGATTTTATATCAAGTTTTTTTTTTTTTTTATGGCCTTTAAAAGGAGAAAAATGCTAGAATTACAAACTTTTTTTACAAATTGCTAATATGATAAGTGATTATTGATAAGTTAAAAAGTGATGTAAGTGATAAGTTTAGATGCGAACCAATAAGAATTTACTACCTCAGTAATTTGTAAAAATTTTGTGACTATAGCATTATTCGTAAAAGAATTAATGATATTGTTAAGGGGGGACAAGGTACAAAATTGCTAAAATTAGTACCAATATAATACTAGTATTTTAATATATATATATATATATATATATATGGGGTCATTGCCCCCTTGGTCCAACTATGCCTCCCTCCTTGGTTCTGGCCCACAAATTGAAACACTTAACCAATTTGATTAAACATAGCAATTGCCGACATTGGATTCTCAAAAGAACAATTGAACTTGGCTTCAACTTCCGAAACTCTCTGAAAAACCACATAAATTTGGTTCAATTGCTATCATAATGTGGTAAGTAATTATTGGTAAGTTAAAAAGTGATGTAAGTGATGAGCTTAAATACGAACTAATAAGAATTTATTATCTCAATAATTTGTAGAAAATTTTGCAGTTATAGCATTACTCGTAAAAGAATATTTAATGATATTATTAAGGTGGACAAAGTGTAATTTTATAGAACAAAATTGCTAAAATTAATATATATATATATATATACACACACGGTAGCGGGGGCCATTGCCCCTTGGTCCAACTATGCCTCCGTCCTTGGTTCTGGCCCACAAATTGAAACACTTAACCAATTTAATTAAACAGAGCAACTGCCGACATTGGATTCTCGACGGACTATTGAACTTGGCTTCAACTTCCGAAACTATCTGAAAAACCACGTAAGTTTGGTTCAACTGCTATCATAAATTTCAATATGAAATTAGGTTTTCCAGGGAAATAGTCTTACCAGAAACAACTACTTGGAATTCTGAGATTCAAGAAATAATAAGCCCACGTAAATATCCAAGTGAGATTTTTATATGAAGTAAAATATCTCAAGAAACATGCTGAATTTTCCACAAATGATAGAAAAAGATTGTTGTTTTGAAAAACATATAGACAAATACAATATAGCCACCTCCTTAGACTACAGTGCAGGTTGTATTTTGTATTTTACTTCTACAAGTTAGCTAATATAGCACGTAAAATGCAGAAATGGTATACAGATTCCAGTACTACTGGTCAGCCATGGGAGGCTATCAAGAGTTTAGAAAAAATGGGTTTATTGTGTTGTATTGGCCATGTTGTCACCCTCATTAATTCGTAGCAGTTATGACTATACATGGATTTACGACCGTTTAAAATGAGTGGTGAAAATGCATGAGCACGACTTCACGAGAGGCTAATGTTTACTCAGCTCAAACAATTGGACTGAAATAGTGTATTCCAAGCAACATATGTTTTTCCAGTAGGGCTTATATGGTCTTCTTTCTTTCATTCGATTTGGTCTTTCTCTGAAGTGATCAGGTGAAAGGAGTAATTCCCAAAAATCAGGTTTTTGACTAATAATTGTCCCATGCGATCGTTAGGTGCAATGCAAGAGAAAGAACTATTTTAACAATTTTTTTTTTTTTTGAGGGGGTTATAATTTGATTAGTGATAACAGGGAAGAAACTAGGATTCGAACTTGGGGGGTCACAGCGTAAAACAAATTTTTTTTATAAAAATAAAAACTAACATTTATTTCATATTCAACAAAATACTACATATAAAATAAGTGTTTCTTAAACATTTGATATTATAAAAATGTCGACAAAGTATAACATACAAAATAAATATTTTAAAAATATTTCAACACATTTATCAAAATGGAACTCGACGCTCTTTTAAGTCTCGAAAGTCATCTATGATTGATTCTATGGGGTATAAGAATTCCGGGTAAGCCGATCACGCCACGTGTCACGCTGGCCAAGAAGGACAGTTGCTGGGCTGAGGAGGTCATGTCCTTGGATTTTATGATCACGTCATCAATACGTTATCAGAGGATGATCTACTACGCAGAAATGGCTTTAGGAAGGGAGATGGCAGTGACAGGACTAACTGAAAGGCTAGATACTGCCACCATATTTAATGCATCCCACCAAACCTTTTGGCCACATTTATGTGGAGAAGACCTTTGAACAGTGTTTTCTAGCTGCATTTATATGGAGAAGACCTGTGAACAGTGTTATCTTGGGCCTATACCTCTCAAGGACGTGAAGAAGATGAGGGAAGAGAGTGGAAAAAGGGAGATGATCTGTGCGATGAACAGATGGAGGGCTAGGATCATCTGAAAATGTCTATATAAGATAAAAGATCCCCCATAGGAGGGGGATCGAAGAAAAAAGGAAAAGAGAAGGAAAACACTGTAGCCTTAAGAAGAATATATGTAATTTGTCTTAGAAAAGAGAAATACAAGAATTAATCTCCTCAGCTTAAGTCCAAAGACAAATCTCAACACTTAAACTGATCTATCTCCATCTCACTAGAAGATTTGGTCCATTGCCATCGTTAACTCAACTCATTAGAACCTAGATTGAGAGCCTACTCTCTACAAATTTATTGTATTGGGCTTTTTGGGCCTACACCCATCTTGTTTTGGGTTAAGGTCTGAATTGCGACCTTACAGATTCTATACCAAATTTTGCAGCAATCTCCTTCTCAATGTACAAAATCATAGAGTCCATTAGAAAATCATCAACTATGACTTCAGAATTATTTAGATTTTTTCTTTTCAAAAAATTTAATATTGTAGTGGACTTACTCATGATCTACAAATTAAAAAAAAAAAAAAAATTGTTTCATTATTTCCCTATTTCATAGTTCTATACACCAACTAAAAAAAAGGGGCTTCTCAACAAAAAAAAAAATCTAAAATCAAAATAATCACAAACAGACAAACACAAGTTTATATATATTACTAATATTAGTCACATCACACAAAGTGACAAAAACAAAGTTCACAAGTTCATATATATCACTAATATTTGCCACCTCACACAAAGTCACAAAGAAAAAAATTTTTATAAAACCAAAACAATCAGACCAAAGACTTTGGTCAATTGGTCTCACTAATGACTTAAACACTAGTCTCACAGATAGGGGTGTCCATTAACCCGTTAGACCCAATCCACCTGCCCGACTAGGTCCGACCCGAAGACCCACGGGCGGATCCGAATCCCCAAAAGGGTCGAGTGCAGGTCTGAATAGTTTAAAAATTGGTTTTTCGAATCAGTTTTGGGTCTCTTGAATTCTAACCCGTTCAAACCGACCCGACTGCCCATGATTCTAAAAAGAATCTTTTACCTAGGTTACTGGGTACCTTCTAGGTCTTTCTACGTTGGACATTCAGCCATCAACCTCTTTCTCAAAAAGTAAAAACACGCCTTAAACCTATAGTTTCAGAAAAGCTCTCTCTCTCTGATCTCTCACTCTTTGATATCTCTCTCAAATCCTTAACCTTGGCCTTCTTACTGCCGCCGTCTCCCGTCACCAAGTTGGGCTCTATTGCTGCCCCTAATCCTAGCCTCCATACTGCCGCCATCGCCTAGTTAGACCTATTGCTGCTATCGCTGACTCAAAGGTCAACTTGAAACTCCACATCTTGATGAATCCTTCCTCTAATCTACTTGAAATCTCCTCTAATCTTTTCAGCTTATGGGTTAGTATAAAAAAGTATTGTTTTTTTTGTTTTTCTAAAAAAAACTGTACTGATTTTGAGGATGTGGTGATGGTGGGGAAGGAATGGTGGTGGTGGTAGTGTGGGTTTAGTCTTATCTCCCTCTTTTCGTTTCAATCTCATGGATTTGTTGTTTTTGACTTGGTTTGTGTCATTTGGATTTTGATTTCTTTGTTGTTGTTCACGTTTTGATTTCTTTGTTCTGGGTTTTGATTTTTTTTTTTTTCTAATGAGCAATTTGTTATGGGTTTTGATTTGTGTCTTGTTCTGATTCAAACTCGAAATCACCTGATGGTTCTGACCCGTTCAATCGATGACCCGTGCCACTAGGTTCGACCCGAACTTTCGGTCAACCGCTAGTCCATATTTCACTCACCTGATTCAATCGGGTCAGATGCAGGTCAACTCCAAACCCGATCCGATCCAACCCGTGGACAGCCCTACTCACATATTCACAAAACTAGTCACATCCTTGTCCTAGAATCCTAGTGGTCCCCCTTTATTTCTTTATAGATAAGAGTAAAACCAAAACAAAACAAAAAATTACAATTTACAAACACTGAAACCGGTCCACTATCCACACAAAAGCCACAACACAAACACAGCAGTCAAACATGAAATGCCACAGTTCATAAAAAAAATAAAAAATAAAAAACTCAAAGGGCAGAGGGCTAACCGGCTAAGGCAGAGCAATATAGCAAAGGATTTGAGGAGGAGCAATAGCAGCAACAGTCTGGATCTGATTTGAGGAGGAGCAAAACAACAGCAGCAGTGATGAAGATTGGAGGCATTGATGAGGTTGAGGGGAGGAAGAGTGAGGTTAGGGTAAAAATTTGAGAATTGTAATTTAGGTTTACAGTCTATATTTTTTTTTTTTTTTTGTAGTTTTTAGTTTGTCTTTTTTTTTTTTTTTTGTATGAGAGTTTGTGGATTATTTTTTCAAATTGCATATTTTCGGTATACCAGTCTTTTTTATTTATTTATTGGGGGGGCTATTAGGACGAAAATTTAAAATTTCAACCTCTATATATATATATAAGCAACGGCCCCCCCTGCCCTGCTGTACGTCCGTCCCTAGTGATAAGTCATGATTAGAGTAATATTATACATCACTTTTATTGTATACAAATTACAACAAACCATGTAAAAATAGTTATGAAAAAATAAAATACAAAAAAAAAAACATTTTACATCACCAAAAAATTCATTTTATTTTTTTTACATAATCACTTTTACATCATATTCTCTTTCTCATTTATTTATTCTGCAATTTATCATACTAAAATTATACTATTTTATACACACACCAGTAACAAATGAAACAAAATTGCAGCCAAACCAAGCAAGAGAGAGAGAGAGAGAGAGAGAGAGAGAGAGAGAAGAAAAGGGGAATAAATTTTTTTTACATATTACAGGTGCAAGATTTAAGGTGGTTCATGAAAGTTTTAAGATATGGGATCGCCAACTTAGGTTCTACCCATAAAGAACCGGGTATTACCCAAAACATTTGGATCGGGTAGGGTAGGGTATCCATTACCCAATGGGTATGGCCATCCCTAATTACAGCAACACATCTGCACATGTAAAGCAATATGCAATTTTTTTGCAATATTCATGGATTTTTTTTGTACGTTTTTTATGAACAATATTATCAATTTTGTATTTGTAGGGAATATGCATTACCCAATGTGAATGTCTAGGAAGCACTTGCATTGATATGGGCAAGAATATGGTATGGTGAGATAACAATTCTTGAAAAAGTAAAACACGGGTATGACGAGGATACGTATATTAATTAATTATTAATATATTTTTATTTTTATTTTTATATATGGTTAAACAATATTATTATTCAGAACGAATGTTTTTTTTGTTTTGTGAAATGGTATTTGATTCCTCTTGTTCTTGTGTCTCTTGGCTGTGTCTTGTATTATAATTTTTTTTTTAATTTTTAAAAAAGAATACAGCTGGGATATGCATGCAAAAGTGTCTAAAGAATGTCAAGTGTCCAATACGTATTTGACATGAGTATGGCACCCCAAATAAAATATTTGTGCTTCATATAGGCAAATGTTAGGCAGAGTTTATGCTTTACATTGGCACTTTCTTTACCACCAAAAATCACAACTTAGATCAAAATATGAAGAAAAAAAAAGAGAAACTTCCCAACAAACATAGAGAGAGATTTTTTTTTTTTTTTTTTTGGTGAGAAGACACTAGAGAATGACTTGATAAAATAGCTTCACAAGATACATCTTCATTAACTATATAATAACCGGATTTCTCACGAGGCGGCAGAGAAGTAGTATATTTGTTTTGAACTTTTGATGAATATAGCATAGGTGACTGTATTATTTTGACAATTTGACTTCCTTTGTTTCCCACTCTAATATATAGTCCTAATTAAAGGCGCTTATCTTATCCAATTTGTCTCCCCCGCCGCCTAAACTGTCTCTATAGTCTCATGAGTCAGGTGGGATCACGATCCAATTGGGCTTTAGGCTTTATCTGACGCATCATTCCAGCAGCCACGACTTTAACCCTGGTTAGGTCCTGCCCCTATCCAATGCCATATGGGCTCAATCGGCCCTACTTCCTTTGTAATTCTTTGTTTCTCTCCCTATTCTTCACTTTTCAGTTTTTATTTTTATTTTTTTTACAAGATATAATTTCTACTCTAACATAATCTAAGTGTATAGGTGTGAAACTCTCTCCTAAAAACTTGAATCCCAACTCTTACCCCCACACCCTACAAGCATTTATACTTATAAAATGATCACCGTACTAAGAGTTTGCAGTGATCACTTTTCAATTTTCAATGTGTCATGACTCATGACACAGCCAATTGCGTATAAAACCTAGCTACTCCACTCTCTTTGTCCACTTTGATTTTGATGCTTAAACTTCTTTAAGAGAAAATTATTTAATATTTTTTATTTAAATAAAAATTTTCAAATTTTCCTTTATAAAACTTTAATAAAAGAAATGATAGGAGTATATTCAGAAAGAGTAATGCAACAGACACAAACTATTTTACAATATTTTTACAAACTGCTAATATGGTTTTAGCATTTTCTAAATGATTAGTGGTAAGTAAAAATGTGATATTAGTAGTGGATCTAAATTAGAACTAGTAAAAATTTGTCACATTAATAGTTTGTAAAAATTTTGTAAAAATATTGTAAAATAGTTTGTAACTGTAATATTACTCATTCAAAAATAGTATATCAAATATTGTTAACTTTTAAAATTAGACAATATTTTAGGAGAACCAAAATTAGAATATTCCAATTCAGGAAAAAAAATGGGACGTCATTCTTTGGGGGTAAGTTAAACAATAATTGTACTACTTGGGGAAAAAAAGTGTAACCAGTATTGTTCTTTTCTTTTTTTATTAAGTGAGAAGATATTGCGGTAGTATTATACTATTAATAGGAACTATGTGCACAATAGGTTCAGTGAAAAAAGTTTATAATTAAACATATAATTTTTGCCATAATTTTGATATATACTATTGTAAATAGTAGAAATATAAATTAATGTGAAAGTGATGATTTACTGATAATAATTATAATATATATCAGCAAGTCGTGACAAATTGTATAAGTGAAAAATAAAGCATTGCCCTCAAGTAAATGCCCACCTTACGAACTTCATATTTTCTACTAAAGAAATCTCTCTCTCTCTCTCTCTCTCTCTCTCTCTCCTTCCTTTTCCCACGAAAAGTTCAGATGTTACAATCTTATCACTCTCAGAGTCTCAGAGTCCCAAACCCAAACCACAGCCGAGTCTCCATAGTCTTAATGTTGGGACCACCATATGATCTGGAATTTAGTTTTGTCACAAAGCACTCACCCTTTTCTCTAATTATATCATAATCATGATGAAAAAAAGGTATGAAACAGCTGGCCTCCTAATTAAAATAAGAGAGCAACATTAGAATTAGGAATATGTTAGATACAGTCGGTAAACCATATAATATACGAAAAAGATAGAGAAAATATGACCTTTTGTTTCTCTTTTTATTTTTTTATTTAAACATTATTAATAGATGCTAGATCTTGATGCGATGATAAGTGTCTTTCACCAAAAGTAACAGGTAGCACGTTCAACCTCTTCAAAATTAAAAATTGAAAATAAAACTGTCTATCATGACACAAATATTGTAGAATATAAAATAGTTAGATGATTAAATTTATCATATCTTTTCTTCTAAAAAAAATTCATTGTATCTTATTTTTTTAGACAATTAATAACTAATTATCGAGCGGATAGCCATGCAATTCTCCATTTTAAACTATAGGGGCATTGGGCCCAATAATTTACCAAGGATAGCCCAACAAAGTCTTTTGGGCTAAAAACCCAAATCCAAGGACATCAAATGATCTAAGAGTACATGAATGTACCTCATAAAGAAAATGCCAAGTAAAGATATGATAAACGAGTGACCAATTACGTCCGAGGAATAGATTTGTCCTCGGGTTTTTAAGCCGAGGTCATAAGATGAGAGGTTTAGTGTCCCTGGGCAATGTTATAAGAAATCCTATGACTACGAGAAGACACGATACACGTGGAAAACAATAGGAAGAGCGGTGGAATATCTAAGGTAAAGCTGCTACCACCGCCCATACATTAAAAGCTCTGTAATTGATATACTGACTGCATAGATGGAAAGATGGAACCTGAGCATGAGGTTTAGAACTTGGTCCCTGACCCCAGCGGACTTTGGGGAAGAATTGATGGGACAAGTATCCCAAGCCAGCGTTACAACCATGAGGTGGAAGATGATAAAAAGAAGAAGAGGAAGTATAAATAAAGAGAAAGACCTTCGGATCAAGGAGAGGGCTTCTTTCTGTAAAGTAGAAAGACAATAGTATATGATAATCTACAATTGTAACCAACCTTAGGAAGCAATATTATAAACTATCCTCGGATTGTGTCCGAGGAGGAGCTTTTAGTTATACTCTTACAAATAACTCTTTATTTCGTATTGGGCAGCCGTTCTTTTCTATGTTATTTAAAACCATCCTTGAGAACTAGATTACAAACCCACTCTCTACAAATTTATTGTAAAAGGGTCTTTCAAGCCCATTTCCAACCTTAGATTGGGAGTTTGAATTGTGTTCTTACATAAACTATTTAAAAGATTAATAAAAATCCCATTTATTGAAGGGAGTTAGGATACACACATGAGATGAAGTTTTAGAAGATCTCTTTTGATTATGAGTTCAGGTATAATCTTGTTCTATTTTGTTTTTGTTTACTTATTACAGGCTAACACCTTAACTTATTATGAGATTTCATTGTGGTCATTGAAGAATTCTTATAGTTAAATGATTAAATTCAGTGTCTTAATTCTTTAAAAAAAAAAGCACTGTCTTAAGAAGTTAAACTTTTAGAAAAATTAGATTTTTTTTGTTGGGATAGGTATAGGAACAATTAGTAATTAATCAGAATATGTTTTTGAAGTTTAGGTTTTACTAACATATGCCCTTATGGTATATATTAGTAAACTATTTTAGAAAAAATTTTGTAGAAAAATGAAAAGATAATTAATTTGTTTGTCAAATTTTCCAATTTCTCATAGAAAGTTTCTTAAGAGCATACATTTACTGGACTCTTGAATTATTATGTATAGGCACGGCAGCTTTTAGTACGTGTCTACTGCAATTTCTATTCGCACGTCAAAATTTATAAGAGACATTTGACTGCATTACCACCGGTCAGGGTAACATTTCCGGCTGATTCATGCATGAACCAAATGAAATACTTGTCAAAGACAAAAACTAGGTATTGTCTTCATCAATCATCACAAAAGAGGACTAGTATCGCACACTTGAAAGTTGAAAGCAACAATTTCATGGGTCTTAGTTATGAGACACCAAAACTTGCATGCGATTCGCAGAAAATGTTGAAATTGTGAGATAAAATTTCAAAAAGTGGAATTCAAATTCAGACTCGAGAATGTGTTCGATCGCAAGGAAGAAATTTCTTTCAAGAAAGATCAAATTATAGCTGGATTCTGAGTGTGACTATTTTTTTATGTTGTCAAAGCGAAATTCTACTTTAAGAAACAAAAATAAATTGGCAATCGTTGAAACTTGAAAGCGCGTGCGTTCCAAAATAAGATTACCAGCTTATCTCAAACACTTCAGTTCGCATTAAACAAAAATAAAAGATACACCAGAGCTTCCATTAGAAGCCGCAATCTTGAGATCATTATTCATATCCTGATTAATTAAACACACTTGAAAGGTTTGGCATCTTTTGCTTTGTAATCTTTCATGCATGGCCAACAAGTGATAACAATCTTTAAGCAATCATGATGTGTATATGTCTAAAATATTCTTATATCACATCAGCTGATGCAAAAAGAGAACAAAATGTGAATATCTAAGACATCATTATTATGAAATACAACCATACAAGATAGCTTATCTTATCTGCAACTCTCTGTTTTTTTCTTCCGTGACAAATCCATTACTGTCTTAAGAACCGTCCACTGGCCACTAACCTCTAATCTTCCCCAGGCCTACTACAAGTTGACAAGTGATGTCATTTAAATGGCAAGTTGTCTATCGTAAATTCATGAAGAATATCCATTGTTGTGAAGATTTTTGTGTGCGTGCGTGTAGATATTTCAATAATTGGAGGCGGAATGATTTAAACTTTGAAGTCTCCGTTAAAAATACTAAAAAATACCAGTTGAGTTATGAAACTCTTGACTAAACAAATTAATTTTGTTAGGTTCTAAAAGTTTAGAACTGTTAGGACATATGTGATTGGATGTTAGGAATATATGTCAATATTTTATGTATTGACTAATCCTTTAACAAAACGCACTTTACTTGTAATTGGGTGGATCTAGGATGTATTTAATACTTCAAGGAATAAGAGTTCAAGTCCAAGTATTGAAGCCATGCAAGTCTGTCCAAGAATCAAGTATTGAAGTACTGAATTTTAAAAGTCGACAGCTAGTATCTATCGAGATTTTAAAGTTGCTGAAGCCCGTGGCTCGACAGCTAGCTCGATAGATGGCTATTTATCGAGGTTTATGAAACTCAGTTTTTCTGGACTGATTTTCATCAAATCCATGAGTATGCGTTTGGGCTTTCTTTTCTCACAACTCTAAACATATATAAGGATTATTTTAAGGGTCGTATCAAGTTGCACAGTGAAGAGCACAATCGCACAAGAGCATACTTCCTCAAGTGTAACCGGAAACCTAGTTTGTCCTAGTTCTTGAGAAGCTGCTATGTATGTACACCGTAAGATATTGTGACCAAGCAACTTCATGATCTTCATGTGTTGAAGAACAGAAGAACTTTGCAGCCAACATCCTTCTCAAATTGGTGATCAAGTCACGTAATGGGATCCACGCATCTTTTGGTTAGTCACGTACTGGAAGCCGTGCAATACAAGGAGAGAATGTCACTACAGAACAAGTTCAATTGGGTATTGGAGTAAGGGTTCAACTGTAGGTTGGAATAAGGTACTGGGATTCCTTTACTTGTAACCGCTTGTTTTGATAATAGTGGATTCTCGGGAGTGGTGACCTTAAAATCACCCGGTGGGGTTTTTGTCGTATAGGTTTTTTCCATTCGTAAACAAATCACCGTGTCAAATTTAATTTCCGCTACATTTAGTTATTTGGTGATTTGTTTGTGCTGCCACGCTCATTGCATGTAATTGAACCTAATTAATTCACTTGGCTAATTAATTGGTTAATTAATCACAAGGGGTCAATACATTTTTTTCCTATCAAGTGGTATCAGAGCAGGCACACTCTGATTAGGGTTTAATCTTTGCTGTGAGATCCATTGACCCCTGTCTGTCATGGATAGAGGACAATCACTTATTGTACCTCATTTATTTGATGGAACTAACTATACATACCGGAAAGTACGCATGAGAACTTTCTTACAGTCCTTAGATGAGAAGGTGTGGCAAGTTGTGGAGATAAGCTGAACTAAGCCAAAGGAAGCGCCGGCTGATTGAGATGATGCAAAGATCAAGGCGGCTAACTTCAACAGCAGAGTATTGAATGCCTTATTCAATGCGGTCACAAATGAGGAGTTCAAGAAGATCTCCTCCACTGAAACTACAAAGGAGGCGTGGACCATTCTCCAAACAACCTATGAAGGAACTAAGGCTGTCAAATATTCGAAACTTCAGAGGCTCACTACTAGCTTCGAAGAAATCAAGATGGAGGAGGATGAGTCATTTGATAAGTTCTATGTCAGGCTCAAGGACATAGTGCTCAGCATTTAATCTTGGGAAAACCATTCCAGAACCCAAGATTGTGAGAAAAGTGTTCAGATCTCTGCCCGAGGGATTTCATGCCAAGATCACTGCTATTGAGGAATCAAAGGATATTGATAAAATTCTTTTGACAGAGCTTGTTGGAAATTTGCAGACCTATGAGTTAGATTTGTCTAGGCTCGGGAAGTCAAGAAAAAGCAAGAGCAAGAGTATGGCACTAAAGGCCAAAAGCAGTGACACTGATGAGTCTTCCAATGATGAAGATTCTAAAATGAAGTCCTACATCACCCGGCAGTTCAAGAAGTTCATGAAGAATGCCAATGCAAAGGGCTTTGACAAGGACCGTATGCAATCAAGTTCTTCACAGTTTAAGAGCCAAGACAAAAGGAAGAAGGATGCTAAGGATGGCGGTCAGTACACTGTTCCTTTAGGGCCTAAGTGTTTCGGTTATCAAGGATTCAGTTATATGAAACAAGAGTGCCCCACTTATCTCAAGTCTATTGGAAAAAGTAAAGCACTTGCTGCTACCTTGAGTAACACCGAACCTGAGGATGATTCTAAAAATGAGGATGACAGAATCCTGAATGCCTTCACTGCTACTGTCAATCATACTGAAGGGATTATAGAAGATGTGGATGAAGAAGAAAACTTGGTGGAGTCAAAATTTGAGAAGATGGATGAGCAAGATGACATCCACACAGCCTATGCAAAGTTATACAACGTCTCGAAGAAACATGAGAAGCTGTATAAGTTGGTCACCAAAAAGCTCAGTGATGTGGAGCTTGAATGAGAACAACCATCCATAAAGTTTGATGAAGCAAATCAGACTATCGGAGCACTGAGGTTTGAGAACAATTTCTTGGCTGAGAATACCAAGAAGCTTGAGGCAGAACTGTTCCAAGTGAGAGCTCAATTAGAGAGGACCTCAAGTGCAAAACTCGACGAGATGCTCAGCATGCAAAAATCTGTCTCCGATCAAACCGATTTAGGGTATGATTTTTCTTTTTCTAATATTACTTCTTCTAGTACTACTGTTTTTGTTTCTCCTGCTAAAAATATAGATTTCGAGAATAATAATGCTAAAACTGTAATAGCTAGCGATAACAAAGATAAGGGTAAATTTATCTTAAAAGCAACCTCTAAGCTTGCTAAGAAAGAAACCAAAAACCTTAGGGCTAAGAAGAGTAATGCTCAAAAGTCCAAAGAGAAGAAGCAGCATCTCTGTCATCATTGTGGCGCAGCTGGACATACTTGACCAAATTGCTATAAGTGGTTATCCACTCAACAGAACAACAGCATGATGTTGTCGGGAAGCTAGAATCAGCTTTCGTCCTCTCTTGCACCTCTAGGAGATCTTCTCAAAGCCCTCATGTTCCTTTCGAACTTGAACAGTTTTAATTCTCCCCCTCACCACCAGTTCAAGGGTTTACTCAAAGGAAAAGTTCTTCCAAGATGTGGAAGGAAAAGGGCTCCAAGTGATTTAGTCACTTTTTCTCTCTCCCTTTTTTTTAATATGTTTGCATTACTTGTGTTTTTTTTTTAATTGAAACAGTCTAGTTTTTATGCATTGATTTATTTGACATGTTTTTGTTTGGTTGATTTTTCAGTGTTTTTTTTTTTCATTCATGAAAAATAAAATAAAAAAATGAAAAATCAGAAAAATACAAAAACTGCATGTGTTTATGTACATTAGTATTTGTGTACCTTGAATGGTCATTGAAACGAAATTTTCTAAACTTTGTAAGTGAGCTTTGTGGCTCGTGTTTATGATGAGTAAGGTTAAGTAATATCTTATACTTAATACTTGTATCACTCTTTTTGACAGGAATGACTAAAAAATCCTAAGAGAAATGCATAAATAACCATCTCACCACTGTTGTCCGCCAATCATGAAATGAAATCTGTATGCTTCGGCATAGTAAAAGTGCAATGTCAAAAAACTTAACATAATTGAGTATTTCTTTTCTCTCTTTTATATACCCATGCATGATATGTTTAATAAAAGAAAAATATGCAAAGAAATAATAAAAGAAAAAAGATCAAAATGCTTATATATGATTGCAAGCATGTATTCTAAGAGATGTGGGAGTTTTAGGACGTACCTCGAAGGTGATAGTCCCCATCAAACAGTTATGATCTTGTGTAAGTTAAATTGATTTACTCATATCTTAAATCGTCATAACATAGAGACACTTATGCAATCTTGCGATATTTTCACACACAACATACAATATTCTTTGCTACTTTTGATACATGCGCAGGTACAATGTGATTTGGCCATCACAAGGTTTACATGTGTTGATGTATACTCACTAAACTGTCTTAACTTGTTTTTAAAATATAAAATTGGTTAGCCTTGTTTTGTGTGTGTGTGTGTGTGTGTTTTTTTGGATCTAAATGCATGAAACTTTTCTTCATTGATAGATGATTTTGAGAGCTTAAAATGCTGTTTGGATCTTTAGTTGAGTATCATGCTTGATTGCATTCAAATCTGTGTTTTTCTCTTCTTTGAAAATTTTTTTTTAAGCAATCTCGATAGCTCCTCAATAGCTCTCGACAGGTAGGCTATCTATCGAGACTCTTTAGCTTTTCTTTATCACAATCTCAATAACTCTCGATAGCTATCTCGATTATTTGAGAAACTTTCGATCTCCTCAATAGCTTCTCGATAGCTACCTCGATCCATCGAGCTTCTTTATGGACAAACCTCTCATTTGATCCTCGATAGGTGGTTTGATAGCTAAAAAGCGCCTCTTTAACGCTCGATGGCTCTCAATCGATCGAGATTTATGAGGATTCTATATAAAGAGAAATCGCGATTTTTGCTCATATTTCCTCGATCCCTCGCGACACATTCAGACTCTTCACCTCCCAAAACCTCTCTCACTCACTCCAAACCTCTTCCCCACTCATTTTTTAGTCTCAAGATCTTCTTTCCTCTC
The DNA here is from genome assembly GCF_040712315.1 of Castanea sativa. Classification (NCBI taxonomy): domain Eukaryota; kingdom Viridiplantae; phylum Streptophyta; class Magnoliopsida; order Fagales; family Fagaceae; genus Castanea; species Castanea sativa. The sequence continues at coordinate 11,765,074 of NC_134013.1, read as the reverse complement.
TGGTATGATGTTTTCTCACTCATTAATCATGCATTTCATATCTTTTGACCTAACTTTTGGGGTTTTTGAAATTTTTGGGGATTTTTCAAAATTTTTGAGGTTCTTGATAGAATTTTGGGATGGGTTTTTGTTAAAATGATCTTTAAACTTTATGCATTGCATCACATATGCATTCTAACAATGTTTCATGCATTTTATATGTGTGTTTACTTTGTTGTTATGTTGTATGCTTGTAGGTTTGGATTGGGTTGATCCCATGATGTATTTATTTTTACATGTCACATGTTCATGCATTCTCATGCATACGTACCTTCAATTCTATATATTTTGATATATGTGTTACTTGGTACTTTTCTGATTGTTTCTCTCTTTCTCTCTCTCTCTCTCCCTCTTACGTTAGTTGCATCATGGCACCTAAGCGTAAATCGTCTCGGAACCCTCTTCGTTCCAAGGCATTTTCATCTTCTTCTCTTTCTTACCGCACTCCTTTTCACGTACGGTTCCGTGATGAGAAGGCCAAATCGGACTTCTTTGAGAACTTTTCACAACGAGGCATTCATTTGGAACGCCAAGTCATTATGTCCGATTTTTCTGACACTGACCTACCCACTACCATTCACAGTAGGGGTTGGGAGTCACTTTGTGGTATTCTTGTCACATGTCCTTCCGTGATCATACAGTAGTTCTACTCCAATATGCACGGATTTGACACCTCTATACCCCAGTTTGTCACTCGCGTTCAAGGTATACGCATGGTAGTTACTTCGGGTATTGTATATGAGGTACTACACGTTCCTAGGGTAGAGTTTCCTGATTATCCTGGTTGTGAGCATTTGAGGACTGTGTCCAAAGACGAACTCTTGTCTCGTTTCTGTGAGACACCTTCTTTTTGGAATGATCGTTAGTTCACCCGTTACACGACCTTTGCTAAAGGTCCGAGATTTCTTAACATGATTACGACCTTTGTTCTCCATCCTCTTTCTCACTATAACACTATCACAGAGCCTCGTGCTCGCTTTTTGCTTTCTCTCATTGAGAACCTTACCATAGATTTCCCTTTCACTTCATACTATCCCTTATAGATGTCTATAAGGATACGGCAACCCATGATAAGCTCATTTTTCTCTTCAGCTATCACGCGGCTCCTTTGCCGTGTCTCTCTCTCTCTCTCCTATCCTGAGTCTCCCCACTTCACTTACATGTGTGCCATTGATGTCGTTACCGTTAAGGAGAGTTTTACACAGCTTCGCTCGAGGCAAACTCAGACCAAGATGGCTGCTCCTCTAGCTTCTACCGCTCTATCCACCTCCGCTCCTTCATCTTCAGCAGGTGGAGTGACTCTTGAGGCCATCATGGCATAACTTGTGCACATGGATGCTCACCTAGACACACTAAATAATGAGTTGTGTTAGGTGAACACCCGTGTGGGTCGTATTACACGACGACAGGCTGTGATGGGTGGTTTTAAGGTTGCTTCTTCTCCATCTCCACCGGCGTCCAAGGATGAGAGTGACGATGACTCCGATAGTGATGAGGATGCTGGCTTGCCTAGTGATGATGAGATGTCTACTTGATGTACTTACCCCTTTGTCACCCGTGACAAAAAGGGGGAGTGGTTTTGAGATGAGAGTAGTCATATTCATAGGGGGAGGGTTAGTTAAGAGATAGGGGGAGTGTTCTTGAGTGTTCATGAGGGATGTAGTGAGGATTTTGATGTATCTTTTTCTTCTTTATAGTTTAGATACATTAATCTTGTACATGGGTCTTGTGACCATTTTGACATACATTGTACTTATATTTGGTTTATATATTTTGATGTATGTTCTTTCACCTATCTCTACATGTGTTGTTTCTTTTCTCTCTTTATTCACATGTTTCTTATTTATTGTATGTAATCTTTTATTTCTGTTTCATACAAAGATGCTTTGATGAGTTTTGTTTAAATGTTTCAAAAATACAAGTTGTCAAAGTCTTCTGTGCCATGAACTCTCTTCTTGCAAAATTTTCCAAGAGTTTGTGTTATGATAGAATTTATTGTACTTAACAAGTGAGTATGAGTTGAGGGATTTATAACTTTTCTCATATGTTCATTTGTTTGTTGTGGTTTTGTCACGGATTGCTAAAGGGGGAGATTGTTAGGACATATGTGATTGGATGTTAGGACCATATGTCAACATTTTATGTATTGGTTAATCCTTTGACAAAACGCACTTTACTTGTAATTGGATAGATCTAAGATATGTTTAATACTTCAAGAAACAAGAGTTCAAGTCCAAGTATTTAAGCCATGCAAGTCTGTCTAAGAATCAAATAATGAAGTGCTGAATTTTAAAGCTCGATAGCTAGTATCTATCAAGATTTAAAAGTTGCTGAAGCCCATGGCTCGATAGATGGCTATCTATCGAGGTTTATGAAACTCAATTTTTCTGAACTGATTTTCATCCAATCGGTGAGTATGTGTTTGGGCTTTCTTTTCTCACAACCCTAAACATATATAAGGATTATTTTAAGGGGCGTATCAAGTTGCACAGTGAAGAGCACAATTGCATAAGAGCATAATTCCTCAAGTGTAACCGGAAACCTAGTTTACTCTAGTTCTTGAGAAGCTGCTATGTTTGTACACCGTAGGGTTTTGTGACCAAGCAACTTCATGATCTTCATGTGTTGAAAAACAGAAGAACTTTGCACCCAACATCCTTCTCAAGATGGTGATCAAGTCACGTACTGGAATCTGCGCATCTTTTGGTTAGTCACGTACTGAAAGTCGTGCAATAAAAGGAAACATTGTCACTATAAGTCCAATTTGGTATTGGGGTAAGGGTTCAACTGTAGGTTGGTATAAGGTACTGGGATTCCTTTACTTGTAACCGCTTGTTTTGATAATAATGGATTATCGGGAGTGGTGACCTTAAAATCATCCGATGGGGTTTTTGTCGTGTGGGTTTTCCCCATTCGTAAACAAAATTACTGTGTCAAATTTAATTTCCACTGCATTTAGTTATTTGGTGATTTGTTTGTGCTTCCGTGCTCATTACATGTAATTGAACCTAATTAATTCACTTGGCTAATTAATTGGTTAATTCACTTGACTAATTAATCGGTTAATTCATTACAATGGGTTAATATATTTTTGGCCTATCAAGAACAATTGGCAAATCGTGAATACAAACTTGTCTAGATATAGATCCTAGAGTCTATAGGTATTATTAGACAATGCTCAAGGTGATACAAGTCAAAATTTAAGAATATACAAGCTGCAGAAAAAAGAGTTCAAAAATTGCCTGGTTCGATCGAAAGACAGGCTCAACCGATCGAAACACGTATCTGCAGAATTTTAAGTTAGCCTAAACAGCAATTCAAGTCCATTAAGGATTAGGGTTTTAGATCTATTTCTTCTAGTATATAAAGGAAACTCTGAGCACTTTTTTAAAAAAGCTTTTCAGAGAGAGAAGAGTATGCCTCTTTTGTAGATCTAGGGTTTTGTACCCAAAAGCTCTCTAATGTCTTTGAAGTATTGTGTGTTGAATCTTTTGTGAGATCTAAAGGTGTTTACCTTCATACACACTTAGGGTTATCAAGATCAAGATTGATGTCAAGAACTTGGTGATCTCTTTGATTCCTGTTTCACAAGCTTAAAGAAAAACACAAGTAGGAGAACTTGTAGTTACTGTGGATCGAAGAAAGAAGTAGTCCGTGAACTCGAAGCTGTCACATGATCGTGGTAGTAAGTTTTCTACACAATGTAGCAATAGGATGTTAGTGGTCTAATTCTTATTGTACAAACTTCAATTCTTTCATAGTGGATCTGTTTTACCTTGAAGATAGTTAGGTTAAATCCTCTCCAAGTTTTTTACCAGTTTGGTTTTCCTAGGTTATCATATCGTTGTGTTATTTACTTTTCCGCACTATTCACATGATATGATTTGAATGTGTTTAACCTAGATCTTATTAATAAACTTGTTAATCAACTTGGCTTAATATTAGGTCAAACAACTTGTATTTTAAGGGGTCTAAAAACGTACAAATTTGTTAATAAAGAGGAAAAAGATATTATGAGTCAATAGAGTTTCCATTTCCCGAAAATTATACGAGTAATATAGTTATGGATTTTATACACTCATTAATGACTGGGAAAATTATACGAGTAATATAGTTATGAATGTTATACACTAGTTAAGTTCTTCACGAGCACGAAGGGAAGAGTGAGGAGCTTTATGATCCCACTGAGTTGCATCACAAAGCCCTCATCTTATGGTGCAAAGGGTTCTTTCGAAGGTAAAAGCTCTACGAAGTACTGAATTAGTCTTTCTTCCTTAATCCATATATATATATATATATATATACACATATTGGTAAAACTTAGAGAAAGTCCAATTAGAATTTCAAATTAGAATCCAGTTTTGCGCCATGTGTTTTAAATTATTTATTTTTAGAGAGAAATTTGTTTCCTAATTTTAGAATCAATGTGGGATCACATCATAAGTATTCATCCAAGTGAGTTATTGAGTACAAAAATTAAAGAGTTTAGAATAAATAAATCGTAAAAGAACAAAGTGCTTCACAATAACAAAAATTAAGAAATAATAAATAAATAAATAAACATGGATAGTTTACCTTTTATATCTTATAATATTCTTACAAAACTTTTTAAAGAGTTAACAAAATATAAGAATGACTATCAATAGTATTTAAATTATATATACAAGTTATTATATTATCCATCTTTTTGTATATTTTTTAGTGTATCCATATATATGCATGGGGTTACAAGCTAGTCTATATATATATATATATATAATAGGTAAAACTGGGAGAAAATCCAATTAGATTTTAAATTAGAATTCAATTGGAGTCTAATTTTGCGCCACGTGTCCCATCTAATATAAATTTTAAAATTTTTGTGCCAAGTGAGTTTATTCAATGTAAAAATTATATTTCAATTAAAGTTTAATTTTGTGACATTTGCCTCATTTAATCTTAATTTTTTAATTTTTTTTGTCAAATGAGTTAATTTAGTGTAAAAAAACGATGAGTCCAATATAAGTAAATCATAAAAAACATAATTTTTGAATGATTTTATATTTATAAGCTTTTTTTTATAGAACTAAAAACAATTCAAGTTTATAATTTTTATATATATATATATGTCCCATCTAATTGAAATTCTTTAATTTTTGTACCAAATGAGTTAATTTAGTGTAGAAAACGAGAAATCCAATATAAATAAATCATAAAAAACATAATCATATATCTAACTCTATATATAAAATTAGAGGAAGAGAGAGTTTGAATGATTTTATATTTATGAGTCTTTTTTTTTTTTTGTATAACGAAAAACAATTCAAATTTATAAGTCATCTATATGTGTGTGTGTGTGTGTGTGTGTGTGTGTGTGTGTGTAGGTAAATTTTAAAGAAAATCCAATTAGATTTTATAATTGAAGTCCAATTTTGCACTATGTGTTCTAAATTATTTATTTTTAGAGTGTTTTATTTCTTAATTTTGGAATTAAATGTGAGATCATATCATAAATATCCATTCAAGTGAGTTATTGTGTACAAAAACCAAAGAGTCTAGAATTAATGAACATAAAAATATTTAAAAAATATAAGAATGACTATCAATAATATTTAAATTATATATGTAAGAATTATATTGTGCATCTTAACATGTATCTTTTAAGTATATCCATGCATATGCATGAAATTACAAGTTAGTATATATTAATAAGCAAAACTGAGAGAAAATCCAATTAATTTTCAAATTGAAATTCAATTAGAGTTCTAATTTTGCACCACGTGTCCTATCTAATTTAAGTTTTTAAATTTTTGTATCAAGTAAGTTAATTTAGTAAAAAATGGAATTTAATTAGAGTTTAATTTTGCGCCATGTGTCTTATCTAATTTAAGTTTTTAAATTTTTGTACCGAGTGAATTAATTCAATGTAAAAAACAAAGAGTTCAATATAAATAAATCATAAAAAAAAAACCTAATCATATAACCAATGCTTAGAGAAAATTTAATTTGATTCAAAATTTGAATTTTGCTTTTATTAACTTTCCATACAAATTAAATTGTTTAGACATTTGCTATTATTTCTCATAAGTAATGAGCATATTTTTTATACTATTTCTATTCAGATATTTTGTATGTCAGGATCTTGAACATAACAAATTTTAATTGAGCTGAATGATTTCATGCACCTATCCCTGTTCAATTTAGGAGATACTATTGAACCAATTTATTCTTTTATTTTATGTTGTATTTAGTAAAATTTCATAGACAGTGATTATAAATTGATATTGTATATGTAATATCTAATAATAATTTTCAAAATTATATACATAATAGCAGTGTAATGAGAAACTTGGCGTAACCAATATAATAAAAATTGCAAGAAAAAATTGTTATAATACCTCCAATGTCCTAGTCGAACTAATATCCTAGATGTTTTATGACTCAAGCTAACATCTATATCACTACTATAATTTATTATTCTCGTACATAAAGATGGGTTACATACTTCTTTAATAACGACCTAATTAGTCATTTAGAGCTGTGGAACTAGTCTTCTTTGTTTTTTCAAATTAAGGAACCTCTTCCATTTTCCCTTGTGTGGTGTGGGTCAAAATTGGAGATCGTTGATTCTCGAATGTGGATCACCACTGCAAACAATTCCCATTATTATTAAAAGTTAAAACTAGGCTCTAATATAGAGCCCAAACTTTGTGCTGGTATGGCCCAACCTCAACCGAGTTGTGCACAAATGAAAATGCCATATATCACAACGGCCCAAACCTAAACCTAGGGGCCCTCTAAACTCGAGGTTAGGAATGCTGAACTTGAAATGTAGCCCCTTATCTATATTTCAATTCAATTCATTACCATCTTGTTCCATAAAATAAAAAATGGTGGGTTTGGGCCTATGAAATTAAAGAGTCCCTCACCATGATAACATACAGCTCCTCGATAGGGGGCAAATGCCAATATGGCATCCAACAAAGAAAAACTGTGATCCCACATTGCTCCGGTGCCCACTCATGATACATCAATATTATCATGCTTCTAAGAGCAGCGATCTTCGGAAGGAATTGCTGATGGGCACAAATTAATGATACAGATAAATAGAATCACATATTAATCACTTGGCATTTGCTTCGTAATTGAAAGAAGGAAGCGGTTGAGGGACCTTCTGGCAGCCATCATTGCTGCATCTACTTCTTTCTTGTTTTCCTCAGTAGTGGTGGCCTGTTTATCTTGAATTGAGTTAACTCTACGGACAACTTTACGCAACTCCTGTTAACAGATGCTAACATAAGAAGTAGAGAGCAAAACTTACACAATCCAATAGTCCCACCGAAAAGAGCCATACAGTTTATAATTATATCAAGCAGATTAACCTAGTAAGGACTATTAATTTTGAGGTTTGAATAATATGAATTGCCTTTCTAAAAGGATGCCACAAGTTCAATTGCACATTAAAATGATCATGTTAAAACATAACAATCTCTTTTCTTCTTCTTTTTTCCTTTCTTTTTTTTTTTTAATAAAAAAATTGATAGTTAAAATGGGGGAGAGGGGCTTAAGGCTCTAGAGCAATTGAAACGTAACAATCTTAGCTCATCTAAACAGCAAAAAAAGTGGCCAATAAAAATAAAAAAAATTGGAATTCTTTTTTTCTTTTTTTTTAAATGAGCATTAGCACCAAGGGGAGGGGAAGGGGACACTCAAATTAGTGACCTCCACTTCATGAGGCAAATAGAGTTGCAAAGTTATCTAGCTAGCATGTTCTACAATACTGTCAGAAAGTTGTGCTTAAAAAATTTACTTGATTTATGTTGTAATCAGAATCGCAAAGGTGGAATTCAACACACCTGACGGTCAAATTCAACACTCTGAACAGAGTAAACTTCATTGGTGATTTTTATGTCCTTATTAATCAGACCTTCAGACCATCTGGTTGCTATGCTGATGCATTCATCAGACCCCTGAAAACAGTACTCAAGAAGTAAGTAAGATGAGACACGACTCCAGAGACAGTAAAATTTTCAAAATGTGAAACTATACCTCCTCTTCCACTTTGTCTTCCATTTCTTCAGCTTCTTCATCATCTTCCTCAATGATCAGTGAATTACTCAAAGCCCGCAGCCTACTCTCGTCACCATCTTTTGTAGCCTGGATTAAAGTATCCATCAATTCAGGTTGCACTTCCCGTAGCAGTTTACCTAACAAAAATTAAGCATCCTCATTAACATAACATCCATGTGAACCATAGAACATACAATCCAGTTCAGTGGTTTAGGAGCATGACAAGTTACATACTGAGAAATTTCAACATAATAAGAACAAGTATCAATTGAAATACAGGAAAACGGAAAAAAATTATGAAGACATTAGATAAGTACAATTGCATTATATGGAGATCTATGTGATCTGGATGCTTACAGTCAACACATTATATGAGAGAGTTAAGCATTGCCATTGAACACAAAATACAGTCAACACATTATATGAGAGAGTAATTTATAGTACTTGCATTTTTGTAACAGATGCAGGGTGCACCTTTTTTTTTTTTTTGATAAATTGACGCAGGGTGCACCTTGACATAACTGAAGCAAACCACTCTAAATTTTGAACTCTAACAATGAAGAAAGTTTCGAAATCTCCAAGTTTCAGCTAATTCTAAAATCACTGAAAGTTATCGAGTTTAATTAACGTTGTCCAAGCTTGTGTAGACTTCAGGTTAGGTCATCCAATAACTCAAAACACCTAACAAGCTGAGCTAGTAGATATCTTATATTCACTATTGTCTTTTAATCTTTCAAACTTAACTGAATATGAATCTAACAAAAGAATAGATAGGCCCAGACCAACAAAGATTAACTTCAAACCAATTTGGAGGAATCTCCTCCAACCCACTGTGTGGCGATTTATAAAACTAAACAAGTCACATAACACGATCAAAAAGTCATGTGACTAAAACTACAATTGAATGGTCTCTTCAATTGCAGCATAATAGTCTGAGGGAAGATAGCTCCAAACCGGTTTGGAACTAAACTGGTACAATGCCTAGGACACTGATAATTAATGTTATGTCAAAGCTAGAATCCATTATAACATGTTTTTGAGTTTTTCCAAGCCAACAACATCAACACATTTCCATGCAAGTTTCAAGAGGAACACAACTCTAGTTTCATAATATGATAAAAAGGACTAAATTTGAGTACCAATATAATTGAACTGCCTTCGCTTTCCTTCTCGAACATCAGACCCTAATCTCTGCGACAAAATAGCAAACACCTTATGTTCAACATCAATCACATAGCCAAAAACTTTTCAACAAGAAGAAAGAATATTAACAAACTAACTAACCACAAAATTCAAGCAACCACCTTCGCTAGCATTAGAGCTTCGAAAACCTCTTCGTCAAGAGAAGCCACTCTGAAATGAAAACAAGCACGCACTCATGGTGTTTGAGAAAAGTACAGTGGCATTTTTATGTAATAATGACAGCGGGTTTGGGGGCTTTTATTTACCTGAGGATACGTCTGATTTGACGATTAGAGAAAGAAGCGAGGTCCATGCCCCAAAGGACAGCGCGGCGAGCCTCGCGTTTCAGCTGGTTTCGGCTCTTTTTTGAATCGGGGTCTGAGTCGCTCGATTCGAGATCGGACGGCGTTGGCTCGTTGTGCAATCTGAGTCCGCGTGATTTGAAATGGACTTTGCGACGAGATGAAGGCACTGTGGTTAGTGAGAGAGGTGGAGGAGGAGAGAGAGTTTGTGATGTGAGTGGTAGTAAGGGTGAGGTGAAGATGTGATGTACTGTTGCGCAGGTGTAGCAGTGGTGGTGGTGCAATGTCGGCCATTGCTTTAGAAGCCGCAACAGATTAGCCATTTTCCTCTCTCTCTCTCTCTCTCTCTCTCTCTCTCTCTCTCTCTCTGTGTTTCTATGTAATCATCTCTTTCCACTTTGCTAGTGTGTTCGAAAAATTGGCTGAGGCGCGGCCCAGTTGCTTAGAAGTCCAATAAAGGCCCAACTTAAAAAAATAAAAAAGGTGTGTTCCACCAGAAAAGACAAGTCGCGGACTTGGGTTTGAGAATCAACCAATCCGAAAATTGAGAGTAGCAAAGTGCGAACTCTGTGCAATGCTACTTTTTTTTTTTTTTTTTGTGGCAACTATAAGCCTCTCCTAGAGCTGAGTGAATCAAATGGGCCAAGGGAAACATTTATAGCTGGTGACCCATTATGGAGTTAAGTGAAGCTGAAGCAGCTAGCGTCTTGAGATTGGGTTATTGCACTGATGTAATAGTTTTGAATGGTTAAGATTTAAAGTTGAAAAAAGTAATTTTAAATTTGTACTTAATAAAATTTTAAAGTGAGAATAGAAAAAAAAATATTTGTGAGGAGGATGGGTTAATTGCACCACTGGCGGAGCCAGAGGGGGGCGAGGGGGGCACCTGCCCCCCCTGACTCCTTTTTTTTTTTTTTTTTTTTTTTTGGAGTCAAATTAAAAAAAAAAAAAAAAAAAAAAAAAAAAAAAAACTTCTACTTATTGAAACTTGAAGGGACCAAACCAACTATTTCACTATTTTTATTTTTATTTTATATCATTATTTACACCATTTTTATTATTTATGATACTTTTCACAACATTTTATCTTTGAATGATGCTAGAGATATTACAAATTTTACTACTTATATCTTACAAATTGGCATGTCACCAATCACAAAAAATAATTTTAAACATTTATTCATTATATTTTTTAAGTAACACTAATCATATTTTTACTCCATCAGTTTGTAAATTTTTTAGTAGCTATGAATTGGTTGTTTTTGTTTATTTATTTTAATAATATGAAATATATTCATATTTGCTTACAATTATTTATTTATTTTGTTATTATTGTTGATTAATGTTTTTTAGATAAATTGCACTTTTAATATCGTCTTTTAATTTTGCCCCCTCTAAACTAAAATCCTAGCTCCGCAACTGAATTGCACCATCCGATCTTGATCTGCATCTAAATTAATTGTAGTTATTGCAGCTCCGGATCATAATCCTAAATATATGGTTTTGGGTGGTGATGCAAAATGATGTCATCGAAGCTTTCAGGAAGTTTTTTTTTTTTTTTTTATAAGATATAAATTATATTCTAACCTAATCGAAGTGTATATATGTGTGAAGCTCCTTCATAGAGATTTAAATCTCGGCCCTCGCCCCCCACACTCCACAAGTATACCATCACACCAAGAGTGTGCGATGGTAAAAATAGTTAGATGAGACAGATTTGTCAATTTTTGAAATCACCATTAATACCAAAGCCAGTCTTAACTTTTTGGTGATTGAGATTTATTTCATCCAAATGGAAAATCTTTTTTTTGGGCCTCACTATTTGACTCATCGAACTCTTGTTTGTAATATGATGGTCCTATCTACATCCCCCTAAATTTATAGAATATTGTGATTAATTTCAGCCCAAATTTTGAATAGGGCTGCAGACTTCAAACCCAAATTCAGTATTCTTTTTTCCTCCAAAAGAAATTTTCAGTATTCTTTATCAAGAGGGAGAAAATGGGATTTTGCCCTTATTTTTTTATTAAAAAAAAATGTAGCAATATGTCCCTGTTTTAAAACTCGATTTTCTCAAAATCGAGTTTCAATGTAAAACTCGATTTGTAGAAAATCAAGTTATAGGCAACCGAACTTTTTAAAAAAAATCATGGAATTCAAGTTCCACAAAAAAAAAAATTAAGTTTGATTTGGTATAACTCAATTTTCTACAAATCGAGTTTTACATTGAAACTCTATTTTGAGAAAATCGAGTTTCAAAATAGGGACACGGACCTAAATAGTTTCAAAATAGGGACATATTGCTAGATTTTTTAAAAATAAGGTCAAAAGCCCAATTTTCCCTATCAAGGAGTATGCAAAAGTTAATCAGACCAAATTTCAATACTGGTAGCTTTAGCAACATTTCCAAGCACTATCTTTCGCGTTCACATTCATTTCTTTAAAAATAAATAAATAAAACAAACAAACAAATAATAGTTACAACTGATGGATTTGAACTCTTAACGTTTTCGTTAGAAATATGAGAAAGTACTAATTAAACTACAAGAATTTTGACATGTTCACCTTCAATTTAAAGAGAAGAAATCCATCCTCATATTTTAGCCTTCTCAACTACTTACCCAAATATAAATAATAATGTCCATTACCCATAGTAATTGGCATAATTCTTTACTAAAGAGAACCATTATTTGAATTCATTTTCCCACCATTGTAATTATCAATACATTGATTGGATTTAATGGACATCAGCTGCCAAGGGGGAAAGCCCTGACTTTTGCAGACCCTTCCACTCTTTCCCTGACTTTTTCATCTCTTGCCCCATTTGAATATTTTATAATATCCAATACTTTTTATTAATTTTATATATTATTTATTTGCATTTATCTCTATTTGAGCTGTGTTTTTTAAATCTTTTATTACTCTAACTAATAATTGTTATTTGGGATTATAAATGTTTGAAAATTCGTATGTGTCATGTAATTTATCAATTCATAAACTTATAGTATCACTTAATTATGATGCAATTGTTCTAACATCATTTTTCGCACCTGTCTTTCATAAGATTTCTTTTTTTATCATTTATTTTATGATATATAGGTATGAGACTGATTTCTTTTCTTTTTTTTGGAGAAGAATATAAGTATGAGACTGGTTTCTCAAAAAGTTGTGAATAAAATATTTGTGAAAGGGATAATTGTTATATTATATGTAAGGTGATGGCCGATTGCTACTTACTGAACTACAAAAACTAACATAATGTTTATTAAGACTCACATTTGTTATTTTTATTGCCTTATTACTAAACCGTGAATTGTCAAAATATATTATTTTTTAAATAAGTTACTAACTTAAGTTTGTTCACATCGTCTTCTCAACAAAAAAAAAAAAATTGTTCACATCACTATATAACATTGGCCTAGAAAGGGGGAAAATTAGTTTTGCCACTAGTAGTAATAGTAAGAGACAATTACTTTTACAATCAATTCATGAGACACTTTACTTTTATTAAATCTACCAACCATTTCCATATACATATATTATCTTTAAATCAAAGAAAGAAAAGTGATACTTATGATTTACTTTGGAAATCTACATAAACTAGAGGGAAAAACCTGTTTCAGACTTTCAGTGATAATCTAGAATCATTGTCATGATATCTGTGATGCAAAGCACAATCTACTGAAGAATGCACCAATCACAAGCTAACGCTTAAATATGTTGTGGCTTTGAGCGTGGAAATGATTGTCTCTAAAGTTCCCTTTCTAGCACCTACTCAAGAAGCAGGAGTCATATGAACATCTCAATCATCAAAACAGCTCGATCCTATTATCACTTTGCCAGTCTTGGTGTGAAAGGTATTGTCGTTGTTTAAAGTTCAATCTTGACAAAATATATGAGTGGAAAAACAACGGAATTAGTATTCTACAAATTATGAAAACTTCCAAGTAGTGGAATTCATTCTACCACGAAATCATCCATGATATCCCTAAATCCAGTAGTTAATGCGATTTTAAAATCACTATACAAAATAAGTAGATTATGTTCTAACAAATTACATATAAGATGACCTATCTCCTTCACACAGAAGAAATAATAAGGGATTCTTCAGTGTATACGTGTAACATCAGTAGAATCAGTAGACTTCAACATTCCATTGCTCTGCCTTCTTCAATTGTCTCCTGTATTCAAGCCAGTCGATGCCTGCAAGAGATAGGTATAAAGTATTAACTACTAATGTTGTATTGTATATTCATTTCAGGAATTTGCTTTATATTAAATTCATTATGAGATTACCATCTTTAGCAGCCAAAGAGACCATTATGTCATCAATCCCCTTCTCCATTCCCTTGAGTCCACACATATATACATAGGTGTTGTCTTTTTTGAGTAACTCCCATAGCTCCTCTGCATACTGTGCCATTCGGGTTTGAATATACATCTTCTCACCCTTGTCATTTGTTTGTTCTCTGCTCACTGCATAATCAACTCTGAAGTTTTCTGGTGCCTTCTCTTTCATCTTCGCAAACTCCTGTTTTCAAGCACAACTTAATCATACAAAGCAAGTCTATTCCATCATAGTCTAACACATGAAAGTAAGATGAAAATGAAATTAAAAAGAAAATTCACCTCCTTGTAGAGCAATGAGCTAGTTGTTGGAACACCCAAAAAAAGCCAAGCCAATCCATTGAACTGCATTGCATATCAAAATTATTATCATTCACCCATCACAGCTAGGCATTTTAACCCAAATCTTTTCCATACCCCACTACCTTATAATTCTCATGCTTCTCAAAAAACATCTTCCACAAGAATGAACGGAAAGGAGCAATTCCAGTTCCGGTTGCAAGCTACAAAGAGATTGTGAATAATTAAATGACAATAGGATCTCACAGAACAAAGACTCCAAATTTTCTCAAGAATATGGATGGTAAACAACATGTTATGGTTATGCCAGTGCACAAAACCTACCATTATAACTGTGGCATTTGGATCTTTTGGCATAAGCATTTCTTTTCCTACAGGTCCTGTGATTTTCACATCAGCCCCAGGCTTCACGTCACCTGAATGAAAGAACCAGAACTGCTAAGTAATAACAAAACCGTTTCCTGAAGTCTGATTATGGCTGATTACTGCTTGGTGCCAAGTTTATGCAAGCAAATTTCTCTTGCTTCCTCAAGTTCAAAATAATTTCCAACTATATGCTGGAAGATAAGATACAGAAAGGCCATGTTTCATTGAAATATTTGACATCCTTAAGTATACAGAAGGGAAAAGTTGAAAGATATTCGGTTTTCCTCACAAAAATGGAAATAGGTATGTCTCAAGCATACTAAGGAAACAAAAGCATGCCCTTGCTGTTATAATTTAACAAGAAGTGTATATTTGAATTTGTATCTTATTAAATGCAGTTTTCTTACTCATTAAAAAAAGATGCATGATTTAAAATCAATGACCAGTGTGACCCTGCATATCTGTCATGAAAGACTGCAGAAGTTTCGCTCAAATCCAATTCAAGCATTCCATGTATATGAAATTGTTGGAGTTTATTAAAAAATATGGAGTGTATAGCTCCCTTTTCTAATATTAAGTGTAATACTCCAAGGGTATACTAGTTAGATTTAGGTTATATAGATGATTACAAGGAGTTCCAATTGTGACTAGTATTTTTATGGTATAGCATATATGTGATTAGCGCTTTCCATAAGTCTTGACAAATTGTATCAGAGCCAACTTGGGCATTGTCGCTTGATGCGGGCCCTGACAAGAACGTCAGGGCATGTGCTCAGTCCTACATTAGTGGATTAGGGCACTAAAGATTAGTACTTGAGTATATCACAAATGTGTTTAACACTTTACTCAGTCATGACATTGGGTACTCATCATGACATTAAGAAACATCATGTGTGTAGTGAGACAATAGATCAGCTAAAAGATTGTGGAATTTTCCTGAACTATATATATATGGCACAAAATCATAAAGTGAGAAAAGATATATTCGGAAGCATAGATGCTTCTTAGACCTGAGTTGCTTACACAAGAAATTTGAGCAAACTCCTTTAACTATCTCTCCTTTATCATTGGTGTAGACAAGCCTCTTGACACACAGAGAAACCTACAATACAAAGATATGTTCACCCATATTATTTAAACCACCATATAAAATACCACAAAGAAAAAGAGCATGCCTATAACAATTACAATATTTCTTAATAGTTAATGCACTTACAGTTTGGGAATTCCCAAAGTCTCCAAGAGCACTACTGGCAATAGAATACAATCTAAGCTTGTGGGGTTTCCCATTCTTGTCAATGCCATCTGGAATAATACCAATGGATTGTCCTTCTCTATAAGGAACTTCCCCTGTATTATCCAACCCCATATAATGAAATAAGCAAATATCCATAAGTGTATCAAAATGTGAACGACATAATTTCTTTCAGTTATAAAAGAAATTAAAAAAAATGGCAGAGAAGTACTCTTACAGTCTTACTCACCCTCAGTAGTGAACACCATGTGCCAAGTCTCTCCCGGAGCATCGTCCGCTGTAATTTTGGAATTCAGAAGGCACTTACCAATATAAGGCTCCTTAGGCTTGAACTTGTTTACAATCACACCCTCGTCATCTTTCTTGGAAACTTTTTGTACTTTGGCTGGAGTCTCTGTGGTGACTTGGGCTCTAATCTGAACCATTTTCTTACCAACGTAGACATTTCTAGAATAGAAGATACTCTATACAGAAACAAAACCAATATGACAAGAAAATCATTCAGTAACTTTAGCATGAACATTGACAATTATGGATTACTTCACTGTACCTTACTGAAGCTAACTCTTTCTGAATATACTGTAGAAGTTCTGGTGGTTAGAGAGGATGAAGTGGAAGATGGTAAAGAGACCGATGCATTTACTGCAGAAGCCATTTTTTTTTTCAGAGGAAAATACAGTCACACGATAGAGTTAAATGGGGTTGTGAGGGAATTTGAAAAAAGGAGACACATACAAAGATATTTTAAAAACAAAAAACAAAAATATTTAAGAGGATTACAGATTGGGTGGATAAGGTTAGAGGACAAACGCAGTGGTTGTTAGCCGTCATGGACTCAATGGTAGGAGAGAATTAGAGATTCTATGGAGATAAGACCATCTATTGTAACAAAGAACCATAGTTGTTTTGTCGCCTTTACATAATATTCTATGAACCCTTAGCAAGTAATGTTTGCTGCTTGTTGTAACAAATCGTTGTTACATCAAGAGCTGTAACGACAAGATAAATCTCGTTACCAAAAACAATCCATGACTTTAATTTTCCTCCAAGTAACTAAAGCTATCAAATGAATAAATGAAGGCTTATTATTGTTAAAAACTTAAACCCCAAATCCAACTTAAGAGTATTCACATTAGTTCGTGCAAAATTTTTTATTTATTTTAATATTATAACCTATTAATTTTGTTTTCATACTCACTTTCAAAACACTCAACATCAGATTATTAATTTCACTTTTCAAAACACCCAACACCATATTATTAATTTTACACTACAGTTCATTAAAAAATTAATTTTTCTTCATTTTTTTAATTGTTTATTTTTCTTCACACACAACGACCATCATTTATACTCTTCATTCGTCCTTGGAATATGTAAATAAAGAAAAAAAATGCAAAATGAATAATATTAGTATAAATTTACGTAAATGTCAATGAATTTTAAGTTTGGTTAGCTAAAATGTAGTAGATTTTTATATCTCAGTGCTTATATGGGAGAGAAGGAATGACTCATCTCGTAGAAGTAAATAATTTCTCCGTAAAAAGAGTACTCTAACTCTATAAAGATCTAATAATAATTAACTTAGAGTCTTACACAATAATTTATAGGCAAAAACCACATTTTCATCCCTACATTTTCACGGGATTCCCACTTTGGTCCCTATCTTTTATTTTCACCGCTTTACTTCCTGTCCTAGAAAACGTGTCTTGTTTTTGTCTCTACCATTATATCAAAGATGAAAAATGCACATGTGGCAAACGGAACTATTAAAATAATAATAATAAAATTTTATTTTGGCATTAAAAAATGCCACGCCAGCATCTAAATTTAAAAAAATTAATTTATTAATTTTAACTAAATAAAAAATTAAAAACAGAAATAAAAACCAAAAATCACATAAACAACAAGAAAACAAACCCAGATCTAAAAACACAAAATTAAAATCTAAAAATCACAAATCCAGAAAATAAGAAAAAAAAAACTATAAATCCACATCAAATTAAACATGAACAAGAAATTAAACATGAAAACAGAGCGATCCCAGCCATGGCCGACTCTCATTCACTCTCATTTTATACTTCTTTTTCTTCGTTATTTTCAGATCCATTACTTGCTCTATTTGTGTTTGTATCTTTGTTTTTCTTCTTTCTTTTCAGATCCATGACTCTCTCTTTCTCTCTCTCGGTGCTTGTTTCTTTTCAAAATTTGAATTTGTGATCTTGTGTTTATGTTCAAATATAAGCAATTGATGGGTGTGGCCATGGGTCCCGGCCATGGGGTGGTGCGATTGCAGATGAGCTTCTAGGGCTACTGGAGAGCCTTCCAAGCGCTGCTTCGGTGCTTGAAGAGCCTTTGGACTTACCAGAGACACGGTCAGTGACCGCCTTGCAATCCTCGATCTTGCCGTACTTGCCAAAGACAGAGGTGAGGGTTTCAGCGGTGGTGTCCCAGCCGAGGCCGTGGATGAAGATCTTGCGGTGGGAAGGGTCCGCATCAGTGAGCTCACGCACAATTTCAATCAAGTCTGGGTGCTTGCTCACTCCCTCCTTGATTAGAGCCACAAGAAGGTCCTTCGTGAACGACTCTAGAAACTTCTCCACGTCTTCGTCCTCATTGCTGTTAGTTGGTGGGTTTGTGTTTGTTGCTTTTGTGCTTGGTTGATAAGGAAGATCTGTTGCTGGGTTTTTGTTTGTATTTTTGTTCTTGCTGGAAATCAGTTTTTGTTTTTGTTTTTGTGTTTGGTTGAGAAGAAAGGACAAAAAAATGCTAGAAAATCTGGGCATGCATTCTTATGTTTAAATTTGAATTTGTGTTCTTTAAAGTTCTTGTTGAAGATGAACTGAATTTTAATTTTTTTTTTTTTGTTTTAATTTTGCTTTCATGTTTAATTTCTTGTTCATGTTTAATTTGATGTGAATCTATAGTTTACTTTTCTATTCTTATTTTCTAGGTTTATGATTTTTGGATTTTAATTTTGTGGTCTTAGATCTGGGTTTGTGTTCTTGTTGTTCTTGTTCAAGACACACTTAGATCTCAATTAATATGATTTTTGGTTTTTATTTCTGTAAGTGCACAATTGCACCTGTACCTAAAGACAATTATGGGCTCAGGCCCAATGAGCCTTAAACAATGAAATTTGTAGAGTGTAGGCTTGAAATCTAGATTAGAAGTACTGAGAACTTGATAACAGGCTATGGTGTGCAAACACTTGTAAATAATGAATAAAAATTGCAGATGGACCTCCTCGGACGTGAGCCGAGAACTACTTCTGTATTATTTTCCTTTTTTTCTTAAAGATTACAATTCTTAATTTCTTTTTTGGTTACAGACTGGCCCCCTCTTCTTTGGCCTTCACCCCCCTTAAATACTTCTTTTCCTGATGCTCTATCCACGTGTTGCTCAAACCCCCTCCCCTCTAGATATTTCTTCTCTTAGTGCCTTTGAATAGTGACCAGAAGTTTCAGTTCTACTGTTCAGGGGTCACTTCCCCATTAATGCGGCCAGGGAGATAGGTGCAGAGTCTTTAATGTGGAGGTGGCAGCCTTTGCTCATGATATATTTCTAACACCGGTGTATCTAGATGGTTCAGGGTTTCCCCCTCTTAACCAACAGCCTTTCCGAAATTCTGCCTTGACCTTCGTAGTGAATCTCCAAGTTCTCTTGAGTCTGTCTGAGGAGAAACTCACTTTCGGATGTGTCCTCGGACCCTCGGCGTATGGGCCGATTCACAATACTAACAAATTCTTAGCTCAAGAACATATCGGCCCTCCTTGCTAGAGCCCAAATGCCCAAATGCCCGCTTGGGTCCTTTTACTCCCCACAATTTATGTTTCTAATTTTTTTATTTAGTTAAAATTAATTTTTTTAAAAAAAAAATTTAGATGCTGACGTGGCATTTTTTAATGCCAAAATATTTTTATTTTATTTTAATAGTTCAGTTTGCCACATGTACATTTTCCGTCTCTGATGTAACGGCAGGAATAAAAATAACTCATTTTTCTGGATAAGGAGTAAAAGCGGTGAAAATAAAATATAAAAACCAAAGTGAGAATTGCGTGAAAATATAGGAACGAAAATGTGGTTTTTGCCTAATTTATATAATCAAAAAGTCATAACTATCTATATGACATTTCCTCTAAACCAATTTGGAGGAATATCCATCAACCAATTACATAGGGACTTATAAATTTATCCTCTTATATTATCTAACTATAAACAAGTTACACTAATAAGTCTTATGACTCCATTAAAAAGAATCATTGATGGCCAATATCCGTTGGGCAACAGGTACTCGACTTGACCCAATAAGTGCAGGTTTTGCATGGACATCATTTTTCCCTAAAATTTGGTGGATCGGGTGGGATATTACCCGACACGTTTTTGTTTTGGTTTTTTGTTAATGACACTTATAAATTGGAATTCAAATATACGTTTACAAAAATCTTAAACATACATTACATCTCTAACATCCATCACGAGTTAGCAAGTCAATATCAGTTAAAAATACATAACAGCTCTAATATCATTGTAACCTGTTTTTAATTCATTAGACATAATATCATGAGTTGGCAAAGTCAATATCGGTTTATTAGGGAACTTCTTAAAATGTTAGTGGTACCTTTAAAACAATCAATTGATTACATTACTAAGAATGGTGTGCATAGGTCGAATTGGGTTGGATTGAAAGGTTTTTTTTAACTCAATCCATTGGAGTGGATTAAAAAAATCCAACCCAACCCATCTGATTCTAGTCAAACCCATAGGTTGGGCAATTTTTTTTAGTTACTTATTATTATTAAATTGAGCTTTAGAACAACACCACCATAGATAAGAGCATATTTAGAACCAATTAATTCTGAGCATAACATCAAATCAACACAAATTATATGAAGAGAACTTAGGGTTTAGATTTTAATTAGGAAGAGAAGCAAAAAAGTAAATAAAAAATTTTATAATATACTTTTAAATATATATTAAATTTTTTATATATTTTAAATATATATTAAACATAGGTGGGTCAGGTCAAGTTTGGTGGATTTGTGAATCTTATTACCCGAATCCAACCTGACCTACTATAAAAAAATAAATAAACGAATAAATAAATGATTCAAATCCCAACCCACATAAAAATTGACTCAACTCAACAAGTTGGATTGGATCGGATCGATTTTGACGAGTTGGCTACACACCCCTCTTACTAGTTTTTGTAATATATCTTTCCTTGTTAAATGTTTTGTTTTCCTTACTAGTTTTTTTTAATGTTTTATGAGTTTTAATTTTAACGCATTCAAAATAAATTTATAAAATTATATATAACAAAAATTTGAGTGTGGTAGGATGGGTATCCATGGGCACTCGCTGGTATCCAATAGAAAGAGGCAAGAAAAAGAACACGTTGTAAGGTCAATGGGCCCTGGAGTATATATCTATGTATATATTGGGCCAATGGCCCAATCCGAGGACATTCGGAAGTCCGAAAACGGGAAAATATCTCTTCAAGGGTCCGAGTTGGAAAGTAAAAGGAGAAAGTCTGAGTAAGGTCGTCCAAAAAGGCGGTCCAAGGTGGAATATTTCCTCGGCAGAGTAAAACCAAGGTTGAGAGGGATGGTTTGTCTACCAGAAGCAACCTTCTAGGAGGTCCTGTAGATAAAGATGTACATGGTAAGAATATAGGACAAGGAAGGGCCGTGAAATATCTAAGAAAAAAACTGTTGTCACCGAATTGAATACTCTGTAAGTAACTCTCTGACCGCATTAATGAAGAAATGATGTCTGAGCATCAGGGTTCAGCCTTACAGCTACCCCCAAAGACTTCAGGGATGGACTAACGGGACAAGTATCCAAACCAGTAATCTGATCCATATATGGAGGATGTAAAGAGGAAGAAAAATGATATAAAAGAAGGAGGAGACATTCAGGAAAGGAGATCGGGGAGAAAAAAAGAAAACAGTGTAGACTGGATATTCTTGTAATCTTCCTTTAAGAAGAAAGAAGTATAAGAACTAGCTCCTCGGCTTGAGTCCGAGGACAGTTTTTCATCATATAAACTTGTCCATCAATATTGTTTTGTGATCTTAAGCCATTACCGTTGTTAATGAAGCCCATAAGCAACTAGATTTAGAACCCACTCTCTACAAATTTATTGTGAGCTTTTTGGGCTTATACCCTTTCTATTATTGGGTTTAGGTGCAAATTGTGACCTTACACACGCTATAAGCAGAAGTGGGGCGGGGGCAGGGAAAGTGAAAGGGAAACTTAACCCATTGTCATTCTTACGTATTGATACAAATCTTTGATATGAGAATTATTATTTATACATTGATTATATTTCATCAATATTGATTATAAAAGGAAAGTTGTTTTACTATTTAATCCCATTAAACGTACTTTTAAAGGATTCAATATTCCATATAGTGCGGTCATAAAAGAGCAAGATCAATTTTTTAAGCTGCAAAATCACGTTTTTAATTTTAAAAATAAAAGTAAAAAGGTAAAAGTTTTATTTTTTAAAATCAAGTTCAAGTTGGGTATAGATATTCACGGGCAAGATATTCAGGTATGGGTGGTAATTGGATTTAAGAGTCCATGTATCCATGGGTAAAAAATCAAAGTCAAATTTGGGTATACCCGATCCAGAACTGGCCCTTTATCATCCTTAAGTACCTTAACTAACAAAACACATTGATAATTTTTAGCAATTACAACTTCAAAATATTGAGATCAGTGAGTTAGTTAGAAAATGCTATTGCATAAGAAAATAAGATGTAAAAATATTGTTGAATATGTTGAAAATTTTAATTAATAGTTTAATACCATTGTAAGTGCACAATTGCACCTGGACCCAAAGACAATCACGGGCTCAGGCCCAATGAGCCTTAAACAATAAGATTTGTAGAGTGTGGGCTTGAAACTTATGTTAGAAACGCTGGGATCTTGATAACAGGCTTTTATAAGCAAACACAAGTAAATAAAGAACGATAATGACAAATGGGTCTCCTCGGACTCAAGCCGAGGACTATTTCTTTATTATTTCTCTTTCTTCCTTGAAAATTACAAGTTCTTAATTTCTTTCTTAGTTTTCCGATCCCCATTTTCTTTGGCTTTTACCCCCCTTTTATACTGCCTTCCCTGATACTTTTTGAACAGTGACTAGAAGTTTCCACCTCACTGTTCAAGGGTCACCTCCCCATTAATGCGGCCAGGGAGGTAGGTGCAGAGCCTTTAATGCAGAGGTGGCAGCCTTTATTCTTGATATTTTCTTTAATACCGGTGCATCTAGAAGATTCAGGATGTCCCCTTTTAACCACTGGTCTCTCCAGAGTTGTGCTTTGACCTTCATAATGAAATTTTGAACTCTCTAGGGCTTTTCCAAGGAGAATCTCGTCATCGGCTGTATCCTCAGACCCTCGACGTATGGGTCGACTCATAGAGTTTAACCCTGGAGCAGATCGGCCCTTCATGTTATAGCCCAAAGGCCCACATGCCCATTTGGGCCCTTTTACTCCCCACAACCATAATTTGGTTTTTGCTGTTCCTTTCACACGATTTTTTTTTTTCAAAAGAAAAAATTCTTGTAACTCTTTGATAGTTGATACAAAAACACAAGTTAAATTAATTTAACAAATTAAATTGACCGTAATTTGTTTACTACTCCCAAAAAATAAATCAAATCATCTCTTTTTTTTTTTTTTAGAACAACTAAGATGCCATGTGCGAAGGCCATAGAAAGAGTTTTTTTTGTTCTTCTTCTTTTTACCAGAGAGACTGTTGAAATAGCATGTGACCAAAGTATGGCCTTTGTAAAAGTGGAATGTCTCTTGTCCACCCATAATATTAACGCAAAATACAAGTATAATAATTGAAGCCGGTTTATACGAATATTTTTATTTTATAGAAGAACTATTTGTACTAAAAATTGATTGGTGTCTTAATATGATAATAAATAAAAATCATAATAAAATAGAAATCATTCAAATATCATATCTTTTCCAAAAAATAAATAAAAAAATCCATGCCTAACTTTCTATATATAAAAAGAGTCAATAGGCTTATGAACAGTATTTTTGGTTTAGTGAGTTGCCTTTTTCCTTTTTTTTTTTTTTAATTTCAAGTTCATCAATATGGTTTGAGCTTTTTTTTTTTAAATGATCTTTATATATTTACTTTGTACTTGTAATGTAAGATTACATTGTATACACACAAAAAGTGGCAAATATTATATATATTTGCAAAAAAAAAAAAAATTGTACATATTTTGCAAATGTGTACAACATTTGCCAATTTTTATGTGTTTACAATATAAATTTATATTGTAAGTGCAATGTATATTTCTATATATAAAAAGAGTGAATGGGAAAACTACAGTAGTTTTGGTTTGTTCAATTTTAATTATTTTGCTGGCCGCATTTTTTTTTTTTTTTGTGAATGCATAAAGCTGTAGTAGATTTGCTATATTATTTAATTTATTTTTGGTTTTTCCAATTCACGTTGTTTCACATTATAATAAAATAATAACATCACAACTTGGCACAATATTTTCACAATTGTGGAGGTGTTAATTCATTATAGGCCAAAATAAAATAATAAAATGTCATACTAGAACCAACCACAACTAAAACTAAAAGTATTTGTGAAAAAGAAGTGCTACATCCACAATAATTTTCACAACATTTTCATAACAAATCAAATGTGGTAAATTGTTATTGGTTCTAATTTAAACTTACTAATGAAACTACTTTTTGCCCACCAATAACAGCTTGTAGTAACCTACCGCTTATGATTTTTTTGAAAATTTAATGGACATAGCATTTTTTTGTGTGAAAAATGTTAAGACATCTTGATATCGTCACAATATTTTCAAAACTGCTAAGCTATCAATTCTTTACAAGTTAAAATAAAATATAACAAAATTATAAAGGTATTATGAAAATGTTGAGTCATTCTGTTGTGCTTCTAGAAATTTTTTGTTGGTTTAATCAACTTTGTTGAGCCAAAGTTCACTATTCCACATACAATTTTTTGTGAGTTGACTTTTTGTATATTTTTCTTTATACACCGTTTTAAGTAAAAACACATAGTTTTACACACAAAAACAAAAACTTAGAAAAAAAACACTTTTCATCCTTTATGTTTGGGGTAGTTTACAATTCTTCCTTAGACTTTAAAATGAAGCAATTATTCCCTCAATATTTTGGAAAAGAGTAAATATGTCATATTATTATTCTCTCTGTTAAACCCTAATGAAAGTTTATGATTCTTAAAATATTTTATTGTGTAATGTCTAAATTACTTCCGCTAAATTTTAACATCTTAAAAATTTTCTTTACGTATTTTGAGTTTTAAATGGTAGAAATTCTTAGAGCATCCACATCAGTAGATGCAAACTTCTCGTCTATTTTACACGAAAAAACTTATTTTCTCTATTTTACACGCTCATTTTTATAAAACAACCACATCAGTTTATCTATTCTACACATTTATTCAATAAAATATTCATTCTTTTACAATTTTTTATTATTCCCTCCCTCACTGCCCCTCTCTCTCTCACAGAGCCACAGTCCATCACTACCAACGATCACTCCACACCCAGCCAGCATCATCACCACCCAACCAGCATCATCAAGGAAAACCAACACATTCAATCCCAAACTCATTAATCACCCACCCAACCCGAAACCCAATCAAGCCAAATCATTACCCACCCAATCGGCGGCAAGATCATCAAAACCCACCAATGAAGCAAAAAAAACAAGCCGATCAAGATCAAAACCCACTGACCCACACCTACAATCAACCAAAAAACCAGAAAAAAGAAAAAGAAAAAGAAAAAAAAACCAGCAACAGTGAGATTGGAGCTTTTGTGATCGGACTGAGGTGAGATTAGAGCTTTTGTGATTGGAGCTTATGTGATCGGACTGAGGTGAGATCGAACCTTTTGAAGGGATTTGACGTGATCGGAGCTTTTGTGATCAGAGCTTATTTGATCAAACTGAGATGAGATCGGAGCTTTTGTGATTGGACTGAGGTGAGATCGGTGAGATTGAGGAAGAGATAAAACGAGAGAGAGGTGAGAGTGAGAAGTTGAGAGAGTGAGGTGAAGGAGAGAGAAACAAATATTAAAATAATGGATAAACAAGGTACAGTGACCGTGTAAATATACACAATTACTGTAGTTAGTGGATGAATTTGCACAACTTTACATGTTTTTGCACCACTAATGTGGGTTTTTTTTTTGCTCAAATTGTGTAAATTTTGTCACTTTTTGCATTTTAGAAGACTTTAGAAGCACTGGTGTGGATGCTCTTAGAAAGTTTGAATGATGATATGAGGAGTTTTATTTGTTATCTAAAGAACGTTAATTTTATATGTTTAAATTTTTAAAACTTATAATTTATCTAATGAAAAATTCGATGATACATGTCTTTTGTTATCTTTTCATTTTTTTAATTTTCTTAGCAAAACTCGGTTGTTTATTGTTGGAAGATGATGATATTTGTTATCATTCTTAGAAGTTTTTAGAGAGTAGATATATATTGTTTTTAACAAGTAGGTACTAAAAAACTATTATAGTAAATAAATATTTATATGTTAAATAGCTACCCTACTTTGTGGTTGATCAAAATTTTTATACGAATGAAATTAACTTTTTATGACATAAATATCAAAATTCTTAAAATTAATATATCTTTTGATTAATGTAAATCTATACTTTAAAAATTAAATGATTTATATCTATGTTTTATGATATAAATAAAATCTAGAATTGACCTTAAGCATTATTTTATTTTTTCAACAGCACCTGCTGCGCTAACTAGTAATTTGAAATATACCAAGTACCAACGCCTTTATTGTTACGTTTAGAACCCAACACAAGCCAACCTAAAGTTGTTGGTCCGTCAGGTACCAATGTACCATAATAAATGGTAGAAATGGTGATGCATCTTACGAAATGCTATTAAAGACAAAAGGTGTACAGCCTAATTGTCATTTCATAAGGTCAATTGGCTAATTTCATATTTATTTTTATTTTTCTTATTTTTTGTTGCGTGAATGTGTAATAGTACATATAACCATATGACCAAATGAAATGTTTCTAAAAATTAAATTAAATTATATTAAATTTATAGGTGTAATCTTCTGAGTTCAACCTCAAAAGAAGTACCGTCAAAAGAAATACTATGATTCCTAAAATTGTAATGGATAATGTTTATAAATTCATACTCATTCCTCTATATAGCATAAGGATTTGATTTAAAAAACGAAAATTAAAAAAAGTAAGGATTTGATTTACTATAAAGAGTAAAGGGAATTCACTGAAAAATAAAAAAGTAATTGAAAGTGGAAAATGCAAAATCTCCATAAATTCAGGCTGTAAAAAAGTCGCCTGATTACAGTTTACAAGGTTATACATACATATTATATGTGCACAGTTTAATAATAATATACTGTGCCTGAGTGCCCTAAACCTAAAATCAAAACCTGAGCTCCTAACCTAAGATTCAGATACCCTTGAAACCAGGAATTACAAATCTGACTTTAAAAAACAAGTCTGATCTGTAATTTTTAATCAGAAATTCTTGTCCTAACACTAATAATCCTCCAACTTTTTTTAGGCTACCAGCATTGATCGGTCTCCCATCTCCGCCGTGCATACCCAGCAAACCGTGAAGCCATCGTGTCCGTACACGTGGACATTCCCAACGGCGAAAAACCCACAGTTGGCCGGCGATTGTAAAGCACGCGGTCGTAATCGGCGCGTTTCTCAGGGTCTGACAGCGTGGCATAGGCTTCATGGACTTTCATGAACCGATCCCCGGCTGAGGTCTGACCAAGTTGACTGTTAGTTGCAACATCTGGGTGCACAACCCTAGCCAATCTTCTGTATGCAGCCTTAATCTCCTGACACGTGGCACCAGCTTGAATCCCAAGGACCTCGTAGAGTGACGACGTTGTCGTAGCGTGGGACCCAGTGGTCGGCCTCTCCGCCGTTGATGTGCAGCAAGCGGCGGAGATACGAAGCGACGAACGGTTCTTGATGGGCTTTGAGGAGGCGGTGGAGACGGCCTTTGAGGAAGCGAAATGGGCTGAGGAGAAAGAAGTTGATGTGGAAATTGAAATCATGATGAATTTCTTTCTGTTGTGTAAGTTGCTTGACTTGCTGTGGTATTGGAAGTTTCTTTGGTTTTGGTTTGGTTCCGGAGTGGATGAGCTGGGATTTTATAGGGAGGTGAGTTTACCATGGTTAGTATAGGGTGGGTTAACGAATCATACATAGGCTTATCCAGATAACGTGATTGGATCTATCCATGGCTGATGGCTGACTCAGCGAAACGTCGGGGTCCATGTGTCCAGCATCTCTCCGCGTAGATCTATGTCAAAAATAATCTTCTTTTTTCTTTTCTCTCTCTCTTTCTCTCTCTCTCTCTCTCTCTTCAAATAGCATAGTTTTATGAAAAATTTATGAAATTTAACTAAACTTATTTATTTAGTTATATAGCATATTTTTAAAATCCAAACAAGTGTTATAGAACTAAATAAATTTTGCCGAATGCATTTCTCCTAACGCTCTGTTTGTTTCAACATCAACATTTTTTAGAAAATGATTCATTTTTCAAAGAGTATTTTCTAGAAAATTATATCATTTTCCATTGTTTGGTAACGACCTTGAAAATGAGCTTGAGAATATTTTCTGGTGTTTGGTATGCAAATTTTTATTTTTTATATTTCTTGTGTAATTTAAAACATGCGTATTATGTAAACTAACTAATGTAATCAATATTCAAAAAAAAAACCAAAGATGAATTTGGTTTTCATACTAAAATTTTGACAATAGATACAATAAAAATTAGTTGTCAAATTTTCATGATCTCTACTACTCATTTTACTTATATTTATGGACAGGAACGTCCACACACACACACACATTTATATTTATATATATATATATATATATATATATATATATATATTAACCATTTGTCTATATACATAAAATTGACAGGAGAATACATTTTTAATAAATACAAAATAACAATAACTTTTCATTGTCTACTCTTTTTGCTAGTACACTAATTGTCTACAATGGTCAACCAGAAGTTTTTAATATTACTCAAAATTATGTATTTATATATCATCACTACATAATATCTGCATAATGTATCTATCAACAAAAAAGATGATGCTATGTAAAAGTAATTTAGAGCCATATAGGCACTATGTTTAAAATTTTCTTTTTTTACTTCATTCATTTATTCTTTCTTCTTTTTTATTTTTTATATTTTTTTTAGCACTTTTATGTGCAAAAAATAACTTATACATGGAATCCATCAAACCAAAAGTTTCTTAGAGAAAAAAAATAAAATCAAGTTTGAAATTCAAAGTAAAGAATTGAGATTTTAGTAGAGAGGAATAAATAATTACCACTGCAAATATGTTCTCTTTTGCAAGTTGGTAGAGAGGAATGAAATAATTACTGAGCAATGAGGGAAAAAGAATCTACTCAAAGAACTGTGTTATAAAGGGGAAGAGAAATATGGAGAGAGAGTGAGAGAGAGAGATCTATGGAAGAGGAGAGACTAGAGTGAGTGATAGTGAGAGTGTGAGGAAAGAAAAAGAAAAGGGAAAAGAGAAAGAGTGAGAGTGAGAGAGCGTACTGTGAGATAGAGATTTTTTTCTAAAAAATTTTTTTGGAAAACAAGTTATAAAAAACAAGCCTTATTTTTATTAGGATTTTCCATTGATTAAAGATAGTTTTCCGTTGACCAGTTTTTTTTTTGTGCTACCAAACACTAAAAAATGTGGAAAACTATATTTACAAAAAGTTTTCCAGCAAAACAAACAGAGCGTAAATTTTTCTTTAAATATACCATTTGAAAAAATTAATCTATCAAGGACCTTAGGTACTGTTCGTTAAGTACCCCTTTTGAAATTTAGCCACCTATCTTTTTACTTAATAGAGCAAACGTGCGTTAAGTTAACATTCTTTTTCCATATTTTTTTTCTTCTTTTTCTTTTTGGCCGTGTCCTTCAAATCTGAAAGCCGAAGTTAACATCTTTCTTTTTTTTTGTTGCCTTCTCCTTCAGATGTCAGTTAACATCCTTTTTCCATATTTTTTTTCTTCTTGTTCTTTTGGCCGTGTCCTTCAGATATGAAAGCCAAAGTTAGCATCTTTCCTTTTTTTTTTTTTTTTTTGGCCTTCTCCTTCAGATGTCAGTTAACATCCTTTTTCCATATTTTTTTTTTCTTCTGCTTTCTTTGGTCGTGTCCTTCAGATCTGAAAGCCAAAGTTAACATCTTTCCTTCTTTTTTTTTTTTTTGGCCTTCTCCTTTAGATGTGTGAAAATCAGAGTTCATGACCCAGATTTTGAAGATCAACATCCCTCTTATCACACTCTCATACCTCTGGATTTTGAAGAAATCAAGAATTCAAAAGGAGGAAAGGGCTGGCTCGTGTGTTTCGTGTTGTCAATTGAACAATTTGTTGGATGCCAGTCTCTATTTCTTTCTTTGTTCCTCTCTTTTCTGATCTCTCTTGATAATTCTTTTTCCCGATCTAACCTTTAAACAGTCAGAAAGTTGATGGGTTGCTGGCTTTTGATCTCAAAGATTTGAACTTTGGTTTGCAATTTGAACGGCTGGTTGGGCTCGATAGGTGCATGGCTTTGGTGGCTGACAAAGATACTGATCTTAATTCCATATTGGAGTGTGGATTCTAAATAATTACTACATGGGTTAATGATAATTTTTCCAAGAAAAAAGGAGAGAAAGAAGGAAAATTTTGGGTCATGAACTTTGGCTTTCAAATTTGAAGGACACGGCGAAAAAGAAAAAGAAGAAAAAAAATATGGAAAAAGGATGTTAAGGCTTTCAGATCTGAAGGACATGGCGAAAAAGAAAAAGAAGAAAAAAAATATGGATAAAGGATGTTAACTTAATGCACGTTTGCTCCGTTAAGTAAATAGACAGGTGGCTAAATTTTAAAAGGGGTACTTAACAAACAATACCTAAGGTATTGTATCTAAGTTTTGCCCTTTTTATTTATGTTTTTCTTTCTTATTCGGTGTGTAAGATAAATGTGTTAGTTAATGCATTAGTTACCCGAATCTACGAAATGTTTCCTTCAAAGATTCCCATTCCAAAACATCACACAAGCCAAAAAAAAAAAAAGAGGAAATTTTTTTGTTAAATAATTTATTTTAATAAATTATTTGCTAAATTAGCAAAGTAGTTAAATTACTTTGTAAAATAGGATTCCGTGAATGAGAAGTGCTACGTCAACAAGAGTTTCACAACAAATTTTATGTGATAAGTTTTTTTTATTGTTTTTTTTTTTTGGAATATGTGATAAGTTATTATGGTTCTAAATTAAATTCGCCATTAAGATTATTTTTTTGTCCACCAATAATAACTAGAAACAATCTATCATTTATGATTTATTGTAAAAATAGCATTTCTCTTCATGAATTTATACATCCAAAAGACAAGTTTCACATGTGTTATGCTAAATTAACTTGCTAACTACTTTCTCAAAAAAAAAAAAAAGATTGCTAACTAGATAAGTGTCCAAGTATACTATTCTTTTTGAAAGATAAATTTCATTATTTTAGAAGAAACTCACATTTAAGGAAAAATAGATTTGCTCAAAATATGAAACGACAATGATACCATTTCATGCACATTAATCATGTCAACATAGCGGGGTGGATTTATCCCCTGGATAGACAAATTTATGGGATGTTTGGCAAGCTTATTTAAACACATTTTTACACATTTTTTACTCACACGTATATCAAAAATATCTAAACAACATAACTTAAACTACTCTCCCAAACACCCTCTAGTGTTTGAACTCTTCTCTCCAAAAGACAAGTTTAAAATGGCGTTATCTTAGCAAATAATTTATAAAAATAAAATAAAATAATTGGTCAAGGCAAGAATCATAGAGAATTTTACCATCTGTTTGCTTTACTCCCCTTGCACGAAAGTTAGTTTCTTAGAAGATAAGATGTGACAAAGCTCCACCTTCCATCGACTAACCAATAGAATCCTACAATTTATGGTTATACTAAAAGTGATCTTGTAAAGTATCTCAATGGGCCACTCATTCAAAAGAGAATTTGAAAACTTACAAAAAGGAAATCACTTAATTGGAGGGCACTAATATGATGACGACTTAAACTTCTTTGATATTTACATCAAAACCCACTAGGGAAGTGAAAATAAAACCAATAACCTCCTTATTAACGAATATAACAAAATATGTTTCAATAAACATAACAATGTCAAGTCTAGCATTGTAAGATAAACAACATACAAAATAATTAAATGAAATTGATTTCAGTTCAAGACTTGAAAATGCTAGATGGCTATCATTTGAGTGTATCTCCTTATCATGTTAAATATCTAAAAGAAGAAAACAAATGAATCAAGTAGTACATAAATAATTTTGAGCTTGGTCAATAAATAAATAAAAAATCGATTCAATTTAAACATATAATTTAATTTATCAAACTTAGCTCATATTTAAAATAAAATAAATTAAATAATTTAAGCTTTTAATATTCAAACTCAAGTCGGTTTACTTGCAGCCTTACACACAGTAGTTCGACCACTTTGAATTGGAGCTTAGCCGATCCTACGGCTTTACCACGGAAATCGGAGACAGCGGGTCCCAATGCGACGTGACAGTTAACTGTTGGTCAAAAAGACAATGTCTTATCGGATTACGTGGCTGTTTGGATAAAACCTTGTCTCCTGTTTTTGTGAGCACACGGACTACAGTTCATGGATTTGTGGATCTGAGTCTGTGGTTTATACTTCGGACTACGGTTTACGGACTTGTGACATGTTTATTTAATTAATTAAATATTATTATTATTGACTTATTAATGTTATAATTATTAATTATTAGTAATATTTAATTAATTAGGTAAATATGTAATAAGTTTGTGGGGAGTAAAAAGACCCTGATGGAGATGTGGGTCTTTGGGCCATGCTAAGGAAGGCCGACCTGCTATTGGATTTAGAACTTGTTAGTGCTACGGGTCGGCCCATGCGCCGAGGATCCGAGGATCCAGCCGATGGTGAATTTCCCTTCAGACGGACACTGGAGAACCCGAGACTTCATGGTAAAAGTTGGGGAATGACACGGTCAAGACCAATGGTTAAAGGGGGGAACCCTTGAATGTCCTAGAAGCACCCATGTTTGAGAAATACCAAAGGTAAAGGCTGCCACCTCCATATTAAAGACCCTGCACCTACCACCCTGGCCGCATTAATGGGGAAGTGACACCTGAACAGTGGAAGGGAAACTTCTGGTTACTATTCAAAGGCACTGAGAAAAGAAATATCTAGGCTAAAGGGGAGTTGGGGCAACACGTGTACAAAGTATCAAAAAGAGGAGTATTTAAGGAGTAACCTAGAACAGGAATATGGGGTCCCTTCTTTGTAATCTAAAAGAAAAAGAAAAAAAGATAAAGAGATAATATAAGAACAGCTCTCGGCTTACGTCCGAGCAGGTTGATTTACAATATTCATTGTTGTTTTTCAAGTGTTTGCAATCTTTGGCTTGTCATTTAATCCTCAGGCACTTCTAACCTGGGTTTCAAGCCCACACTCTACAAATTCATATTGTTTAAGGCTCATTGGGCCTGAGCTCGTAACTGTTTTTGGGGCCAGGTGCAATTGTGCACTTACAATTGGCGCCGTCTGTGGGAAAATCTAGTCTAGAAGAGGTAGGGATACTATGGCAGGCTTAGGTGCTCACCATGCAGAGTCACAGGGATCACAACCGGAGGATCATTTCGAGCGTCTTGAACGTCGAAGGGATCGTGAGGGAAGCGTCCATACAGAGTACCCAGGCGCTAGCCATACTCATCGTGGGGGTAGCGCCCCCCAAGAGGACGGTTCTAAAACCATGCAGAAGGAGATCAACCGTTTAAAGAGAAAGCTACGCCGCGCCAGACGCAGGCCTTCATCATCCTCACCTAATCCTTCCTCGGAAGAGGATAGGCGAGCTGGCTACAGTTCGAGATCGTGCTCACCTGCCAGCTCAGTGTCCTCCGGTGAGGAGGACGACCGGCCAGCTCGCAGATGCAAGAATCTTCCTTCTAGGGGCTTAGGCAACGACGCTATGAGTAGGGCGTTACACCAACTCTCCAAATCTTCGTTTTCACGGAGGATTGAGAGGGGGAGGCTTCCCAGGAGGTTCACCCAGCCCACCTTTACCATCTACAATGGCCGGACTGATCCGGTGGAGCACGTGAGTCACTTCAACCAGAGGATGGCAGTGCACTCTCACAACGAGACTCTGATGTGTAAAGTTTTCCCCTCCAGCTTGGGACCTGTGGCTATGAGATGGTTCAACGGTCTCAAATCGGGGTCTGTAGGCTCATTCGGGGAGCTAACTAGGGCATTCGCTTCGCGGTTCATTACGTGTAGTAGAGTCCCTCGGCCATTGGACTCCCTACTATCCATGGTCATGAAGGAAGGGGAGACGCTGAAAGCATACTCCGACCGATACTGGGAAATGTTTAATGAAATAGATGGTGATTTTGATGAAGTGGCGCTTAATACCTTTAAGGTAGGTCTTCCTACTGACCACGACCTAAGAAAGTCTTTAACGAAAAAGCCCGTCCGCAGCGTACGCCGCCTTATGGATCGTATTGATGAGTACAAAATGGTAGAGGAAGACCAGCAGCAAGGGAAGGGAAAGAAGAAGGTTATCCCGCAGGAGAGAAGGGATTTCAGGTCGGACAGATATCACAACAACAAGCCGAGGAGGGATTACTTCGGGCAATCCGGCTCGGCAGCACCTCAGGCTGTAAATACTGTGTTCCGAGAACCAGTGCATCAGTTACTAGCGAAAGTTCGTAAAGAGTCCTTCTTCAGATGGCCCAGCAAGATGGCAGAGGACCCTGCGAAAAGAAATCAAAACCTCTTTTGTCAGTACCATCAGGATGTGAGCCACACTACCGAGAACTGTCAGACCCTGTGGAACCATCTGGAGCAGCTCGTCAGTGAGGGAAAGTTGAAGCAGCACTTGTGTCAGCCCGCTGGGCAGGTCAGTCAAGTTGGCTCAAACAACCAGAGGAACAATTCATCTCGGCCAGCATTGGGAACAATTAATGTTATCTTCGCTGCACCTGGTAGGACCGGCTCAGGTCCCACTAGGGTGATGGCGGTTTTCCATCCTCAGGCCGAGGATGTGGGTAGCAGGCCGAAGAGGTTGAAGGGCACTTTGCCCGTTTTAGGTTTCTCCGAGGAGGATAAGGTAGGGACAATCCAGCCCCATGACGATGCTCTTGTGGTCACCCTCAGGATAGGGAACTATGATATGAGAAGGGTGATGATAGACCAGGGCAGCGGTGCAGATATCATGTACCTTGATCTATTCAAGGGGTTAAGGTTGAAGTTGGAAGATCTTACTCCTTATGATTCGCCGCTTATAAGTTTTGAAGGAGAGCCGTTGTGCCGAAAGGACAGATTCGTTTGCCCGTTCAATCCGGCTCAGAAACGGTTGAGGTGGACTTTATTGTGGTTGACGCGTACTCTCCATATACAGCCATCCTTGCCAGGCCATGGCTGCACGCTTTTGGAGCTGTCTCCTCTACCTTGCATGTTAAGGTTAAATTTCCCTCGGGGGAATGTGTTGAAGAGGTCCTCGGCAGCCAATCGGTGGCCAGGCAATCCATATCGGCTGCTGTCCTGCATCAGACGGAAGCCAAATCTTCGGCTCTGATCACCAAAGGCTTATAGCAATTAACTGCTCCTGGTTCATCTGGGATGGTGACAGGAGAGGAGACACATTGTGAGGAGTTAGAGAAGTTTCCAGTAGTCGATGACCCAGAGAGATTCTTCCAGGTCGGTGTACTTTTGCCACACCAAGAGAAGATGGAATTGTTAGAATTCTTGAAGGACAATGTTGATGTTTTTGCGTGGGATCCTTATGAAGCTCCAGGCGTTGATCCGAGCTTCATTTGTCATCACTTAAATGTCAACCCAGCTATCGTTCCGAGAAGGCAGCCACCTCGGCGATCTTCCAGAGAATATTCCGAGGCTGTGAAGGAAGAGGTTCTTAAACTTAAGAGGGCTGGGGCTATCAAAGAGGTTTTCTACCCCGAGTGGTTGGCCCATACGGTTGTTGTTAAAAAGAAGAATGGAACGTGGAGGGTATGTGTGGACTTTACCGATCTGAACAAGGCCTGTCCCAAAGATTCGTTCCCAATGCTGCGTATTGATCAACTGGTGGACGCCACCGTCGGACATCCCAGGATGAGTTTTCTGGACGCTTTCCAAGGTTACCACCAGATTCCCTTGGCATTGGAGGACCAAGAGAAGACTGCCTTCATTACCCCGACCGGGAATTATCATTATAAGGTCATGCCATTTGGTTTGAAAAATGCTGGGGCTACTTACCAAAGAATGATGACCAGGATGTTCGAACAGCAGTTGGGGAAGACTATTGAGGTGTATGTAGACGATATGGTGGTGAAGAGCAAAACGATACCTTCACACGTGAGAGACCTAGCTGACACCTTTCAGGTGTTACGAAAGTATAAACTGCGCCTTAACGCCTTAAAATGCTCGTTCGGCGTTGGGTCTGGAAAATTCTTGGGGTACATGATCACTCATAGAGGCATAGAGGTAAACCCAACATAGGTTAAGGCTATTCAGAACTTGCAGCCTCCTCGGAACCCAAAAGAAGTCCAGAAATTAACCGGAATGATTGCCGCCTTGAACAGATTTATATCTCGGTCGGCTGACCGATGTCATCCTTTCTTTCAGTTGTTGAACAAATGGAAAGGGTTCCAATGGACCGAGGACTGCGCGTTAGCCTTCCAACAACTCAAGCAATATCTTTCTCGGCCGCCCATTTTGTCTCGTCCCGAGGCGGACGAGGTCTTATTTGCTTATCTGGCAGTGGCTGTCCATGCGGTCAGCCTGGTCCTTATAAGGAACGATGACGGGGTCCAAAGGCCGGTATACTACGTTAGCAAATCTTTAAACGAAGCCGAGGGGCGTTATCTACCCTTGGAGAAAGCACTTTTGGCCGTGGTTCATGCCACGCGAAAGCTTCCCCATTATTTTCAGTCTCACACAGTGGTTGTTCTGACCCAATTGCCCCTTAAGGCAGTGCTGCGTAGCGCCGACTACTCAGGAAGGGTAGCAAAGTGGGGAACCATCCTGGGAGCTTTTGATGTTAAATACAAGCCTTGCACCTCGGTGAAGGGCCAGGTCCTCGCTGACTTGGTGGCAGAGTTTGCTGAACCATTGCTAGAAGAAGCTCGAAAAGAAGCACACATGGATGCAAAATCAGTTGGAGTGATCACGGCCGCAGTGCCTTCGGCTTGGAAAGTGTATGTGGATGGGGCTGCTAATCAGAGAGGGTCTGGTGTTGGACTTGTTCTAATGTCCCCTGAAGGAATTGTCTTCGAAAAATCTTTAAGATTAGCATTCTCAACTACTA
Source organism: Castanea sativa (assembly GCF_040712315.1). Taxonomy (NCBI): domain Eukaryota; kingdom Viridiplantae; phylum Streptophyta; class Magnoliopsida; order Fagales; family Fagaceae; genus Castanea; species Castanea sativa. The sequence continues at coordinate 11,727,767 of NC_134013.1, read as the reverse complement.
ACAATGAGGCCGAGTATGAGGCAGTCTTGGTAGGCATGCAGATGGTACGTAGAATGGGTGGAAGGGAAGTCCATGTGTTCTCGGACTCTCAGTTAGTGGTCGGCCAAGTCATGGGGACCATGGAGGCTAGAGACCCCAGAATGCAGGAATATTTGGTCCAGGTCAAACGTCAACAAGCTGAATTTGACTCCTTTTCCTTAGTTCACATTCCTAGGAGTGGAAACACCCATGCAGATTCTTTGGCCACATTGGCAACATCTTCGGCTCAGGGTTTGCCCAGGATTATCCTTGTGGAGGATTTGCTAAAGCCAACTCTTACCCCCATCAATGTGGCTCGCATCCATCTAGTAAGGCCTGGACCTAGTTGGATTGACCCCGTCGTGTCTTTTCTTAAGAATGACATCCTTCCCGAGGACAAATCGGAAGCAGATAAGATACGTCGAAAGGCGTCACGCTTCTGGTTGTCCGAGGATCAGAAACTGTATAAACGATCCTTTTCAGGACCGTATTTGCTGTGTGTACACCCTGACTCAACGGAAGCACTTCTGGAAGAACTGCATGAAGGAATTTGTGGCAGCCACACTGGGGGAAGGTCCTTGGCCCACAGAGCTCTGACTCAGGGTTATTGGTGGCCCAATATGCAAAGGGAGGCTCAAGACTACGCCAGGAAATGTGATCAATGCCAGAGGTTCGCCCCTAACATCCATCAACCTGGAGGAGTTCTTAACCCCCTCTCCAGTCCTTGGCCCTTCGCACAGTGGGGATTGGACATAGTGGGGCCGTTTTCGAGGGCAGCAGGTAACAAAAGATGGCTGCTTGTAGGAACGGATTATTTTACTAAATGGGTCGAGGCGGAGCCCTTGGCAAACATTAGAGATGTTGATTCCAAGAAGTTTGTGTGGAAGAACATCGTCACCAGATTTGGAATACCACATACACTTATATCAGATAATGGAGTTCAATTTGACAGCAAAGCTTTCAGGAAGTATTGCGGTGACATGGGTATCGTAAATAGGTACTCCACCCCATATTATCCTCAGGGAAATGGGCAAGCCGAGGCTGTTAACAAGGTCATAGTCGGTGGGCTTAAGAAAAGGTTGGACGATGTGAAAGGCAAATGGGTAGAAGAGCTCCCTCATGTCCTGTGGACGTATCGGACTACACCGCGCAGGTCCACTGGAGAAACGCCATTCTCCATGACTTATGGGGCCGAGGCGGTGATACCTTTGGAATATGGTTTCCCCACCCTAAAGACAAGCTCTTTTAGCCCGGAGAATAACAAGGGACTCCTGGAGAAAGGTCTTGATTTACTTGAGGAACGGCGCGAGGCAGCTATGGTCCAAATGGCTTATTATCAACAGAAGCTAAAACGGGGATATGATGCCCATGTGAAGCTAAGGCCGCTTGCACCTGGTGATCTTGTACTCAGAAAAGTCGTAGGGACTTCTAAGAACCCAGCTTGGGGTAAGCTAGGACCCAACTGGGAAGGCCCCTATCGCATTGTTTCAGTAGCCGGCATAGGGTCATATCGGCTAGCTGACCTAGATGAAAAAATTGTACCACGCCCATGGAATGTAAACAATCTTAGAAGGTATTATTATTAATAAAATGTGCTTTTGTCAGTGAACATTTTAAAGTTATGAGTATCTTTAACATTAGAAGCTACTGTTCTTAAGAATCAAACAGAAACTTGGTTAAGTGTAGTCCTCGGACCACAAACCTTGTGGAAATTGATGTCTTGTCATTTGTTAAACAGAACCTTAGTTATGCCGGGTCCTCAGACCTCCTACTTTGGGAAAATTAACATTAGAAGCTACTGTTCTTAAGAATCAAACAGAAACTTGGTTAAGTGTAGTCCTCGGACCACAAACCTTGTGAAAATTGATGTCTTGTCATTTGTTAAACAGAACCTTAGTTATGCCGGGTCCTCGGACCTCCTACTTTGGAAAAATTAACATTTGAAGTTATTGTTCTTAAGAATCAAACAGAAACTTGGTTAAGTGTAGTCCTCGGATCACAAACCTTGTGAAAATTGATGTCTTGTCAATTGTTAAACAGAACCTTAGTTATGCCGGGTCCTCAGACCTCCTACTTTGGGAAAATTAACATTTGAAGTTATTATTCTTAAGAATCAAACATAAACTCGGTTAAGTGTAGTCCTCGGACCACAAACCTTGTGGAAATTGATGTCTTGTCATTTGTTAAACAAAACCTTAGTTATGCCGGGTCCTCGGACCTCCTACTTTGGGGAAATTAACATTTGAAGTTACTGATCTAAATAATCAAACAGCAACTTGGTTAAGTCTTGTTCTCGGACTGCAAACTTGATTAAAGTTAATTTGTTATTGCGTCTGGAAATTAATGCCTTACTATTTGTTAGATCGGATCTTAAAGTTCCATATCTTTAAGTGTTATGTAAATTTATGTAAGGAATGGTTCTTGGATCTTACATACTACTAAAAACAAAACCACACATTATAAGGGTTTAACCATTATATGAGGTCTTTCTTTTTTATCAAGGCATTGTTTAAAATATCTCAACCATATCATCTGCTGTTAAGTTTTTAATACTAAAACATGCGAATGACTGCGTGGAGGTTATGATTGTGTAATACTTGGAGTTAGACTTGTTTGTCCTGTCCCTTTTTGACTATATACTGTTGGCAATCTTTATGACAAATACAAAAAGAATAAAGTAAGATGGATGCAACATAAGTGAGAATTAAATGAAATTGTTCTTCATTAATCATTCGAATATACATTACATATTTAATTCAAATATGGAAAAAGAGAAGTCCTAAGCTAGGTCCTAAGCTTTTGGAGGGGGATCTTGCTGAGAGGTACTGGTGGCCTCGGTCTTTCTCAACTCCAGCTCAAAGGGAGTCAGGACTTGCTTTCCTTTGTCTGCTGTCTTCGTTGGAAGGACGTTGGGTTCCACTTTCTGGCTCAAGTCCTTCTCTGCATCCCCGCCTCCTTCCTTCTCTTTGTTGGAACCTGAAGGTTCTGTAGGATCTGGAATTAGCTGTGGGACCATCGGAGGCAGAGCAGGGAGAGTTGACTCAGGGGTAGGAGTGGCAGCAGGAGCCTCTTCAATCTCCTGTATCTCCAGGGGAAGCCAAACGTTCTCGGATTTCCTCAGATCCGAGGATAGAGGAACTCCGGCTACGTTTAGGGCTTCCCCCTAGACTTTCTGACAGTACTCCCGGCACAAAGCCGCGAAGGCCTCTGTCAGCTGCTCCTCGGTGGTTGCTACCCCTGCCTCATAGCTCGTCTGCTTGGCAGCCTGTAAAGAGTGTTGGAATGAGCTGGCTTCTTCCTTCATCAGCGCAAGTTCCTTTTCCAAATCCGAGCGTTCCCTTTGGGCTTGGGAGAGCTCATCATCTTTTTCGCGAAGGAGCTTGCGCTGCCCTTCTATCTGGGACTTCATGGTCTTCAGATTCGCCTCAGCCCCATTCTTCTCTCTCTTTAGGTCAGCCACCTCCGAGGTAAGCTTCTCATTTTTAGCAAGGGCTGTGCCCAAGGACTTCTCAGTCTCCAGCCTGACTTCGAACTCAGTTCTGGCCTTCTTCCGAGTATCTTCTATAAATTTCTCGGCTACGAAGACTTCTTGAATGGCCTGCAATAAAGTGCGAGGAAGTCAGATATAGCAAGGCACTTATGAATAATTTGATATTGTTAAAAATTGGAATCTTCCTAAAGGGGTTAAACTTACCAGCGCTAAGTCCCTTTTTAAAGAGAGGAATAGTTGTGGCTGGCTCATTTTCTCCAAGGTTTCCATGTCCTTGGGCAGCAGAAGGGGGCGCTCAAACACTTCGGCCAAGTGGTGGGCATGGCCTTGTTGAACCGCCCTTATACTGGATTGGCAGGAGATGGGTGCACCATCCAGCCTTAAGTCAGGGGACTAGGTGGTCGGTGCTCGGCGCACTTCTGCCTCGTCCCTGATCTCCCCGCTTTCAACTGAATGGGCCCTACCCTTGCTTTTGTCCAGCTTCTGCTGCTGAACCGGTGGAAGTTGTTGTCATGGTTTTTTAGGGTCCTTGCTGATCGTCCCCTCGGCCTCCCCCTTTCTCTTCTTTTTGGGGTCCTCGGCTGGAAGTTTCGGCTCGGCTGGAGGAGGGGGAGGTGGCAAAGATGGAAGAGCTTGGGTTGCCCCCGTCTTTTTCTCAACAACCTTCGCAGCTCTATTGGTCAGGAGACCCTTCATCCTGTCCATTTCCTCCTCGGATTCGTCCTCTGGTTGGGCAACGATCAATCCTGCAATTCCAGAGGCCTCAGTGGCTTCTTCTTCCTCGTCAGAGAGTACGACGAACTGGCTCCCTCGAGGTCTTTCGGTGTCTTCAAGTTGGAATTGATCTATCTCTTCGTCTAGTGTATGTGAAGAAGACACCTGTTCTTCTGGAACAACAGTTGCCTGAGAGTGCACGGCGAGGGGAATTGCCGCTATGGGCTGGTTGTACAAAACGGTGTGAGGGGCGTCAGGGAGCTCGTGGTCGTCCAAAAGGTGGGGTCAAGCTACGTTTATTCTCCTTCGTCTTCGGCCACCTGCGATTATGGCGTTTTCTATCTCCTGGAAGTCCGAAGAGATGGGAGTGTACCCCAGGATCAGATGAGCAGCTCTAAGTTGTAAGTCCTCGCTGATAAACACCTCAGAGCGAAGCACTCGGTTTAGATCGGCAACGCTGCAGTGGCTCAAGCGTGGACGCACGTGTTGCTTATCTGTAAAGAAAGACGTGAAAGTAAACAACATGGTCAGATTCACATAGCAAGTGATAAAGTTAAACAAATGTAAATACATGTTAGTGTGCATGTTTGTGAGTATTAAGGGAAGTTGTGAGTTGGGGAGGTTAATCCTAAGGTGTCGCACCTGGATTTCCCCACTCAACTGGGCAGTGGAGGCCGTCGTGCCAGTTCCCAGAGACGATCAGGTAGTCATCCTTCATGCCTTTGTTGGATTTGGGCAGACAGGAGATTAGCCTAACGACGCTGGAGCGGGATTTAATGTAGTAACCTACGTTGGAGAGTTTATGGGATTCGTACAGAAAGACGACATCGTGCCAGGTGAGGTTTAGACCCATTTGCTCGTTTAAAGTATCGACGCTACCCAAAACTCTAAAAACGTTTGGGAGGCACTGGTCGGGACACAACCGGTGGTTGCGAAGGTACTCCCTAGTTACAGGTTTCATTGGGAGGGTCATCCCACCCTCTATAAAGGCTATCATCGGGATGATAACCTCTCCCTCTTTTCTAGAACCAGCCACGGCTTCTGCCGGGCAATATTTTAAACCTATATCGCCGGGAATGTTATACTTGGCTCTGAAGCCTTCCATTCCGGCGGCGGTATCAACTAGACACTTAAACCTACCCATCAGAAAAGAACGAAAGGCTAAACTCTAAAGGGGAAAATATCTACGAGGACAGTCGAGGACTCTATCCGAGGAGAAAAGGTTAAGAATAGAGAGAGCAAGAACTTACAAAGTTGAAGGTGTGCAAATTTCCACGATTTTCTGCAGGCAAAGTATGATTGCTGATGTTTTGATGGGATTAGCCCCTGGGGAATTAAATGAAGGCGCAGGTTCCCGAAGCGTCACAATGTGCGGAAAAGCGGCCTCGAAATTACATTCGTCCCGCCCAAATTTTCGTGGAGTAACGAGGACCGTTGGATACCCATCTCGCCGTTGAACGTGGGGGACAAAGTGTAGCTTACAGCAATAAATGCGCGCGTTTTTGAAAATAAAACCGCCAAGTGGCATCTTCTGGGACGCGAAACGATTTCCACACGCGTAGTCACTCACAAAGTGTGTGGAGTAGGTTCTCGTCAGATCAAAACCCTATTTTTCTCCTCGGACGTTGAAAATTAGAGTTTTGAGGGGCTATTGTGGGGAGTAAAAAGACCCTGATGGGGATGTGGGCCTTTGGGCCATGCTAAGGAAGGCCGACCTGCTCTTGGGTTTAGAACTTGTTAGTGCTACGGGTCGGCCCATGCGCCGAGGATCCGAGGATCCAGCCGAGGGTGAATTTCCCTTCGGACGGACACTGGAGAACCCGGGACTTCATGGTAAAAGTTGGAGAATGACACGGTCAAGACCAATGGTTAAAGGGGGGGAACCCTTGAATGTCCTAGAAGCACCGATGTTTGAGAAATACCAAAGGTAAAGGCTGCCACCTCCACATTAAAGACCCTGCACCTACCACCCTGGCCGCATTAATGGGGAAGTGACACCTGAACAGTGGAAGGGAAACTTCTGGTTACTATTCAAAGGCACTGAGAAAAGAAATATCTAGGCTAAGGGGGAGTTGGGGCAACACGTGTACAAAGTATCAAAAAGAGGAGTATTTAAGGAGTAACCTAGAACAGGAATATGGGGTCCCTTCTTTGTAATCTAAAAGAAAAAGAAAAAAAGATAAAGAGATAATATAAGAACAGCTCTCGGCTTACGTCCGAGCAGGTTGATTTACAATATTCCTTGTTGTTTTTCAAGTGTTTGCAATCTTTGGCTTGTCATTTAATCCTCAGGCACTTCTAACCTGGGTTTCAAGCCCACACTCTACAAATTCATATTGTTTAAGGCTCATTGGGCCTGAGCCCGTAACTGTTCTTGAGGCCAGGTGCAATTGTGCACTTACAAAGTTTTTATTCGTAAAATATAGAGTGAAGTAAAAAAAATGAGACAAAAAATTTGGACGCTATACTTCATATATTTTAGTTTATACAGTGTTAAAAGAAATACAGTGTATCCTAAAATGGTAATGGATAATATTTATAAACTCACACTCATTTATAGATTATAGAAAAAGGAAAAAAAAAGAAGGACTTTTATGTTTTTAAAGAAACCTCCATGTATTCTATTGGTTTAATAACTAATTTCACTTTTTATGAAAAAAATAAAAAGGGTGGTGTCAATGGGCACATTAAGTGTCCCTTAACCACAGTTTTTTGCAATTTTTTATAGCATTTATTTACTTTTTACAACTTTTTAATATTTTTTTGTTCCTTTTGGTAACATTTTTAATAATTTTGTCATTTTTATTAATGCAACCTATGAAGAGAAATTTTAACAAACAAGTGCGGTAATCGTTAACTTTACCCAAATAAAAAATAACTATATTTTGTCACTTTTTTAATTTCTTATAAATTTTTTTAAAATAAATAATTAATGTATAATTAAGCATATCTTAACAGGACCATAATCTATATACTAATAAGAAACTGACTTGAAAACAAAAATTAATTAGTGAATTAAAAAGTAAGGATTTGATTTACCATAAAGAGTAAAGGGAATTCTCGGAAAGTGGAAAAAGCAAAATCTCCATAAATTCAGGCTGTAAAAAAGTCGCCTGATTACAGATTACAAGGTTATATACGCACATATTATATGTGCACAGTTTACTAATACACTGGGCTTGAGTACCCTAAAGTCAAAGCCTGGGCTCCAAGACAAGAAGATACCCTTGAAACCAGGAATTACATTCAATTTAACTAAAACACCAAAGTCTGATCTGTAATTTTTGTCCTAAGTACTAAAAAATCTTCATGCTTTTTTAGGCTACCAGCATTGATCTGTCTCCCATTTCCGGCGCGTATACCCAGCAAATCGCGAAGCCATCGTGTCCGTACACGTGGACATTCCCAGCGACGAAAAACTCACAGTAGGCCGGCGGCTGTAAAGCACGCGATCGTAATCGGCGCGTTTCTCAGGGTCTGACAGCGTGGCATAGGCTTCATGGACCTTCATGAACTGATCCCCAGCTGAGGTCTGACCCCTTTGACCGTTAGCTGCAACATCTGGATGCACAACCCTAGCCAATCTTCTGTACGCAGCTTTAATCTCCTGACACGTGGCACCAGCTTGAACCCCAAGGACCTCGTAGAGTGACGATGTTGGAGCTGTGTGGGACCCAGTAGTCGGCCTCTCCGCCGTTGATGTGCAAGCCGCGGAGATACGAAGTGATGAACGGCTCTTGATGGAGTTTGGGGAAACCTTTGGGGAAACGAAATGGGCTCTGGAAAATGAAGTTGATGTGGAAATTGAAATCATGATGAATTCTCTTTCTGTTTTGTAAAGTTGGATTTTGCTGTGGTTTTGGAAGCTTGGAACCTTTAATGATGGCTTGGGAGTGGACGAGTTGGGATTTTATAGAGAGGTGGGAATTGGGTTTACCATGGTTAGTATAGGGTGGGTTCACGAATCAAACGTATATAGGCTTATCCATGTAACGTGATTGGAATCATTGGATCTATCCTAAAGCTGACTCAGCGAACCGTCGGTGTCCGAGAATCCAGCATCTCTCCGCGTTTATCTACGACAAAAGTTTTTATTGTCTACCTTTTCTTTTCTTTTTCTTTTTTTTGTTGAGAATCACCTTTTCTTTTCATTTTGGTGTGTAAAAAGATAAATGTGTAGTTAATGCATTGTTTACCCCGAATTTACAAAATTTGTCCTCTATAAGATTCCCCAAGGATCTTGAATCCCAAGACATCTCTCAGCCAAGTGGGGAGCTAGGAATTTAAGTCAGGGCAAAGATTAAAAGGGAAGATTAAAAGTAAAAAAAATGAATCTAAAAAAATTTATCAATACTAATAATAAAACATATAAACAACTATATCCTAATGTAATTACTATATAGAATCTAATATAAAATCATGATTTTAAAAATTGATATGGTAAAAGAACCGAAAAAGAGATTGGTGGAGATATTTTTTTAACAAATCTAGTGGAGCACTTGTGGCAATAATATAATGACATGTAGGATCATTTAATGTTAATATGAATTGCCATGTTCCCAACATTTGTACAATACTTTTACAATAAATCATGTGTGGTAAGTTGTTATTGATTTTAATTTGAACACATCACTTAAATTATTTTTTTTCACTAGTATTTTTTTACAAATCTAGTGGAGCACTTGTAGCAATAATATAATGACTTGTAGAATCATCTAATGTTAACATGAAGGGTCGCGTTCTCAACATTTATACAATACTTTCACAACAAATCATGTGTGGTAAGTTGTTATTAATTTTAATTCGGACACACCACTTAAATTTTTTTTTTTTTTTAGTATTAGCTAGTAACAACCCTACACTTAAAATTTATTGTAAAAATATTGTGAAAATATTGTGGTAGCATTTCTTAATTTTAATTTCTTATCTTTCATTTTATTTTTCCCTTATCTCTTTTTTCTTCATCCACGCATTTCTTTATTATTTTTTCCTCTTTTTTTCTCCTCCACAAACGTATTATTTCCCTTCTCTCTATCTTCACTTTTGACTTTTCTTTTTACTTTTCTCCTCTACCAGACTACCACTTTGTCCACTCCATATTCCAAAACATACCAATGTACTATATAATATGTAAAAAAAATTGAAAGTTTAGGTGCCCCTCCCTCCGCCCCTGCCTCAAGCAAACAAAAATGGGACCCATTTTGTCCCATTTTTGTTAAATAATTTATTTTAAAAAATTACTAATTTGACGATGATGTAAAATTTATTGCAAAATAGTTTAGCAAGCGAAAGAGAAATGTTTTTAAATATAAGATAAAATTTATACTCTAACATAATCTAAAGTATATATGTGTGTGAAATTCTATCTTAGAGACTTAAACCCCGACTCTTCCCTCCACACCCCACAAACACTTATACTTGTGGAGTGACTATCACACCAAGGGTAATGGTGGTAAAGAAAAATGTTATATCAACAACATTTTTACAATAAATTGTAAGCGTTAAATTGTTATTTGTTCTAAATTGAACTTATAGTTGAAATTATAATTTTTATCTACCAATAACTACTAGTAACAATTTGTCATTAAATATTTGTTGTGAATTTTTTTTTTTTTTTTAGAAGCTGTTGTGAAAAATATTTAATGACATAGTATTTCTCTTCATTAATTTATATATCCAAAAAGATTAGTTTAACATATGCTATACTAAATCAACATAAACTATATATGTGTCAAAGTATACTAGTTTTGTTGAAATGTAAATCATTATTGGGTAGTGTTAATGGACACCATAAGGTGACATGTCAAGGAATTGCTTTGTGTCGTATTTTTTGCTTTATATCTAATTTTTAACCAGCTTTATAAAGTGTGGTATTAATGGAGCTAATTTTCTAAGTTTTATTTATTACTTCAACGGTGTTTTTAACCACTTTCTTTAACTCATGCTAGTTTTTTTTTGTAAATTATTAATTGGATCTCACAATAACTCATCCTTAAAAAGCATTTTATAATGCCTTTTAGCATTTCTCTCCATTATTTGAGAGGAAACTCTTATTTAAGCAAATAAAAATTCACTCAAAGTCCACAACGCCATGTCACATTACTCATTTCAACATAGCCGGGTGGAATTATCTCTTAGAGAGACAAGTTTTAGTGTTTCAACTCGTCTCTCCATAAGACAAGTATAAAAAAGATGTATTTCGCTAGTTAATTAAGTTTAAAATAGGGTTATTTAAACAAATAATTTTTTAAATGATTTTAAAAAAAAAATTAAGGCAAGAATGATTGATAATTTGATGATTTGTTTGCTTTACTACCTTGCACGATAGTTAGGATGAAGATCCACCTTCCATCAATTAATTAATAGGGCAGTGGTACTACCATTTATGGTTAATATTAAAAGTGATAATGCAATGTATCTTAGTGGACCACTTGTACAAAAGAGAGTTTTAAAAACCTACAAAGTGATAATGACTACCATTAGAGTCTTCTCCTTATAACGTTAAATATATAAAAGAAAAGAACAAATAAATCACTTGATCGAGCTTGGTCAATAAAAAAATTAATAATTTTAAACATATTATTAAATTAATTTTACTAATGTATGTTGTGGGTATCCAAGGACCGAGGATGAAAATTAAGAGTTAAGGTGTGGAGTGACGATGCCACGGGCTCGAAGATGGGTGTTGCTCGGGGAGGTGAGAAGATAAGTCAAGAGGACTCTGAGGTGTACCAAGTGGAAATTAGAGATCACGGGAGAAGTTTCTAGTTTGGGGTAGCTTATAGTCTCCACATTGAATGCTCTGCATCTAATCTCCTGGCTGCATTAAATTATAGACAACAGTTTTATCAGCTGCATTGATGAGGAAGTGACCTAAACAGTGCAAGTTACAGCTAAGCAAACTCCTTTCACCACCTTCTTCAAATGGAGAAAGAGACAAGTGTCATGAGGAGAGGCTAGCTAGAAATGGATGAATGGTATATAAGGTTGGTCAAGATGTGAAGTAAGGGAGAGTATATAAGAAAAAGAAGGTTTTCAAAGAAAATGATTTGGACAAAAAATAAAGATCATTACAAAAAGATCATTGAGAGAAATAACATGAATAGTACATTTATCTGTGTAATTTTGGCCTTCTCGGGCAAGCTTGTATTAATACACTGACCTACATATTTTACACAACGAGGACTTCCAACCTCATTCTCATCCTTAGGCTAAGCACTCTCTTGTTGTTTGATTCCCTCTCTGACAAATTTATTGATCTGGGCCTAAGTTGAACCCTATAAGCTCACTATTCTAAGTGGGCTTGGACTGACAGAATCTTTAGTCTTTACATATGCCTTTATGACATATGTTAGAAAACCATTTTATGAAATTTTTGTTATGGAAAAATGAAAAAGTAATTACCTTTTGGACAAAATTTAGCTACGAAAGTAGTTGTAACCTTAGGTTATAACCTTTCTTAATAAAAATAAACATTAATATATATTTTATAAATCTAACTATTAAATTTCATGTTCTTTATGCTTTTAATGCAAATGTCAAATTTTGTGTCAATCAGATATTATTTACTATATGATCTATAAACTTATATTTTATACATAATTTTAAACTACAAAAATTTGTAATTTAAATAATTTATTGATGAGTTTGGCTTACCTCCTGTACTTTTTTAACTGTAGGCATTTTTTTTAATTTTAAATACACAATAATAAGTGTTAGTGAGTTTTAATCTCCACATTTTATTTAATTAATGGGTGATGTGACAATTTCTTATTAAAACAAAATAAAATTCCAGTTAAAAAATACTGGAGGTAAGACAAACCCTTTATTAATGACGTAGCTATTGAATTTTAATTTTTTATAAATTTTGCAAGTATTGAAAATATAAGAAGAAAATATAATTCAATGCTGGATTTGTCAAAATTTACTTTCAATAAAAATTTTTTGAGTAAAGTTATAGTTTTAAATTACAACCAATTTTGTAGTTAAATTTTGTCTTAGACTTTTTTGACAATTTCTTCAATTTTCTATAAAATTTTTATAAAATAAATAATTAAGAGCATTACTATCAGGTGTGTCAAATGTCAAATATTTGGCATTTGGCACACCAAACACAAAAAAAAACCCCTCTCATGAGGTGTTCTAAATTCTAAACATTTTGGCGTGGATGAATAGTACAATTCTAAATATACAACTGTACGGATAGAAATGCTAAAACTTTTTAATATTTGTTTATTCTACTTTTCGCTCTCTCCTCTCAACGTGACCATCTGATTCACTCTTTTAGCGTCTGATTCACTCTCTTAGCCTCTCTTCCTTTCCATCAATCCTCCCAATCGGACAGTGACAATTAAGAACCCAATCCACGCCAGCATCCAATCAAGCTCTGCAACCGTCCTCCCTGCTCATCCCCTAAAGTCTGATCTCACCCCCTAATCTAACGCCGATCTTTCCTCTGAAGTTGTTGCCGATTACTCCTTTGGTCTTACTAGCGTCATTGCCGATCTCAGTCTCAACATCGCTGCTAGTCTCACCAAGCCGCCGTTGGACCTTGACAAGATCAAGAACCTAATCCACGCTAGCATCCAATCAAGCTCCGCCACCGTCCTCCTTGATCATCCCCTAAAGTCCAATCTTGCTTCCAATCTCACCATCGATCTCTCCTCTAAACTCGTCGCCAATTACTCCTCTGGTCGCACCAACCCCGCCACCAATCTCAATCTCAACATCGTTGATCTCAGGGGCTGATATTGGCTGTGGTGTTTTTTTTGTTTTTTTGGTAGTAGTAGTGGTTGATATTGGTGGTTAGTGGTTGATTTTTTGTGTAGTGGCTGTTGGTTGAGTTGCGGTGGGGTGATATGTGGGTGGTGGGGTTTTAATGTGTAAGAGTTTTTTAAGATTGTTTTAGGGCCCGTTTGGATAGAATTTATTACTGAAAACTGAAAATATTGTAGTAAAATAAATTTTAAATGTGTGAATAGTACTGCGAGACCCATTTTTAATAAAAAATTACTAAAAAATTACGTAAACAGTGCTCGCATAGTGTGCGCACTGCGCGTTTTGTCCCCCTTCTGCAGTAGAAACGAAAAAAAAAAACTCAAAACGCAACAATAATTTGTATCCAAACGGATTCTTAATGTGTTGTATATATTATTTTAATATATTAAAGGAAACTTTTCAAAAAAAAAATGTCAAAAGAAAGAATAGAATATCTGATGTATGATAAATTGTAAAGTCGTGTGTTAAAATAGAAAAAGTAAATTTTTATTTGTAAAAATGGCATTTGGGATCCAACGATGTAAGAATTAACATTATCTTAATTAAATTTATTAATAACGTAAAATAAAATAAAAAATCTTAAAATTTTAATTGTCAAACTTGAGTCGGTTGATCGGTTTACTTGCAGCCTTACACTGTTTACACACAGTAATTCGACCACTTTGAATTGGAGCTTAGCTGATCCTACGGGCTTTACCAGCAGTTACCACGGAATCCGGAGACACAGGGTCACATCGCGATGTGACCCTTAACTGTTAATCAAAAAACAATTGTCTTACCGGATTGCGTGGCTGTTTGGATAAAAACCTTTGGCTCCTCTCTCTCTCTCTCTCTCTCCTGTTTTTGCGAGCACACTGAAAGCTCACGGGTTCGTGGACCTGAAGTTTATTAAAGGTTTATAGTTTATAGTACTTTGTACAACGTTAAAATAATAGTTCGATCCGCACCGCACGTCTGAACTGATGAAGCTGCATATCACACTCCACGTGGAGACAGGGAAGTTCCAATAGAAAGTCTTTATAAACGTTAGACGCGTGTCGAGCTGTCATAGAATGGGCGGTGGTAGTACTGACTAAAGCCGACAAAGTATGACAAAAAATATATAATATTTTGAAAATATATTATAGTCAGCGCCCAGGAACTTTCAGAATGAGCACCACCCACACGATTCATGAGAAATCATTTCTTATATTATACGCCCATGCTGCTTGTACTGCTTAGCTTACAGCATTTGCACATTCGAGAATGAATGAAATAGCTAGAAACCTTTTTTCCCAAAAAGGCAAGGCTATTTTTTTATATGAGATGTGTTTTTTATTTTAATTTTTGTTGGGTGCTGAATAGATATATTTATTTTACTTGTTTGTAATTAACTAGTTTTGTAGACTTTTTATTTTTTATAATGAATTAACTAGCTATAGTTGATTGATAAGATTTTTTTTACAAATACTTTATTGATTGATCTAATTAAAACGTAGATAGCACAAATTAATTTACTCTACATTTAACTTGTAAAAGAGTAATTGCGTAAGTCCATAGAATAAAAATGATGGTTTAAAAAAAAAATTGGGTTGATTGTAATGAAATATATAACTAGCAATTAATTTTAATAGATTTTGAGAAATTTTGGTGACAACTGACAAGTACATTTGTTTAAAAAAGATTTAAGTCAGTTAACGCCTACAAACTAGTGCACTTAATATTTATTTGACTTAACTCCTCTATAATACGAAAAATCGATTAAAAACGTCGTTTGGCTTAAATTAATTACGCAATAATAGCTTACTTCAAAAGTCTACCAAATGGAACACATTTTTTAACCAAACATTCTAAAATATACATTATAGAATTATATGCAAGCATACTTTTTGTTAATACCTATTTTCGCAACATATTTTTTACAAGTGGTATTCAAACAGGCTTTATATGCCCATGCTGCTTGTACCGCTTAGCTTACAACATTTGCACATTTGAGAATGAGTGAAATAGCTAGAAAACTTTTTTCCCAAAAAGGCAAGGCTATTTTTTTTAATTTTTTTTATAGGAGATGTGTTTTTTTTATTTTTTAAATTTTGTTGGGTGCTGAATAGATATATTTATTTTACTCGTTTGTAATTAACTAGTTTTGTAAACTTTTTTTTTGATAATGAATTAACTAGCTATAGTTGATTGATAAGACTTTTTTTACAAATACTTTATTGATTGATCTAATTAAAACGTAGATAGCACAAATTAATTTACTCTACATTTAACTTGTAAAAGAGTAATTGCGTAAGTCCATAGAATAAAAATGATGGTTTTAAAAAAAAAATTGGGTTGATTGTAATGAAATATATAACTAGCAATTAATTTTAAAAGATTTTGAGAAATTTTGGTGACAACTGACAAGTACATTTGTTTGAAAAAGATTTAAGCCAGTTAACGCCTACAAACTAGTGCACTTAATTTTTATTTGACTTAACTCCTCTATAATATGAAAAATCGATTAAAAACTTCGTTTGGCTTAAATTAATTACGCAATAATAGCTTACTTCAAAAGTCTACCAAATGGAACACATTTTTTAACCAAACATTCTAAAATATACATTATAGAATTATATGCAAGCATATTTTTTGTTGATACCTATTTTCGTGACATTTTTTACAAGTCCGACTTTCTTGTGTGTTCAATTTATGTATTATATTATATTATATTTTTTTAAGCATGGCCTAAGTCCATGCAACTTATTGGGGAAATTGAGAACGTGTGGTTTGGAGGGTAGAAGTTGGTTTTTTTCGGACTTTTTGCATGAGCCTAGCCTATACATGCTACCAAGTGGGCATGAGACACTGTTAGTACTTTAGGTTCATGGAGGAGGCATTGTACCTAAAATTTTCATCCCAAAAGAGCTTTCATATCCTGGCTGACTGCGGCCTAAAGTTTCTGCTCGGACCAATTTTTGACTTTAAACATACTTGGCTCCCATTGGTCAACTCCATCTGCTAGCCCTCACTTAGGCGAGCCTCCCAATGGTCTAAAATGTTGGACCAAATGCAACCAAGTAGAGCAAACCCCATTTATTTCCAAAATTATGTAAAAAGTAACCAACTCATTTCCTACGCAAAAAGCAAACTACACCAAATCATGGAAATAGCACTCAGGAGGGCCAAAGCCTCTCTCTCTGCCTAAAAACCAGTCATTAGTAACACCCCAAACTTAATATAAAACTCTCCCTTAGCTCAAAAATAAGGGGGATCAAGTTTTCTTCTGAAAGCAACACCCAAAGTTTAATACAAGAGTCTCTCTTCAGCTAAAAGACTAAAATCCATGTTTTAACCATGGAGTTGAAATTTTAGAGTAAAAACTCATTCAACTAGCTAACATTCTCACAATTTTGAACTTTGGGGTGGGAATATGGGTACAGGAGACCCTTCTCTCTCTTCTTTACAACCTCTCTCAATTTCCTTTTCTCACTGGCTGTGGGTTAAAATTTCATACTTGTGTTTTTTTTCTGCATTTTCTTGTATTTCAGTTATGGCATTTTGATTTTTCTTCTGTTAAAGCATTATTAGCCTTTTGTTCATTATACATTTGAAATTTTGAGTTTGATTCTCCACAAATAAACATTTCTAAAGAACTCAAGGGAAGATTTGGGCTAATATTTCATTTGGCCCATGTTGCAAAAACGTCCCGATACTTTTTTTTTGGAGAAGATATGCAAGCATACTTGGTATATATATTAGTATTATATTGTGTACTCTATTTTTTTATTATATTGAGGGATCATACAAATGGTTTTATTTATAAGAAATAAACTATAAATAAAAATTACTTGTCTTAATTAAGAGTCTAGTAGTTCAGTGGTATTGCTTGCTCTCCTTTATAAGGAGAACTAAGATTCAAATCTCTCATCTCTCGTTTTTAAAACATAGAGAGATATATTTAAAAATGAACACATAAAGAGAAAAGTTTTTCTCTTTTCCATTTTTAGAACACGTATATAAGATATAGGAAACACGTTCCCTTTTCCATTTGTATTTTAATCGCCAATAGTATGATTGGAAATATACATAGGAGTATAGGACACTGGATCTGACATTGAAAAACATGCTGGAGTTGGAAAGCATATGGTTTACCAAGAAGGTGAGTGGGACGTTCACAACCAATATTTGGTCAGATGTAAAAGAGGCTTCATTGTCAAGCTGCTCTATGTAATTAGAAAATTAAGTGGATTAGTAATTAAAAATTGAGAAAGAGATGATAGTTAAACCTAAATATAGAAACTTAATTAATAATTTTGCACTCATAAAACAAGAATTAATTTTTTTTTAAGTTATAATATAGAAAGTTAAATAAATATATTTAATTAACATTTAACTATAAAGAAAAAACTCAACTTAAATTTATTGTCTTATATCTCAAACTATATTAAATCAAATCAAACTTGATGCAAACATTGGCTTAGTTAACTTTGAGTTAACCCAAGTACCCAACTTGTTTACTTAAAAAAAAAAAAAGGGTAACGGCGTAACAGTGACTGAACAGGACAAGTTTTATTAATCCAATGTACCGTATGAAATGTGAAACCCAGCCCTATTATGGTAAAGTCCATAGTTTCATTTTCACATTGCTAGCCCACCCAATTGCTCAGACCTCCACGCAGAGCCCATACCCAATAATAATTAACACCAACTCTAGCCCACTAACGAGTCAATGAGCTTGCATTGGGGGAGGCCCATCATGAAATTATATAACCTGTACACCCAATTCAAAAATGAATGGAAGACAGGTAAAAAAGATGACCACACTTTCTTCAAATATGGAGCTTGTCAACAATGAAGAGTAATCTGCTAATCATCATTATCTACACAATTTCCTCCTTGTAATTAGAGATGAGGAATGACTCGGCAACTCGCAATGGTAGGGAAAATCATCTACAGTTATGATTACATGTAAATGCAAATCAAAATGATAAATACAAATCAAATGATCATAACTTTGCATATTAGATTAATTTTGCAGTTGCATTACATTAATTAATTTATTAATGAAATATACAAAGACACACTAAATAATTTATCATAATGATTAAAATGTTCTAAACAAAAATTTATATAGATCAAATAATACTTTTGATTGGAGGAAAGAAAAAAGAAATACTAATTTCAGTTCATTAGAACTTTCGATAACGGTATTTTAAATGGAATGGAAAAAGGTAGATATAATTTCGATTTTTTTTTTAAGGAATAAACAGATGAATAGATAATATGTATATAACTACTTTGATCTAATTCTTAGTATATCACATGTGAATCATATCTATGATTCATTGGATAGGAGATAGCCATGAGGAAGATCTTAAAAATCACTTTTCACGTAGAAATTTGGAGTATTGGTGTAGTTTTGTGGCTCCTTCGAGATTTATTCAAAAAAGCCATTTTTTTTTTGTTCAACATAAAAAGAAGAAGAAGATAGAAATGCAAACGAATATGCCTCGTTAATTTCTTTCCCTTACCACAGTGTTACTTTAACACCAAGCTATCTTCTTGGACTTAAGAGTATCCCAAGCCTGATTATTGTGAATCTGTGATAATCTCCTTGTTGAACATCAACAAAAACTCATAATCAAAGGGCAGCCATGACACTCATAAAGCCTCTCAGATTTATCACCTTGACATTCCTCTACTTCGTGACTGTATCAACCATGTTGGTTTATCCCAGTGATCCAGAGATTTTCTTTGATTGGACAATTTCTTATACTCAACGTTCTCCTCTTGGTGTTAATAAACAGGTTGTTGTATTTCCATCAAACAAAATGGTTTTCTTTTTTTGTTGTCTACATTTTTTTTCCTTTATAATGATGCTTACTGGAATGTGTTTCTATAGGTGATTGTGATCAACGATCAATTTCCGGGGCCGCTTTTGAACGTGATGACCGATAATGTTGTTCATGTTAACATTCATTACAACTTGACGGATCCGTTTCTCATGACATGGTTGTAATCTACATATGTATTGAAACTTCTTCAATAACATAAATCCTACGCACCACAAATCTTAAGACATGGTTCTTAAGTTTTGTTTGATTTTTGATTTTAGGAATGGAGTGCAACTAAGGAGGAATTCATGGCAAGATGGGGTGCAAGGGACTAACTGTCCAATATTGCCTAGTCAATGTTGGGCTTTGTGGAGCTTAGTTTATGTTTGAACCAGTTGACGACCTGACCCGATCCGAATAATGTTGCGTGATTTTTAATGGGAGATTTTCTGAGACTTAGTTCATGAAGCGGAGGCTTGGGGAATTTTTTTTGGCCCTTTGTGAATCCGGTTTTTAGTAGAAAACGTGATTTTGTGATTAGGGTTGGTGTGAAGTCAGTTTTGGTGAGATAAATAGGTCTATAGCCGCAATTTGTATTTTACCCTGATAATAGTGAAATCTCTGCAATTCTGTGGACATAGGAAAATTGCCGAACCACGTAAATACTGTCTTGTGCGTATGATTATTTTTCTTTGACGTGTGTTTTTATCTATATTTTGTTTCTCACACGATTAGGAATTCGTGGAAATTTGCTACAGTCAAAACTGGAGATACTATTTTCAGGTTAAAGACCAAATTGGAAGCTATTTCTATTTCCCTTCACTTCATTTTCAAAAGGCCGCTGGTGGATTTGGTGCCATTCGGGTGAACAATCGCGCAGTTATTCCTATTCCTTTCCCTCTACCATCCCAAGATTTCGATGTACTTATTGGTGATTGGTACAATGCAGACTATCAGGTATGCTTTTACATTAAAAAAAAATGGTGTTAGACCTAGATTTATACTATCCAGTAGAATAGTTTATATTTGTTGTTAGATGGTTATGCTTGTTGTTGCTTGTTACAGATGTTGAGAACCTAACTTGATGTTGGGAATGGTTTGCCCACGCCAGATGGAATCCTTATCAATGGGCTTGGACATAATGAAGCAACTTTTGACTTTCAACCAGGTTATATCTCGCTTACAATTACTTTTTGGTTTCCTTGCATAAAGTAATTTAGAGAGTAGGGTTTAGATTTTGATCTTTGGATTAAATTACTTGAATAGGGTATGAAATGATAGGATTTGAGCTTTATTAGTTTGGGAATATTACAAGTGTTTTTGTTTGAGTACAAATCTCTTGATTTTAAATTCTTAAATCCAAACACAACCCTTAGGAAATTTAGGTTAAATTTCCTTCCATGTAATATGTTTTTGAAACTTTATAGGGAATACATGTATTGGAAAAGTGGTAGGGAGTTTATACTAAAGAATCATTATATTTGTTAAGAATTTCTTTTTCGAAAGGCTTAAATAGGCCAATTTAAAGTGATAAATAAGCAGTGTTTATTAGTTATATTTCCCACTTGTATAGTTGTATTTTTAGCTTCACATAGTTCAACCTTAAGACTATAGGACCATATTTTTCATGCAGTATGAATTAAGGCCTAAAAGGCTAAAACTGGTAGATTGTGCTTTGTTTCTCTGGCTAAAAAATTAAAGATAAAACACAGATTGAACCAAACAAAAGAGTCAAAAGACATAGTTAGGGAATGGAATCTTCTTTTTATAATGATAATCTTAAGCTTGTACTCATAGGATGTTGAATTGGACAGAGTAATGTAATTATTAGAGTTCTTCAATTAATGTTTTTCAGTTTGTTTGTTTGTTTTTTTTTTCTTTCCCTGAATTGAAGCATTTTGTTGATGTTGTCATTATATTCAGGGGCTACATACAGGTTTAGAATTTCAAACGTGGGCTTTAAAACATCCATTAATTTCAGAATTCAAGACCATTTGATGAGGCTAGTTGAGACTGAAGGGTCTTACACCACTCAAGACGATGAGTATGATAGTCTTGACATCCATGTTGGCCAGTCTTACTCGGTCTTAGTCACAGCAAAGAACGATACAAATGGCACATCCTACCCCATGATTGCATCTTCTCGCTTTACTGAAAATATACTTTTTGGTCTTGGTGTCATTCGCTACCCTGGCTCTGTAGCCTAGCCTTTGGGCACAATTTCCCCAGGACCAACTCCATTTAACTATACCTACTCCATGTTACAAGCACAATCCATCAGGTACCTATTGCCATTGTAATTTCAATAAGTAATAAATTAAACCTTAAAACCGGAGGTTCAATTTATTACACAACTAAACTATAGGATTTCAAATATAATATGTCCTAAAATTCATCTTTTAGTACAACCAGATCATGTCTTTTTGGTCTTTGGACAGGAGGAATTTATCAGTGGGAGCATCATGGGCAATCCGCAAGGAAGCTATCACTATGGCCAGATTAACATCAGCCGTACACTCATTTTAAAGAATGGTGTTATATTCGATGGACACAGGCTTCGCTACACAATTAATGGAGTCTCATTTATACAACAGGACACTCCGTTGAAGTTGGCTGACTATTTTCGGCTTAGTGATGTATTTGAGCCTAACATTTTGTTTGATACACCTAATGACAATGTTCTTCTAGTTTTGGGCACCTCAGTTGTTGATGCCATGTACCAGGATTATGTGCATGTGGTCTTCCAGAATCCTCTTTCAACAAATACAAACATGGCACCTTGATGGCTATAACTTCTTCGTTGTTGGGTGAGTCTTCTTTTCTCAACTCCTTTGTAAATTCAAATTATAAAAGCTTATAGTTTTTATGATGAAATGGATCCATTTCATGATTTAGATCATATATCATAATTATGAATGTGTATTTAATGTCATGTTTTAAATAATGTTTCACTTTGTATACCGCTTAACCATGGAATGGACTCTCCTGATTTGAAATGGAAAGATTGGTTCATGCCAAATGGGGGATGACACTTTTGCATCTTTTTCACTAGTAGGTGTTTCATGGCTAATGAGATTAGAAATGAGATATCATCCATGATAACTAATATTGTTAGAAACTCATATCCTGCATTTTTATATAATTCAAACTACTTAAGTAGTGGTTGATAGATCATTATCACCTAAATTGTGAATCTATTCTGATAAAGTGAAAATCGGTTTATCTAATTTGCAGCATGGGGTTTGGAACATGGGATGAGAATAAGAAGGAATCATATAACTTATTTGATGCTGTTTCTCGCTCCACAATCCAGGTTTGGCAGCTGACATCATGTAATTCTGCGAGTTATGTGTAACAATTGTGAATCAACTTCTTACTTCTCAGTTGATTTTATTGTGAAAATTGCATAGGTATATCCGCTTGCATGGACAGCAGTATTGGTGAAGTTGGACAATCAAGGGATGTGGAATCTCAGATCACAAAATGCAGAGAATTGGTATCTCGGGCAGGAGCTGTACATACGAGTCAAAGGTATTGGACAGGATGACCCATCAACCATTCCTATACAAGATGAAGCTCCGATTCCTGAAAATGTCATTAAATGCAGAAAAACCACTTCTCTATAATTTTTTCTTAGGCATAATTTAGAGTAGATTCAATTCTAGCTGAGTAACAGTGGTCATTTTTAATTCTGTGACTTTAGGAAGCTGATTTTTTTGAAGGACATGCAGGTACTGATTGTTTTCTTAGACAAGCAATTTAGATGATTTCTTTTTGAAAATTCAGCTGTCGTAAGTGGTGTAATTAGTTGAATAGTGAGCTAATAATTTTATTTTTGTTATTTTTTTTATAAGAGTTGAGCTATTATTTAATATGACATAATTCGGCCAAATCCATAGGACTAAAAATTTAGGTTAAGTATTGTGCTAATCCTTTACATAAAGACTTCAAGATGCTAATTATATCTGAATTATTAATTTGGGTTAAGATGTTAATTATATCTAAATTATCAATTTTCTATTAGATCCTTTTGTTAAGAAATTCCTTGTTTATATTTTAAGGTTGCACCTTTGACTAATTTATTAGCTACTTCAAAGTTCAAATGCCAATATAAATATTTTGAATATCTGCTCCCTCTTGAAGCCATTCCAGGGGCAGATCCTGATCCATTGTTGGGATTCGATTTTAACATGTGACTTCCAATTGTGTGGTGAACATCAAAAAAATAAACCAAAGCATAGATCAATGAATAAACCAAAGTATAACACATTCTTGAAGAAAATTCAGAAAACTTGTACCCATAATCCAAGCAGAGAAACATATATTGCTGCCAAATTATACAAGAAAACATATATAAACTGGCTTAAATTATTTGGTCTGTCACAGTCTCACAGACAGAAACAATTAACATCTATTTCTGCATAACAAATATGGGTGCTTTACATTTCTTGTTGGCTGTCTCAGATCATTGAGCCCAGATATACTTCTCATATATATACTAGTTCAAACTTTAGAGGAATTCAGAATCAGTTTTACTATTTCCACGGAAGTGTGATGATATAAGCTTCACTTTTGCCAAATCAAACTGGCAAACTAATTCCTTACTATTATAATTCTCCTTTTCCCTAGAATGTGTTCCTACTTCCTAGTCCTGTGTTATCAATTCATTCTTGAGAAGCATGAAGCTTCCATTCCTAATATTATTAGCTACTGTCGTGAGGATCACAAATATTTCAATAAGAGAACTGAGATAACGATCAAATATGTCCTTGCAGCAAAAAATTTGGTTGAGTAGATTCATCATTTAGCATATTTAATCCGGCATCAATTGTCTTCTTGAATGATCATATCTAACACTTTTAGGCTTAGTAAGTGCGCTTGGATACCGATTATTTTGCTGAAAACTGAAAACAATAAAAAAATAATAAAAAAGTTATTGTTCATGAGCGGTTACCGTTCATTTGGCTCATAAACAGTGTAATAAGCGCTGGTTAAAAAAAAAAAAAAGGCAAACACAGCTCAGATAATCTGAATCCAAATGCTCACAAAGTTCTATTTAACCTCTCTACTCATCAAATAATCAATTCCAAAGCATATACCAATTTAACATGAACGGTCTCTTGTCCCCCATACCCTAAACTTTCAAAGTAAATGAGCTGAGCTCCTGCTAATTTGCATAATGCATTCCTTGAACTAATCATATTATAACCATTTTTTTAATTGTAAATTACTTAATTTTAAAGTTCTAAGCTTAAAATCAACCATTTTAATTCATGTAATTTTTCTTATAAAAAAATAAATCAACAATCATAAGTTCATAACAAAATTAAGATTATGGAAGCCCATTTTGCCTGTCCACAGCCATCTCTTATAGGAATTTAAGCATTTTTTTCTCCCTAAATTTTATTGTTAAACGACTTATCCTCCCTTGGTTTCTTTGTCAAGTGATTCTAGTACCACGAACTATTTCACTTGTTTGAGTAGTTGCTTATCACTTACATATGGATTTAAAATTTTTTCTCCACCACTTGTATTCAGTCATATGACCCATATCATAGTTGTGGCAAAAAAATTGTGAAATAGTTTACCATCCTATATTTTTTTCTTCTTTGTCTCCCATTTCTCTATGGTTTTGGCACTGATCCTTCAAGGAACCCGAAAGTCACAATTGTTTTTACTGATAGTTGAACTAGTCCTAAGCGACATGTCACAACCTGGATGATTAATCGATCAGTTCGGCTGTTTATTCATTAGTATTGTACACGTTTGGAGGGACGCAAGAAAAGAAAGGAATTTGTTGGAATCCCACATCGAAAGAAAATATTGGGTGTGTTGAAATCGCTTCTTTAAAATGGGAAATTGAACATACCAACAAATCATGATCCTTCAGGCAGATAACGGGATGTGATGAGTGGTTGGTTCTCGCAATCAAAAATGCGAGAAGGGTGTCCGCCCCAAAGCCTGGTTACGACAAACGGGCATTCTCATCTTAACCAATCTGATCCCCGCTTGAAGAATTCCTACTTTTAAATCAGTCCAAAAGTTACGTGGGCCCAACTATTAATTTTGAGGCTCCAGTCTTTTTAAAATGAGGAACTTTTATCGTGGGCCAATTGGCACAGGATGATAAAGGGCTTAAAAGATTGATTTTCTCTAACTCTCAATATTTTCGATTTTAATTCGGGGCCATTCGAACACGTCAACACCAACAATAATTTATTTTTTTCTCTCTCGCTTACATTTAATTTCTGGGGCTTTACTCATTTTAAAAGAGCAATTTTCAAATTTTATTTTGGGCCATTTTAACACTTAAAATTTTTATTCTTGCCAATTTTTATTCAATGCGAAGCTTGCGTATGCAAAATTGTTAAGAACAAACAAAACCTAAACCCATGTCCACGGAGCTCAGCCACAAAACTTGAGTAAAACCTACTACCCAGAAAATCTCATCACCCAATTTCCAAACCTTATTCATTATTATGATTTTTTAATAGAATTCAATTTTCTTTCTTATGATTTTTTAATTCAATTTTTTGCAAATATAAATATACAACATTACTATAGGACAGTAATATTTATTTTCAAAAAATTTCCTTCGAAATTTATCATATTTATCTAGCATCAATTCTAAGTTGTAACCGTCTGTAACCATTTCTTTTTTATAGAAAAAAATAAAATAAAAAGGGAGTTTGTGTGTGTTCACAACCCACAACTCATTTGAACTTAAGAATATATGACATGTTGGTGTGGGATCATTTAAGCCATAGTGAAGCGTGTCACTGCTCGAACTCAAAGCTCTCGAGTGTAATAGGTTATGAGGGTTTCCTACCACTAAGCTATGCTCTTGGATGGTTCCATCTCACCCATATCAATTGTTGGACAGTTGATACACTCCACTATCAAAAGTGCAACTTAAAAAAAAAAGAAAAAAAAAGATGTTTTTCTTTGTACCTAGCAACAGAAAGCATGAATTCAAATAGTCATATAAGCCAAAATGTCCAAAAACACACCCACACACCCACAGGCCACGCGCAATGCTGATTATGATACGTTTGTCAACACTATCACAAAAAAACCAAACGTAATTATCAAAGCTAAAACAACTCCTCCCATGAATGGTTTTTTTCTTGAAACCCCATTACCAAAAGGTGTGTTGCCCACTAAACCTTGCTGGTTATTAGTCCCAAAAGGCTGATTTTGAGATGAAAATGGCTGATTAAACCCTGATAAAGGCTGATTGGTAGAAGAAAATGGTTTAACTGATAAAGGCTGATTGGTAGAAGAAAATGGCTGATTAAAGCCTGATGAAGGCTGGGACCCGCAGTTTTGATTAATAATAGGATTATCACTTGCCCTCCACACAAGCTTCCCATCTTTGTCTCTTATCTGCATGTCCCCAGAATCAAGCAAATTCAATGTCTTCAAAAGCTTCTCATTGGCCTTTGTGTCCCATGCAGATCGACTCCCATCAAGTATTTCAAGTCCCACATCTGAAAAAACTAGGCTGCATGTGTTAATGTTGCTTATAGAAGCACATTTGGATACCCAAATAATCACACTGCTTTCTTGGACTCGGATGTAACAAAAGTCACTTCCAAAGCCTCCAGCACCATTGGATGTTTCTCTTAGGAGATAGGCCGCATAGTGTCCTGAAGGGGAAGTGAGGAAAAGCTGGGATGAGCTAGACGTTGGTGTGGTTTCATGACTCGGTTGGAGGCTGGCAAGGACTTGTTGTTTTGTAATTCTTAGAATTGTACCTGCAGGGGACAAAGATTGAGAAGGAAACAGAGAGGAAAAGAGGAAGATGAGAAGAGAGAAAATGGTGAGAAATTTGTGGGTCGTAAAGGTCTTCATTGCTATGAATTCCAGAGCAAATGTGGTGAATGTGCATATATTAGGGGAGCTTTATATGAACTCAATGAAGTTGGTGCAACCGATATTGTGAAGTAGGAGCAGTTGAGAATTCTATGAGATTAGATAGTTAGTATTGTAGAACAAAAACTAAGAAAGAAATACATAGGGTCCGTTTGGATAGAACTTATTGCTGAAAACTGAAAACTGAAAATACTGTAGCAAAATAATTTTAAAATGTGTGAATAGTACCGCGGGACCCATTTTTAATGAAAAAGTTGCTGAAAAGTGAAATTTGTGGGTCCGTAAACAGTGCACGAATGCACTGTTCACAGAAGATTGGGTCAACAACTGCGGCGGGAGAAAAAAAAAAGAAAAAAAAGAAAACGCAGACGCAGCTTCAGTGGAATCCAAACGCCACCTATAGAATAGGAAAATCATGGTTTCATATTTGTGGCGGGACTATGGTCTAAGTGAAAATCAATGGAAGCAGTAAAAAAAAGTGCAGTAGGCTTAACCTATTCCAATAGGCACTTTAATAATTAGAATTAGATCCTTAAATTAAGGACATCTAGAGGGTTAAACATATGCTTTATAGGAAATCTTTGTAGAATGTAATCTCTAAAGACTAGCCTTTTCAATAAAAAGCAGCCTTAATTCCAATAATATCCAATCCTTTGGGAAGAGCTAATTTTGTAAAGTTCATTGTTTATGAAATTTTAAGAGAGCATTGTTAAGGACACAACTTTTTGTTTCATAACATTATTATTATGCCACTTTTATTATGCTCCAATCACAATATGCCACATCAATAATTGTGAAGAAGTTGTGAAAATTTGTGTCCCTAAACTTAATGTTCAGAATAAAGGCTTCTCATTTTCTCTTTATTAGACTAGATAAAGCCCTAAACCGTGACTTGTAATACGATTCATTCTCGATGTTTCCCTTTCTTTTTTTTTTTTTTTTTGGTTAGAATCTCAATCTTTCGTACTTCTTTTGTTTTTTCATTTATCTTTCATCTTTACACGAGAGCCTAAAGGTCCAACTCAATCGCTATAGGTCTGGTCCTCGTGACCCCAATGTCGTTTCCCTAAGACCTTGAGGAGGAGGAAAAGATATCTCATGCAAGTTTTTGCCTTCTAGAAATTATTCATTATTGTTTTAGGGGATAATATGATCAGATGGCACAAAGATTGCTATATCATAACCAAAACAGACAACATAATGAAAAGCAAATGTTTTTTTTTTTATATACTGTCTATACATCTTTTTTTCACAATGTTGATGTCAGAAACTGCCAGAGTTCACATTGATACTGAATTCTGAAGCTGAACTGTATGACTGCCTCCATCTCTTATTCCATTGGGCTACTACTTGAGAAACCAGAAACAAAAATTGTGATATAATTATCATATCATATACTTAGTTACTTACAACGATCCCACATATACAGGGATATACATGATGAAATGAGAATTTGGCCAAAAATGCCACGGAATAAAGAGATGGAGGCAAATGAATAAATAATTTTGGGAGTGAAGAAAAAAATGCCTGAAAGGGGATATCGATTAAGAAACCTCACTGAATATATATATATTCTAGGCCATCCATGATATCCTTAATAAGCCTCACTGAATATATATTCTAGGCCATCCATTATATCCTTAACATCAGTCTTGAAGTCTTGTATGGCACCCAACTCCCTACTTGGAGAACTTCCTGTGCTCCTGCTCAAAGGCCACACTGTTGTCTCACTCTTCTTGGCCGTACCAAATTCCTGACTTTTACTGATTCCAGGCACTCTCAGACTTCCAATCACCTCATCTAACAAATTTCTATCTTCCTGAGAAAGTTGAATTCCATGGATTTTAGAACTACAATTCATGGACAGGAAATGCTGCATCTTGGAATGAAAATATAACGCCTTACGAGTTGGAGAACGCAAAGGTTGAGGCTTGAAACCATGATCTCTGCGTCTTATTAAGCTGATCACGCGGTGAAGCAATGTCACCAGTTCAAGAATGTATTCATCTGCTTTCTGCTTATCCGCATAATAGAGAGTCTGGAGGCGGGTCATGTTACTGGGTGTGGTTGAATTCTTGCCCAACTCGTAACTGTCAAATGAAAACAAACACTACTAAATATCATTCTATTGAATTATGCGTCCATTAAATATTCCATTATTGGAAACACAAGCACAAACAGGCACATGCATGCACACATACACAAAGGCCTTTTAACTAACCTATCTTTTGCCCATTGTGCAACCCACCCGAATTCCTGATGTGATCTGTCACCAACAGAAACAAAAGGAAAATTAGCATAAATTTAAATGGAATACTCTTAACAATACTCAAAATTTAGAAAAGAACCCCTGGAAAAAGAGGGGAAAAAAAGAATTGAAAATTGGAACACACAATTATATTTATACCAGAAATGGAATGGTAGCATGTAGATTTTAGGCATGTAAAGAAAAAAAAAATCCCTATTAACACTTTGTATAACCTACTTAATGGTATTTGTGGCAACTGGAACAAGCCACTTAAGAGTTTTTTCCATTTCAGCTTTGACCTGAAAAATTGAGAGCTGTAGAGAAAGACAGTGTGAAGCAATGAAGAATGTTAGTTGCAAAAATGTGTAAACGCATACACCACGTGACCAAAGAAAGACACTTAAAGCTGAATTTCTAAGAAGCAATAAAATGAATTAATTAGAGAAAAGTACAAGAAATTGAAACGGTTTTTCTTCAGAGGATATACCTGTTCATTGGAATCAACTGCAAGCAATCGGGAACGTAGAGCTGTCTTAACATTGGTTGGCAATGCCCGATATAATTGGTCTCTCAGATTCGGAGGAAGGGAAGTTGGCCGAGATGCCTGTTAGCATATAACATTCCATTCACATACATATACATGGCAAATCTATACCAAATATATGAACAATTGATTACCAAAAGGGGGAGATTTCTACTTACAATGATATTTATCTGATTGATTACATTGGCATAGTGTAATGCAACACCAGCTTCACCAAGTCTTTCGGAACCTTTATGAGGTTCCTTCCTGACCAATGCTGTACCTGCCATGAAATGACAACTCCATAAGAATTTTACAAGTAATGAAGCACATCTTCCAAAGACAACAAGTCTTAAACTGTCCTCATGACATGTAGTTGAGGAGATCTGAAAAATCAATAGCGGATGGACACTAGCAAATTTAAAAATAATGCCATGTTGCAAAGAAATCATAAAACCATGTTTTTTAAAAGAAAGAATCAACGTAGCGAAATTCAATTGCATATAATGGAATCCACATTCAGATTTATTTCACATAAGAAATTAGTTTAACACATGCAAGGAATAACTGACAGGTCATTGAATTTGTTCAACAGTTCTCTAATTAGGACATCAAACCAAGAGGAAAAACACATTTCGACCAAAACTATTACATTGGCAATAGGCAGAGCCAGTAGTAAAACTAGGGCCCAAATAGTTGTAAGAGACAAAGATTGCAAGGAAAACACAATTAAACCAAATCTATTATGTCCTATATGACTGGGGCATACTTGGAAATAGGCAGAGGCTGTAGCAATTTTTAGCAAAAAGATGAACATTCTTGAGAGATTCAAGAGTGTCTAGAGAAAATTTAGGAATATTGGTGAATAATCTGTATACCTGAAAATGGATATGATAAATGCTCCTAAAGCCTAAACAATACCCAGTTGCCCACAGTAACAGAATTTCTACAGACCCTGCAACTTTCTGCCTTGCAGATGTTGCACTTTGGCTGTATGAGACTTCTATTTCAAACAAAGTACTATCTTGTGGTACTCCTAACACTCACTGCTTCAGAAAAAAACAAATCCATAAAATAAAATGTTGAGTCATACTCAGATGATAAGTCATGCATTTGATAGGGTCAAGTTCAAGCAATGAGCTCACTAAGTCCTTTGGAATAGTGAGAAGGAAATAATAAATCATGAATAACACTTTCACCATGTTTATCACATTTATGAGGCAATTTATTGTTATAGGATGTTGATTTTATACCACTAGTTCCAAATGCTTCCCAAAAAGCTTGATGTATACAGGTAACAACATCTACAAGCTTCTGCATAATCTGCAATGAGCAACAGAATCTCGAAAATGAGTAACTTTGCGAAGATAAACAAATACTGTACTCTGTACTACGGAAAGTGAGACTGAATAATCTAGACACTTTCCTCTATTTTATGATTGGTTTCATATTAAATCAATAGGTATATATACTTGACTACCATTTACATCAAACGAGGTAGTGTAATATTGAATTCACAGAGTACAACAAAAACAAACCAAAAAATAGCAGTTAAATTTATAAGTTGAAGCACAAACAACCTTGAAAAACAATTGTTACAAGCAAATTGATACTAAATTTTTATACTTTTTTTTTTTGAGAATGTACTAAATTTTTATACTAGGTATCCAAATATCACAGTTTTCTCTCTTCAGAAACAATAACATGTGCTCATAGTTATATACCTCTTCCAAATTTTTAGACCAAAGCGATTTCTTTTGCAAACTCCTTACAAGCTTTTTTTGTTCTCCTAGCTCACTTTGAAAGAATGCGAGGCTCTCTCCTACAATTACAAATAAAGTGACCTGTTAATAAAATTAGAGCACCACTGCTCAGGAGTTGGCAGTTAGAAAACATTTTCAAAATTTAATCCATAATTAACAACTTTAAGAGGACACTGATGACGTCACACCAAAATTTTTAATATACATGTAAATGATGATAACACAGAAGGCCAACAAAGCACAACAGAAGGTAGAAAATGAAAAATGAGTACCAGTAAGAGCAGAGAGATTTTTTTTGAGTCATTTAAAAAGTAAATCCTTCAAATAACAATACAAGAATATTACTTACTGGACAGTATTGTTGCCTGAATTTAAATATACATATTTTATTTATTTGTGTAGCATGACATATGATTACTGATATATGAAAAAAGAGTTTGTTGGTCCAACAGCACATGGCTCTATATTTAATCACCATAACAAATTTCAGTAATATTGCTTTGCATGTCCCTAATCACACTGATCCAAAGTTCCAAATAATATGACACACATATATAACAAATCTTTGCCCGGTTTAAAATTTTTTTTGACGCCTAACCTCCTCGAGGAAGATTCGATGACTCTGCTTCCTCAATCTTTCCCCGAAAGTCATGTTCAAATCTTTCAAAAGCTTGCTGCTCACGGTATAATTCCTACAAGTTAGATATAGCCAAGAGTAAATTCCAATTTCAATTGTAGATAGATAAAATGGAAAAGATAAATAATGCATGAAAAGTAGCCTTATAGTAAAAAATTGCAGGGTCTACACTTTAAATGGTTTGATAAAACATCTCCAACATGTCTCAGAAGTGGGCTTATATATATAGCAGATGGATAAGGAAGAATGAACTAAACGTAAAATTTAGGATTTATACAGGATGATCAAATGCCACATATGACATTGCTTAATCACTACTTCACCAACTAGCAGCAAATATAAATGCAAATCTTTATATTAACTTACAGAAGTATGCTGAGCAAGAGCAGTCAACTCCTTAATGGTCGTTTCTGCATCTACTTTATGTTGTTTGTGGCTTGGATAATCTGAATCTAATCTGAAATATACAAACCAGTTCAATAATCATATTTGTATTGTCAGCAAACATGAGCTATATATCTGAACTGCCTTTTATAATTCAACTTACGTGGAAAAGTATCTATCTAATTTGTGCCACCGCGAGTCTTTACACTGATCTCCAAACCTAATCACTTCTCGTGAGAAGACCTCAAACTCCTGCCTAAAATTGCCCCAAGGTAAAAGATGGATGGAAAGAAAAGAAATTGAAATTATAAATAATGAAAGGGGAAAAAAGGTACAATTAAATCCTATTGAAGTAGATACAAAAGACAAGAACAACTCATAGCAAAAGCAAGCTATTCTCTGTAACAAGAAACAACCTTTTGTCAGCAGCAACAAAACTTAGCAACTCCTTCATATCTGTGGAAACTAACTGTCGTACTCCATCTGAATGTAAGATCTCTTTCTTCAAGACCTGGATATTGCCTTTAGAAAGAGAATGCAACAAGTTCACACCTTTGACTATTGTATTAGCTACTTCAAATGCCAAAATAGATATTGTGCTCCCTCTTGAAGTCCCTTTTTTAAATATTACCTTCGGGATAATCTACAAAAGCAAAAGACAAAATGAACCAAAGCAAATATGAATGAAAGTATATCAAATGCCAATAAAGGGAACAATATTTCCTTAAACAGAATTCAAGATCACTAAATTCGAATGTTTATTTAATAATCTAACACAACAAACCCGGATAGACATTCTTGAATAACATTCAGAAAAATTGTACCCCTAATCTAAGCAGTGAAACATTTATTGCATCCAGATTATACAAGAAAATATATACAAACTGGCTTAAAAGATTTGGTCTATCTTATGTTTTCGGATTTTGAGAACAGAAATCATTAAGAAAGAGAAAATTGATGTCTATTACTGCCTTAAATACAGATCAGGGTGCTTTATATTTCTTCCTGGCTATCTCAGATCATTGAGCCCAGATATACATCTAATACTAGCTGTTCAAACTTTAGAGTAATTCAGGATCAATTTTACTATTTTCCATGCACCTGTGATGATATAAGCTTCACTTGCGGCAAATCACAATAGCCCCCTATATGAGAATAGTTCTCCTTTCCCCTAAAATGTTCAGGGAAGACGTCACTCATTCCAAAATACAAGGAATTACTTGATGATCACTCTTCTTTATGCTTACTGAACCAAGCAGGATATTCCCACTTCCCAGTCCTGTTTTATGAATTCATTCTCAGGTCACTAGTGCTGAGAAACATGAAACTTCTGTTCCCAATATTAGCTCCTGTGATGAGGATGACAAAATTTCTCAATAAAAGAACCGAGATCACGATCAAATATGTCCTTGCACCATGGTCGAGTAGATTCATCATGTAGCATATTTAATCCAGCATCAATTGCCGTCCTCATAGTTAATTTACTCTTTTGAGCCATCTTCTGAATTGTCTGGCAATAGCTCAAACATATAATTCCTTTCCTTTTACTTTTTCTTTGCTACTATGCAGATCTAATACTTCCAGGCTTTGCAAATAAAGCTCTATTCAACTTCTTTTCTCATCTAACAATCAGTTTCATAGCATATGCTTATGAAACATGAACTATCCCTTATCCCCATACACCTATAATTTCAAACCAAGTGAACTACTACTAATTGCATTATGCATTTCTTGTAACTACCGTAGAATAACCAATGTTTTTTTTTTTCGTCTAACCTTAAGTCAACCATCATAATTCATAAAATAAAAAAATAAAAATAAAAACAACAACAATCATAATTCATAACCAAATTAATAGTCATAAAAGCACACACCCATGGCCTAGTTGGCGTAGATGGCGTGGGCTGAGTTGGCGTTGGCTTGATTCTAGGCGGCGTTGATGGCTTGGAGTCACTGGGAAGCTTTGGCCGCCTCCACTTAGGCTCCGGCAAAGGTGAATTTGGTTTGGTGGTTTTGATGATATGATTTGAATTCCAATCCGGGCCTTCTTGTTTGGTGGTTTTGGTCGTGTCCGTATAATCCCAAGTGTCTTTTGGATTTTGCTTGACCGTCCCACCGGGACATAAACCTCCCATTGTTACTCCCAAAGCTGTCCAAATTCAATGAGTTCTCAAACTTGTCTTTGTAGCATAACTTTTCCCAAGTAACAGAATTTATATCCAAACAAACAAACCAAAAAAACAAAAATCAATGAGCTGAGACCAATAGAACAGTGTTCAGATTATTTGCAAGCAGTCAACGAAACCAAACAGACTTGACAGAGAGAGTTGTTGAATTCAGACAGAAACAAAAGCTGAATTGAATACTATGATCAAGAAGAAGAAAGAACAAGAGGAAGAGAGACAAGACAGAGAGAGAAAGAGAGTTTTGCTTTGAGATTGAAAAGGTTTTGAAGAGGCCAAGAGGGAATGTAATTCGTGTGTTTGACTATGTTATATAGACAGTGGACTTTCATATGATTAGAGAGCGAGAGATACAACCGCGTTTCAAAAAAGCAACGAGAATCTCGTGGGACAAACAAATTTTTAGGTTCTTTTTGGACTAAATAGAATTTGAGGAAAAGATTTTTTTTTTCTTTTTTTGCATCAAAACTAAACGCCAATGACTTTGTAAAATAAATAGACTTTGTATGAGTGTGAGAACGAGGACGGGGATAACGAAGAGAAGACTATTAACTGTAATACAATACGAAGTCCCGCCCACCGTGTCCCAGTTTTGACGTGATTGTCGTTGTCATTTTCAAACTTTGAATCTCTGAATTTTCACTATTAATAATAATTATCGCTCGCGACCAATTTCAAGGGCATTTTTCACGACGTAAGTAGGGTCCATACGAAAATCACAAAATAATTAGTTATAGTTTGAAATATTGAATAGTTGTGCATTTTCACATTTGCCGACCTTGAGTCTTAAAAAAATAAATTCCAAGTAAAAATGAAAGACAATCAATTATTGTCTGCTACATTAAATAGTTGTGATAATAAGTGCAAAATTGGTTGTGATTTTAGAATAACTTACTTGTTACTTGAGAGACAAGTTAACTGTTGGTTCAATAGATTTAAATTGTGTATCATAAATTTGGACATCTTAGTATGCGTTTGGATTGCGTCCACGTCCCTGGGTTTGAACAGTGCATTAAGGTAAAGTTACAATGTTTTTAGTAGTGAATAGTAACCCGAATTTTTTTTTATTCTTTTCAACAATAAGTTTTCAGTAAAATAAGCGATAACTAAACACACACTTAATGAGCGTTTGGATTGCGTTTATTTTCCTGCGTTTGCCTTTTTTTTTTTTAACGCCTCTTGCACTGTTCATGGGAACAGTGCATTTAGGCTTATGGACAGTGCTAAACATGTGAACAGTAACTTTTTTATTTATTTTTCAGTTTTCAATAAAATAAGCGGTATTCAAACGGACCCTCAAGTTTGTTCTATCTCATAATTGGTCAACGGGATTCTTGGGAACAAAGCCTCCAATAAGACACAACAATTTTCATAATTATTGAGTTGGGGAAATTTTACTTTTAATACTTGGATTCATTAATTTTTTTTTATAATTTTTTTAAAAATAATTTATTAATAAATACCTTAAGTACATCCATAATAAAATCCTTAATTTTTATCAAAACTTACTATTGAGTAATGACATCATTTATTACTTACGTTCAGTGGCGGAACTAAGATTTTAGTCTAGAGGGGGAAAAATTAAAAGACGATATTAAAAGTGAAATTTATCTAAAAAACATTAATAAAAAATAATAACAAAATAATTAAACTATTGTAAGCAAATATGAATATATTTCATATTATTAAAATAAATAAACAAAAACAACTAATTCATAGCTACTAAAAAATTTACAAACTGATGGAGTAAAAATATGATTAGTGTTACTTAAAAAATATAATGAATAAATGTTTGAAATTATTTTTTGTAATTGGTGACATGCCAATTTGTAAGACATAAGTAGTAAAATTTGTAATATTTCTAGCATCATTCAAAGATAAAATGCTGTGAAAAGTATCATAAATAGTAAAAATTGTGTAAATAATGATATAAAAAAAATAGTGAAATAGGTGGTTTGGTCACTTTCAAGTTTTAACAAGTAGAAGTTTTTTTTTTTTTTTTGTTCCTCCATGTGACTACTAATACAAAAAAAAAAAAAAAATTTAGGAGTTAGGGGGTAGGTGCCCCCTCGCCCCCCCTTGGCTCCGCCAGTGCCTACGTTTGCAACTTATCGTATCTGACAAATATATATATATATATATATATATATATATTTGAAAAATTAGTGTGGCTTTACTGAGATAAAAAAATTACTAGGCCCTTGATGGCCTTTCTGGGATTTTGCCCACCCCAGATATTTTTTTGTTTTAAGAAAAAAATATGAAAGTGAAAAATGTCTAGGCGAATAGGAGATTAGCAAGACCTTAAAAGGTCAAACAGGCACTAAACTTGCCACGTCTATAAATTAATGAGTAAAGGACATGTCATAGGTTTGAAACCGAGCTAAGGCCCACATGATGTGAGGTCTTTTATTAAAGAGAAATGATATGTCCACAATATTTTTACAACAAATCTTAAGTGACAGGTTGTTACTGGTTGTTATTGTTGGGGCAAAAAGTAATCTTAGTGTTAAGTTCAAATTTGAACCAATAATAACTAACCACCTATGATTTGTTGTAAAAATGTTGTAAAAATGTTGTGGACGTAGCACCTCTCTTTATTAAATACAATTTTAACAAGATTCATTTAAAAAGATTGGGTTATTGAAGGATTATTATATTAATGAGAAAAAAAAGTCAATGTTTTTGTTTAATCACTACATTTAGCCAAATAAGAATAGCTTTGCTCTTTTCCGGGAATATACTAGGGTTCAAGTTTAAGTTTTGTAAAAGTTCTTGCTTATTATATAATAATAAGAAAATAAATAAATAAATAAAAAGTTAATCGGATTATGAAATTGGAGTGTTGTAGACTTGTAGTGGTCCTATTAGATTATACTTGGAACAAAATTTAAAATAATTTTGTCAACGGATCTTGTGTCAATTATGTGCTTGATCAGATTGTTTATATCATATGTTGTTTAGAAAATTATCAAAAAAGTCAATCATGTGATGTTGGAGTTGCTGTAAAAGATAAAACAAATGACAACTAGAATGATTGAGAAATGTATTGAGTGAAAATTTGTAGTTTTTCTAATATGTCGATTTGTCTTCAATTTTATCGTACTCTTATAGTGACGATTTGTGTTATAATTCAAACATTATTATTTTCTAGGGGGGCGATGGAACATGTACCCCAATATGATGGGTTTATGATTTCTTATTAGGCACGGAAGTTTGGCAAAAAATTTCACACTTACTCTTCATTTTTTTTTTTCTTTTCTTTATTCGGTGGATAGATATGCATAACAGAATTTTGATGATTAGGCTTTATCAATGAGTTACTTGGAACTCTGGTGCGGACACAAGGTACAAGCCTTCAATTATACGCATGTATGGGAGGAAGAGCAAAAAGAAGACGGCCCAACCTGTGGCCTTATGGATGGAGTTTGTTAGTTATTGGGCTTGAGATTAAGCAAGCCCAAGCATTTAATAATTATGATTTCTTTATGCATTTTATTGTAGCTATTTAAACACTTTTTCTGATTATTGTAAGACAGCTTTTGAGAATTATTAAATAATGTGTGTTTTCCGACTCCAGTTTGCTTGGTGCTGACTCCAAGCAACCCTTAGGTGCTGACTCCTAGAGTTTATCTTTCGTTCTATTGTTGTTTAATTGCTCCATTGAAATAGTGTGGTTGTCCTACGTCAGTTTTGGTATTAGAGCAGACTTCCGGTCTATACAACACAACCGTAGACAACCACTTGAAAGCAAAACTATCAAAAGAGCAAGCCAACCAAATATGACAGTACCTTTCAAGTTTTTGCCCCATGAGATTTTGAACAAGCCCAAACCAGCCCCTACAATCCGTATATACCCCCAAGCCCCACATGAGTTTTTCACCCCCAAGTCAACAGAAAAGCCAGTGACACCTCCCAAGCCGGTGACCACCATCCGTGCCCTCCTCTGATCACATAACCCACCACCCACAAACCACAACAACAACAACAAAAAAAAAAAAAGAGAGAGAGTGACCCACGCAACCCATCAGCCACCAAACCAGAGACAGAGAAGTTTGAAAGCCGATGAGAGCCGTCGATGTCAATACCAAATTCGCGTCGCCGAGAACCGCCTATGCCGACTCGCCGTCAACACCGCTCTACCGTGCTGCTTCATGATTCGCTGGTTCCATCACCGTGGTCTGACGAGCGAGCTCTGATCTACACCATCGAGCACCGCTAATCGTGACGCTGGTAAGCCCAGGCCGCCTCTCCGCCGTTGACTCCAAAAACGTATTAACCCCTTGTAATGAATTGAGTTGATTAATTAGCCAAGTTTATTAATTAATCAAATTAACATGCAAACGCGTAGTAGCACAAACAAATCACCAATAAACTAAAGTGCAGCAGAAAATAAATTGACACGGTGATTTGTTTACGAATGGGGAAAACCTCCAAGGTAAAAACCCCATCGGATGATTTTAAGATCACCACTCCCGAGAATCCACTATTATCATAACAAGCAGTTACAAGTACGTGACTAACTTATTAAGCGGATCTCAGTATGCAACTTCAATCACCAACTTGAGAAAGATGTTGGCTACAAAGTTCTTCAGTTCGTCCTCACAATGAAGAACAAGAAGATGCTTGGTTACAAAACCCTATGGTGCAAAGACATAGTAGCTTTTACACAAAGAGATGAACTAGGGCAAACTTTGTCTCTGGTCACAAATTGCTTGAACAGACTTTGCTCAATACTTGTGCAACTTGTGTCTACTTTGACGACCCTTAAAATAATCATTTTATATGTCTAGAGTTATGAGAAAGAAGGCCCAAAGACATATCTACGGATTGGAATCAAAACAGATCTGAAAAATTGTCTCTCTTAAACCTCGATAGATAGAGGTGTCGAGATGGTCGAGCCTTGGGGCTGAAATAGCTTCTTAAAGCTCGATAGATGTAGCTGTCGAGTCAACTGTCGAGCTTTAATGACAGGCACTTCTTCAACTTGTTTCTTGGACAGACTTGCATGGCTTTAACACTTGATCTTGAAACTTTGTTTCTTGACATATTAAAACATCCTAGATCTACCCAAATACAAGTAAAATGCGTTTTGTCAAAAGATTAGTCAATTACATAAAAGAATGACATATGTTCTTAACAAGTGAACCACATATGTCCTAACAAAGAGGAAGGAAAAGACATAATATATTGTGCTGTGATAGCCCATTGCATGTATTGGGCCTTGAATTGTTCTCCACAGGTCCACTCCGTCCAACTCAGATCCACTCACTTGAGGAACCAAGCCCGTGACTATCTAGTGCAATAAGTTGGCCACTGACCAGGGTACAACTCTTACTTTCTTTTTGGTGGGTTCAATTTTGTCTCATTAAAAAAATATTATCTTTATATTTTTATGTGCATATCCCACCATACCCCACTGGCCTACCCATTTTGTGCTCAAGGTAGCTATTTTATTATGTGTGCTTTCTTTCAGTACCCACTTTAAAATTCCAAAAAAAAAGAAAAAAGAAAAGAAAAAAAGAGACATAACTCAATTTCTTTGAAATATCTTATTCTCATTAGTAATTGTGGAGCTTATTGGTCTTTGACTTTAATTTGGACTATCTCTCAATAATGTGAACACTGTCACTGCTTGACTGCAATTTATTCCTTTGATTCATTGATCTAGTCTCTGCATGCACTCTTGTTTGACCTTAATTTTACATTGAGAATTGGTTACTAGAATTTTTGGGAATCTCAACTGCATTAAAAAATATAGTGTTGCATGCATCTACGTAGTTGTTGCATGTATCTACGTAGTGGTCACATCATGTCAAACCCTGAACATCAATCCACTTCCGAGCCTAGTTCTTCCTTAGAGCAAACCATAGAAGACCTAGCAAAAAGTTTCCATGATTTACTAGATAGGATAGGGCGAATTGAAGCATCTCAAAGAGAGACCATTAACCATGAAGGAGATAACATGCTTAGGCAAAATAACCACGGTTACTTTAATAGGGCTCCAAACTTTGAACATGATCACTATAATCACAATGGCCCTAGAGATTATGATGATAGGATGTCCAAGGAAAAGATAGAAGCACCCACCTTTGGTGGCTGCCTAGACCCATGGGTTTTCACCGATTGATTACGTCAGATGGAGAAATTCTTTGACTAATACCATTGCGTTGAGAATAAGAAAGTAAGGTATGCCAGGATGAAGTTAGTTGGAAGGGCCAACCTTTTTTGGGAGGACCTTGAGGAAACCCTTAGGCGACGACGTGAGCCCCCATTACTGATTGGCTTGAGATGAAGGATGCACTCTCGGGGAATTATCTTCCTCCCACTTATAGGAGCTCCCTCCTTGAGGAATGGGATCACCTAAAACAAGGCACTGCTCCTATGGCTGAATATATAGAGAAATTCAAGGAGTTCAAGAAAAGAATTCGAATAGTTAAGGAAGAGGTTGTCACAATCAATAGGTTCAAGAAAGGTTCAAATGCTAACCTGCTAGGCAAGATTATCACCCGAGGAGTCACTACCTTAGGCGAAGCATATGACCTTGCTAGGAATTGTGAGTTAGCATCCAAATCTATCTTTTGGTGACGTTCAGAGCTCCGGAGTGTTCCTACCAACCCTTAACCTTTTGGTAACAAATCTAGGCTTGCCTTACCCCCTAAGGTCAACCCTAATAGCATCCCAATAGAAAAAGAGGACAAGGGAAAATGTGTGATCAATGAGCCTTCAAGATTGGGCTCTCGCCTCCAATGCTTCAAGTGCAATGAGGTTGGGCATATCGTAGCTAGATGTCCCTTTAGGACTCTTGTCATTCAAGAGGATGATGAAAAGGTAGAAGATGTTGAGGAGCTGGTGTATGATCCAAATGTTGAAGAAATCCAAGATGTTGAGGCAAAATGGAAAGATGATCCTAGCTATCTCGCGTGCATTAGAGCCATCTCTTCCCAGGTTGATATTTTCAAGGTTGTCTTTAGTGCCCCTAGAGTGAATGTGGTAAGGTGTGCTTTGGCAGAACAGAGCGACACTAATGATTGGCGAAGGAGTGCCATCTTCCAAACTTACACTAAGTGTGGAGACAATACTTGCAAGGTTATTATAGATAGTGGGAGTTGCATTAATGCAGTGTCCTCTAACGTTATTTCTCGCCTAGGTTTGAAATTGATCCCACACCCTAACCCATATAGAGTTTCTTGGGTGGATACTTCCTCCATAGCCATAAAAGAAAGCTGTATTGTCCTACTTCAATTCCTCACTTACAAAGCTGAAATATGGTGTGATGTAATTCCCATGGATGTGGGGCATATTATCTTAGGTAGACCTTGGATTTATGATTTGGATGTCACCCTTCATGGGCGATCCAATTCTTGCTCATTTATGTTTGAGGGTAAGAAGATTATGCTCAATCCTTTGAAACCCTAGCCGATTGACATGAGCAAGAAGACAGAAGCACCAAAAGCAAAAGGCATGAACATCACAAGCCCCAAGGCATTTGAAAGGGTAACAGTTTAAGAATCCATTGTGTTAGTCTTAGTTACCAGGGAACTTCATGGAGAGACCCATGAGGAGCAACCTGAGGACGTGAAGTCAGTGCTCCATGAATTTAAGGATGTGTTCCCTGAGGAACTCCTCGATCATTTACCGCCCATGCGTGACATACAACACGCCATAGATTTTGTGCTCAGAGCAACCCTACCTAACTTGCCTCACTATAGGATAAGCCCTGCAAAGCATGCTAAGTTGCAAAGGCAAGTAGAAGAACTACTTAGGAAGGGTTTTGTTCGTGAAAGCATGAGTCCTTGTGCAGCCCCTGCACTCTTAACTCCAAAGAAAGATGGAACTTGGAGGGTGTGTGTTGATAGTTGTGCCATCAACAAGATCACTATGAAATATCTTTTTCCTATCCCTCGGTTGGATGACATATTGGATATGATGGCTGGAGCAACAATCTTCTCTATGATAGACTTGAAAAGTGGCTATCATCAAATTAGGATTCGTCCTGGTGATGAATGGAAAACTGCCTTCAAGACGAAAGATGGTTTATATGAGTGGATGGTCATGCCTTTTGGATTGTCCAATGCTCCTAGTACCTTTATGAGAGTGATGACTTAAGTGCTCAAGCCTTTTATGTGGAAATTCTTGGTTGTGTACTTTGATGACATCCTCATCTATAGTAAGTCTAGGGAGCAACACTTAGACCACCTAACTCAAGTTTGTACTACCCTTAGGAAGGAGAGTTTATATGGTAACCTTAAGAAGTGCTCTTTCTTTACTGATAAAGTCTTCTTTCTGGGTTTCATAGTATCCTTTGAGGGAGTTTCTGCCGACCCCCAAAAGGTTCAAGCGATTGTGGATTGGCCCGAGCCTAAAAATATCCATGAAATTCGAAACTTTCATGGGCTCGCTTCCTTTTATCGCCAATTCATCAAGGGTTTAGTACCATTATGTCCCCCATCACTAACTACTTGAAACAAGGAGAGTTTATTTGGACAAAAGCTGCTACTAAGGCTTTCAATGAGGTAAAACAAAAGATGACTGAGACACCTGTCATGCGTCTCCTTGATTTTACCAAGCCTTTTGAAGTTAAATGTGATGCCTCAGGTATTGGTATGGGGGGAGTACTTAGTCAAGAGTGCCACCCAATTGCTTATTTTAGTGAGAAGTTGAATGATGTTAAGCAAAAGTATTCCACATATGACAAAGAATTTTATGCCATTATTAGAGCTCTTTGGCATTGGTGCCATTACTTATTGTCTCGAAAATTTATTACCTACTTTGATCATGAAGCCTTGCGTTATCTCCATTCCTAAAAGAACCTGAATTTTTGGCATGGTAGTTGGGTTGAATTTCTGCAACGCTACTACTTTGTGATGAAACATAGGGCGGGAGTTGAGAATAAGGCTGTCGATGCACTAAGTCGGGGTGTCTTTGCTATCAGTCATAAGTGTTAAGGTTACTAGGTTTGAACGACTCAAGGATGAATATGTGTCATCCCAGATTTTAGAGAGCTCTACACTAGCCTAAGTAATGCCTCACGACCAATCTTGGATGATTATACCCTTCAAGATGGTTACTTGTTCAAAGCCAACAAGTTATGTATCCCTCGGTCTTCGGTGAGAGATTTCCTAGTTTGGGAGATACATGTGGGAGGCCTTATAGGTCATTTTGGACGAGACAAAACAATTGAGAAAGTGGAGTGTCAATTCTATTGGCCTAGTCTTAAGAGGGGCGTTGCCAAGATAGTTGGTCAGTGTCGTATATGTCAACTAGCCAAACATCGCAAACAAAACACTGGCCTGTACACACCTCTACCTGTGCCAGATCACCTGTGGCA
Organism: Castanea sativa; assembly: GCF_040712315.1. Taxonomy (NCBI): domain Eukaryota; kingdom Viridiplantae; phylum Streptophyta; class Magnoliopsida; order Fagales; family Fagaceae; genus Castanea; species Castanea sativa. The sequence continues at coordinate 11,684,025 of NC_134013.1, read as the reverse complement.
GGATGTGAGTATGGACTTTGTGTTAGGTTTGCCCCGCACCTTTATGAAGCATGATTCTATTCTAGTAGTTGTTGATCACTTCTCTAAGATGGCTCATTTCCTATCGTGTTCTAAGACCTCTAATGCTTCTAAGATTGCAAGGCTCTACTTTGATGAGATTGTTAAACTTTATGGTCATCCCAAAACCATAGTGTCTAATAGGGATGTTCGCTTCATGAGTTATTTTTGGAAGACCTTGTGGCATTTAGTAGGCACCAAATTGAAATTTTCCACGGCATTTCATCCTCAAACTGATGGTCAAACTGAGGTGGTTAATCGTAGTCTAGGCAACCTCCTTCGGTGTCTAGTGGGTGAAGCCAATCGAAATTGGGATTCAATTCTTCCTATAGCCCAACTTGCATATAATAGCTCTGTCAACAGGTCTATAGGCGCTAGTCCTTTTGAGGTTGTGCATGGATATTCACCTAGAAAGCTCTTAGATCTTTTGCCCATGTCTCCCCATGTTAGGATTTCTGAATCTACTGAGGCATTTGCACGATATATTCATGATTTGCATAATGAGATTCGCAAAAAAATTCAGGTAAGTAATTTTCAATATAAATATCATGTTGACACTCATCAGCGTCATGTAGAGTTTCAGGTAGGAGATTATGTCATGATTCGGATTCGACCTGAATGGTTTCCCTCTGGGACCGTTAAGAAATTGTAGGCTCGTAGTGCCGGTCCATTCAAGGTATTAAAATGAATGGGCCCAAATGCATATGTCATTGACCTTCCTCATGATTATGGTATTAGCTCCTCCATTAATATTGAGGATCTGGTTGCTTATAAAAGCTCCACAGCTATTCCGGATACCCTTTTTGATGAGCATTTGCTTGATCCTATTGATGCCCCTATTCCTGCCCCTATTCCTACCCCTTTACCCTTAAATCTACCCTATGCACATAAAGAATCTATTGATGCTAGTTTTGCTGAGCAGATTATTTCTAACAGGGATGGAGGAGTTCACCGTTTCCTAGTTTGGTGGCGAGGGCGACCAGATTCTGATTGCACGTGGATTACTCGAGATGAGCTATAGCAACTGGATCCTGACTTGCTGGAGTACTATCAAAGCTCTTCAGATTTCCACTCGACGAGGTCGAGTTCTTCTCACCCGGGGGGAGTTGGTGCAGACACAAGGTACAAGCCCCCAATTATACACATGTATTGGAGGAAGAGCAAAAAGACCAAATTAGTAATTTAACTTATAGTTTACTAAATTGGTTGTGTTAAATGAAAATTTTCTTCTTCTTCTTATTTTTCCCCTCTTTTTACCAAATAAACACCCTTAAGATTTTCATCCCAACTAACAAAAGAATCTTCACAACACTACAATATATTAAATAATTAAACTAATCCTATTCTACATGAAGCTATATTACCAAAAATTCAAGATGTTTAAATTATTATTTTACGTAAAATTCAATACTTGGACTTCCTTTGGGTTGTCCGGCTGCTTGAGGTGCTTCACAGCTTCAATCTGATCAGGGTTGACTTCTATTTCTTGGTTAGTGATCAAATACTTAAGGAACTTGCTAGCCCCCACCCCAAAAGCACACTTGTCAGCATTGAGGCGCAGTTTGTGTTGTCAGAGCACTTCGAACACCTCGTTAAGATTGACAATATGTTGCGCCTCCTGTTTGCTTTTAACCATCATATCATCAATGTACACTTCAATCGTACGCCTAATCTTATCTCTAAACATCCTCTTCATCATCCGTTGATAAGTGGCTCCAGCATTCTTTAGCCTAAATGGCATCATGGTATAGTGGTAATTGGAGTCAAGAGAAATGAACGTCGTCTTCTCCTAGTCCTCGGCTGCTAAGGCAATTTGATGGTAACCCTGAAAAGCATCCTAAAAGCTCATCCTTGGGTGCTCGTATGTGGCATCCACTAGCTGATCGATCTTCGGCATGGGGAAAGGGTCCTTTGGGCATGCTCAATTTAAGTCAGTAAAATTGACACAAACCCTCCATTTGCCATTCTTCTTCTTTACTACTATGGTATTTGCTAGCCACTTTGGAAAGAAAACCTCCTTTATTGCCTCTGTCTCCTTTAACCTCTTGCCTAATAGCTTTAACGTGCTCCTTAGCCGATCTCCTCGCCTTCTGCTTCTTGGGAGGGAATAATGGGTCCACGTTAAGTTTGTGAACTATGAATTCAGGGTTTACCCCGGGCACCTCATACGGGCTCCAAGCAAACACGTCCACATTCTGTATAAGGAACAGCAGCATCCTCACCCTATCCTCATCCTTCATACTTGCTCCTATCTGGAAACTCTTATCATCGTCCGGCAGTATCCTTACCTTTATTAGGTTATCGGCACCACAAGCCCCCATCTCCTCCTAAGGTTCCTGTAATTGCTATAAGGGAACCTCTTCGGCCGGTTCCTTCTACTTGATCTCCCGGTTAATAGCGGCCACCAAGCACTGCCTGGCCACTTGCTGGTTTCCCCTCACTATAACGATACCCTATTCGGTGCGAAATTTGACCTTCACATACAAGATGGATGGAACTGCCCCTATTGTATAAATCCATGGCCTTTCAAGAATTGCTATGAATAGTGAAAATGAGGCGACTACTATGAATGTCACCATTACTTCCTTGCCCTCCATGTTTACAAGAAGTGAAATATGTAGGATCACCACCCGACCATTAAACCCCATCGAGGGTGTGTCGTACTTAGAGAGATCCTCGTTTTTTAGTCCAAGCCCCCTGAATAGGTCGAGATACATCACTTCAGCACCACTCCTTTGATCTATCAATACCCTCTTCACTATGAAGACATTTTTCCAGGCAGTGACTACCAAAGCATCGTCGTGTGGCTAGATCGTTCCTTCCTGATCGTCATCATTGAAGGCAATGGGTTCCCGAGTGAGCTTTAACTTCTTCTCGGAGGGTTGCTTGCCCGGGCAACCTTCTGCTGTCACCACAATCAATACCCCTCTCTTTCCGGACACACGGTACCTCTTGAAGCTGCGTGGATGACCTCAATCACTCCCAATGGGGGTGGGAGAGGATTTCCCCAAGGCCGAGTTCCCTGCCCAGCATCCTGATTCCTCGGGTCTACCACAAACTCTTTCAAATACCCCGCTTTCACCAACTGCTCTAGATGATCTTTCAACACCCTGCATTGTTTAGTGGTATGCCCCTTGTCTTTATGGTAGGTACAGTACAAGTTTTGATTTTTCCTCAATGGTTCAAACCTCATCTTGTTCGGCCACCAAAAGTATGGCTCATGTTTTATTCGATCTACAATTCTGTGTATCAACTCTTTGAACGTCACGTTCACTTCCCCTACCCGTGCGCTAGGCTCCCGAATCCTTAAATCCCTTCTAGGCCTTGATTGAAAACCCTCCTGCCGGGGCTGACGAATGATCGGAGCTTTGCCCTCGTTCTGCTGCCGGTCATCCTCTAACCTCTTGTATTCTTCGATGCACCTCATCAACTGCCTCATATCCTCGGGAGGTCTCCTTGTTAACAAATCTAGCAGCTCGAAGTCCTCGGGAAATCCAAATCGAAAGGTACTTGCGGCGATTCTTTCGTTGCCCCCGCCGATCTCATTGTACAGCTCCCAATACTGGCTAGTGTAGACCCAACCCTTATTTTCATTGATAATAGCGTGTTTACTGGTTGTGGCACCAGACTACAGGTTGTGAATCGGACGCCGAACTCCTGGATCAGCTCGGCAAAATTATGAATTGAGCCTTTCTTTAACCCATTGAACCATCTCAAAACGGTGGGCCTGAGACTCGACGAAAATACCTTACATATTAGGGCATCTTTATGAGTGTGCAGAGACATCATCTGGATATAATGGCTTATATGCTCTACCGAGTATGTTTTCCCATCATATGAATTGAACGGAAGCCGTGCAAATCTACTCGGCATAAGGGCCCATTCAATGTCCCTTGAGAACAGCGAACGAGTAGCTCTGCGTGATGCTCGGCTCATAGCATCCATAGCAGCATTCTGGGGTCGTTGTTCTTTTGGGAAAATTGAGTCCCGGTTTGCATACTCTAGTGAACGATCCCGGTGTCGATGGGAGCCAGATTGGTGAAAGCCTACTCCATAGCGACCTCCCACGCTAGCCGACGCTTCCTCATGCTCCTCGTGGTCTCTTCTCCGATGCCTACCTCTTGCTTCCAACTCCAAATCTCTCACTAACCTACGCAGACGTTCAAGCTCCCCATCCCTTTCATCAAAACGATGACGCCCCGAAGCGCCCGATTGTGTTTGATGCGTTTGAAACAACCCTTCCCTAAGGTCAGACTGCTCTTCCTTTTGCTCATGATTCCTGTCTTCATGCCTCTTTTGCCTTCTTTCCTGCCAAGTAGACCCCCGAAAGGATCCCCCGAAACCGCTTCCAGCATAACTCCTCAACTGACCTTCGGACATTCTCCTTGCGTGAGTCTCGGCAGAACCACAGCTACGTAGGAGATTCCCACAGACGACATCAATTATGTGAACCCAAATAGACTTTAACCAAGATGGGCCGATATTTGGGCTCACAACTTATTTATATGGTGGACTTCAGAGTTTCCTACTATGGGTGGTTCTTTGTCGGGCGACCCAATGGTACCCCTAGTTTTGGTGAACTCTCCTCTCTCTTCAGGTTACTTTCCTCCCCACTGATACTATCGCCCTTTTCCATTTTATTTTCTCCCTTCACTTGCCAACACCCACTTCTCACTCTATCTTCCTATCTATAGCCTCAGATAAGTGGAGGTGTTATGATTACTTCCAGATCTTACTAGTGCAAATGGGGGTCCAATTCCATCGTCTTTAAGTGGATGTTCTGTTGGGAACGGTGGTAATGGAATTGAAACTGGTTCCACTTTCAAAAGACTCTTCGGCAGCAATGTTCCCTAAGGCAATACCGGGCAGCCAAGAATGCAGGACGTCCTCGGCATGCGCTTTTCTCGATTAAGGTTAACGTGATCGGCATGAGCTCATCTTTGACATGTTTAGAGAGGGAGATGGGCTTGTTCTGGTATTTGGGCTCTAATTGGGCCCGAAGATGTGTTCAGATTGAGTTCAAAGGCCCAACGGCCTGAGATGGTGCGTCAGGCCATGGCCCGAAGTTCAATGGGCCCGAGCTCGTACCTTGTACAATATGTATGTATGTATGTATGCATCTCTAAATATATATATATATATATATATATATATATATATAAATTATGGTGAAATGGAAAAACTATAAGTTTTCAAAAGTTTATTTAGCAATATTAGAAGAAGCCAATAAAAAGTCAAAAACTCTTTATATGTAACTCTAAATATAAAATTAAAAGATATAGTAAAATAATGATATAAAAAATGAGCTTTTAAAAACTTATGTCCTCTTATTATATAGAGAAATTAATAAAATAAAATAAAATACTTTTGTTGTGGGACACAAAGGAACAAAACGTGATGGTGAACCACCTCCTATTAAAACCCGACAAGGCTACATCTGCGACAGGACAAAGGAGAGGAAACAACCTTCCTTATAGTGAAATGTTTTCTTTGCCAGACTCAACAGCAGCTCTAGAATTTTTTTTTAGAGGGGTCATTTAGAAATTGAAATTAAAAAAAATTTAATAAAAAGAAAACTTAAATATATTTAGTTATTGTAGGGATAAAGGACCCATAAGTGTATATTGGGTCATGGGCCGTCTCCGAGGACATCTATTAGTTCGAGGACCAGAATATAACAGGGAGGAAGTGTAAATTAGAGCACCACAGACAATCTTTTGATGGAAAGACTTGGGAAGGTAGTCCGAGGAGGAGTGTCTCCTCTGTTAAGCAAGGTAGAGGTCAGAAGAATTGGTCTACCCTTAAGGGCAACATTTCAAAGGGTTCTATTGATAAGGATAAACATCAGGGAAACATAGGACAGAGGGAAGTTAAGAAATATCTAAAGGAAAGTTGCTACCACCGCATTAAATGTGCTACAGCTAATCCTTTGGCCGCATTAATGTGGAGGTGATGCCTGAACAATGGCAAGCAGCCTTACAGCTACTCCCATTGACTTCAAGAAAGTGCTGATGAGACAAGGATCAAAGCTAATAGCTTGGCCTATACGTGTATGGTGGAGATGAAGAAAATTGGGATATATAAAGGAGATGAAATCCCCTTACAAGAGGGATATCGAAGAAAAATAGAGAGAAAAAGGCTGGAGCATCAGGAACTGGACTTGTAATCAAATTCATAAGAAATATATATAAGATCTAGTCTCCTCAAACTATGCCGAGGACAATTTACTTCGTGCAAAACAATTTCATTTTTGTTTCCTTTTCATCTAGGCTCACTACAATTATTATCAGATGCATTAAAGCCTAATTTTCCAACCTACTCTCTACAAATTTATTGTATTGGGCTCTTTGGGCCTAGATCCTTTTTCTCTTTAGGCTTGGGCATCAAATCAGGTCCTTACGTTTATCAACCCCAAAAAAAAAAAAAAAAACAGTCACAAATACTTAAAATGTTACAACATCCTTCTATGAGTTTTCATATTTTGAAATCATTATATGATAATTCATTATCAATTGTTATTATCTATTGTCAATGTAGGTAGATATGACCATTTTATTTTATTGGGTTTGTATAACATTTTCATTTTTTTGCAATTGTCACTATCTATTTGTCATTGTTTTTATAAAAATATTTTAAACTAAATGGCAAAACTCATCCCACTTGTACTATAAGAAATATTGAATAACACAACCACACACATCCATACATCAATAATATACTAAATGTCTACTTAACTAATCAAATGTGGAACATGTTTTTTATTTTTTTTAAAAAATTTGGGTGATTGCTCTTATTTGTGTGGTTATTTGTCACTTTTTTTTTAATTTGGCATCATTCTTTAACAGGGGTATACGAGTAAATTTATTCAAACTTATTTTTTACATCCCTCCAGTTTTCCACTTCCAACCAAACAAAAAGAGAGAAAATAAAATCTTTTCTATCCTCCCACAATTTTCTATTCTCTCACTTTTCCACCCCTCTAACCAAACAGATCCTAAGAGTAAAGAGTGAGTGTTTGTTAGTTGTGTGTATGTGTCTAATATGTGCATTATTATTATTTTTTGTTATAAAGTAATTTGTGTGAATTGTGATGTGTGTGAATATGTGCATGTATAGTGTAAATATAATATAACTTAATATAATTTAATAATCAGGAAATGCAGAGGGTTTGATACATGTATGTGTATTGTTATCATGTTATAATAATTTTTTGTTATAAAGTTAGTGATTTGTGGAAAAAAAAAATAGTAAAGTTAATATGTGATCATGTTTTTTATTTTTTTAAAAAAATTTGGGTGATTGCTCTTTTTTGTGTGGTTATTTGTCACTTTTTTTTTTAATTTGGCATCATTTTTTAACAGGGGTATACGAGTAAATTTATTCAAACTTATTTTTTACATCCCTCCACTTTTCCACTTCCAACCAAACAAAAAAGAGAGAAAATAAAATCTTTTCTATTCTCTCACTTTTCCACCCCTCTAACCAAACAAATCCTAAGAGTAAAGAGTGAGTGTTTGTTAGTTGTGTTTATGTGTCTAATATGTGCATTATTATTATTTTTTGTTATAAAGTAATTTGTGTGAATTGTGATGTGTGTGAATATGTGCATGTATAGTGTAAATATAATATAACTTAATATAATTTAATAATCAGGAAATGCAGAGGGTTTGATACATGTATGTGTATTGTTATCATGTTATAATAATTTTTTGTTATAAAGTTAGTGATTTGTGGAAAAAAAATAGTAAAGTTAATATGTGATCAGGGTGTGGAAGATTTAAGCCACAGTGTGTAAAAATATTTTTAATGATAGATTAAACATGTAAAAAAAATATTATATATATATATATATATTTTTAATAAAAAGTTGAGTTCATTTGAACCCCCTGAAATACATCTAGCGCCGCCCATGTCGCCGGTCCTTGCTTTCAAATTCATTTAGAATATGTAGCACAATACATCATTGTCATTTGGGCTTGGGGAGTAATAAGCCAAACTTATAAATAGAGAGGGAAGGGTCAAGAGTGAGGAATGGAGGAGAGAAGTGAGGCGTATATATGTTCTAAAAAGGTTTGCCTTTATAAAACTCTTTTTTTTGTGTAAAATATTTATGGTATTTTCAGATTTTTGGCATGGCTAAAAAAACTTGGTTTAACCAAAAATATTTGTAGTTGACCACATAAAACAACTTGATCTGAGCGTAAAAGATTTAATGCATAACGATTTTTACGCTCAAATAAGATGAAGCATTTAGAAATTAGAATAGATAAAAAGAAAAAAGAAAAAAAAAACAAAAACAAAAGACTCAACTCATCCCTTCTTGGTTTCCCTCTCCTCACAATCTCGATCTATTTCACGACAACCCCCTTCTGATGATTTTCGTTTTCCTGTGGCGCTTTTGTTTCACAAAAACCTTACTTAATTATCTTCTTTGGTTATCTTCAATTTCCCTATTTATCAATCTTGCTCATTTTGGTTGTTAAAATTTGTTGAGATACACAAATTTCTTAGACTTTTTTTTTTTTTTTGGTGGTTATGCTTTGTTATATCCTCAGTAGGTTGGAATAGATTAGAGATACTATGGTTTTTGATTTTTTTTTTTTTTGGAGTAATTTCCAACAAATAGTATAAAATATTTTCAACTAAAAATAAATTTTTTCAAGTTTTTTTCCCCTATGGAAAAAATACGTTGTTGTTTTCTTCCTCCATATATTTGGTTATACTCTAAAAATGATCTTGAAAACATTTGTTAGGTCACATGTTAGCTTTAATTGGCAAGTTTTTAGACTCGGGTTTATGAGAGGGAGTTGAATTCAAAGCTCCTTCATTTTTTGGTGCTTTAAGAAGGCTACCATTTTGTTCCATAGTGAAAGTACAGTTGTAGTACACAATATATATATATATATTCTTTTTTATTTTTTAGTGAAAAAAAATAAGTAGAGGGAGCGATTTGAGTTGGCGTTTTTCATCTAAGTGTAACCACAGTGACTAAGGGAGTTAATCTTATACCAGAGGCTGTACCAATTTGATCAATGAAATGATATATTTTGGTACTAATCAATACCGATGTACCATTTCGAGTTTACCGCTAGTTTATATATAATAATAATAATAAAAATAAAAGTTTACCATAAAACATTATCTCAATTCAAAACAAATTATTCATGGTTTTAGATTTTAGACTTTAGCATACTAAGAAAACAAATAATACTAATAAGTTAATGCAAATAAGTTATCATTTTGTCCTTACAAAAATTCAAAAATTACAAAAATGAAATTTTTTTTTAAATGCTTATTTTTGTATCGGCTAGTACGGCCAGTATTGGCCAAAACACCCTAAATTGGCCAGTATTTTTACCGATATGAAACGTTGACATTTTGGTACTGGTACATGTACCGGTACGGTACATTCCGGCGATATGCCCAGCCCCATCGAGGACACCAGTGAGCATGAGTCAAGGACATAAAGTTATTTTTTAGGCGCTTTCCATTGCGGAATTTAAACCTTGGACCTCCACCTCCTAAACCCTTGCGAGTGAGCCCATAATTATTAGACCAACTACCCCGTTAACGTAGTAAATGACAGTCATGATTGAGCAATGTGGGAAAGTAATATAAAGATTTATGGCAAGTGTTGGCGGTAGATTTAGAAAACCGAAGTGGTTGGAATTTGAGAAAGAAAGAAAGAAAGAAAGAAAAAGGTGTTTAAGAGTCTTAACTTAGGTCGAATTTGAGACGCCTTTTTTTTTTTTTTTTTTAACATTTGAGACTCGTTGTTGCATCTTCAAACTGCAACTAACCATATTTATGAACATAATGCAAAGTAAGAAAGATGTGATAATCATAAAAGCATAATTGTAAAAGGCAATATGAGTGAGTGGGGAGAGGAGCCATGACTAGTTAATACAAATCAAAATGTGAAAAGATTATGTTTTTTGGTGTCTTAATTGGATGCTTTAACATTAGTCTAGTGTGTAGTACAAAACATAATTGCAAGAAAGACAAAGACGTATAGGGGATAAGATTATGGTCATAGATTGGTGAGAGTGGCAAAGAAATGACAATCAAATGGTGCTTCTTGATTAAGTAGAATCGCTTACAGACTCATAAATTAGGCTTTGTTTGGTTTGATGAAACTGCAAGGACGGAGGGAGACTTGGACTAGGGGGCAATGGTCCCCCTAACTTTTTTTTTCCCTAAAATAATATATACATAGATACTAATTTTAGCAATTTTATTCTATAAAATCATATTTTGTCCCCCTTAACATTATCATTGATCCTTTTAAGAGTACTACTCTAGTCACAAACTTTTCTATAACATTTATACTAACTGTTGAGGTAGTAAAATTTTATTGGTTTGCATCTGGACCTATCACTTACATCACTTTTTTACTTACTAATAACTACTCACTACATTAATAATTTCTAAAAAAGTTTGTAATTTTAGAATTTTCCTCATCTTAAAGGTCAGATCTAAAATCTAAAGTAAAATAAACAAGACCAAAAAAATTATTCAACAACAAAAATTACCAATAATAAAGCTAAAAAAAATTAAATTCAATCAACCAATTTTACTAAAAACAAACAATCCAACCCTTTAAAAAATTTTGAACAAAATAATTTTGTCCATACTTGGATGCACATATAAAAAACACAAAAAAATATATATATATATATATATATATATATATTAGTTGTTAAGCAACCGAGCCAAAAGCTAGAGCTGCCGCACGCAACTAACAGCATAACTGTCCCCCCTAATTTCAAGTCCTAGCTCCATCCTTGGATGAAAGTTGATTTTCGAAAAATATTTTCCATATTTATAGGTGTTTGGAGCGATGAAAAATATTGATCAACTAGAATTTATTTTATGCTTTCATTTTTTGTAAACCATTGTTTGTTTCAACCAAAACTTATTAACCAAACCTCCATCTCTCACCCAAAATATTACAAAAGCCAATTGATAAGTAAACGTATATTACAAGCATAACTCTAAATAAAATATTACAAGCCAACTTGATAAAAACAAAGGTCATCACCCAAAATATTACAAGTCAATTGATAAGTAAACGTGTATTACAAGCACAACTCTAAACAAAATATTACAAGCCAACTTGTTAAAAACAAAGGTAAATTTTTTTTTTTTTTTTAAAGGTAAAGTTGAGAAAGCCTTTTTTTGAACTATTTATTCTTTTTTTTTAGAATACTAAATATTTTTAATATACACCCAAAGAAATGAGAAAATATTTTAAAAAAACTTATAGTGGTATATATCCAAAATTACTTAATTTAAAGAAATATATATTCCTTAATAAGAACATATAGACAATTTTTTTAATGGTTGACCAAAATTTTATAAACCAATTGCTAAGAAAACGTATAAACTATAAAGCATTACGTATCCTTCATCTTCTTCACTTGAGATATAATCAATGCAAATATAAATATACCTGGAACTTTAATTAAAAGAAAAGAAAAGAATAATATAAATAAAAGACTTAGGAAGATTCCTGTATCATGTAATGAGAATATACTTTTCTGATCACCAATGCGGTCAGAGCCGGATTTATAATATTGTTCCTTGAGTGGTCAGAGTGAAAGGGATGGGTGCTACTGGTCAGAATTATAGAACTCAAATTATTTCTATAATTCAACCCAACATCGTGAGTCTAAATCTTCTATCTCACTCTTCATGTTTCATTATATACTCGACAAATAAAAATATGTCATATGCCCATCTAATTTATTGAATGCTAAATTTATGTCTTCTATTATTTCAATTTTCTAAAATAAATAAATAACTCATCATATTTAGGTAATTAAAATAATAGAAGACATAAATTTAGCATTTAATAAATTAGATAGACATATGATATATTTTTATTTGTGGAGTATCTATCCCACTCTTACTCTTCCTACTTCACTATATACTCCACAAATAAAAATATATCACATGTAGACTCCTCTATAATGACCCATTATTGTCGGTTGCCATGTTTGTACGACATTAAAATGTCTATTCGCCCAAAAATATTTGGATTTAATTGATACATTCTGATGTTTATAAGGAAAAAATCTTAGATTCAAATCTCTCATCTTTGTTGTAATTATTAAATTAGATGTATTGTGATTGACACATTCAAATATTTACAGAGCAGAAACTTCGGGTTCAAATATCTCATCCTTGTTATAATTATTAAATTAAAAATATTTTGATTGACACATTCAAATGCTTTCAAGAAAGAAATCCTGGGTTCAAATCTCTCATCTTTGTTATAATTATTAAATTAAAAGTATTTTTCTGATTCACACAATCAAATGTTTTCAAGGATAAAATCTCAGGTTCAAATCTCTCGTCTTTGCTATAATTATAAAATTAGAAGCCGTCAAAATTGTAGTAGGATGGTCTATATCTCTCTCCGTATATATAAAAATGCTCAAATGTTCACTATTCCGCTTAAAAGGATCTTAGTCTATTTATCAGTTAGATCCAACAGTATATATTATAATGCTACATTGTCATCTTTAGGGGTTGTTTGGGGGTCAAACCTTTGACGTTGGATTTGTCATTTTGTTATTTGTTTCCTGGTAACTATCTACCCACGGAGATACTCTCGTGGCATACTCTCTTTGAAATGGTTAATAGTAATGGAAATGGAAGATTCATGCAACTTATTATTTTGTCCCTTTGGCCTATGCTCATAGACAGTGGATTTCGATCAAGGAGGTCAAAGTACGAATCAATCTAAAAATTATAGTAAATAAATAAGTAAATGACAAAATTTAGTTATAAAATTAATTATAACCTTAGGTTACAAACTTACTTAATATTTTTTTATTAGAGGCAGAAATGGAGTCAGAACTTTGAGTTAGGGGGCGGTTTTATTGTTGGCTATGTGCGATAGTTTCAACTACTGACTTTGTTATTACTTAGGCTTAGCTGTTGAGTTTTTTTTTTTTTTTTTTTTTTGGGTAAGAACAAAATTATTTTTGTTTTGAATTTTTTAAAGGACAGAGTTATTTATTTTGGATAAAATTGGTTAGTTGAGCTTTTTTTTTTTAAGTTTTACTATTGGTAATTTTTGTTGTTAAACTATTTTTTAGTTTTACTAGCATTTTTATAAATTAATAATATGATAAGTGGTTATTGATAGGTAAAAAATTTATGTGAGTGGTGGGCCCATTATGCAAACCAATAAGAATTTGCTACAAAAAAAATTTATAAAAATGTTGTAAAAAAGTTTGTAAGTATAACATTACGCTTAAAAGAATTAATGATATTATTTAAGGGAAAAAATTAATTTTATAAAATAAAATTGCTAAAATTAGTACACATATATAATAATATTTTAAAAAAAATGGGGGGGGGGCATTGCCCCTAGTCCAATGATACCTCTGTTCCTAATTGGAGGTGAATTTTGACAAATTCACAATTAGATTACATCTTCTTATATCCTATATGCTTGCAAAATTTTAAGAAAATTAAAGATTAATAGCTATGTCATCAATAATTTTATTAAATTGCAAGTTTTTGTAATTTAAACTTATACACAAAATATAAGCTTATAGATCATATTGTAAATAATATCTGATTGACACAAAATTTAACATGTATATTAAGAGCGTAAAAAATATGCAATTCAACGCTTAGATTTTCAAAATATGTTGTAATATTTATTTTATCGAGTGAGTTTGTATAGTTAAGTTACATCTAATTTTGTAACTAAACTTTGTCCATAAATAAATATCCAAACTATGTATTAACTATACATATAAAAGACACAAAAATAACTAATTTTTAATACATTGAAATGCAATTATATATTATAATGAAGTCTAACGATTGTTTTAAATTTTAAAAAAAAAAATTTATTTCATAATGAACGTCACAAGAATTTCCTTCCAATTTATAAAAATCAAAGAATCCATTAAAAACTCATCTTCTATTTTGACTCTGCCTTTTGACAACACTCTGAACTGAAAATTATCACTCTGTATGGGCAAAAAAGCTGGAAGGGTAAGCACAAGTATATCCACTTTATAAACAAGTTGGTAGACTTTTGGTTTTCTAGTCCTCAAAACCATTAACACAAATAAGAAATACTGACAATTTTTTTTAAACTCTAGATGTCGAACAACATTTTGCACATATTGATGAAGTTCCATTTGCAACAGCCTTGTAAATAAAACTCATTCACTAAAAACAATACCATTGAAAAAAATAATAATTTATCTCTTGAGTACAAGGAAGTCAATACCGTACCGAAGGCTGTACCGGTTTGGTCACCGGTACGATATATTTCGGATACCGGTCAATACCGGTGTACCGTTTCGGATTTACCGCTATTTTATATATATATATATATATATACACACACATACGCACACACCAAAATATCTAGAACCATGTTTATAAACATATAATATTTCACTTATATTATAGTAAATATAAAAGTTTATTATAAAACATTACCTCAATTCAGAACAAATTATTCATAATTTTAGACTTTAGTATCAAAAAAAAAAAAACACAATATAAAAAATAGAAAGCTTAGTTGTTCATTGCATACTAAGAAAACAAATAATACTAAGAAGTTAATGTAAATAAGTTACCATTATACCTTTACAAAAATTCAAAAATTACAAAACTAAATAAAATAAAATAAAAAGCTTTTTTCTGTACTGGCCGGTACGCCCGGTACCGGCCGGTATTGCCCAAAATTGGCCGGTATAGCCGGTATTTTTTTCGGTACAATATAAAAGTGTATCGGTACCGCTGCACTGGCCGGTACAGTATGTACCGGCCGGTACCGGTACGGTATCGGCCACACTGCTTGAGTATCTATTATATTTTTTCTTTTTGACGTATTTTATAAAGAAATTAATTGGTTATAATTATTTTATTTGTCAAATATTATTAAGAAAACATGAAAAGCATAAAGAAAAATTACCCTGACACCTCTTGAACTTTAATGTAGTGGCTATTACAATTCTTAAACTTTTAATTTGACCAATTTACTTCTTAAACTTCACACGTTTTTCGATAAATATTTCTATCACTTTGATACTAAATACTTAACAAAGTAAAGTAAGGGGTAAAGAGAAAAAAAGAAAATAAGGTGATAGTAATTTCAATTAAAGAAGGGGGGAAAAGCATTACTATTCTTTGTGCAATAACTTTTTTTTTTTTTGTGAAAATTTGAGTATAAAATTATCAAAAAAGGATTTGAGTCTAGAGGAGTCAATTTTTTCCCCCTAAAAATATATAAAAAATTTACCCCTTTATTAAAAATAAAATAAGATAGATTATATATATTATTTTTATTTTTTGTTGATAATTTGATAATTAAAAATGAATAAATTTGAACTATAAACGTTCCATTAAAAACACCAAGAAGTCAAATTGTCAAATGAATTACATGCTGCAGACTCTTTTGGACTCCAATTCTGGCTGAACAAACCGGGCAAAAATTTGTTTTCAAAGTCGGCTAGTAACTTTCATTCCAGAGAACGGAGTAGAACAATTAATCAAACCAAATAAGTAAAACTTGGCTGACACAAAAAATGACTTTAAATGGGCGAATTCTAGTGATTCAACCCCAGGACAATGTTCAACATTTTCCTTTTTTGAAAGAACTGTACTTCATATTCAATTCAACCTATACCTAATAAATTAAATACATTGTACATTTCTACATGATCTCCCTCAAAGACCCTCCTTTCATGGGTCAATTTACACCATGCATTTGTAAGTTTGTCACTAATTAGAGAGTTTTTTTCTTTTCCTCTCTCAAAATGAACCAAGTACCAACAGCAAATCATTGTAAAAGTGCCTTACGATTAAAATCATAACTAGCATAGCAAGAAGAAGGTAACACACAAAGATAAGAGAATATGGATATTGCAAGCAAATATTGCCCATACAACTAGTTTTTTTTTGGTAGCTAGTTTACTTAACATCATTAGAAGAACGACTTTTCTTATAGAAGATTGACATTTCCGCGTTGCTAGAATGGACTAGTGGCTTATGACTCGAATAATAAATGTGGATAATTGACCAGTCAAATGTATCACTTTCCAAGTGACAATCATGAAAAGTGTGAAAAGCGTCGTGCTTAATTGCTTCATTTTTCATGTTTTGCGGAAAGTTTTGTAATTGCACGGATACTTCCTGATTTTTCAACAAGACATCCCAGTTATTGTTACAAGGCAAAAGTTAATTAGTGTTCTTTTCTTTTTTCTTTTTTTTTTGAGATGAAAGATAGAAGTTAACTGATATTGATTCAGAAAATGCTTTTAGAAGCTTTTTATTAGAAAATAAAAAGAGAGGTGCTACGTCCACAATATTTTTACAACAAATCATAGGTGGTTAGTTGTTATTAGTTCAAATTTGAACCTAACACTAAGATTACTTTTTTGCCCCAACAATAACAATCAGTAACATCCTGCCACTTAGGATTTGTTGTAAAAATGTTGTGAAAATATTATGGACATATCATTTCTCAAATAAAAAAGTTAACGATTTTTTTGATAGTTTTTTATATTGAGAAATGTTATATCACAACATTTTTTTATAGTTTTTTTTATAATATTATAGGGAAAAAGTTAACTAGTATTCTAAAAACATTTATTAAGGAAATACTTTTAAAAACTTTTACGAAAAAAAAAATGATTTTTTTGATAACTTTTTATATTGAGAAATGTTACATTCATAACATTTTTTATAAGTTTTTATATTATTATAAAGAAAAAGTTAACTAATGTCCTAAGAGCATTGTTTTAGGAAATACTTTTAAAAGCTTTTTATGGAAAAAAAAAAACAACTGATTTTTTTATAGCTTCTTATATTAAGCAATGTTATATCCATAACATTTTCACAACAAAATTTTAAGTGCCTAGTTATTGTTGGCTGTTATGAATAAACAAAAAATTAGTTAAATTGTAAATTTAAATTAGAATTAATAATAACTTATCGTTTCTAATTTAATATGAAAGTGTCAATCAAACGTTGTGGACAACTACATAGAGTACTTCTCTTTTATATTTCCCAGGAAAAACAAAAACTGCTTCGTCTGTGGTTATACAACCTGGTGACCTGGCCTCAGTCTTGGCCCAAATTTCCCAAAGTGAAATGTGGTTTTGTTAGGCCTGGCCAAATTTTATGGACTACCCAACCAAGTTACAGGTCCAACAAATCAACTGGACTTCAAGCATTGCATATAGACCCAAGTGATTTGATTGGCAATGTTAATAGGCTCTATATCACTCACCTTCCCGCCAAAGAAAGTTGATGAACCGCACACCAAACAAAGGGCATTTTCGTCCCTCTGTAACGTGATTACAGTTGAACTTTGACCTGTTTCTATGTTGTTTCCTTAGACTTGATCAAAAATTTAGGCCAAAAGCTAAATGCTATTTCTTTGTCCATTTTTTTTTGGTAAGACGCGCTCTTGTCCTTTACTAAACGACTATTCAAACCCCCAATTATTTTATTTTGGCCAACTATATTCAATTATTTCATACATTCATTTTTTTTTTTTTTTTTTTCCTAGGAAGCTATTTAAAACTCAAAAAAGTCGCTATTTGAATAGTCTATAGTAATATACAAAAAAAATTTCAGTCGGCTTGTTTGCCTTAGAGGGCGTTTGGATTGCACTTATTCCTGCGTTTGCGTTTTCAGTTTTTTTTTTTTTTTTTTTTTTTTTTCCCCAGCCGCAAGTGTTGACCCAATCTGCTGTGAACAGTGCATTCGTGCACTGTTCACGGACCCACAAATTTCACTTTTCAGCAATTTTTTCATTAAAAATGGGTTCCACGGTACTATTCACACATTTTAAAATTATTTTGTTACAGTGTTTTCAATTTTCAGCAATAAGTTCTATCCAAACGGACCCTAATCAACACTCCAAAAATGGCCAAAGCCGGCACAGCTTATTCAATCTCCAAAAGCCGGCTTTCTCACACTCTTTCTTGTAAATTTGTTAGTCTTTGAAATTCAACAACAATGATATTAATTGCCTAGAAAAATATTGGTCATTGGCCAATCCATACGACCATACCAGACTAGCTGTGCTGGTTCTTCAATACAGTAAGCACTTTTTTCTCTCTGTTTTTTTTTTTCCACGTTCATCTTGAGTTTTCTATTATGGGATTCAGTCAATTTGCTGTTACTGATATCTATAGATTAGTAACCATTTTTATGCACTTCTTACTGTGTGGAGACTATACTTTAAAGTTGCTCAATTTATCTTTCAACCATTAGAATAATGGTTTAGTGATTAAATTTACCTTAGTAATAGTTGTAATTTATTATGTATCAGGGTAGTAACTTAAGTTTTTGCGACAATTGGCAATTTATCATCAACATGGTCTCCAGTGCCTTTAAGGTTTTTGAGGTTTTGGTGATGCTAGAATCTGTTACTGTTTCGTTCTTAAATTGATGAGATATTTTCATTCTTTTCCTCAAGGCTATCATAATCATTTCATGTAGAGCTTGTTTTTTACATAAGTGTTTGAGTTTTCTAAATGCCTGAGTTAATCTTAAACATGTGACCAGGAGAAAATATGAAGTATAAGTTGTTACCGTCTCATTTCTTAAACTTCCTTAGCAATCAAGAAAAACCATTTGCAACTGAGTTTCATGCTTTTGTTGTTCATATATTAAGTTTGGGAATTTGTTTGTTCAGATTGTCTTCACAAGACAAAAAAAAGAAAAAAAGAACATGGATTATAGGTTTGCAATGGACCAAAAGGATATGGATTATTTAATACACTAATTAAATAACGTGCTATTGATTTTTCTGGAGAGAATGATTTGAGGCTCTTATTTACTTACGTCTTTTGGTGATTTGGCTCCAAGCAGATTAAATTTAGGTTCTACCGCGTCCCAGAATCTGTAGGAGTTCACTAGATGGGATCCTCAGGTAAATATGGAAATTAGAGCAGTAAAATTCACAATGCCATGAGGAAGCTTAATTTTGGGTTTTTATCCGTATGTTTTAAAGTTCTCTACTTGGGCTTCTTAGTTTTGGAATAATTTCAAGCTGCATTCTTGCTTACTATGCCAGGAGGGGTTGCTTGATGAGAATGAAGATCAAGATGAGGATGACTCTGAATATGAGCCTGATGATGGTTATGTGGATTCTCATTCTGATGATAAACCTATCAAAAGGGCATCTCCCAGTGGCATGAAGATGGCTGAGGAAAAGGAAACTGGACCTAAAGCACAGACATCTAAAATGAAGAACCAAATGCATTCTACCACATTCTTTTCTCCAATGGATTCCCCTAAATCTCCTTCTCCAACTATTTTATCTCCAAAACCAGATGTGCAATTTAAAAAAGAAAACCCTGCTGAGTTACACCTTTTATCCCACCGTATCCCTGATTCATCTGTTTCCACCTCGTTGCCTTCATCTCCACCCGTGAGGAATGATCACAGCTTCAACTCAGCAGACTCTGATGGTGAAGTCATAGTAGGTTTCAGATTGAAGATGTACTTTTATCCAATTTTTTGAACAGTGCTAATTAACTCTTTGCAATGTAGGGGAAGCTGAAATTTCGCAGAAAAAACTATAGCAGAACACAGAGTTTTGACAGCGAGAATTGCCAAGTATTAGAAAATAGGTATTCACTTTGTTTCCTTTTTGTCTTTATTTTGGGAATTCTCTAGTATTTGTACTTTTCTTTTAGCAGGGTTGATTAAAGACATTATCATTCTATGATTTCTGTCCCCTTAAAATATTTGAATTCCTTTGCACTAGGCAGTACTATTCAAGAAGTTGATGAGGGAAGCCAGAGCTACATCTCTCTCCCAATGTCTGAGAAGCTGACTACTCAAACAAGACCACCTAAGGATTTTCTATGCTCCATCACAAGCCAGATATTTTTTGAACCTGTTACCCTTGAAACAGGCCAGACATATGAAAGAAAAGCAATCCAAGAATGGCTTGAAAGAGGAAATGTAACATGCCCCATTACACTGCAACCTCTCTCTGCCAGTATACTGCCCAAAACAAACTATGTTTTGAAGAGACTAATATCATCTTGGAAAGAACAGTATCCTGATCTTGCTCAAGAATTTTCATACTCCGAAACACCGAGAGATTCATTTAGATCCTCCACAAAAGAAATCCACTTGGCCTCCACTCTAGACAAAACAAGTGATATATCCTGCGATAAGAGCATAGATGACTATCTTAACTATAGGAAGAAAAGATTTATGCGTGCAGCAGTATTTACATCACCTACCAGTGTAATATCCCAAGCAGCAGTAGAAGCAATTATCAATAATTTAAAACCCTATGGTTCTTGTCTCTCTACTTCA
This sequence comes from Castanea sativa, assembly GCF_040712315.1. Taxonomy (NCBI): domain Eukaryota; kingdom Viridiplantae; phylum Streptophyta; class Magnoliopsida; order Fagales; family Fagaceae; genus Castanea; species Castanea sativa. The sequence goes on along the minus strand of NC_134013.1, from coordinate 11,663,640 downwards.
GACAGCTTACAAGAATGTGAAGCAGCTGTGTTGGCAATAGCCAGATTATGGAAGGAATCAAAAGCTGATCCTGGGGTTCAGTCTTTTTTATCCAATCCAACAATTGTAAATGGGTTTGTGGAAATACTGTCAGCTTCTCTGAGCAGAGAAGTTCTCAGAACATCAATTTACATACTCTCAGAGCTAGTATTTGCAGATGAAGGTGTTGGGAATACTCTAACAAGTGTAGATTCTGATTTTGATTGCCTGGCTGCTCTGCTAAAGAATGGGCTATCTGAGGCTGATGTTCTTATATACCAGTTGACCCCAGCATTTGCTCAGCTTTCAGCTCATGACCTTGTATCCTCCCTTGTCCTGACAATTCTGAACAAATCTGAAGATTTAGATGATATTCAGTTTGTAATGGAGCCCAGGGATGCTGCCATAGCATTGCTTGAGCAGATTCTAATGGGAGGGGATGAATGCAGCAGGTCCCTCAGTGCCTTGAGTGTTATTTCTACAAATGGAATTCCAGCCTTGGTCAAGTGTTTGGATAGGTTGGAAGGAAGGAGATCCATTGTTTCCATACTTTTATGTTGCATGCAAGCTGAAAAAGGTTGCCGGAGCTTGATAGCAAATAGAATTGAATTGTCGCCTGTTCTAGAATTATTTCATGCTGGAAATGATAGTGTAAGAGGCATATGTGTAGATTTTCTCTCAGAGCTCGTTCAGTTACACAGGTACATTTTTCATATTATATCTTCACTTCTTTATGATAAATCTGAAGACTGAAGTAACCAATTTCTCTTACTTTGCAAATCCTTCTAATAATTAAAGCTACCAAATTTTTTTTTTGACTGAAAAGATAGAAGCTACCAAATTTTGAAATAACAAAACTAAACTCAAAACCTTTGAATTTGATTTCATGTTTACCTAAGAAGGACAAGTCTTAAAACCAACTGTGTGTGTGTGTGTCTGGGGTCATTCATTCCAAAATTAGATGTTTATTCATGTAAAGGATTTTGATAGCAACTACATTGCAATTGCATTGATCAAACTAAAGTTGCTATTGCATTGATCAAACTAAAGTTGCTATTGTACCTTTCCCCATAAGAAGGTAAAAGTAAGGTCTTAGGTTCAAGAATCATTAAGTGCATAACTTACTGATATAAAAATAAAGTTGCAATAGTACCTAGATACAGTATTTTCACCAGGAAATATTTGGAGTTAGGTTCTAAAATGATTCCAATCATACTCCTAAATGGTTCTGTGTATTAGACACTGCACACAAATTTACATGTGTGCTTTTTATGGAGCTCATGTACCTTTTGATTTATTATTCCTTTCCTTGCTCAGTACCCTGCCTAACACCCTCAATGAAGATTCTATTCTTTCTATGCTGTCACAGGAGGAAATTCTGCAACCAGATCTTGCAGATAATTAAAGACGAAGGAGCATTTAGTACCATGCACACCTTTCTTGTGTATCTTCAAATGGCTCCTGCAAAGCAGCAACCGGCCATTGCTGCTCTTCTTCTTCAGCTTGATCTCTTGGTTTGCCTTGATTCTCTGAAATCAACATTAATATTGTAGATTTTAAATAATGTTCCTAACATACACCACTATAACATCTAACTATAAATTCCACTGATTATCACTTTTCCAGGTTGAGCCACGGGAGATGAGCATGTATAGGGAAGAAGCTATAGATATATTAATTGAAACACTCAGGAGAAAGGAATTTTCTGATTCTAAAATGATGGCTCTAGATGCTTTAATATCTCTATCCGGGCGTCTAACTTCCTCAGGGAAGTCCTATACCAAAGCCTGGTTACTCAAGATTGCGGGGTTTGATCAACCTTACAATGCCTTGATGAAGGCAGAACAGCTGAGAAAAGAAGACAACGATTTGATGGAAACAATGGTTTGCATATGTCTAGTTTTTGGTTTGTCATAGAGCATATTACTCATTAAACTCAACCTTGTATCTATCCTGAATCTTATATACTTATATATAGGAAGAGGAAGAGAAACCTGCAAGCTCTTGGGAGAGAAGGGTAGCTTTTGTACTTTGCAACCATGAGAATGGCTCAATTTTCAAAGCCTTGGAGGAATGTCTCAAGAGTGATTCCTTAGAAATGGCAAGGTCATGCCTTGTCCTTGCTACATGGCTCACGTACATGCTTTCTACTCTTCCTCATACTGGTGTAAAAGATGCTGCTCGCAAGTCCTTGCTTGATGAATTTATAAATGTCCTCCAATCATCCAAGAACCTAGAGGAAAAGATTTTAGTGACCCTTGCTATGAAAACTTTTGTCAGTGATCCATGTAAGTACAATGCATCAGAGGTAATGTTTACACACAACGTTTTCATGTCTCTTCAAATGAAAATTAACTCAAACTCTCTAAATATAGCTGCACTTGAAGCACTGGGGGTTTATGCTAAATGCATCTACAGGACTTTAAGAAAGCTTAAGAGGAATTCATTGGTGGTCAGAGATATAATGGAAGCCTTGATGAATTTACCCTCTGTAGATGCAGTAAGTGGCGTGGAGGAGAATTCATGTCCTTGATTTAAAATAATATTGACAATTAGATAACTAAATCCTACTAATGTTGTGTTTTTTAGACACAGTTGTGGAGTTGTTCTGAAATGGTTGAGTTAGATTCAAGCGCAAATGGTGAGGTTCTGTCTTTGCTTCATCTAAATGGTCGACTTTTAAGCAGCCATTCTGATGGAACCATAAAGGTTTGCACCTAAACAGAACATATTCAATCTTTTCATACCTGCTCAAGGATACATGCGCAACTGCAAATATGTGGGGTTGTTTATTTCCTTTGCAAGAGCTAAAGCCATAATATCTTGCTTGTAGGTGTGGGATGTTGGAAAAAGGTTACCAAGGTTGGTTCAAGAAGTTCGTGAGCATACAAAGGCTATCACATGCCTCTATGTACCATCTTCAGGTGACAAACTATATAGTGGTTCCTTTGACAAAACAATTCGGGTAAGCCATCACAAGTTTTCTTTTTTAAGAAAAATCAGTCTTGCATGCTTGTTTTGGCTATTTTAGTTGAAATGGGAATATGGTGGAACATTATTCACACACCAATGACCTCTATTACATAGGAAAGAAGTAGCTCAGAAATTGGAACTGATAATGATAACTGGCATTTCTTAGAGTTTTTAATGAAGACATTTAAAGTTTGAATCCCCCCTCGCCCACTTAATATGTATAAAAAACATATAAAAGAGCTTCTTATTTTCTTTGTTTCAATTGATTTTGTTCTTGGTACTACACATTTTTTCATAATAAATGACATTAGTGACTAGATGATTCCAACAAAATGGTGAAGGCAAAAAACCACATGTTCCTATGTTTTATGTATTAGACAAATGCTAAACAAAATTTCCTGCAAAATATAGCTACATGTTTGCTGTGTTTACTAAATTTCACTAAAAAATTGTTATGTATTTCTTGCCTACAGGTCTGGTCAATTAAACCTGAGGAAATTCACTGCATTCAAGTTCATGATGTGAAAGAAGCAGTATATGACTTGACAGCCAATTCTAAAGTGGCATGCTATATTTCTCATGGAACTGGGGTCAAGGCAAGTGCTAAGTGTTTTATTTAAACAGCTAGGACAAATATGCAGCCCATAACAAAAAGAGCTTTGCTGACATTAGTGTTATCACAGGTGTATAACTGGTCTGGGACTCCAAAGCATATAAATTTCAACAAATATGTGAAATGCCTTGCCATGACTGGGGACAAACTATATTGCGGTTGTTCTAGTTACAGTATCCAGGTAAACTTCACACAATCACAAAACATCGCGATCACGAAACACATCAACGTTAGATTACAGTCACAAAAGCTTACTAATAATTTGAAAGAAAAAAAAAAATATATATATATATATATATGGCAGGAGGTTGATTTGTGCAATTACACAACAAACACATTCTACTCTGGCACAAGAAAATTGTTAGGAAAACAAGTCATACATTCCTTGCACGTTCATAAAGACCTCCTCTTTGCTGGTGGGTCTTCAGTTGATGCTATAGCTGGAAAGGTATGCAACTCTCACATCATTGTTATTATCAAGCATAATTAGCAATGACAGTTTGGTAGCAAAACTGATATTGTGCCTCTCTTTTTTTTTTGCTTGTTTTGCATATGGAAGGTGTTTTCGCTTTCAACCAAGGCAGTAATTGGATCATTCCCAACAGGATTTGATATCCAACGCATTGCAGTCAACAGTGACTTCATTTATACTGCCACAAAATGTGGGTTAATTGAGGTTTGGGTGAAAGAAAAAGTTATCAAAGCTGCTTCTATAAAAATGGCTGGTGGTGGGCATGCAAAAACTACATCATTAACATCAGATATGAATGAATTAATGCTTTTTGCTGCCTCCTCTGATGGCAGAATCCAGGTTAGTACACAAAACCATAAACTAACAAAATAATGGAAGACTCAGATTTTTGTGGTCATCACTCATTTCTGCTTTGAATTGTGGTTGCAGGTTTGGGCTCTAGACTAGGCTAGCGGTAAAGATGAGCGTAGACTATGTTCCACTTGTAAATTAAATGTTCAAAACTTCTCCTTTTTCCACACCTAGTATGTTTAAGAATTCATTTATGCCGAGTTCAAGATTGTTGAAAAGAGAGAGAGGAACACTGTTAATGCAACCTATGTACACTTTATATTTCTGTACAATCTGCCATACAGGAATGCCTGGGGTGTTCTCAGAGGTGTTCTAGGCCATTTTTAGTCCTGCACTTTGCGGTGCGGTTTAGCCAAAACTATAGCCACACCACAATTCATTTTTGCACTCACATGTGCAATGTGGTATGATGCGGTTTAAAGTTTAACCAAAACCATAACCGCACTATATTTCATTTTTGCGGTCACATGTGCGGTGAAGTGTATAAGATGCAGTTTAAAGCTGGTATATTTTTTAAATTTTGGACTTTTCCTACCTAGCTCAAAATTGATTTTTCCCTTTATTTTGGACCAAATTTTAAACTATTGAGTTAGTTTTTCTTTATTTTGAGTTGGCTTTCCTAAACAACACTTGCTAGAATTATTAAACTTTTTTTTTTGAAAACTGGATTATTAAGTTATTAATAATATATTTAATATTAAAAAATGAATATATTAATATATAGAGAGGATGTGGTGCAGTTTATGCTATTTTTTTTTTAATTATAAAACCACAAACTGCACTACACCACATGATGTGGTGCACTATTACTAGCGATGTAGTGCAGTCATACCATTTTGCGGTCAATTTTAATGTGATTTTTGAGGTTTGTGCGGTTGGTGAACACTCTTAAGAATGTCCATATAGAACATAAATTTGATCTAGGAAGATCCTTGATTGGGCTAAAATAAAAGACAAGTAATGGATCTTGATTTTAGTTTATATTGAGGACATTATCCTAAATATAACAAATACATGACATGTGAATACTAACAAGGAACTCAAGGTGGTATAAGGAAGCCATCTTAAGTTTGAAGATAAGCCAAAAGCTTTATAATTCAATGGAGACCTCTTTAACACTTTCACAAAGACATTTAAGATTCAAATCTCACGTCGTTTAACGACGACCATTAAACACCCATTTTTTTTTTAAAGAAGATAAAATAGATTTACCATAGATATGCAATAAACCAAATCAACCAAAGCAACAAAGATACGACACAGATTTGGTCAAGAGGTGGAAAACCAAATGATAACCTCTCTAAGGAATAAACTACAATGGGGACACAAAAAGTCCCAGAAAAACCTCTAAATCAGGAACAATTACGATAGCCAATAACTCACAAAACTTTTGTTGCTTTTACAGTTCCTACTTCCTATGCAATCTCTGCAAACGCTCCTTTGGAATTCTTAAGGAGTAATTTCTTCCATGAACTCTTTGTTTGCCACAAAGCCAGAACATCTGGAACTTAGTCATTGGATCATAAAACATTTCTAATAAGATAGAGTGAGAGTACCTAAAACCTTTTCATCATGTCACTTCGCCGCCGAGCAATTTATCTATACATCTTGTGTGTTGAAACGATGATGTATTAAATATTATAATGCAATATATTCATTTTTATGATCTTGATTTGTATGCATTTGGGCTCTTCTTTGCTTGATTTAGATTTAAAAATCTCACATCATAATAGCTAATATCTGTTAATGTCTACTTATTTTTTTTATGAATCTGTTCGGTTCAGTCTACTTATAATTATGGTCATTGTTGTTTTTAATTCGAATGGGTTAAATTAAAAACTAAACGGGAATCAATTAAAGTTTATTAACAATTACTACTCGGTATCATCTTGGCTCTCTGCTTCCTCTATGGGATTCACTTTACAAACTTGATTTTAGAACTTGAGAGCTCCCTTGTTCCAATTAGAGCCGAGTTCTTTATAAACAAAGTAAAGAGGCACTCAGAATGAAAAGGACTTTATGCTTGATTATTGAGAATTTCATAGATTTTCAATCTCACACTTTTAGAATATTCCTCACAGTGCCTCATTATTTATGTATAAAACACAGATTTAAATAAATAAATAAAACAAAAACAAAAAACCTAAAACAAGAAAGATTGATGAAGGTTGAGATTTTGGAAATCTGATGAGAGAGGCAAGCAATTCAGAATGAGTAGGAGGATATATATCCTGTCATGAATTTAATCGGACGATGATCAATTCATCATCATTGTGCCCCACTCATAATTATTAAATAAAAAAACGATTATACAAAGAGAAAAGTAACAAGGGAAGAAAACACAGAGAAGAAACCATCAGAAGTATTGGATTATTGCATCAACTCCGACACTTTAAAAAAGTGTCTCAGACGACCGTCGTGAGAATTTTAAATCCAAATTCATCACTTGATTTCTTTCACCATACACAAACTAATTCTTACAAAAACACACTAAAAAATAAAGAGAGAGGGAACTATTGTTTGGAGGCACAAAGCGATCTCTATTTAAAGGGCACGGGCTTCGTCATTAGGGTTTCTATAATTTATTTGACGATTCTACCCCTCCTCAATCGGGTAAGAATTATATTATTTAGTATCCACTAAACTAAAGCCCACTTCAAGATAAAAAGCCCGGCCCAATATTTGTACCAAACGGCAGGTCTAGCCGCAGCTACGACGCCGTTTTCCAAACAAAAACAGACGCCTGAATTGCAAAGTTGCAAGATATGGAGTGTTTGGATTTTACAAATTTTATTTCATTTGCATTAGAGCATCCGCAGCTGGGCATGGATATGGCAAATGTAAGAAACGTTTAGCATAAATGCCTCAAAAACCTCCCGCAGCTAGGGCTTGTAAAAAGCAAGTATTGCAAAAAAAATTGCAATACTACTACAGTGCAATTCTACCTTTAGAATTGTACTGTAGCACAGTTGTAAAAAAAAAAAAAAAACTAATATTTTATCAAGTTTTCACTTTATCCATTCCTCTCTCTCTCTCTCTCTCTCTCTCTCTCTCTCTCACCGGTCACACTCTCATCTCCACTCTCTAGCTTCTTTTGTTTTTCTTCCTTTTCAGTTCACTCATTCAATTCTTCCCCTTCTCTCGCCCCTCTCTTCCCTTTCATTTTTTTTTCCTCTCTATTTTCCCTTGAATCAAGGGTTTGATGTGGTGGAGCTCATGTGTTTGATGTGGTGGAGCTCATGTGTTTCCGTGGTGGTGGGGATGGGTGATTGAGGGTGACGGTGTGGAGCTTGCTGTCCGACGTGGTGGAAATTGTTTTTTTTTTTTCCTGTTTCGCCGATTTGGGTGGGTTGATATGGATGATGGAGGATAAAGAAATGGAGTTGTGTGGAAGAAGGTGATGGGTTTTGCAGCGATGTTGGTGACGTTTTATTTTTCTTTTCTGTTTCATCGATTTGGGTGGGTTGATATGGATGATGGAGGATAAAGCAATAGAGTTTTGTGGAAGAAGGTGATGGGTTTTGCAGCGATGTTGGCGGTTTTTTTTTTTTTTTTTTTCTGTTTCGCCGATCTAGGTGGATTGATATGGATGATGAAGGATAAAGGAATGGAGTTTTGTGGAAGAAGTTGATGGGTTTTGCAGTGATGGGTTTTGCAGCGATGTTGGCGGCGTGTTTTTTCTTTTTAGTTTCGCCGATCTGGGTTGATATGGATGATGGAAGATAAAGGAATGGAGTTGTGTGGAAGAAGGTGAAAAGTAAAGTTAATGGAGGAGTCTGGAAGGTAGCCTGTGGAGGAGAAAATTGGGAATATATATATATTTTTTATCGTGTAGAAATATTATTTTAATGAGTAAAATAGGAAAATAAAAGTTAGGATACTGGAGTATTATAAAATTGTATTGTATAATTGATAAAGTGGCTTTTTGGAATGGTAAAATAAGATGGGTTAGAATTCCCCTCTACGGATGCTCTTAGCAGCCACTTTATCAATATTTTTTTTGTTAAATGTTACATAAATTTGTCACACTTATTTATTTTGTCCAATAAAATAATGTATCATTATTTCTGTAGCCTAACAAAAAATTTAAGGGTAAACAATATATTTGGTCTATAAACTTTACATTATATGTCAATTTGGTCATTAACTTTTTAAATGTGTCAATTTGGTCTCTAATCTTTTGGAATTGTGTCAAAATGGTCATTGTCGTTGAGTGTTGGATGAAAAATGTTGATGTGACTAATTAAAATATTATTTTTATGCCACATAGATTTCCACATAAGCTGCCACATGGAATTAATTTTAAAAATACAATCTTCTCACGTTGTATATGTGTAATTTGTATCCTTCATTCTCTTTAAATAATTTTTTTTTTTTTAAACCCTTCATTTTTTATACCATCAAATGGAAAAATGAAATGAGGGATAGTATTCAGAAACTTAATTTTAGAAGATAGAAATAGAATATAAGTTAAAATACCCAGACCTTTACAAAAATAATTTGTTTTTGATTTTGCAAAGTTAAGCTGAAAATACCCAAACTTTTATACCAAAACAAAAAAAAAAATTAGTCATTTACAAATCAACCTAGAATCGAAAATATCCAAACCCATGAATCCATTTTGAAAAACAACACAAAATCCAAATCAAATCATACCATCTATATGGCTTGCAAAAATGAACATACCTACAAATGCAAAGGGCTTCATCCACTCAAAACATACCCATCTGAAATCACCAAACCCATCTCCTTTAGATTCCCCTTACACAGTTCAAAGATAGATAGAGGCTTAGAGCTTTGATGTTGGTACATTGATGAGAGAGAGTGAGCAAGTGTGAGAGAGTGGGAGGTTACAAAAGATGTTTTGGATTTAGCAACCATTGCTGTGATGGATGTGGCACGCGTCAGAGAATAGCAGTGGTGTTGAAGGAACTCAAAGAGTGAGATTCAGAGTTTAGTCATGTCATCATGGAGGCTAGGCATAGAAGAAAGAAGGTGAGCCTGAGTTAGATAAAAAAGACAGAGGGAGTTAGAGGGAATGAATTAGAAAATCGTTGATTTTTTTTTATTTTATTAATGCCACATGGAAGCTTACGTGGAAGTTGTCTTGACATAAAAAATAATAATATTTTTGTTAGAAATAAAGTCTGATTGGAATGTTTGGACAATGAAAGGATTATTTGGGATGTGTAAAGTCTGAAATGTGTAAAGTCTACAAGGGAAATGTATATTCATAATTGTACTCATTATTGCAATCTTAACCCATGAATTTTACAAGCATTCTAAGGTTTTATATATGTGTGTGTGGAATTGCTTTACTGGTTATTGTACACATCTAAGAGATATCAAAAGGATCGTGGATAACGACTTGAATACAAGAGTTTATCAATATATATCTTTTGTTTTCTTCTTACTTTGTTTTATTTATTTTGATCATTTCATAACATGTTATCAACATGAGTCTCTACCTAATTTCGAAAGGAAGTTGTAATCCTATTGTTCTTGAAACATCAAAGGTTATTTGTGTTATCCTCTTAATTTACTGAAAGTTTTCTTTTCTTCCTAAGAATTAGTGTTTATCCTATCTCTTTGTTATTACATTTTATGCTTATAATTTTAGTGATTATTTTAATTGATTAAAAAAAATTATGGGTCTCATGTTTTATATATATATCTCTATATATATATTGTTAAAATGATTAGTAAGAAACCAACTCAATTATAGCTATAGATATATGTAACGTATATTGATAAATTTTGAATGTGTATGTGTTGCTTCATTGCAATCAACTTTTGAATATGTATGTGTAGTATTGTTTCATTAAAATTGTGTATAAAAAAAAATAGTTATTTAATTTCTTTTGTAATTATATATTTGATATAGATGTCAAACCTTACAAAGTTTAAATTTCTTATGTAATTAATTTCTTTTGTAATTATACATTTTAGGCAATCATTTCTTATCATGGATCCTTGATACTAAGATTTCATCTGGAAGCAATGAATCTTGATGAGATCTATGTTGATGTAATAAATCCTGAAGATATTATTATGGATGGCAACAGAGTATCCCATAAGGATTGTTCAAAAGCAATAATTTTTATTTGTTGTTATGTACATAAAAAACCGAGTACTTTACTATAAAAGACCCCTTAGGAGAATTACAAGTTCTAGAAGAACTTGATCATCCTAAAAGCTCCGTATGACTAAAGTTGCAATAAACTAAAGGTGCAAGTAAATTAATCTAACACTTTAAAATCAGCCCATAATTAAAATTATATAATAGAATACACATATATCATGCTTCGAATGTGCTCCTGCAATAGCAATATTAAATGCATATGTTCATAAAGTGTTATGAACTAATGTTTTATCTTCTAATGGCTTAACAAAATAATAAGCTAATGTTAAAAACCATCAAAGGGTCATGAAATTAAGTTTATAGGTGTGGTATGGAAGGTCATTGGTCACGTACATGTCGTACTCCTAAGCATTTGGTAGATCTGTACCAAGCCTCCATAAAAGAAAAAAGAAAGAGAATTAAAATAGACTTTGTTGATCATAATGATCCTGAAGATCCCATGAATTCTCTTGACCTTTCAAATGGAGTGGATATGACTCATCTTGATGTCTCTGATTTCTTTGAGGATGTTGATGAAAAATTTGATAATTTGTTTGGTGATGGAAATTTCCATACCAATTAATTATTTTCTTTTATTATATTATCACATTGTAATAAGTATTTTTATTTTGATATGTTTTATTTACATTTAAAGTAATAAAATTTAATTTATGTTTTGCATACATGAAAATGCATGAATCTTAATGGTAAAATCAATGACAAGATGACTAGGGAAGATTTTTGTTCAGCAGACAATGCAACAACTCATACAATCCTTAAAGGTAAAAAAATATTTTCAAAATTTAAAATTATGCAAAGCCAATGTCAATACAATATCAAGTTCATTGAACTTAATTGAAGGCTCTAGAAGAGCAATTACCATGTTGCCAAAGGGCACAAAACTTTATATTGATGATGCTTTGTATTCTTCTAAATCAAGTAGAAATTTACTCAGTTTTAAGGATATACATTATAATGGTTATCATATTGAAACCAATAACGAAAGTAATGAAGAATTTCTTTATATTACTTCAATAGTATCAAGCCAGAAGCTCATATTAGGAAAATTGTCTATTTTCTCTTCTAAGTTATATTATACTACAATGAGAACAGTTGAAATAAATGTTGCAATTCAACAAAAGTGTTCAGACCCAAAGTTTTTTACGCTTTGGCATGATCATCTTGGACATCCAGGATCAATAATGATGCGTCGAATTATTGAAAACTCTCATGGACATCCTTTAAAGAACCAGAAGATTCTTTTACCTAGTGATTATCCATGTAGTGCATGTTAATTACCAAACTATCACATTCATAGATTGTTGTTGAATGTCCATCTTTCTTAAAAAGAATTCAAGGTGATATATGTGGACCAATACACCCACCTTGTGGTTCATTCAAGTATTTTATGATTTTAATTGATGCATCAACCAGATGGTCGCATGTATGTCTACTTTCTACTATAAATGTTGAATTTGCTAGGTTTCTTGCTCAAATAATTAAGTTGAGAACACAATTTCCTGATGGCAAAAATGCACTTTTGGTCCCCACATTTTAGGTCAATTTCCATTTTGGTCCCAAAATTGATTTCGTTCCTAATGTCATTCCTAAAAAAAGAAAATCGTTTTTAAAATGATCTTTGCTGTCAGTCAATTAACGAAAAAATCTCACTGTCTAATGGAATGTCCTGTTTGCTAACATAGCGCTAATATGGCCATTAAAATATTATTAAAAAAGATTATTTGGTATTTTTAAATGTCATGTCAGCATTTAAATTAATAAAAAATCCAGTCAGAGTATTTAAACTAAATTAAAAAAACAAACCTTAAATCTAATTTTATTATCATTATTATTACTTTTTTTTACTTAAATTATTTTTTTTGTAAGAACATAAAAACGCTGTTCTTCATGTTCTTCCTTTTTCTTTTTCTTTTTGAGTGACAAGGTAGTCTACTTGTTTTATTATACTTGAAAAATCAGCGCATACAAAAGCGTCAATATCAGACGAAATAGACTCCACCCAAGCATAGAAAGGAAAAAATAGCCTTGCTCTTTGGGCCAAAGCACACGCAACCACATTACATTGCCTTACCCCATAAGCGAAAGAAAAACTCCTCAAGGAGATAACCCAGAACAAGAGCAAACTCCTTATGTTCTTCCTAAATCCCAGAACAAGAGCAAACCCATAATCAAAATTCACATTCTCACAATCGAACCTACCACCACCATCAATTAAAAGTAAGTCAAACCTAACTAAACAAACCCAGAATAAGAGCAACCAAGCAAACTTCACGTTCTCACAATCAAACCCACCACCACCATCAATTAAGAGCAAGTCGATCCCAACCAAACAAACCCATCTCTTAGCAACCAAACACAACAACAAGTAACAACAAACACAAAGAAGAAGAAAAAAAAAACACATCTCCTTCAATTTCGTGCCCAACACCAACTCAAATCCAACTAAGATCTCTCCCTTTCTCAAAAATCTTAGCTTTGTGAAGAAATTTCTAGGGTTTGCTTCCCACACTTTACCTTCTACACCGAACCAACATCGGCCCCTCGTGCAAAATTCTCCCCAAGGGCCACTGTCGTTTCGATCATAGCGACGCCATTTTGAAGCGAGACTGTTATGCCCACTCCGTCGTCCTCGACCTCTAAACTAACCAAATCCAACCGTTAATGATTTTGACTGACACGTGGTGCTTATCTGGCCAATTCCTCCCAAATGGTACTCTATTACAAATGGGTGGGGATTTGGACAGGTTAAGGAAGATCCAAAAGTTCAAACCATGTGAACCCAATGGGCTCTCACAAAAATCTTAGCAAATTCTATCGTTTTTGGGTTGGGAGCAGATCTGAGTTTTTGGGTTTGGAGTAGATCCAACAGCATCGTTTCTGCCATAGGTTCTTGGGGTCTTTGGCTATGGGTTTCTGGGTTTGGAGCATGGTGTCTTTGGTCATGGGTGTCTGGGTGTGGAGCAGATCAAAGAGAAATCTAAGAGACAAAGAGTGAGAGAACAATGAGTAGAGAGAGGAATTAAATTGATGTTGTGATGTTGAGGTAACTTGGGTTTGTGGGGTTGGGATTGGGGTTTGGTGTAGAGGATTGTGATAAAAGATTTTAAATCTGAGAATTGAGAAATTAAAATTTCAGTTTAAATCAAGTTTTATTTTCAGTTTAAATTAAAATTAACAAATTAAAGGTTTGTTTTTTAATTAGATTTAAGGTTTGTTTTTTTAATTTAGTTTAAATACTCTGGATTTTTTTATTAATTTAAATGCTGACATGGCATTTAAAAATGTCAAATAATCTTTTTTAATAATATTTTAATGGTCACGTCAACGCTATGTCAGCAAGCAGGGCATTCTGTTAGACACGTAAGATTTTTCCCTTGATTGGCTGCCGGCAAGGACCATTTCAAAAACGATTTTCTTTTTTTAGGGACGACATTATAAACGAAATCAATTTTGGGACCAAAACGAAAATTGACCCAAAATGTAAGGACCAAAAATGCATTTTCGCATTTCCTGATTATCCAATTAGGAAAATTCGTTTAAATAATGCTGGTGAATTCAAATCTCAAGTTTTTTATAACTATTGCATGTCAATTGGAATTGATGTTGAACATCCTGTTGCCCATACACATACTCAAAATGGTTTAGCTAAATCACTTATCAAGAGACTTCAAATTATTGCTAGACATTTGCTTATAAAATCAAAATTACCAGTTTCTGCTTAGGATTATGCTATTTTACATGCTGCATCATTAGTTCGCATTAGGCCAACTACTTATCATAAATTCTCACCATTGCAACTTGTACTTGGCCAACAATCAAATATTTTTCACTTGTGTACATTTAGTTGTGCTGTTTATGTACCTATTGCACCCCCACAACGCACTAAGATGGGTCCTCAACGTAGACTTAGAAAATATATGGGTTTTAATTCCTCATCTATCATTAGATATCTTGAACCTCTAACTGGTGATGTTTTTAAGGCACGTTTTGAGGATTGTCATTTTAATTAAACAATCTTCCCACTATTAGGGGGAGAAAAGTCGTTGCCTGAAGCACAACGTGAGATTACTTGGAATATTTTGATGTTAACTCATCTTGATTCTCATACAAATCAATGTGAACTAGAAGTTCAAAAGATTATTCATTTGCAAGGAATTGTAGATCAATTACCGAATATATTCACCAACAATAAGAAAATAGTGAAATCTCACATTCTAGCTGCTAATAATCTAGCACATATTGAAGTTCCTGTAGGACAATCAGTTAATACAACAGCAAATGAATCAAAGCCACACTTCAAGCGTGGAAGACCTGTCGATGTTAAAGATAAAATTCACTGGAAGAGAAAAGTACAAGAAAAACAAGTTGTAGCCTATAAAAAGGCTATACCCAGGAAACATGTCACAAAAATAATTGATCTATCCAAAACTTATGAACAAAAATCTCCTAAAAATAAACCTCCTGAAGAGGATCAGGTACCTGAATATAACGAGATCTCGATACATTATGTACATACAAGAGAAATATGGGATATAAATAAAATTGTTGTCAACAACATATTTTCATATAAAGTTGCCCTTGATATTACCAGAAGTAATGATAATGAATATGAACCACAAACCGTTGGTGAATGTCAACGTAGAAATGATTGGCCAATGTGGAAATATGTGATTCAAGCAAAATTAAATTCACTAAGTAAACGTGAAGCTTTTGGACCTGTAGTCCGAACACCTGAAGGTGTAATGCCTGTTGGATACAAATGGGTATTTGCATGTAAAAGAAATGAGAAAAATGAAATTATAAGGTACAACGTGCAACTTGTAGCACAAGGTTTCTCGCAGAGACCTAGTATTGGTTATGAAGAAACATATACTCCTGTAATGGACGTAGTTACATTCAAACTTTTTATTAGCTTGGTAACAAAAAAAAAATTTGGATATGAAATTAATGGATGTTGTTACAGCATATCTGTATAGATCATTAGATAATGATATTTACATGAAAATCCTTAAAAGATATAAAATGCCTGAAACATATAATCCTACATCCCGAAGTATGTATTATATCAAGCTACAAAGATCCTTATATAGGTTAAAGCAATCCAGACACATGCGGTATAATCACCTCAGTGAATATCTTTTGAAAAGAGGATTTGAGAATAATCCAATTTGTTCATGCATTTTTATCAAAAAATCAAAATCCAGATTTGCTATTGTTGCAGTATATGTTGATGATTTAAATCTTATAGGGACTCTAGAAAAGTTAACAAAAAACAGTAAATTGTTTAAAGAACGAATTTGAGATGAAAGATCTTGGTAAAACAAAATTTTGTCTTGGCTTGCAAATTAAACATATTCCAAATGGAATTCTTGTTCATCAATCGACATACATTGGAAAAGTCCTAAAACAATTTTACATGGATAAAGCTCATCCTTTGAGCACTCCAATAGTGGATTAGTCACTTGATGTCAAGAAAGATCCGTTTCAACCACAAGAAGATGATAAAGAAACTCTTGATCCTGGAGTACCATATCTTAGTGCAACTGGTGCTTTGATGTATCTTACAAATTACATGACCAGATATAGCATTTGCAATTAACTTACTAGCAAGATATAGTTCTGCACCAACTCGAAGACAATGGAATGCAATTAAGCATATATTACGTTATCTTTATGGGACTACTGATTTTGGATTATTTTATCTAAATGGATCAAAACCACAGTTAGTTGGATATGCTGATGCATGCTACCTTTCTGATCCACACAAAGGCCAATCACAAACAGGGTATTTATTTACTTATGGAAATACTGTTATTTCATGGAGATTTGTTAAGCAAACAATTTTTGCCACTTCCTCAAATCATGCAGAGATTATTGCAATTCGTGAAGTGAGTCGTGAATGTGTTTGGTTGAGATCAGTAATTCAACATATTCCTGAGAACTGTGGATTATCATCAATCATAAATAGTCCAACGATATTATACGAAGATAGTGCTGCTTGCATCACTCAAATTAGAGGAGGCTATATCAAGGGTGATAGAACCAAGCATATTGCCCCAAAATTCTTTTATACATATGAGCTCCAGAAGAGTAGCGATATTGAAATCAAGCAGATACGATCATGTGGTAATTTGACTAATATGTGCACTAAGCCATTACCAAATGCGACTTTTAAGAAGATAGTGCATAACATTGGCATGCGTCGACTTAAGGATATTTTTACCATGAACAATAGAAATTCTACTTACTCATGAGGGAGAGTAAATTTTTTAAAGGATGTGTGCTGATTGTACTCTTTTTCCTTCGCTAAGGTTTTTTCCCACTAGGTTTTCCTTTACAAGGTTTTAATGAGGCAATCCTAAGGTACTAGAAGTTATTTAAGAATATTGTACTCTTTTTCCTTAGCCAAAAATTTTTCCGACAGGGTTTTGGTAAGGTTTTAACGAGGCATATTCTTAGAAAGTGGTCATCCAATGGGGAGTGTTAGAAATAAAGTCTGGTTGGAATGTTTGGGCAATGAAAGGGTTATTTGGGATGTGTAAAGTCTGAAATGTGTAAAGTCTATAGGAGAGATGTATATTCATAATTGTACTCATTATTGCAACCTTATCCCATGAACTCTACAAGCATTCTAAGGTTCTATATATATATGTGAGATTGCTTTGTTATTGTACACATCTAAAAGATATCAAAAGGATTGTGGATGACCACTTGAATACAAGATTTTATCAATATATATTTCTTGTTTTCTTTTTACTTTATTTTATCTATTTCTATCATTTCACAACAATTTTAATTTGACCATTAGCCACCTCAAAAATTTTCATCTAGCACTTAACGATAGGGACTATTTTGACACAATACTAAGGCTTTGTATGAGAGTTTGTAATGGAATGGAATGGAATGATCATAAGGGAATGGAATGGAATGTGTTTAAGTAAGGAAAAGAAATGGAATTGAATTGAATTGAGTAACCTTCATTGGATGTTTTAAAAGAAATAAATGGAAATGAATGAAAATGAATGGAATATAAGTAATATTGTTTAGGAGTAACATAGAGGGAATGAAATTGAGTCATTTTATAACAATATTACTATTAGACCCTTATTTTAAAATAAAAGAGTTAAGTATATAGGAGTATTTTAGGAGTTTAAGTAAAAAATTCATTAAATTTAATTTCATTCTTTCACATTCCTCCCAATTTTGGAAGAATAAAAATTTGAGGTTTTGAGGGAATAAAGAGAAATGAGTGTTTCCTCCTACTTAGGTGTGTTTGCGGTGTGGTGCAGTTTTGGGCCATTTTTAGCATTGCACTTTGCGGTGCAGTTTAACTAAAACCATAATTGCACTGCACCTTATTTTTGCTTTCACATGTGTGGTGCAGTGTGGTGCGGTGAGGTGAGGTGCGGTTTAAAGTTTAGCCAAAACCATAACCATAACCGCACCACACCTCAATTTTGCAATCACATGTGCAGTGTGGTGTATATGATGTTGTGCGACCCAAGATAAAGCTACTAGGCCTCGAAGGAGTTTGGGCTCACAATCTATTTGTATAGTGGGCTTTTGGATTTCCTACCACGGGCGGTGTTATGCTCGGCTGCCCCGTTCATTGAGTCTCCTCTCTTTTCCCACTAACTCTCTCCTTTCTTCCTTGAGGAGAATGGATATTGCTCTCTCTAGTCTTTTCTCTCTGAAATTGCCAACCCCCTCAACTGAATCTTCTCTGCCTATTTATAGTCAAACTTATTGGAACGGTCATGATTATTCCCCTGGTGGGTGGAAGGAGGGGTCCAATACTATTACCCATAAGTGGGGGTTTAGTTGGGAGTGGGAGGAAATGAGAGTGGCATTGGAACTGGCTCCACCGCTGGGTTTGATGCTCGGCAAGCGCGTTCTCTAGGCAATAGAAAGGAGGTCCAATACCGTTTCATCTAAGTGGATGTTTGGTGGCGGGAAGGAGAAAATGATAGTGACGTTGGGACCAACCCCGCATGTAAGTTCTGTGCTCGGCAGGGGCACGTCACAGGCTGCTTTGAGCACACCGAGTTCAAACCTCCTGGACGGCACGTGCGTTACCATGTGTGATCAGCACGGCGCTCTTATAAGAGTTAGTCTTCATGGGCCTTAAGGCGATTGGGCTTGACCGGAGGTGAGGCCCGTACAGATGTAATTTGAATGGTTTGAAGTTTGTATATTTTTCAAATTTTGGGTTTTTTCTACCTAACCCAAAACTAATTTTTTCATTTGTTTTGATCCAAGTCTTAAACTATTGAGCTAGTTTTTCTTTATTTTGGGCTGTCTTTCCTAATCAACACTTGCTAGGGTTATCAATTTTTTTTTTTTTGAAAACTAGGGTTATTAAACTATTAATAATATATTTAATATTAAAAATAATTAAATTATTAATAAATATAGATTGTAGAGGGTGCGGTATGGTGTGGTTTGTGTGGTTTTTTTATATTATAAAACTAGCAAATTGCACTGCATCATGTGGTGTGGTGCGGTGTACTATTACTTGCAGTGCGGTGTGGTTATATCATTTTGTGGGTAATTTTGGTTCAATTTTTGTGGTTTGTGTGGTTTATACAGTTTGGTGAACACCCCTATTCCTACTCATTCCATTCCCTTCTACTTAAACTCCTGAATAAGGAAATGAACTTTCCTTTTTCCCATTAAAACTCTTAAACAAGGGAAGGGAATAATTAAAGGTGTCAATTTAGGTTAGCGTGTCGGGTTTGTGTTGTGTCGAGGTGGGGGTATTCTACTAAATGGCTCAACCCTAACCCGACCTATTTAATAATCGTGTCATGATCCTTCAACCTTAACCCTGACCTGTTAATAAGGCGGGTTAACCTGACCCAACCCATTTGACACACCTAATGAATGAGTCATGTTGGGTTAACACGAATATAACACAACCGATTTCAACCTGCATAATATTAAATATAACATTCATCTAGAAATAATTTTTTTTACATCCCATAAGCAATGCATACACTTCAAGTCTTCAACCCACATTATTGTAATCTTTAAAAGTATCAGATCGAGTTTATAAACTATCTTAATAAACCCAACTGTAAGATATGCAAATGGTGTCCTACATTAATACAAACACCAAAAAACACACACACACACACACAGGACAAAAGCTACAACCATGGCCTTAATCAACAATTAATATATCTCATATAGTAATAACGGCATATGTGTTCAAAGTTTATAGAACAAAAGTATTATGCAGAAAAAATAAACACATGAGTGATAGAGAGAGAGAGAGAGAGAGAGAGAGAGAGAGCAATAACCGGTTTGAGACTTTGAGTTTGAGAATTGTGTATGAAACTATAAGACAGTAGAGCGAGTAGTATGACTAAAATTAAAAAAAAAAAAGAAGATATTTATAAGAAGGTTTAAAGATTTAGGATTTTTAGGGTTTAGAGATTTAGGGTTTCTAAATTTTCAATTTCCAATTATATCCCTTGTAGGTTTTTGTAATTATTCACTTTTTTTTTTAATTTAAAATATATGTTGGATATAAAATGTATTTAACAAATCTAAAATAAAATAAATATTTTTTTATTTATTATACAAGTTAAATGAGTTGTGTTAAATGAGTCATTTCGGGTTGACACAAATAAATTGGCATGTTAAATGTGTCTAATACGGGTTATGCGAGTTGACCCACTTATGACACGTTTCTTATCATGTCTCTTTTGGGTCGACCCGTTTATGACCCAAACCCATTAAGACTCAACCCAAACCCGAAAAACAACTCGTGTCGGGTTCGCGGCTTAGGTTGAGCATTAACACCCCTAGGAATAATATTCTAAAATTATTATTTTCCATTCCATTTCCTCCTCCCAAACGAGGGCTAAAAGATTAGACACTAAATTGACAAATTTAAAAGGTCAATGATCAAATTGACAAAAAAATTAAATAATTAAATAATTGGCATAATAAAAAAAAACAGGACTTGATGTCATTTTATTGGATGAGCATGACAAACTTATAATTACATGTTACTTAACAGAAAATATGAATGGAAGAGTTGTTGATGCAAATAAAATTGAACTTCTAAAATTCAAATTTTAAAACATCAAGGCATAAAATTCAAACACTCACAAACATTAATCCCTCGTTTGGAAGGAGATAATATAATGGAATGGAAAGGAAAGACAAGAATAATTTTAGAATATTCTTCATTTTTCTTGTTTGGAAGTTTTAATAGAGGGAATAAAAAATTCATTCTCTTATTTGAGAGTTTAAGTGGGAGGGAATGAAATGGGTAAAAAGGAACACTCGTTCCTTTTTATTCCCTTATAACCTCAAATTTTCATTTATTTCAAAATTAGGGAGAATGAAAAAGAATGGAATTAGATCTAATGAATTTTTTACCAAGAATCCTAAAATACTCCTATATATTCAACATTTTATTTTAAAATAAGAGTTTAATAGTAATATTATCATAAAATGATTCCATTCCATTCATTTTTTGTTCATCCTAAACAAAATTACTTACATTTCATTCATTTATTTAAAAATATTTAATAGAAGTTACTTAATTCTATTTCATTTCATTCATTTTGCTTAAATATATTTTCATTATATTTCCATTCCATTCTCCTGTGAACTGCTAAACAAAACCCAAAGCCTAAAATCTAAACACCTCAACTTTGTGATGTAATTTGCAATTTGACAAACCTCAACGGCGGCGTTTCGCCATATATCCGATTTAACCGCATATCGCTGCCGTGTTCGATTGCCAAAAGGCCCAAAACCCCTCTTTCTCTTTCTCTCTCTACGAGTGACGGCAATGGCTTCCGATGGAGTTCCTCCTATAATCGCTGCTCAGCTCAACTACCTTCTCTCTCACTTTCCCCTCAGTGTTAAGGTAACACTCTTCATCTTTCCCTTCCATTTTCTCGGAAACCAAACAGAGCTAAAAAAAAAAAAAAACCTAGATCATAGAAATTCATTTTATTCCTTTGCAGATTGAACATTTGTGGTCCGGTAGCAAGTTCTCCACTGGAGTCATTGACCGCTTCACAATAGTCATTCCCTATTGCCTTGACTTCATAAAATGTCAGTGAGATCTGATACTTCCAAGTACTTCACTATTTTCTTCTTCGTAACCTAAATTTAGATTTGATTGTACTCGTAGGGGATTTTATATACAATTCAGAGTCGCCAATTTCTGCTCCGGATGTTATATTTGGAGCCGAAGATGAAAATTTTCTTTCATTTCTGGCAAGGAATGATGGAGTTGAAGGTAATGCAAATGCGGCGAAGAAATGTTTATCTGATTGGAATGGCAAGGACCCTACGCGGCTTATGGTTCTTCTACAACAGCTTAGGTCAGTGATTTCTGTGATTAGTGTTTTTAATTTTTTGAGAATTCATGTGGTTTAGCTAGTTAGATTGAAATTTGAAATGCAATTGTTTTTTGGTTTTGTAGGGATCAATATATGAACTATCAGAGAAAGCGTGTTGATGAAGTCGATGATGATAGGTTGAAATTTGAAGTTAGCACTATTGCGTTTAGGGAGGTAATGTACAGTTTTGATTTGAATGCTATAGATATGATAAATAATGTTAATAGTTTTGATGGGAAAAATGTGATATGTATGCATAATCGATTCTAAATTTTTGTGATGAATGTTATTTGATTATCGCGGTTGTACTTCAGGGGCTGAAATTAGTGGTTTACTTCTTTTTTTAGGTGGTAATATTTTGAGTTCATTATTAAAGATCTATGCTTGTGTTTCGGACTTTGAGAAAGAAGCATAGGCGATTGCTTGCAATTGCATTTCATTTTTTTATGTCTTGAATGTGAAAACTTGAAGGCATCCTTTTCCACCTTTTTTAAGGAATTATATGGAAGAAAGAAGGTTAATATGGTGTAAATAAGCCATATTAGATTGGGAAATGAGAATGGGTGTTGAAGAGGAAAATGGTGAACAATGGCTTCATTTGTCACTTGACATATGATACAGCAGTGGTGTTGTGGTCAAGAATGGGGAAGGAGCCAAGGGTAAGTATTTTTTCATAATCGTGATGCTATAAATGTACAAGGAATCAGTTATTTATTGAACACATAAGCTAAAGTCTGGGTCATTGTCTATCTGATTACCAGAGTGACAGTTAAGTTCACATTAATAGGGTCTATTCTTCTCTCTTTTCATGCACTCTGAGTGGATTTTCAAAAATATGAAAATGAAGAAATAGGATTGTTGGGAATCATGGACTGGTATGTAGGCTTGGCATGTGATCTTCCTGATTGCTGCATTGAGGGTTTTTTTTTTTTGGTGGAGGGAGGTGGGGGTGTTGTGTGGAAATACTAAAAGGAAAAATAAAATAAAATAAAATAAAATAGGGGTTGGGGGGGGGGGGTTTCGGTATAAGATGGGAGTGTGACACCAATCATGTGAATTGGACCTTGTCTATATTAGTGAACCTTGCTGATGTTGCTTCTCTGTCCATAGAATGCTGATAAAAGGTTAACTTATGAACATTTTTTTTAACATGTGGTCTGGAACTTATTTCTTTTTCTTTAATAAGATACTTTCTTACTATTCTGGTAGTGGATGCAACTATTTTTTAGCCATGTGAGGGTTCTTTATTAATCTCTTTGTTAATTGTGTTAAAGTAATTTGTAATTATCAATTTTCAGCTTTTTTTTTTCTCCCCCATAATTTGATTTTCAAGAACATCAAAGCCTTAGTCCCAAATGTTATGTGATTGGCTATGGATTCTCAACAAACTAATTGGGGTCGTTCAAATGATATCTTCTCCATCATTTTGACCTATTCAAAAGCATACTCTCTTTTCATTTCTTCCACTTGAATGAAATCATTCTTCCACACCAGTACATTAATCAATCTCTTTTGCACATGACCAAACTGTCTCAAGTCACTCTGTTTCTTTTCATCAATGGTAGCTGCCCTTATATTTATCTTAGTCTAAATCATTGACATGTATTCTTGTCCATCAATTATCCTATCTAAAATCATTTTCTCACACCTCCTTTTTTTTCCCTACTACTTCTACTAGTGTTTTTTAGCTCTTCCCTAACTCTTTTCATTCTCAAGACTTACATCAAATCATTCTTCCTCATTGGTACTTAAACCCCTCTCCTTTGCACTTGACCAAACCATCTCAAGTGATTCTCCCTTATCTTTTCATCAATGGGAGTCACCCCGTCTTTAATCGAAGTTATTCGTTTGTATCTTTCCTTGTATTTCCACTTGTCCATTTTAGCATTTTCATTTTAGCTGCACTCATTTTTTTTTTGAAAATGTTGTTTCTTAATAGCTCATCATTTGATACCATATGGCATGACTGGTCTTATAGTAGTCTTGTAAAACGTTTCCTTTAACTTAATAGATATTCTATGATCACACAATACTCAGGATGCCCTTCTCCACTTCATCCACGATGCTTGTATACTATGATTCACATTATCTTCAATCTCAAGCTCTCAGCATTCTTGTGAATTGTTAATCCAAAATATCAAAGGTATTTACTTTTTGGTTTCCCTGTACATAGGGATTTTTAGTAACAAGATAAATGAAGATGGAACTATAAAATTACACTCCATGTACTTTGTTTTAGACTTACTAAACCCAAAACTCTAAGATTCTAAAGTTTCCCTCTAGATTTACAAGTTGGCACTGACTTCATGTCTAGTTCATTCGCTAAAGCTATATTGCCAGCAAAAAGAAAAAAACACCATGTGACTTTATCTTGAATTGATCTAGTAAGTTCATCCATAACCAATTCAAATCAATATAGACTTTAAAGCTGAACGCAAACCTATCATTACTGCTACATGTATTCTCATACATATCATTAATCAACTTGATAGACTTTAGCTTAATATATTTTAGAGGAACTCATTTTTTTTCTAAAACCTACTACACAACCTCCCTAGGTACTCTAGCATATGCTTTTCATTTTTATATCAATTAAAACCTTAAGGAAATCTTTATAGCCTTCTTCCATGTTTTGCTATTAAATGTCTAAGTAAGAAATTGCTTCCTTGGCATAAAACCAAATTGAGTATCTGATATTGTTGTTCCATGTAATGACCATAGGAAAAGAGCTAGCCATATCTGTGTTATACCTAGACATTTAATAAAACCCAGATCTACTTAGGATATGCTTGATGTGGGACACAACACACACCCTCACAATGCACGCTCAATCAATATCCAATCAATATGGGGTGTCACAGATTCATAAGTTTAATTTCACAATAATTTGGACAGTTTTGAATATCCTCTATAATTTGATTTCTTTTGTTTTATTTTTATGGTTTCTAATGATGTTATCTTTTGCTTGTGTGATTAGCATTTCAATATTTGTGTGTTCCCATTCCATTTTATTGACTTCAATGGCACAAAATTTAAAAGTTTGATGGGCTCGGTTAAGTTCTTCTATATGTGCTGTCTTCATTTAGTCACCAATTTTTACTGTTTAAACCCCGTTGTTCCATAGATTATGTCTTGAATGGAAAATTCAGCACTTGGAATTTTGCCTTAACGCCCATTACTATCCTACAGGGAATTGAAATGCATTTGAGTTCTGGTGCTGAAAAGGTATCAATTTTAAAGAACATGTTCACATTTTTTTCAATTTAGTCTATGAGCTGATCCATGGTGATTTTAAATACTTCTTATAGCTTTTTATTATATTTGTGGTTTTTATGCCTTTGACTTTTAGCGTAGCCAGAGGAGGTGAAGTTTGCAGTGCCTCTTACAGAAATGAACATTGATAAGATGGTGCACGGGTGCCCTTGGAGACATTCACCAAAGATATACTTGCAGGTTTTATTTTTCTTTCACTTTATCCTTACCTTTTTCTTGGCTCTTAACGTTTTTCTTCAGCATCTTGAACTTTTGTCTTCTTTTTGATTGATGAAGGTTATCTACCCTGTTGGGAGAAAATATGTATCTGCTTCTTCAGCACCTCGTCTGAAATTACTATCTACCTCTGACTTGAAGTCTATCTTTTCCATTGAAGATTTCAAACTTCCTCCATGGTTGGATGGAATGTATGTTATCATATCATTCTGCCTTCATACAAGGATGTGTGTCAACATATCATCATGTTTATAGTTTTTTTTCCTCCTCCATAGGTGCATGGCAGAATATCTTCCTCATCTAGAAGAATCTCTTGAGAAACAGGTCAGGTGCATAGTCTTCTTCTAGTGAGATAGTTTGCACTTAAAGCATGAATTCATCATATAGTTGTTTTTTATTGAAGATCTTGGAGGCAGTTTCACTAATTGATGTTAGAAGGCGCTTTATTGAGTCATTAGCCCCTCTGTTTGGAAGGCCATTAGAAGCTGATCCGGTATGCATACCAGGCGTTATAATGTTTTGCATAATTGTTTGAACCATTAAGACTTATTAGTTGGTTATAATTACTTTTCTTGACAGATCTTTTGCAGAAAGGCAACATTTCTTGCTGGCTCTGGAGCATTTACATTCCTGGTATGATTTGATTTCCTCATGTTATGCTTATATTATCCCATTGAGCCTTGAGGCCACACCGTGTGGCAAGGAGTTGATAAATGAATTATCCAAATTTTTTACCATAATAATTGCAAACTTCATGACTGGTGCAATAGGTTGTGTGTAGTTTCATACACTAGATCTTCAGTTCAAATAAGGTCAAGTTCTGCAAAACAAGTTGACCACACATTTAGCCTAGGGGGAAATGCAGAAAGACAAAGATTAAGTTACAGAATATGTTTAGTATTACCTTGTATTGTTTTTAGAAAATTATTGGATGTGTTCTCCATTTGCCTGTGTCGTATCTGCCTTGTTTCTAGTCATTTTTTTGCCATCCGTTTTACCAAAAAAAAGGGTACTCTATATACACTTAGCAACTAGTTGTTTTCCTAATTTGCTTTAGTTATTGCAATGGGCTTTCAGTAAATTTCAATCCATTTAAAATTTTGAGATTTTGAGACTGTACTGTTGTATACTCAACAATTGTTGACATTTTGGAAATATTTTTTTAATGGCTTATGAATTGTATTTAAACTGTCTTTCCTGTCCTCATTCTTCATATAGATACGTGAGAAGCATGTGGCTATTGTTGGACTATGATACTATCATCTGTATGAGGGCACTAGGCAGACAAACATTTTTTGCAAATTCAGTGGTGTTAAACTTTTTTTTTTGTTGATAAATAACGATATTTCAGAAATCAAAAGCCCCAAGTACACCGGGAGTGTACATGGAAAGGACTACATCAAGATCGGAAATTACAATGATCAAGCATAACAAAAAAAAATTAGAGCAAGAAAAAGAAGTGAAAACAGAACACCAAGCAAATAAAGAGTGGAGGAGAAGAGATTTAATCTCAAGAATCGACCGTTCCGTCCCCTCAAAGCATCTACTGTTCCTTTCCTGCCAAAGACACCATAACACACAATGTGGGATAGTCCGCCATAGGTCTATATCGTGCTGTCTACCAAATGGACCCTGCCAAGATGCAAATAAATCTGCAACACTTTGAGGCATCACCCAAATCACACCAAAAAGGCTCCAAACCATAGACCATAGCTTGAAAGCAATGGGACAATGAAGAAGAAGATGGTTTACCGACTCCCCACTTTTTTTACACATATAACACCAATCCATGATGGGTACACCCTTATTCCACAATCTATCAAGGGTCAAAATCTTGCCTAAGGCGGCAGTCCAAGAAAAGAAAGCAACTCTAGAAGGGATGTTTGAGCGCCACACAAGTTTCCACGGAAAGAGGTTGTCAGGGGTTGAGAAGAGGGCTAATAGAACTCACTAACCTTAAAGCCCTTATTCTTTGTCAACTTCCAGCAAAATTTGTCTTGCCCCTCACCAGTAAAGGTCATAATAGAGTGTATAAGATTCCAAAAAATATCAAATTGTTCCATCTCCCAATCTTGGGGCTCTCTATAGAATTGAAGATCCCAAAGCAGTCTCTGATTAGGAAAAGACATGACATCCGCAAGATAGGAATCCTTGTTACAACTAAAGCTGTAAAGTTCTGGAAATGCCTCCCGAAGAGTACAACCCCCACACCACAAGTGAAACCTTTTTTCTAACACAGTGAAAGGATTCATATCACTTAAATGAATGATAGTAATTTTGGATTCCTCTATGACTTAGGGTATCATCTTATTTAAGCATGAATTGGATTGTGTCAGAAAACGTCTAGTCATGTAGTGGTTGCAAACTCTTGTATTGATATACAATTCCTTATTTTCTACTGTGGGTTTTTTATTTTCAAAGGGGGCTTTGGTATGAAACTTGTTTTATTTGCTGTGATGATCAATTCTATAGATTAACTTTTGTTATTTGCACGCGAACAAACTCCTCAAAGTCCTGTTACTGTAGGTTCACTTCAGCATTTCAACTCAGTTTCCAAAGCAGCAACCGGGTTTGATGCTTCAAAGTTCTCAGGTATAAGTTTTTCCCCCTAATACAGCCATGCATTTTAATGTAGCTATAAGAACGTGCACAGCCATACATCTTATCCAATTACATTGCCTGTCAATGGAATTGTTAAACCCCAAGTGCTGAATTTTGCCACTTTTATGATTTCATAAACATTTGAATGGTATATGGTTTGGCGGTATCTTCATTAGTCCTACCAGCTTCTTTGTTGTTCATAGCAATAGGTCATTCCTATTTGCAACATATGTGCTAATGAGCTCTATCTCAAATGACACGCTCTCCCCTTCTTAGAAGGCACAGTTGTAAAATTTAATGCAGGGAAAAGTGTCTAACTTTTAAATCATGCACTTTCACATTTTGATTCTGTTTTTCCATTTAGATCACTGTGCAAATAATATCAATAAGCTATTGAGTTTATCCAAAACAAAAGATCGATAAACTTTATAAGGAACCACTGGGCCTTTAAAGCTTAAAGAATGTATTAGGCCAATGTGTATCTGTATTGTTAGAGAAGGCTTTTCATCGGTCACCAATTAATGGTCTTCAAATCATCTCACTGATTAGCTTATGTCAATGTAATTGTAGCATATGAACTCCCACGGTGTACCAGCCAAGTCACCTCTTATTACTGAGTATCCATGGAGTCCAAGATGGGAAACTTCAGTAATGGCTGAGAAAATCTTGTGAGTTTTTTCAATTACTTTTGGTTCTAGCATTGCTTTTCCATGCATAATTTTGCTGACATGAATAATTTTTTTTAGTGAGTTTTTGGTGGATGAGGCTTTGAACTTCAAGAGGTACTGCAACGAGGCTCAACTACAACACTAGCGTGTTGTTAGTGTTCTTTAAGCTCACTATCACACTATCTGTGTAAAGTTTCTCCATTGATATTCTTGTTTAATATGATCGTATATTAAAGTTGTTGATGCTTATGTATAAGTTACTTCCAGTGCATGATGACCTGATTGTTTCTTTAGCTTGTTGAGGACCAAATTTAATGTGCCTTGCTTCCAATGGAATGCCTATCAAGGTGAATGTCAGTGATGGAATCTAGAATAAGAATCTAAATTTCAGAGTTTTCTTGTGATTACTCTGACCTGTCTGATGCTATGAATCAATAGAAAATGCTGATAAAAAAGAAAACCCAATCTTCATGGCTGGAACTAAATAATTAACCCTTCTGGCAATAGGTTGTTGAGATTCCTTGATAAGTGAGTTCTTAATTCTCACATGGTTCTTGCAAAGCATTGGATTATTAAGCAGCAAATGAAGATTAATAATTTCTTGAAACATAAATTCATTGCGTAACACACTGATGCTTTGGCTAACTGAAAACAGAACTGCCCAGTACTGGTTGGTTGTATCTGCAATAAGTAAAATTTGGATTTGAATGGGATTCTAGCTGATTTGCAAGCTGGTATATCTAGCAGTAGCTACTAGCTATTGAGAGCTTGCGCGAAGGAATAGGCAATCATGATTTGCAATGCCAATAATTGAGATCCAGCAATTGTTCAAGAATACATTTAAAACAAACAAACAAACACCGGCAGGAGATTCACATGTAGTGTTTTTATTATTTTTATTTTTCCCTTCTTTATTAATATATATCATGGAAATTCTATATAAAATAATCAACCTCTGGAAATAAATTTAAAACAGTAAAAAAAAAAAATGGTGGTGTTTACATTGTTGTCAATACGCTCTTGTATTCGATTGAAATGGTTGGACCTCTCATATATGATAATGATATATGTACCAATTTAAGACCAATACACAAAACCCTTATGTGCTGTCTTAAATCACAATGAATAGTTTCCATACCTCGAAGGTCTCAAACCATCTCAATCAATACTATTCGCATTGCCGGTTTCAAACTGTTTCAGTCGGCAATTGAATACTATAAGTTGCGATAAGCTATGTCATATTAAACAAAATTGAATGAAGTGCTACTTTTGTAAACTCTAAAAACTAATTTTAAGTTATCACATTTTTTTTTTTGGAAAAACAAAAACAAACAATCAAGGAAGAGAAAAAAAAGTTATAACACAAAAGTACACCACAACTTCTTAAATACATCACAATTTTCATACCAATAAGAAAAGTAAAAAATTCAAAATTTACAATTTTTTTTTATGAATTGTAATTTTGTCTAATTATTCCAACCTTAATCAGTTTACAAAAATTGTCTTCACTCTCATAATAATAGTTGTAAGTGCACAATTGCGCCTGGACTCAAAAACACACGTGAGCTCAGGCCCAATGAGCCTTAAACAATTAAATTTGTAGAGTGTGGGTTCGCAATCTAGTTTAGTGGTGTTCGAAACTTGATGAACATGCTAAAATGTTACAGTATTTACAAACAATGGACGAATTGAGCAAATGAACCTCCTCGAACGTAAGCCGAGAACGATTTATGTATATTTTCTCTTTTTCTTTTAAAGATTACAGTTCTTCGTCTTTTTTCTAGTTTCCTCCCCCTTTTTATTTCTTTAATCTCTTTTCTCTTTAAATACCTCTTCTCCTTCCCTCTTTATCCACGTGTCACACAAATCTTACCCTCAGAGCCTTTCCCCTCCTTTCCACCACATTCTTGAAGTCCTTATACAATGGCCAGAAGGTCCTCCCTACTGTTCAGGGGTCAATTCCCCATTAATGCGGCCAGGGAAGTAGGTGCAGGATCTTTAATGTGGAGGTAGTAGCCTTTTTCTGAGATATTTCTCTCACACCGTTGCGTCTAGAGGGTACTTAAATCCCCTCTTAATCAACGGTTTTTCCAAAACTCTGCCTTGATCTTTTTGGCGAATCCCAGGGTCATCGCGGGTTTGTCCGAGGAGAGATTCGTCATCAGACAAATCCTCAGACTCTCGACCTATGGGCCGACCTGCAGCTCTAGAGACTTTTAGTCTAAAACAAACTACCGCCCATCAATAAAGCCTAATGCCCAAATACTTATTTAGGTCATTTTATTCCCCATAATAGTAATAAAGAGTAATTCTAGTACTACATAACTGCACAAGAAACATTATATTTACAATATTTTTATAATATTTTTACTAACAAATCTTAACTTACTAATAATAAATCGCCACTTAAAATTAGTTTGTGAAAATATTAAGAACATTCCATTTATCTAACCGAACGGCAAACAGTATCCGATTCAGCAGCAGTAACAAAAAGTGAGTGACGCACCGACTTCAATGGAAGAACAGGTTAAAAACGATGGGACCCAGACTTTTATCGTGCGCGCGAGACCCAAAACAAGGGCAAAGAAAAAAAAGACAGTTAGTTGGGAAGTTCGTACACTGTGGCTGTCACTCACAGTCACACACCCACACACAAAACCCATACAACTAATTTCAGAGAAGTTTTAACCCACTTTCAAAAAAAAAAAAAAAAAAATTATAAATATCCCGCTCTCTCTCTCAAATTATTACCATCCTAACCTCCGAATATATCTCTCACTTTCTTTCTTCTTCAATATTAATACACACCACACCCACTCTCTTTCTCGCACAGCCTCAGCCTCCACTCAATTTTCAACTACCAAACCCTAAATTTTCTTCTTCATCTTTTCCAAAAATGAGAGAGATCCTTCACATTCAAGGAGGCCAATGCGGCAACCAAATCGGCTCCAAGTTCTGGGAGGTTATCTGCGATGAGCACGGCATCGATCCCACGGGTCGGTACAAGGGAGACGGGTCGTCGGATCTTCAATTGGAGCGAATCAATGTGTACTACAACGAGGCCTCCGGCGGTCGCTACGTGCCTCGGGCGGTTCTCATGGATCTCGAACCCGGAACCATGGACAGCATCAGATCCGGCCCGTTTGGACAGATCTTCCGCCCCGATAACTTCGTTTTTGGACAGTCCGGCGCCGGAAACAACTGGGCCAAAGGTCATTACACTGAGGGAGCTGAGTTGATCGACTCCGTTCTCGACGTTGTTCGTAAGGAGGCTGAGAACTGTGATTGCTTGCAAGGTTTTCATTTTCTCTCTCTCTCTCTCACTTCGCTTCGCTTCAATTTTCACATATATACTTAGAAATTGTAGATCAAATCTGATATTACTAGAAATGGAAATGAAGGATGAGAGTGATATTGCTTTGTCCTTTTTTGTTTTCTCACATTTTTTTTATGCTTCAATGTGCTTGTTATATGAATTTATATACATATGTGTGTGTTCTTGAAATTAAGAAGAAAAAAAAAGGCTGGCAGTGGATCTGATAGTCAATGCTTTATTGTTTAGCATTATTGTGGCTAATTGAGTAATTGTTTGATTTGCTTAGTTTTGTACTAATTTATGATTGATGATGAGGCTTAGTTGTTAGGTGGCCCGCTTTTTTGTCTGGCGTGGAGAACATGACTTTTTGGTGGTTTGTATAATCCAGTTGGAAGATCTATTAATATTTTTTGTTTTGATTAATTATCAATGATTGTGATGGCCTAATTAGATTTTTTATGCCAGCCGACATTGCTTAATTAGCAACAAAAAAAAAATTTACAGAAGCAGTAAATTTTACGGCACTCATTCGATTAGCCTCGTGGGTCCTTGTTTACAATGTAAAGTAGGAATCACATAATTAGGATTATGGGATATTAGCAATGGTAAAAGGAACATAAAGTGAAATTATAACATCTGCTTTATTTACTGGGATGCACATACACCCACCTTTACTAATGAAATGAATCAAAGTGCATCTGGATCTACATTTGAGTTAGTACATAGAAAAAGGATTTTGAGATGACAAAAGTGATAACTGTGTTTGATTGTTACTGTTTTTGAACATTAACAATTCATAATTAGTGATAATTATGTCTCTTGTCAGCAAATAATGGCCTCTTAAAATTGTGTATTTTACAAGACACCCTTATATGTAGGGAACATCTTTCAATCAAGATGACACTATGCATTATACCTTTTGAGTATAATGTCTGATGATAGCAACAACCTATAATATTTTCTGTAAATTTACAAAGCACGACAACTTCAAGCTTTAGACCCAACTTCAAGCTTTAGACCCAACTTCAAGCTTTGGACCTGAAGATGTAATTGTAGCAAATTTGAGTTGTAACTTTGGATACATTGTATTTTTCTTGTATGCATAACCTTAAGGGGTAGCATTTGGTTGGTGATCACGCTCATGAAGCAGAGGTCATTAGTTTGAATCTCTTTCCCTGCTAAAGAAAAAAACAAGCTCATTGGCTGGTAAATGGTGTTAATATTAGCCGCTGTCTGCTAAATTTGCTGGTTAAACTTAACTGTTGTTTTTATTTTGGTCAGGTTTCCAGGTTTGTCACTCACTTGGAGGAGGTACAGGGTCTGGCATGGGAACCCTCCTGATATCAAAGATTAGAGAAGAGTACCCAGATAGGATGATGCTTACATTTTCTGTTTTCCCATCACCAAAGGTCTCTGACACTGTTGTGGAGCCATACAATGCCACCCTATCAGTTCACCAGTTGGTGGAGAATGCTGATGAGTGCATGGTTCTTGATAATGAAGCACTTTATGACATTTGCTTCAGGACACTAAAGCTCAGCACTCCAAGCTGTAAGTATCGAACTGATTTTTGGGTTCAGTGTCAATATTAAGCACTACGACAGTATTTAAGCTTTCCTTTTTGTACCTCTGGTTTTGTAGTTGGTGACCTTAACCATTTGATCTCTGCAACTATGAGTGGGGTAACATGTTGTCTGAGGTTCCCTGGCCAGCTGAACTCCGACCTTCGGAAGCTTGCTGTTAATCTGATCCCCTTCCCACGTCTTCACTTTTTCATGGTGGGTTTTGCACCACTCACCTCTCGTGGGTCCCAGCAGTACATCTCCCTCACTGTCCCAGAGCTGACTCAACAAATGTGGGATTCCAAGAACATGATGTGTGCTGCTGACCCCCGTCATGGCCGCTACCTGACAGCCTCAGCAATGTTCAGGGGAAAGATGAGCACCAAAGAGGTCGATGAACAGATGATCAATGTGCAGAACAAGAATTCATCATACTTTGTGGAGTGGATTCCTAATAACGTGAAGTCAAGTGTGTGTGATATTCCACCAATGGGTCTGAAAATGGCATCCACTTTTATTGGTAACTCCACATCAATCCAGGAGATGTTCAGAAGGGTGAGTGAGCAATTCACTGCTATGTTCCGCCGCAAGGCTTTCTTGCATTGGTATACAGGTGAAGGGATGGACGAGATGGAGTTCACAGAGGCTGAGAGCAACATGAATGATTTGGTGGCTGAGTACCAGCAGTACCAGGATGCAACAGCTGATGATGAGGGTGAGTATGAGGAGGAAGGGTTAGAAGAAAATTATGAGGATTAAAAAGTGAAACGACTTGGGCAAGTACCCTATAAGCAGAATGAGTTTTGATGTGATCAGCTCCCTCTTTACCCGCTGATCTACTACTGGTGTGGCTATCAATGTTTCTTCATTTTGTTAATTGTTTTGTTTCTCTATCCATGTTCACCCTTTATCATTACTCATTGTTTGATTTCGTATTGTATGATGATATATTGATATTGTTGGTTGGTTTTTTCAAGTGTATCAATAAAAATTGTCATATTGCCAAACTCCATTTATAGCGGCCAGTTCGTGATTCTTTTTATCCTTAGAAATGCACTCCATAGTGTCCAGTTTGAGGTGAACCAGAAACACTATGGAAGGTGTATAATCCATAAAAACATTTTGTACTCAGTACTCAGTACTCAGTAGGTGCCTGTAGCTTTGCCATTGTCCAGACATAAGATTGAAAAATTATGAATTTCAAAAAAGTTTTTTGATGTACTGGATGCTAGGAATTGTCTACTTTAATCAACATTTACTGTAGATTTTCATTAAGTTCATGTGTAAATTAATACTCTTTTCCTTCTATATTGGAGTCAGCTCATCCTTCATTGCTTGACCATATGTGCATGAGTATAATAGACAGGGATGAGGTGGGGTTAAACTATGAGTATTATACACTTGGGCTAAACAAAATCAAAGCCTTCCTATTCAGTTATTAGATCAAACCGGTTCTAATTGTTGGGCACTCTGGGCAACCACTCCCTTAGCCAGGGTCGAGAAAAGGACATTTAATCACGCTGGGCAACAATATTGTCAGTGAATACAACAAGGCAGCCTTCTACACCACACACCTGTAGGATTCATATATTGTTGAGGGGTTGCTGTATAAACTACAAACCTGTTTCATAGGATGATTTTTGAATTTTCACGCCAACTGCCAACCCTTTTATAAGTCTTAAGACTCCAACTGCCAGGGAAGGCTTAGAATAGCATCAAAGCCCATATAGATTTTAGCCTGGCAAGGATTTGAATTCTTGACCATAAACATCTGGCGTTGAACGGTCTCAATTTGGGTTTACAACTGATAATGGACAAAGCAACTAAAAAGAAGACTAAAAAAACAAACTAGTATCATTATAAGTGCTTGAGCCGATGGATGCACCTATGGTCTATGTAACAATTGCAAATCAATGAAACTATAAATAACACCGGCAGCTACCTTAAAAATTGCTAGGAAAAAAAAATGGTAAGCAAATGAGTTATAAAATGGGTTTCAGACATCCAAGGAAGGATTGAGCAGCACAAGCTCTCAAGCCAGACAAAGGCAAAAGCTCTTAGATGGACATTGCGAATGTTTTGAGACACTCAAACAAGCCTTTGGATTTGTCATAATTAGGGGTGTGCGTGGGTCAGATTGGACGGGTAAAGGCTAATATTTCTATCCAATCCGCCACTAGTGGGTTGGGAAAATTCTAATCCGCTACCAACCCACCAAAGTCTAAATCCGGCGGATTGGTTACAAATTTTGGCGGTTTCAACTCAGCGGGTTAGGCGGGTTGGCATTAACAATGTTTAAAAAAAAAAAAAAATTATCACAAACTACAATTTGTTATTGAATAATCTCAAAATATAACTAATGCACACAAAAAACTAAAGATATATTTCATTGAATAATCTCAATTCCAACACAAACATAGGGTCAATGAAAAAGAAATATATCATCTTTAATAAAAGTAGGCTCTCTTTATCAACATCAATATTGCAAATGCACCTAATGTTCTATTTATCCTTTATTTTTATGTGACCTAACAGTCGTTTTAAATGAGAATGTGGGTTTCTATTATATTATCTCTCTTTGTTTTTTGGCCCATAATAGGATGGACCAATATTATGAACAAGAGGAAGCCGCTACTTTCACCCTTTATAAAATAGCAATTGGCCCATTGAATTGTTATATCTCTATCTCTCTTCATCGAGTGTTAGGACAGAGAGTAGGTCTTCTCCTCTCACACAAGAGGGCCCTTTTCTCTTGCACATCCAACTTCGCTCGACAAATCAATGTTCTCTTTTAAGATTTCTATGAGGGCCCATCATCAATCTGATTTCTTCACAATAACATCCTACATGTGATTTCAGAAAGTGTATTTGATTAAATTGTTTGAGTAAATTTCTAACGCCTAAATCATAGCTTTCTTGTATATTATTAGCACAAGAATTTACATGTTGCACGTTTGAAAAGACTGAATGACAAATTTATTAGCAGCATGATGGGAAGAAAGAAAACCATTCAGACCAGGGGCTAGGGAGTGTAAAACAAATAAAAACATTTTCATATTTTATAATCGGAAAGACGACCTCAGGCATCCAAGGAAGGAAGCATTTGGATTTGTCAGCAGTGAACAACTGAACGTTATGTAACAAACTAAGTACCATTGACAATCAAAGCCAAAGACAGTCCAGCGAATTTAGCCTCAGAACTCACGGCGGAATATATGTTTTAGCTATTAAGAATCAAAATTCCAAAAACCGAAGAGTTTGGATGCTACTTTAAATGGGCTAATAAAATACTAGTAGTAATCATTTGAAATTCATCAGGACTTTTAAGACTTAAAATTACAAGACCTTGGCCCAACGTATCTAGTAGTGGCAAGGTTTCTGTAAACGCTGTACTTAATAAGACTTACAAATACACAACGACTGGGATTTAACGAATACAGGTGAGTGAAATGGGCCAGATTGGCCCATGTGTTAAGGTTGACCGTAGATTGAGAACCAATTTTCCAGAAACATATTTTAAAATCCAGGATTGTAAGCTCTACAATTTAGATGATTTTTTTTATTTTTGTGAGTCAATCAACGATAATAGTAATTTTTAAAAGATCTATTATCCATTAACTTTTCACGAACGAATTTTTATTTTTAAATTTTCCTTTTTTTTATAAGACATAAATTTCATTAATTCAAACCAGAAGAAATTACATCCAAACGCCAATTATTAATTTATTATTAGGAGTTTACAGATGCCTGGAAACAGCGATGTAGATTTAAACAATGAAAATTTGGAAGTAACAAAAAAGTGAAAAACAACAACATAATACAACGGCAATTTGAGATATAGTATTATGAAAGCCCTAAATTGGTTCATTATAAAACATCTTCAAGTTTTAAAATGCTGTACAACTTGCGAGAGAAATCAGAAAAATCTACGAACCCCAAAATTAAGGTGAACAATTACAATTTCTTCACAAATTGATTTATTTTCAACGAAATAAAGGGAACAAAGAAATCAAAGAAAAAGAAATATGAGATGGGAAATAAATCAAAGGGACAGCATCAGAGTCATGGAAGTATAAGATTGGAACATCGCTCACATTAAAAAATGTAGAGCTTCTCGAAATCCAACATAAAAATTCCTCATCCTTTGCAAACCCTTGATTATAATAATCACAGAGAGAGAGAAACTCTAATATAATAGTATTTGACCATGGATCTTTGAGGAATTGTTACAATGTTTTATAAGGTGGAACTGGAGGCTGTAGGCTGTAGCGATGGTATTTTATGCTTCTATGAGTTTATATACAAAACAAAAGGGACAGCGTACTAGGGTTTTGAGTGTTTGGGAATTGGGACTACCTAGTACCATGGTTAACATAAAGTTCAAAGGTTGGGTTAAATCTCGAAGTGACTTTAACCAAACAAAGGGTTAGCTGGATCTTCGGTCAAGGTTTGATGTCGCTGGACTTTTGTCATTTTGATGCTTACGTGCTATCAAAGAGGTTGGACAACACGAACCAATAAGAGCATATAGAAATCTAGGCTTAAACTTAAAGCATAGTGTGTGACACGTACGCACCTTCGATGATTTGTGGGAGCGGCATTTATGCCAACTTTTTGGCTTTTGGCTTTTTGGCACCTTGAATGGTATTCAGACTCGTGACGCCGAGGGCAGAAAGGTAAAAGAGGAAGATATTGTTATTTTTGGTCCCCTATTTTAACGAAAACCAAAATTGATTTTTTTTTTTTTGGAAAGGAAATGCGATAAAATTTCATTAAAGAGAAAACAGAGTGCGTGAGGTAATTGGTGATCTAAAATGATTTAAAACATTATTTTTTTAAAATTGATTTTTTTAGTGATGAATAAGGTTTTATTGTTACATGATTACAACAAATTGTAAATATATATGAAAAAAATGGATTTTGTATAAAATTTGGTATAGTTAAGAGATTTTTAAACTCATGAAAACATGTATATTCGTATTCAATATGTTAAAATGACTTTTCTCAAAAAAACAATATGTTAAAATGACGGCTTGACAATTAACTTGAATATCACACAGTTGACCCAAATTTATAACTCTAATTTCTTTAATTTTTTGTTTGAATGTAATATATAATCCACTTATAAAGCAACTATGGTTATTAGTTTTTAAACTTTTTTTTTTAATCCATTCATTATACACTAGAGTTATAGAATTGCAATTTTTAAATTATGCAAACAAGAATGAGATTTAGTATTTAAGAAATAGTAGGAGTTTTTTTTTTTAGGAATGAAATAGTAAGAGTTAGAATAGAATAACTAACCATATGGGTAATCAATATACAACAAATTTTTTTCGTGTGCTTTAATAATTATTACTGTTTACTCAAAAAAAGAAAATAGGGATATTTATCCCACATTAGTTGTGTATGTCTAGTGTCCACTGTTTATAACTTCAATCTACAACTACAAAGGTTAGGCTCTTTTATAGTTGTACTCTAGTTATGTAATGTATTATAAACCCGATTTAAAATATTATTATTATTTTCGTGTGTGTTCTAATAAATATAACTGTTTACTCAAAAAAAAATATATATACAACAATTTTGGGGGGAAAAACATTTAAAAACAAATTAGAAGTACTTTTTATAGGGAGAGACTTAATTGCATAAGAATTGAATAGTTGTGAAGAGTATTTCTAATCTATTATAATAATAAATAAAAATTGAAATTGAGAATTAATCTTGACCTTCCGTTTATAACAAAATGTTTAAATAAGCATACTCTCTTGTTTATCATATCAAATTAATAAACATATATTGTAATAAAGAAGAAAAAACATGTCATCATTTACCTTATAAAGAGCTTATGTTCTCTTCAATCTTCACATATATCCTGATCTATATGTAGATGCTACTTGTTCATAAAAACCCTGTAATAAGCCGAAATTTCGTAAGGATTCAAAATCAAATAATATGTTTTACCTACCACATAGAGTGTGGAAGAAAGAATGATTTTCAGACCTAGAAATAGAGCTTCATAATTTCCATTATTTTCTTCAATTCTCTTAACAATTTTAGAAAAATTTAAATAAAACTCTAAATAGGACATAAAAAGCATGACCAAAAAAAACAACCTGGCTTTGTTTTTTTTTTTTCTCACCTTTTAATCTTCCATTTTAGTTTTTAGCATGAACAATCAATTAGAGATCCATGAACTTGCTTTTGAGTTGGAGATAATTGATTTATAGGATTAAAATTATAATGGACTTATATATATATTGCAAATTACAGATTAGAATCTAAATAGGAATTGCAATTTTACTAAAAACACAGGATTTTAATTCCTACAAATCTTGCTAGATTTTCACATAATAAAAAACAAAAATGCAAAATATATAAGGGGAAAAAAAGGAGAGAGGTTACCTTGTTTTCAAAAATCCAAAGCTTTGGGTTCAACTTTTACATATTTAATTTAGAGAGTTTATATAAAAGAAGGTTTCAAAGAAAATCTTTGAGCCACCCAACAATGGTTCATGAAGGGGAGAAAATCTCTAGTCATCAAAGAGTCTAGTGATACTCCTATTAAGAAAGAGAGTCTTTATGGGTTCCAGTTAACTCAACCAGTAAAATCTTTGATGGTTGAAAAAGAGATATAGGGTTCAATCCCTGTCTACACCAAAAATCAATTGGTGCCTTGATGATAAAGAGCTATCATCAGAAGCGGATGTCATAAGTTAAAACTTTATATATATATATAAACCTTTAATAGATATAACATCCATTAGATGTAAAGATAGGTGGTTGAGTTCATCTATACTTTCATAACATATATATTTTATATTATCTCTTTGTTAAAATTAGATTTATCTCTTTTAGTCAAATTTTATACTCTAGAAATCAAAAAATGAAAAAAGAAGAAGAGGAAGAAGAAAAGTTGATATGAAGGGGCTGTTTGGTTTTTTATTTTTCATTATTCATCACTCCTCACTCAATTTTTGCCACTCATCACTCATCACCCATCACTCATCACTCATCACTTAAAATACCCCAACTCCCTACACCCCACCCGATTGGCACCATAACTCAACTTATCATCACTTAATATTTTTCAACTGTTTGTGGACCCCATTCCTGTCACTTGGTCAAAGCAGCTGTTTTGTTACCTGCGGAAGGTTTTCATCCCCATATTTTTCTCTTCAGCCTTCTTCTTCACCAAGCGCCGAAGCTCACAAACTCACAAGCAAATCATGCCTTCCATGGTCCTTTTCTTATACCTTCATCTATTTTCACTTCCATTTTTTGTTTTCTTACTCTCAAATTCCAAACATTTCTCACGATGGGGTTTTTTTTTTTTTTTTGGCGTGAGCGTGAGCGTGGGTTGGACTGGGTCGGGTAGCGATGTGGGCGTGGGCCGGCGTGGGTCAAGTGGAGGCATGGGCTTGGGTTTGGCGGCGTAATTGGTGGCTTGGGTTTTTTGTTGGGTGTGGTGGCGTGGTTGTCGGCGAGTCGGCGTGGTGGTTTTTTTTTCTTCTTTCTCTTGGTGGTTCTTGTGGTGGCTGTTTCTTTGATTGTGGTTGTCGGTGGTGATTTTTATGTGTTTTTTTCCTTTTGGTGGTTCTTGTGGTGGTTATTTCTTGTGGCTGTTGTTGGTGGTGGGTTTGGCAATGGTGGTTGCTGGAAGGTGGCGTGGTGGTGACTATTGTGGTTGTAGTGGTGGTTGTTGGAAAGTGGCGAGATGGGTTTGCTGGATGGCAGTGGTGGAGAAGAGTTTCTGTGGGGGTGGGTTCTTAGTGGGAAGGAAAATTTGTTGGTGGAAATAGTGTAGAAGAGGGCCGGATTTGACATGTCACTGACAGTGGGTCTCATATATGTGCGTTTAATTACAAAAATGACATTGAAAGCAGAGTTTTGAAAACTGAAAACACCTAAAAGGTGTTTTCAGTTTTCATAACTCATAATTCAAAAATTAGAGAATTGAGTGATGGAAACAAAAACTGGAAACAGAGTTATGAAAATCCAAACAAGCTTTTGAGTCATGGGTCCCACCATTTTTGTGTTATGAGTTATAAAAACAAAGTTATGAGTTATGGAAACTAGAAATCCAAACAACCCCCTAAATTATTAAGGGCCCGTTTGGTTTAAAATTTATCATCACTCAATTTACATAACTCAATTCTGAATTCTGAATTCTCATCACTCATCATCCATCACTTAAAATATCTCAATTTTTCAAACCCACTGTTTGGCACCTTTAACTCAATTCTGGTCTCTACACCTTTTCCCCAAAATCGTGGACCCCACCACTGACACGCTACTGTTGCTACCCGCGTCCCATTAACAAAAAAAAAAAATCTTCTTCCTTCACTTCTTACCTTTCATTTCTCTGACTCTCTTCTTTCCTATCAATTTGTTTTTTCTTTCTCTCTTTCTCTGTCTCTACCCACTTCACTCTATACTTGATTTTTATTTTCCACTCTTCTCTATTTTTTTCTCAGCTTTCTCTATCTCCCCCCTCTTCAATC
The DNA here is from genome assembly GCF_040712315.1 of Castanea sativa. Taxonomy (NCBI): domain Eukaryota; kingdom Viridiplantae; phylum Streptophyta; class Magnoliopsida; order Fagales; family Fagaceae; genus Castanea; species Castanea sativa. Next base: position 11,621,562 of record NC_134013.1, on the reverse strand, counting down.
TGTATTTGATTTTTTTTCTCTCTTCTCTGTTTCTTTCTCAGTTGTTTTTGGTTGGTTTGAACCGGTAGTTATTGGGTTTAAAGTGGTGGGTTGTTTCAGTGGTGGGTTCGGATTGGTGATGGTGGGTTGATCGGGTTTTTGGGGTTGGGTTACGATGGAGATCAGGTTTGAGATTGGGTTTTTGGGGTTAGGTTACGGTGGAGATTGGGCTATGGGTCACGGCGTGGCTTGAATCAGTGTTTTGGTGGTGTTACAGTGGAGATCAGGTTATGGGTCGACGTTTGGAGATGGGTCAGTGTTTGGAGATTGGGTTATGGGTCGGCGTTTGGTCGGCGTGGCTTGACTCGGTTGATTTTGGTGTTTCGGTGGTGTGGATCAGCGTTGGGTTTGTTGTGGTGGTGCTGTGGCGGCGCTGGGTTTGTTTGTTGTGGTGGTGCTGAGTTTGTTGTGGTGGTGCTGGTTGTTTGCAACGGTAATATCAAACAGAACTGACGGGACAACACAGAAGCTCTAGGTCCCACAGAGTCCGAATATTTACAACAATGTCACTGAGTTATGTATCTCGGAAACTGAAAACACCAATTTGGTGTTTTCGGTTTTCATCACTTTCACTCAAAATTTCTGAGTTTGAGTGATGAAAACAAGATTAGGAAATCAAGCCAAACAAAAAAAATTGTGTGGGTCTCACGATTTTTCATCACTGAGTTATGAGTTTCCAGTGATATCACTCAAAACAAGCCTAAACCAAACATGCCCTAAGTTTTTGTGTTTATCAAACTTTATCCAAAATGAAAACTTGATAAGAACAAATAAATGGTTGATTGTCTTAAAAACTACTATAATTTGGTGTAGGTACGTAGCTTAACCACGGCCTCTAAACTTAATTTTTATTACATAGTATAGTAAGTATTTATAAGTTTTTTTTTTCTTGGGAGATTTTTGGAATTTTATCATGCGGCAAACAATTGTGTAATGTCTATGGCCACTTTAGAGTCTATGAAGCCCAGCCCAAGAAAACCCTTGAATGGTTTTGAAATAACTGATTGATAATCTGGCCTTGTCCATTCATTCATGACATTTTAAAGATTTTACAAGATAAATGCCTAAACCAATGAGGGGTTTTTGTTTTTAGTTTTTTGGCCACCCACCCTAAGATTTAATAATCCTATCTGATGATCACATCATCATTAGTTGAAAAGGCTAAACAGTAAACAGTAAAACATCAGTCTAAGAGACATAATAATTTTTCTCCGCAAATATTTTCACAGCTTTGAGATATTAAATGGTTGAGTAATTAATCACTACATAAGACCCATCATCATCACGTGAGAGAATAGAGTACCACCATACTGTGCACAAAATCGGAGCATTACAAAATTAAGAGTATTGAATAATTTTTCTAATAAACTGTTGATGAAGGATATTAAAGTGGTGGATCATATGAGCATCAATAACAATTTACAAACTCAATAATTTTGAAAAAAAAAACTGTAAAATGATTGTGTAAGTAGTATTACTAGAAATCTAATCATTAACCGTATCAAAAGAAAAATTGTTAATCAAAATTATGTTGTAACTAAACTAAAGTATATGTTTATAACTCTAGATAAAGACAATAATGTAAAACAGTAGGTATGATCTCTTGATAGGTAAGGAAATGACGTAGGACACGGTTTAATATTTAATTTTTTTAATTACTTAATTATAGTATTTTTTATGTAATTTTTGTTATGTTAGGTTTAGGTTCTTTATTTCCTTTTTTTTAGGTGCTTTTAAATTTTAAAGTTGTTTAGTCAAATTAATGTTTTATATGCTTTCGTAACCGTCTTAGGGTTTTTAGTTGCCTTAGGTTTCGTTTTTACTATTTAAACTGATTGTAGCTTCTAAAGACAATTTAGTTTTCATATTATTATTAATAAAATACAGACTTTTTGTTGAATTATTTTTCAGGTAGATTCTAATTTATCACATTTGAGGTTTACTACTCAGAAATTAACAGTCTAATTTATGTCCATAAAAAAAAAAAAAAAATCATGTGTGTTTTCTTTAAGTTTCCTCAAAATCAAAAAATACTTAAAACACAACAATATCCTTAAACAGAAAGTGTTAATCCAACAAAGTGTTAAATTAACAACAATTACAATTTGCTCTAGTGTTCTAAAATTAACAATAATTACAATTTGCTTGGGGTTCACGGCACAACTCTAACCAATAGAAGAGTCAACTTGGACTCATTTAAGATTTATAGGGTCCGTTTAGTAAGAGATTTTTAATAACATTGTTTAAGTGTTATGGAAATACGTGTGAGTGAAAAAATGTGGTGAAAATACATGTTGTGGTATTTAAATAACGAAAACTATTGTTCAAACAATTAACGTTACCCAGACCCATAACCACCTGCTTCCACAGACTCTACAGCCAACAGTTATAAAACAGAACAGCACAATAGCGCTATGCAACCGTTAAGTATGTCTTCTTCATTTTTTTTTCCTCCATCAATAATTTAGTAGAAACTAGCAAAAAAGGACAAAAATTCGAACAGGTAAAATAGAAGTAATTGTGCCTTTCGATTTTTTTTTTCTATAAATAATTTATTTGTTTATTTAAGGCTTAAAAGTTATAACTATATATATTTCTTTTTTTTACTTTCCTTTTTTGATGTCAAACCATAATTAATAGAGCAAAGTAACAGAGCTGCCACACACTATAGTAGCCTATTCAGGTATTGAAATAACCCACAACCACATTCTACTATCCATTCCACCAAATATAACCACAGGCTCCCCTCGTTGTTATTGTTCTTTCAAAGAACACAACCCACACGTGTTGCATTCCCAAAACTAGCAACCACCAAGACATCATATTAGAATCTTTATACAATTTTGGAGGTGTTAGAAATCTTCAATTAGTTCAATTAGTAAAAAAATTTATCGTCAAATAAGAGATCTAAAGTTTGATCTCCGATATATAAAATAACTAATTGGTGTTTTAATTGATAGAGAATTATCATTAGAAAAGTCCTACTATAATTAAGAGCGGACACAATAGACTAAAACTATTTCTTTAAAAAAAAAAAACTCAAACTTGTTATATTTTAGGTCATCAAATTGAGTCAAATGACAAGAAGAGATTTTCCAAAACTTTCATACCATTATATTTATAGAATAGAAATATTCCTTCAATAGAAAGGAAACTCCCAGATCTCAGCTAATTTACATTTTAGATACGCAATTAACCATATATATAATAGGGAAAATAAAAAAGGAATAAAGAAAAATAAAAACAATGTCTTGTACTAGTGGCAATGGAGTTTCTTAACCCTACAGATCTGTATCCTTCTCTGTCTAGCTTGTGCTGCCATAGCCTTATATGAAATTCTGTTGGCCACTGTGAGATCAGACGGTCCAGAAGAGCCCACGCCAACAGTGTCCTCTATAGAAACGTTAAGATCAGGAAGACTGGATGGGTCCTCATTGTTGTTGACCACGCAGCCAAATCCAGTACTAGTTGGCAGAGAGGAGTGCATTTGGCGAGTTGGGTGTTGAAGTTTCTCATCAATTTCTGATCTTTGAACCCTCTGGTTCACAATGAACAGTTTCTGCTTAACCACACTGTGAATTTGCTGTTGATGATCTTGATTTTGAGCATTGATGAGAGAGTTGGCTGTGGGTTGCACTTGAACAAAACCCTTTGCAAGCTTGAACCTTTTGCCATCTTCCAAATATGGATTTTCCTTCATATGGCCATGACAAAACTGTACAAAACAGTAAATTAGTTAATAAAACATGATTACACTAAAATATTCCCATACCCAGAAAAAGTAATGAACAGAAAAAAGTACATCTTATCAATCAGATTATCAGAAAAAGGAAATAGTAATACCTCATGTTTTCTTGCTTTCAACTCCAAATTGAAAGCCTTCAGCCCATCGTAACAACGCATTACATTCCCTATCTCCTGTTTGGATTTCACAATGGATGTTAGAGAAACAATTGCATCAAATTTTGTTGAAACAAAAGCCGAAAAAAACAAAATTTTCATGGAAAAGACAAATTAACACCCACAAGAAAACAAATACCTAAGAAAAAAAGAAAAAGAAACTCACCCTCTTTAGAAAATCCCTGTTCTGAGTTAACCCCTCCGTAATCTCCAACCAGTCCTCTCTCTTCTACAACATCAAGAACAACCATAGCACACACAAATCAATAAACAGAGCATATAAATGACAAACTATATATTAAAAAAAAACCCTCAAATATAAACTTCATAGCAATTTAAACTAGGAAGAGACAAAGAAACAGAGAGAGAGAGAGAGACACAACAAAACCCAGTAATCAAAAGACAAAGAAAAATTGAGACATACCCTTTTAACGATTTTGAATTTCAGAGCGTTCTTGGGCTTGTCATCAGATTCACTACCGAGAGAGAATGAAAGAGGGGTCACAGGGCTCAAAGTTCCGGCCTTGACCGCCACAGTTGGAGCCTCAGTCTTACATGTAGGACTAGGAGTAGGACCCACCTCAACACCGCCATGAGTAAACGCTGGTGAAGAAGACAAACTGAAATGAAAACAGCCCAATGATTGTCTGGGAAGTCTCTTAGATCTCCGTTTAAGGCCGACCCATGACTGAATTTGAGGGTGTGTTTTGAATTCAACGAATTGTTGATGAAACTCGAGCATGGTATTAGCAGTCTCAATCTCCTCCTCAGTGAAGCCACTTAGTAAAGCGCTTTTGCTCTGTTTTGCCATTGTTTCTTTCTTTCTTTCTTTCTTTCTTTCTTTTTTACTCTTTCTCTCTAATAGACTTTCTCTGTTTCAATAAATTCACCATGTAAAGAGAGGACAAGTTGCAGAGAAAAGCGGTAGAGAAAAATAGAGAGAGAAGAAAAGGGATTGGGTTAGAAATTGAGAGAGAGAGAGAGAGAACGTGTGTGTGTGTGTTTTTTTTGCTTGGGGACGGGGATAATTGACACGTGTCGCTCATAAATCTAGGGTTTAGTAGCGCGTGTGCACACTCACTTTTAGTTTGTTCTGTATTTTTTATTTTGTAAAGGCAATTTTTTCTTTTCCTTTTTTCGGTAACCTATAGATTTTATTAAAAGAACTAAACTGCCAAAAGAGGCTCAATACAAAGTTTGTTTAATTACAAGTTACAACCTTATCACATAAAAAGAAATATATATTTACAGCCCGTAAGTTTTCCTTGCCTTTGTCTTTGTGGCGAGAATAGGGTGAGGATTTTTTTTAACACTCTAAGGCAGGGTATAGATGAATTTAGGCTTTTTAGTCCCCGCTCCACCCTCATTCTATTGTTATTAAAGACTTCAGTTATATTGTTAAGTATTTGAATGCATAAATATTAAGACTTTTTGTTTTATTGTGATATTTTCTTATTAAGCAGCTTGGATAATATTATTTAGTTTTTATTAAATTTTTTTTTAATTTGATTTAATAAATTTAGTTGCAATTTCATGTGTTTTATATTAATAAAATAGGTTTTACATTAAAAAAAAAATTAATAGATGTGGGGCAGGGTGTTATAGATTAATATGAAGTTAAGTTTTGTGAGATAGAGCAAAAATGAGGTAAGATAAAACCATGAAGACTAGAGGTGAAAACTCCATTCTTCAACTCTATCACATTATCTCTAAGCTAGGTGTCTCTAGGGCAGCTCAACCATTAAACCATTTAGGTAATCAGCTAAGGCCTCCTAAAATAGACTATATTATATCTATTTGTCTTGTTTATTTTTAATTAAGAGCCAAGAATTTAAAAAATAAAAATTATTTTTAAAATATTATACTCTTTCGAATATTCAACATTTTATTAATACATTTCATTGTGTTTGTGGTAGTTTAAGAGTGTAACATTTTTTAAGGTTGGATTTTTTTTTTAATAATCCGTGTATCTCTTATAAAATATTAAGTATCAATATATTTTACATTTGTGTTTGGCTGGCCCTAGACTAGCCCTATTTTTGGGGACCATTAATTTGAGCTAGGTTCAAAAATAATTTGTTTGAAACTAAATTGAGGTATTCAATAGAAATGACATTGTTTAAAATTTAAAAGTTTTTAAAACTTGTTATTATATATCTAAAATATTATACACATGAAATATTTTCATAGAAATGTGAACATATATTGCATGAAAGACATTTAACATGCTAATAACATTGTTAATATTTAATGATTTTGACATGATTATAGCGGTCTACAAAACGTGTATATTTGGCCTTAGTTATCTCCTAATTTCCTTTTTTTTTTTTTAACCAAGGAACTAAGACATACAATGTCTTTAAATAGATAGAGAGTGTTTTTTTTTTTTATGATGGGGGCTTTGGTTATAATTAATGGAAGGTTAACACATGTTAGAAGATGGAAAACTAGGATTTATGAATCGAATGAGAACATGCCTAGCAATTACTACTTTACATTTTTTCTAAAAATACTCCTAGTAGGTTTGATTTTGATTTTGATTTTTAAAATAAAATAAAATAATAATTGTAGGGGGACAATTTGGATCCTAAGCCCAAAAGATAAAAGGATTAAGGCCCAAAGAGCCTAACACAATGAATTTGTAGAGAGTTGGCTTGAAACTAGATTTCAATAAGTTGGACAACAATCATAATGGGTTAAAGATGGCAAGAAAAACAAAGATAGATAAGTTTTGTGAAAAGTAAATCTTCCTTGGCCATGTCCGAGGAGAACAACTCTTGTATTTATATTTCTCTTAAACTTGATTACAATTACAGTTTTTATTGCTACAGTCTTTTCTCTACCGATTCTCAAAATTCCCCTTGTAATAGGGTCTTTCTTCCTTATATTCTCCTGTTTTTCTTCATCTCCACCTTCTGCGTGTAGGTTAAGTTTCCTGTCTTGATCCTGTGGGCCATTAGCACCTTCTTGAAGTCTTTGGAAATAGCTGTAAGACTGAATATCACTGTTCAGGAATCACCTCCACATTAATCCGGCCAGAGAGTTAGCTACGTAGCATTTAATGCGGTGGTAGCAGCTTTCTCTTAGATATTTCTTAGTTTCCCTTTGTCCTATTCCCTCCTGATGTTTATCCTTACTAGTAGAACTGCCCGGAGTATTGCCCTTGATGGCAAGTCAACTCCTCTGACCTCTATTAAGTCAAGCCGATAAGGCATTTCTCCTCGAACGATCTTTCCAAACCCTCATGACTAGGATCATTGCATAATTCACTGATTTGTACCTCTTTGCTAATGTTTACCTGCACTTGGACTACTAAATGTCCTCGGATAAGGCCTACGACCCAATATACGTTCATGGGCCTTTCATCCTTATAATAGCCCCCTTAAAGTTCTCCTCTTTTGCTCCTTAGGAAAAAAAGGAGGATTTCGATATTATAACAACAATTATGCTCTTCCCTTACATCATCCTGCCTGTACAGATGTCTTTTCAACTGCCTAGAAGCACGCTCTTGACGTTTCGGCATCTGGGACATGCTTGCATTTAATTTATGTGGCTCCATGCTCCCCATGTTCTACGATACGATGGAGATCCAACAGCTGAAAATTTTATGGGAACTTAATCGGGATTTCTCCCGCTTGATTTTCCCTCTCACACATATATTGCTAGAAGACTTCATTGGCTTTACTTTTTGCACTTCCCAAATCTCCAGAATTAGTTCGAGGAGTCCTACTTCCCTTCCGTAAGTCATTTTCAATATCCTTTTATTCTCATTTTCTTTTCTATTTCTTTTTATTTAGAGCCCTTTCTTTCCTCAGCCCCCTTAACTTCACCTCGTTGCCCTACTATCTTTAGTTTTCCTTTCACATAGGTAGATTTGCTTACCTAGTAGACACCCTAGAGGGTATAGAGAGCTTTAAGGCTTAATACCGAATTCCCGAAGGAGTTTCTATTAGATACTGTAAACAGGGGGAATGGTATACCTAGAGGCAGGAGGGAGAAGTCATAATCTTGATGATTGCCTTCATAAAGGGAGGGATGAGAATCCCTATGGGTAGAGTAACTAGGGACTACCTGATTGCTCACAAACTCTCCCCCACCCAGTGCACTCCTAACATGTTTAGAATTTTAGGTAGTGTAGACGCCCTCAATGAGAAGATGGGCGTGAACCTCACCCACCACGACGTCAATTGGGTTTATAATCGTCACAAATTAATAGGGCAGGGTTACTACCTAAAAACTAGGGTTCATGAGGTTAGGCTCATATTGTGCCTCCCTGAGTCCAACAAAGGTATGAATAAGGATTATCTAATCCTCTTAGGAGAGTGGCACGATGACCTTCACTATCCGGCGAGAGAAGGGACATCAGGTGGGGTTTTTAGGTCTAGGTCTTTTATTCTAACGACACCATTTTCTCTCACTAACATTTTTTGTACTTATTCATCCTATTTGTACTTGTAATTTAGCTTTTCTTTGATTTACATTACTCTCTAACAGTGTTTTCTCTTTTTGATGGGTTTGCAAACAAGTACTCTGCTATCCCGAACTTTAGCCTTGTCAACGAGGCATATTTGAACAAAGTACTCAAGGCCGAGATTTTCGTCTACAGGGATGGGCAATTAAGAGCAGCCCATCTCATCCTTGGTTACAATCCAATATGAACTAGCTTCCAAGCTCCTAAGTACGTGATCAAAGTGAAAGACCGGTGCCTGCACCTGATAAACATTGCTGTACCAGGTATCCTTAACCTAGGCCTTGCTCCAGAAGGTGTACAACAAGTAGAGCTACCCTTCTAGTTCATAGCATAGGAAGAAGCAACTCCTTCCTAACCGGAAATCAAGGAAGAAAAATAAGAAGTGGTCAAAGTCTCAGACTTCGAGGACAACTTAAAGGTCTTCAACCAACCCCAATCCCCAGAAATCCCAGTTGATGATCTTGGCCAACTTCCCTTGGCCCAAGTAAGCCATACCCAGGAAGCTTCCACCATTCCTGACGCCATGGTACTACAACACAAGACAAGATCAAGCCTTCATGACCTGCTGGAGTCACACGTTGGAGGTAATGTGCCAAAAAAGACAATCCAGACCAAGCCTCCCACTCCTCCATCCACTCAAGCTCTCCAACTCGACCCTGCTGACAAAAAGAGGAAGAGGGATCAGAAGGGCAAGAAGGTGGTGGAAGAAGGAAAATGCAATCTCTCCAAGGAAGTCGAGCACCAAAATGGGGCCAAAGCGGCCAAAACTACTCATACAAGGTCCTCAAGTGAAGGATCCATAGAGAGGGGGCATGACCGCCAAGTCATGGTGCCAGCCTAGAACCCCCCCTTGGTGTTGGATGAAGCTTCCTTTCCAATGATTGCTTCTATAAGGGATTTCCAGCACGGGAAGGTCGGGTATGTGACCAATGCCGTGGAGCAGGCCCTTTTGTTGCCTACTGACATGGCTGACCTCAGGTCCATGAAGAAATACGAAGTGTTTCTTAGTTTGAAGAGGGACCTGGCCCTGGTAAGTCTTTTAACTAGTTTTTTTAACCAGTTTTCCTTTACTTAAGATTATAGTTGCCTTCTCTAATTACCCCTTTTTTTTAAAGGCTGTTCAAGCTGTGCACAGGGCCGAGAAGTTAGTGAACAGCTCCACAGGCAAATGAAAGAGGAGGAAGGGAGACACATTGCTACCGTGGAAGCCTTTAACATGGCCGAGAAAAGCATCCACGAGTTAAAAACCAAGCTAAACGAGGCCGATAGAGACAAAAAAAGCACAAAGGCTGCCTCGCAAGGAGCTGAGAGGCAAGCGGAGAGCCAGTGTAAGCAGCTCCACCAAACCAAGGACCAGCTACCTGTTGCTAAGGAGCAAGTAAAGACCTTAAAGACCAAGTTGGATGAGGCGGAGAAGGCCGTGGAAAAGGTAGAGCAAGATGGCTATGACGTAAGGGTATTAAAGATTGAGGAGTCTTTTAGGGCTGAAGTCTCTGAGGTATGTAGGATTTACTGCCTCCAAGTGTGGAATGAGACCCTCAACCAGGCTGGGATTGAGGCCTTCTCTGCCCTTAGAAGAGCAGAGAACGTCTACTATCCCCTAGCCATCTATGCATCAAGCTCCTTGGGCTCCTAGGTTGACACTGCCTCCAAAGAGACAGATACTGGCAAGGACAGCCCTGCCAAGGCCCTCTCCTCCTCCAACAGCTCTTCCCAAGAGGCAGAGAAAGTTAAGGCTGCTGAGATAGAAAGAGATGCTACCCAAGGAGTGGTCCCTAAAGCTACCAAGCTTCCAGCTGCGCCCATGGACCCCTTTAAGGGTAAAGGAGCCACCCAGAGCCTGGAGATTGTTTTAGCAACCCTTCTTGTGCCTGGCAAGGAGGATCCTGAGGGTAAAGGTCCAGCCTCCATAAAAGCTGAAACTGCCAAATCCACCAAGGCCACAAGAAAGGACAACCCTCCACTGAAGATCAAATAGGGCCTAAGCTAGAATTTGTAGATTTTTTTGTTTCTTGTTTTTATGTAACTGTTATTTACATTTTTAAAGTTTGTACTTAATGACAATTATGAGCTTTCTTTTATGCTTGTGGTACTTGTGCAAATTCTAACATAATTTTCGCTTTACTTTGCACTTAACTGATATAAAAATGAGATATAAATATAATTTCATTCAATTATATGTACAAGTGATAGTGTAGTTGCTACACTCTACATAATCAACAATAGAACAGGCTAAACCTTCCAAGTCTACAATCTTTAATATAGAGTAACTTTAACTTCAATAACGTACCTTACATGTTTCGAAACAAATAGCTCATATGATCATATGTGCTTTGGGCTTTCTTTCTCAATCTCACATAATGACAAACCATGTACTTACTCACAATATCACCTGCTCATCCACTTAACAGCGTATCAAAGCAGTGGTTGGTGTTAATTTACCCATAGTTTATGGTCCGAGGAACCAAACATGATTAAGGTTCTGTTTAACATATAGGGAGATACTGAATAATGTTAATTTACCTAAGGTATATGGTCCAAGGAGCCAAGTATAACTAAGGTTCTGTTTTAACACATGAATATTTGCTTTAGGAGTATTAATTTATCCAAGTATGCGGCTCGAGGAGACAAACATGACCATGGTTTTGTTTAATAATTAAACAAATAATGAGGAGTACTAATTTACCCAAGGTATGTGGTTTGAGGAACCAGACATGACCGAGATTCTGTTTAATACTCAAACAAGTAATCAAGAATATTAATTTACCCAAGGTATGTGGTCCGAAGAACCAAGTATGACCGATGTTCTGTTTAATACTCAAACAAGTAATCAAGAATATTAATTTACTTAAGGTATGTGGTCCGAAGAATCAGGCATGACTGATTTAATACTCAAACAAGTAATCGAGAATATTAATTTACCCAAGGTATGTGGTCCGAGGAATTAGGCATGATCGAGGTTCTATTTGATACTCAAACAAGTAATCAAGAATATTAATTTACCCAAGGTATGTGGTCTGAGGAACCAGGCATGACCGAGATTCTGTTTAATACTCAAATAAGTAATCAAGAATATTAATTTACCCAAGGTATGTGGTCTGAGGAACTAGATATGACCGAGGTTCTGTTTGATATTCTAACAAGTAATAAACCTAATACATAATATCAAAAATAAATACACGGCAGAGCTGCCTTTCATTAATAATAGTACATTCGCAGGTTATTTACATTCCAAGGACGTGGTGTAGCATTTTCATCTAAATCTTTTAGGAAATAAGCACCTATAGCAGCTACTGACGTGATACTATATGACCCTTCCTAATTAGGCCCTAACTTCCCCATGCTGGGTTTTTTGCAGTACTCACAACCTTTCTTAACACTAAGTCTCTAGGTGCTAACGGTCTTAATCTCACACTTGAGTCATACCCTTGTTTGAGCTTCTATTGATAGTATGCTAACTGAACTATGACATTTTCTCTCTGCTCTTCAATCAAATCCAAGCTCTTCTCTAATAGGTTGTCATTGCTGTTTGGAGTGAACAAGCTTGTCCTCAGTGTTGAGAATCCAGTCTCTAGAGGAATCACAGCCTCGGCCCCATAAGTCATTGAAAAGGGTGTTTCCCCTGTTAACCTACAAGGGGTAGTCCGATATGTCTAGAGCACATGTGGTAGCTCTTCCACCCATTTACCCTTCGCATCATTCAACCTTTTTTTGAGCCCATTTACTAAGACCTTATTGACAGCCTCGACCTGTCCATTACCCTAGGGATAAGTCGGAGTTGAATACCTATTCTTAATACCCAATTCACAACAATACTTCCTGAAAGCTTTGCTATCAAACTGAAACCCATTGTTCGAAATGAGGGTATGAGGAATCCCAAATTGAGTGACAATATTTTTCCACACAAACCTCTTGACATCCACATCCTTAATATTTGCTAGTGGCTCAGCTTCAATCCATTTGGTGAAGTAGTCAGTGCCGACCAAAAGTCATCTCCTATTTCCTACTATCTTAGGGAAGGGCCTTACAATATCCAATTCTCATTGAGCAAAAGGTCAGGGACTAGATAGAGGATTGAGGACACCCCTTGGCTGATGAATGTTCGGAGCGAATCTCTGACATTGGTCACACTTCTTCACGTATTCTTGTGCCTCCTTTTGCATATTTGGCCACCAATACCCTTTAGTGAGGGCCCTGTGAGACAGTGATTTGCCTCTTGTATGACTTCCACAAATCCCTTCATGTAACTTTTCTAGGAGTGACTCTACTGTCTCAGGATGGACGCATAGCAAATATGGCCTAGAAAAGGGGCGCTTGTATAGTTTTTGATCCTCGGACATCAAAAAATGAGGAGCTTTTCTTCACCCTTTATCAGCCTCCCCCTTCTCCTCAGGCAAGATGTCATCCTTAAGGAACAAAATTATGAGATCCATCCAACTAGGTCCCACTATAATTTGATGAATCTGGGCGTTCTCCCATTTTATCTCAGTAGGCTTACATAAATCCTTAACTAGGATAACCCGAGGTAAACTCTGTGCCGAGGAGGTTGCGAGAGTGGTAAGAGAGTCAGCATGCGTATTTCTACTTCTAAGGATTTGCTGTAAGGTGAAAGACTCGAACCCTGATTGCAAATGCCTAACTTAACTTAAATATCCTTGCATCCTCAATTCCCTGACTTCCAATTCTCCGACTTCCAATTCTCCCTTCATTTGGCCAACAATAAACCTTGAATCTAAAAATACCTTTACTATTCTTCCTCCTATTTTCTAAACCATAACCATCCCTACCAACAAAGCCTCATTGTTCATGGTCGAGAAGCCCAACCTTAAGGATTTCTCAATAATAATCTTTTCAAGAGATACCACAACTAGCCCCACTCTAGATCCTCTTTGATTAGCTGCACTATCAATGTATACCTTCCATGGAGGTTCATGTAAGGAAACCATCCCAAATGATTTTCCATCAATGTTCTGCTTTTCTCCCTCCTCTTCCAGTAGAGATTCAACAAACTCGGCCACAAATCTGCAAGGACTTGGCCCTTAATAGAGGTGCAAGGCATAAATTTGATATCAAAAGCGCCTAGTATCGTACCCCACTTGGCAATCCTTCTTGTGTAATCAGCTCTCCGAAATAGTGATTGTAGAGGAAGTTGGGTCAAAACCACAACTATATGAGCTTGAAAGTAGTGAGGGAGCTTACGTGTAGCATGCACCACTACTAAGATGGCATTCTCCAGTGGTAGATAACGAGCCTCTACTTCATGCAATGACTTGCTCACGTAATAAACTGGTCTTTGCACTTCATTATCAACTTGTATCAGCACTAAGTTCACCGCATGAGAGGCTACAACAACGTAAGCAAGCAAAACTTCCTCCTTCTTGGGCCTGGACATAATAGGTGGCCGAGAAATGTATTCCTTCAGCTGCTGGAAGGCTAGGGCACATTTCTCGGTCCATTCAAATCTCTTTCACCTATGCAACAATTGGAAGAAAGGCCTACACCTGTCTGCTGACCAAGAGATGAATCGGTTCAGAGCAGCAATCATTCCTGTTAACTTTTGGACTTCTTTGGGATTTCGAGGAGGTTGCAAATTGTTAATTGCCCTAATCTGATCAGGGTTGACTTCAATTCCACGATGAGTAACCATGTAGCCTAGAAATTTACCTGAGCTAACGCCAAAAGAACATTTGGAGGCATTAAGGCGCAGTTTGTGCTTTCTTAGTATTTCAAAAATATTTCCGAGGTCATCCACGTGCTTGGACTCTACCTTACTTTTCACCACCATGTCATCTATATAAATCTCAATATTTTTGCCTAGTTGTGGCTCAAACATCCTGGTCATCATCCTTTGATAGGTAGAACTTGCATTCTTTAATCCAAAGGGCATCACCTTGTAGTGGTAATTTCTAGTTGGTGTAACAAAAAACTATCTTCTCTTGATCATCCAAAGCTAATGGTATTTGATGGTACCCTTGAAAGACATCTAAAAAGCTCATCAAATGATGGCCTACGGTTGCATCCACTAGTTGATCTGTTCGAGGCATGGGGAAGGGGTCCTTTGGGCAAGCTTTATTTAAATCTATGAAGTCTACACATACTCGCCACTTTCCATTTTTCTTCTTCACCACCACTATATTGGCCAACCACTCAAGGTAAAACATCTCCTTAATGGCCCCGGCCCGCTTAAGCTTGACCACATCCTCCTTGATGACATCAGAATGTTTCTTAGATGAGCGCCGAGGTGGTTGCTTTTTGGAGACGACAGATGAATTGACGTTTAACTGCTGGCAAATGAATTTGGGATTCACCCCAGGAGCTTCGTAAGCATTCCATGCAAACACATCAATAATTTTCCTAAGAAATACTATCATCTATTCCTTCTCCTGAGGAGGCAACTGAACTCCAACTTGGAAAAACTTCTCCTTATCATCACTAATAATAACTTTCTCTAATTCCTCACACTTTGCCCCTTCCATCACCACATCCGTAGACAACACTGGCATCCTTAATTGCTATAAGCCACGCTCAACAGAGGCCGATGACTCACCTCCAATCTGATGTCTAATTGCAGCTACCAAGCACTGCCTAACCATTGACTGGCTCCCAACCAGCTCCTCAACCTGGTCCCTGGACGAACACTTCACCTTCAAGTGTAGGGTGGAAGAAACGGCCTACATGACATGAAGCTAGGGTCTTGCCACAATAACAGTGTAGAGGGAGTAGGCATCTACCATAGTGAAGTTTACCTACACCACTTTTGACCCTGCTTGCATATGTAGTCTAATCTATCCTTTGGGATAACAACTTTCCCATCAAAACCTACCAAAGGTGAATCATAATAGGACAAGTCCTCAGATTTCAATTTTAACGCCTTATACAAATCAGGATACAAGATCTTTGTATCGTTGCCATGATCTACCAACACCCTCTTCACATCATACCCTTCTATCCTGAGGGTGACCACTAGGGCATCATCATGTGGCTGCAAGTTTCCATCTTTGTCTTTATAAAAAAAACCCAATGCTAGTCGGACCCTTCTTACCCTTCTTCGGCTTAGGGGATGAGTCCTCTATGAGTGGCCGAACTCCTCGAACAATCATCTCAAACCCTCATGACCAAGATCATTGCATAATTCACTGATTTGTATCTCTTTACTAACATTTACTTGCCCTCAGACTACTAAATGTCCTCGGACAAAGCCCCTGGCCCAATATACATTCATGAGTCTTACATCCCTACAATAATGTTAATTTTGTTTGTTTTTATTTTTAAAAATAAATAAAATTATAACGTTAATTTTGTTTTGGCTGGTCGGTGGAAATTATAAATCCTAATAATAATAATAAATGTGAGATATGTTGGATTTTTTTTTTACCATAGCGGTTATTAAGCCAAGCTCAAGCCCAAACCCAAGCCCAAGTCCAAGTATTCTGAAATAAATGATTGATTATTGGGCCTTGCCCATGCATTTACATGGTTTCCGTAAGTTTTTGGGCAACCCACTTTAAATGATTAAAATACATTCTTATTATCATTAGAAAAATATCGAAGGAAGTAAATGTGTGTTTTTTTTTAAATGCCTTTGGACTCACTATTTTTAAGTGGGCTATTAATATAATGAAATGACAACTGTAGATAATGTACTTTTAACGGGGGAAAAAAACAGATAAAGGTATTTTCCCATATTAAAAAAAAAAACAATGGATTTAAGATAACCGACAAGTGAATTCTAATACCCATTCCACCAAATATGGATTGGGCCCATCATTGCTCGCTGTAAGTTTCAGAAAACACAACCTATACGTGGCTAACCATTCCCACATCTTGGACGTGTTATCTTAGGTCCTCAAAAACTCTAAATAAGAGATTTCCAAAACTTTCATACTATTATAAAATAGAATTATAGAAATAATCCTTCAATAAACCAAAACTGTCAGACCCCTCAGCTAATTTACATCTTAGATACGCAATTAACTGAATTGTTATGTTAGAAAATCACCATGTAAGCATGAAACAAAGACTTAGAACATGTAATCGAACAAAAGCAATCAAAAGAAAACATTTTTGTCATCTTTGCATTCTTTGATCAGTCTTGAATTTCATATAAACATGGTGAAGAAAATAACAATATGAAGTGTTGAAGATCATTGATTATTAGGTCAAAAATTCATATGGCATGTTAATAAAGAAATTCGAATATATACATAATTGTGTATATTTAAGGTGCATAATTTTTCAAATAGTTTACACAATTATATATGTTGAAAAAAATGTATACGATTTTATATATTCAACATATACAATTTTTCAAAGATTTTACACAATTTTGTATATTCAATATACAAAAATTTTCAATTCAAAACATTCGATGTACTTTTCAAAAAAGTACAAAATTATGTACATTCAACATACACAAATTTTCAATTTTGTACATTAAATATATACAATCTTTTTAAAAAATTTACCCAATTTGTACATTTGGACTCTTCAATGTATGCAAAATTTTCAAAGAATGCACCAAATTATGTATATTCAATGTATCCAAAAATTCAAAAATGTACAAAATTCTATACATTCATTGTACATAGTTTTTTTCAAATAATGTATACAAATTAATTAAATATAGATAATTTTTTAAAAAGTGTACATTTGTGGGGGGTAAAAATGTTCGAACAAACGTTTGGGCTTTGGGCCTGATTGGTTAATACAAGTCTGTTTGGTCAGGGTCCATAGGCCCACAGGTCAGTCCGCACTATAGTTGTCCGAGGAGTTGTCCGAGGAGTTGTCCGAGGAGGAGTATATGCTCGGACAGACCCAGCAATGGCCCTGGGACTTGCTAGACGGATTGGAGGCAGAATTCTGGAAGAACTGGTGGGTAAAAGTGTGATCCAAGCACCCTTTAGAAGTAAGAACGTGTGAGAAACATCTGAGGAAAAAGCTGCTACTACCACATTAAATGCCCTGCATCTACCTCCCTGGCCGCATTAATGGGGAAATGACCTCTGAACAGTAGAATTCAGTCTTCCTGCTATTATTTGAAGACTTCAAGAAGGTGGTGGATGGGACAAGTATCTAAGGAAAAGGTTTGTTTAACACGTGGATGAAAAAAGGGAAGAAGAAGAAGTATATAAGAAGACGATAGAGGAAAGAAGGGGGGACTTGCTTCTGAGCTAAAAAAAGAATTAAGAATTGTAATCTTTGGCATAGAAAGAGAAGTACTATACAACTCGTCATCGGCTTACGTCCGGGGAGGTTTCTTTGTCATATTTACTTATCATTTGCATAGATTGTGGCACTTTAGCCTGTTAACCAACTTTCAACATCCCAATCCTAGGTTTCAAACCCATACTTTACAAATTTCATTGTATAAGGCTTATTGGACCTGAGCCCATCACTTGTTTTTGGGTCCGAGTACAATTGTGCACTTACAACATTATTTTTTTTTATTATTTAATTTTACACACTTTTTCAAAGATTGCACACAATTTTTTCAAAGAATATACAAAATTATGTATATTCAACTAACACAATTTGTCAAAAATACAAAAAAAAAAAAAAAATCCAATGTTCAATTGGTCATTTTATTTTATATATATTAAATGTCATGTGTATCACATTTGAGGATTTAAATCAAGTTGATCTTCCTCCAAAATAACTAGTTTATGCCCGTTAATGTAAAATTAGAACATAATTGATAATATTAATTAGCATAAAAAAATAAAAATCAAGAAAGACTCAACATGAGTATATATGTCAACTGTCATGGGGTAATTTTCTTTAGGACAAAGTAAAGAGATATTATTTTCTTTTGTACCAAACATATATTATTTACTATATAATTTACAAGCTTATATTTTCTGCATAATTTTAAATTATAAAAACTTGTAATTTAAATAATTTATTGATGATATAGCTATTGATCTTTAATTTTTTAGAAATTTTGTAAGCATGGAGGAAATAAGAAAAAGATGTAATATAATAATATATTTTTCAAAAAATTTCTCCAATAAAAAGATATTGATTAAAGTCATAAGATAAGACTACAACAAATTTTGTAACTAAATTTTGTCATTTTTTTTTTTATATTTACACTTAGAACTACGACCGAAAATAACAAAACCTACATCTGCTTTTCAGCCCCAGCTATGTACCTGTTTCATCGACTGAAAAAATACTGGCGAATCAATTTTTACACTCTTTTCAGTTATGTGCGAATCAATTTCCCAAATGTTGCTGACTTGTACAGCTATGATTAACAACTGAGATTGTTTGATGGGCTATTGTATTTGTGGTTTCCTTAATGATGAGCTTTCGAGGTTCAGTGGCAGCAGGTTCCATTATTTTAAGAGAGAGACTCAGATGTTCACCTGAATTGGAGTTTCCTTTGTACAGAAAAGGCTAAAATAAAAATGCAAAAGAAATTAACCACAAAAGTATATATAAGGACACAATAGAATATGAATTAAGGAATTAGAGAGGAAAAATTACCTCTTGTTTGCGTGCTTTCAGTTTCATATTCAACTCTTTTAGGCCTTTTAAGTGAAGTTTTACTTTGTTTATTGACTGGTAGAGCCATGCATGACACAATGAAAAAGTTATAGTAAGAAACACCAATAAAGAGAAGAGTAAAGTTCAAGGAAATACTAGTTACAAAGAAATGCAAATTGAATGGAGATTTTACCTCTGATAAATCATCTTTGGTTTTCATAATATCAGCCACTTCCTCTTCTAATAGCAACTTCACCTAGGAAATAGATGGCACAGGACAAAACAAAATTGATTACTGCCGACAAAACTCAAACTAAAGAAAAGAAAATGATGAAATTATGAATGTCATGTTTTATGCTATTTTGGTTTCTATAGAGTATGTGATACCCTGAAATGAAGAACTGTTATCAGCAATTAAAGTGATTGCTTTAATTATCTCACATCCCCGTACAATCTAAACTCAATTTGTTTACTTTCCTACCTATCCTCGCTAACGTAACTCGGTTAGACAACTTTCCAAAGTGTTGTATTGTAGGAAAATAATATATAAGAAGATTCATGCATGTAATAAAAAATACCTACCTGTTGTTTAGACAACTTTCCGAAGTGTTGTATTGTAGGAAAAGAATATATAAGAAGATTCATGCATGTAATAAAAAATACCTACCTGTTGGGTTCTACGGCGAGACGCTTTAGAATCTTAAGCTTTTCGATGAAGTATAACTAAAATAGAGTACAACTTGATGCTCAAAAGATACCAAACAGCGAAAGCTTTAGATATTTTGGATAAATAATTTATAAACATTGTGAGATTAAAGAGGATGTAAATTGTGTAGGGTGGATGAAATGGAGAAATGCATTAGGAGTTCTCTTAAGTTAAAAGTGAAATTTTTATAAGACTCTCATAAGACCAACTATGCCTTATGAAACTGAATGTTGGGTTGTTAAGAGAAAACATATTTATAAAATAAGTGTCCGTGAAATGAGAGTGTTAAAATAGATAAGTGAAAATACACGGCAATTAAATATTTCAAATAAGGAAAATTCACTTAAAAATGGGGGAACTATTAATAAAAATACAATGAAGAGTTGCTAGAGACAATTTGATCACGTTCAAAGGAGAGAGATTAATATACCAATAAGAAATATAAAGTTAATTCAAGTTGAGAGAACAAAAAAAAAAAATGTAGAGAAAGACAATAATATTAGTAGAAGTAATTAAAAATAACAATTAAGAAAGTAAGACAAAGTATGACTCTAGAAAGAATGGATAATAGAAAAAAAAAAAAAAAAAAAAAAATATATATATATATATATATATATATATATATATATATATATATATATATATAGTTGACCTCGATTTCAGGATTCACGATGACCCAAAAATTTGGAACACAAGCTTGGTTGTTGTTGTTTGCAATTTTCGTGATATACTTATACAATGTGCATATTCCTTGCACTTTCATTTGTTTGAAATGAAATCTAATTCATCCAAACAAGAAAGACGAGGTCCTACTCCTCTGGGCTTTTTTTTTTTTTTTTTTTTTTTTCATAACTTGTTAAAATGATATGTTGTGATGATTGCGTAAGAAAAGTGATAACAATAACTCATGTAAAAGTAATAATGTACCAATAATAACAAATCATCTCAACAAATTATTAAAAAAAGTTTTATACTTAGTGTTGCAATGTGGACAAAACTTAGATGTAATTTATTACCTGTTATACTTAAAATACAATAGATGAGAAATTGTACCTAAGTTTTATACAATAGTTAAAACAAAGCCTTGATCATAAAATTTTGGGGTTGGCTAAGAATCTTCAAATAAATTAGCTAGGACCGGCAATATAGAAGTGAATCTATTCTTAATAGAGTGACTAAATTTTAGTATGATTGTTCCGCAATCCCTCTCATTTTCTTAGGTTTGCAACTGACTATGAATAAAATATTATAACACCAAACATAGACACTTTCCTAAATATCATGGTTGCAAATATGTAGCAAGTGTAGTTGCAGTTGTTTACTCGGAATCTATCATAGTGGTTTAAGTCTAGAGGTGTTATGGGTTGGATAGGTCACAATGCATGTATGCCCTCCATGACCGCTAGGGTTCCCTGAACATGAAGGATAGGCCTCATGTCGTACCTGTTATGATGTAAGATGGTGGCGACTAGGGTTTTTTTCTTTATTAAAAAAATAAATAAAAAATAAAAAACTTTTAGATCTATTGATTTTGGATGATTATTAGCAGTTCAATTTTTTTACCGCACCAGTTTAACCTTTTATCTGGATTGATAGTACAAACCACACCAAAATTAAAATTTGGCGAAGAATCAGATTAACCGCCTCCAAGTCCAACAAATCAGAATAGAAAAAAAAAAAAAAAGTAAACGAAATACCTTTTTGTTGGTGGGTTTTTTCATAGGCTTCAAGTGCAAGACCAAAGAATTGGGCTCTCTGTGACAAACAAGACTAGTTGTTCCAGAACTAAATAACCCATCGTTTGAAGGAATAACAGTGCGTAGAGGTTGAGCACGGAGACACTCATCGTTGATTTTCATGGTTGTATTTGTATAGGAGTTTGATGGAACACTGCGTAGTGGTTGAACTCTCAGAGGCTCAGAATTATTTGGAAAAGTAGATGCTTGGGCAGGAGAATAGGTTTCATCGAGTACAGACCTCTTTCTCTTAGCCCCCCATACTGAAACTTGTGGACGAGCATATTCGTTAAGTTGATGATAAAACTCCACCAAAATATCAGCAACCTCTCTCTCTCGCTCATCAAAGTCATTGGAATCAGTCCAAGAACTTGTATCTCGACATGGACTGTGCCTCTGCTCCATTATTGTTTATGCTTCTGTTTCAAAACACCGTGATATTTGAAAGAGTTTAGGAAAAATAATAAGGGCTTTCTAAGGAGGGGTTTGGCTTCCCTCATGTACTTTTTAAATTATAATCTTCTTTTATTTTAATGAAAAATTATTATATTATTCACTAATTAAATAAAATGTGAAGATTAAAATTTACTACTCTTTGTTATTGTGTATTTAAAATAAAAAAAGACCTCTTAATTAAAAAAATATCGGAAGTAAGCCAAACCCTTTTAGGAGAATTCAGACGGTAGAAATACTTAATTAAATTTAGAAAAAAAAATTACAATAAGTTGGAAATTGCCACATCACCGACTAATTAAATAAAATGTAGATATTAAATTAAGTTCATTATCTTTTGTTATTGTGTATTTAAAATAAAATGAGACATTCAATTAAAAAAGTACCAGAGGTAAACCAAACCCTTCTAGGAGAACTCAAGTAGTGGAAATACTTAATTAAATTCAAAAAAAAAAAAGAATAACTAGGAAAACAGGAATCTAAAAAATAAAAAATAAAAATCAGAAAAAAGAGAACTTGCGTTAAAAGAGAAAAACTAGGAAAACAATTGTATATAAGAACTAGTCTAGTTTAACTAGGATATCTATACTTAAATTCTTTTCTTTTTCTCAAATAAAGAGTTAAATTCGTTTCCTTTTATTATATTAAATTGCAAAATCTTTGTGGATATGTGATTGTGTGATTTTTCTGGCACAAAATTTTAAAAAAAAAAAGTTCTATAAGAACCGTAAAGTATGAAATATTGTTCTATACATGCTAGTAGTATGCCTGTGCATTGCACGAATTAATTAAAAATTTTATGTAAAAGGAAAAAAAAATTATTAGTATCCATTTGAAAATATTATTTTTGTCAACTTATTTTACTATTCATCTTATTTTTTCTACTATTCATAGGTTCCACTTTACTTTTTGGTACTATTTATAGATTCCATTGTACTATTTCTGCTAACTTTTACTTTTATCCACAGTACTTTCAGCAAAAAAATTTTAGTTTCAGCAAAATAAGCGGATCTCAAACAGGCCTTTAGTGAGCTACTTATAAGTCCAAATTAACTATATTAATATGTACATATATAGTGTACAAGTTTTACCATATTAAAATACAAAATTATGATAGATAGTTAAAATTAATATCACATTTATTTTAAATGTCTGAAATTTTTAGTAATAGAATTTTAGTTGGAGTAAAAATGTAAATTTCTTAAAAACCTAGATAAAATAGTTCATATAAATTATACTATCCTATTAATAAGATATAAATAGAGTTTTAGTTGGAATGAAATTTTAATTTCTTGAAACTTAAGTTTCTAAAATTAAAATTTTATCATGTAGTGTATGATATTGGTAATTTTGGTACTCATTGAGTAATTTGTGTTGAATGTTCCATTCTATCAAACTTTAAAAAATAAATGTCGAAGATTCTTATATATATATATATATATATATATATATATATATATATATATATACACACAAACACATTACTAACTATTTTTTATCTTTTTAAATATTTATGAAAATTAGAATCTTATAACCCATACAATTCCTGTGTAAAATTCTGATTTTAACAACAATGTTACCATATTAGTGTGCGAGAACGATAGCTATTTGCTGGGGAGGGCCGGGGGGGTTTAACTAGCAATCTACCCAAGGGTACAGATTCATTAAAAAGTTGTGTGAAGATTAAAAATTTATTAATTATATTTAAAGTAAAGAAAATATTTTAGTAATATCATTGAAACTATCTTAAAAATTAGTAGAGAGAGAGAGAAGTTTTATTAAAATAGAACACAAAATTATGATATATAATCAAAATAAATAATAAATCTTATACTTTTTAAGTTTTAACTTGAAATAGAATTTTAATTTAGGTGATAAACTTTTTTATAATTTTAATCTTATACACAAAATTATAATTATAATTTGAAATAGAATTTTTTATTTTTTGAAATTTAGGTGATAGACTTTTTTTTTTTTAAAGTAAATTGTCTTAACAATAAAAAGTCACTTAATATTTCTTTTCTCAAAAATCAAAGTCACTTAATATTTTGATAATAGAGTTTAATCCAAGTTAAACTATCTTAACAATAAAGCCACCCTTCCAAGAGACTGGAGTTTAGCTGTTTGTGAGACCTCGAAATCTTGCCCTCTCAGTCAAACTTGTTTGGCATTTTCTAATTGAAGAAGAGTCTCTCCATGGGCCCGGGTGCTTAACGCTATATAGTTAGTTAACCAGTCTTCCCTTTCTCATTGAAAGGTCAGAAATTCCTGGTTTAGAAAATGAGATGCTTGCAGGGCAACCAAACCCATACTGTACAAATGGTTTAAGGAAAATCATCAACTCTGGCACTTTTACCTTCTTTATTTTTTGAAAAGATAATTATTCTTCATTACCCTCTACCATTGTAAAAAATTTAATTTTGAATCACAGTCCAGCTCAAAAGAAATGACTTAAGCTATAGCCACAGCTCTTTTTTTATAATTTTATTTTAGTGAATAGCCCAAGGAATTACTTTCCTATTCCCAGCTGCACTGATTTTCTTTTCTTTTCTTTTCTACCTGCTTTGATTTTCAGTAAATTCAAAAAGGAGATTGCCCACTATGACAGACATTTAAAAAGAAGAGAAATATCTTCGTAGAAAATAGCATGAAAGATAATTGAGGCAGTATAGACTTTGGAAAGGAGCGTTCTCATGCAATTCAATTTTGGTTTGAAGTACCACCAAGAAAAGGGCCTGCCCAACATTCAAAAATAAATAGGGTTCACTGGTGTGATCACTACCCCCACACTACGTAGGCATTGGGTTATGGTGTGGTGGTACCAATTACGGCACTAATGGGCCTTGTCACAAACCCAGAACTCCTAAGCTCACAAATATGATAGGTCATAAAGGCTTCCTACCACTAGGTCACCACCCCGGGTGGTAAAACCATCATCTCAATGAGGGAATTGCCACTATTAGTGTTTACAGAAGTTCAATCAGCAAAGATATTAACAAGTGACAGTAAACAAAATGTGAGAGGTCCTAATCAGTTCAGGTTAAACATAATTCAGCTGCTTGAGGCTGCTTTCTCATTTGTTTGGGCACATCAAATTTAAAGCTATCATCCTATTCATCATCAGAACTTTCATCAACAGCCTTTCTTTGCTTAGACTGCTTCGATAAAGCTTTGGAGACGGTCGTTTTCTTTTTATTAGAAGAAACTTGGGAGGATAGCTTTTTCTTCTTGTTAGCCAAAACAAAGTCATCATCAGATTCATCCTCAGAGCTTCCATCTTCAATCTTCTGTTTCTTAGACTGCTTCAATGCAACTTTTGAGTCTGTTGTCTTCTTTTTGTTCGAAGAAGCTGGGGAGGATGGTAATTTTCTCTTAACACTAACAGACTTAGTACTCTGCTTCAAAGTAGCTACAACTTTGGCTGGAGAACTGAGCTTTTGCTGAAGACTCTTCTTCTGCTTCTTCTCATAAACTTTCTTTGCCTCTTCTTTGGAAAGCAAACCAGATTCCATCATCCTACAATCAAATTGAATACATTTCTTTAGATATGCAACCCTAGCTATAATTATATTGCAAATAACAGACAAACAAGTACATATCAATGCAAGAGGAGGAGTCAACCCAATCACATGGTATGGCAAACTAATCTCTAATGAGCAGAATTACTAAATCATGTCAAATTATGTCTCACATTATGATGAGCACCAAAAGAAGCACTAAATTTGAAAAAAAAGGACAAGGACAGAACACACAAAGATCTAACAGATGGGGTTGTGCCTAATATGTATGTAGGAAACTAAACTTATCCATTCCAATACATGGAACTACTATGCAAGTCCATAGTTTACTAGTGCTCTCTCTCTCTCTCAGTCATCTTTTATAGTTAATGGTAAAAGAACTCACACAGAGAGTGGACTGGAGGTTGAACCAGGTGATCTGCCATATGCATCTACTGACCAAAGAAGTGGATACTATTTTCTTACTGAAAAAATACAGTGACTATGATAGAGTACTTAAAACAGAAGCTTTTTTCTTTTTAAGTCCAGATTATATATAAAGTGATCCAATATGACATTTTAAAAAAGGATCAAATCATCAAAGATGAAAAAATAACTCACCCATTCTTAATGCAAGATATTCATATCATCCACCTACACTGACATGATTACATTTTGAAATCACATATAGCCAAAATTTCCTCCTGAGGCAACAACAGCTGCTCAACCAACTAGTCCAGCAAGCAGATTGCATATTGCAAAATTTAAGTCATAACTGAAACCTAAGCATATATATAGCATTATAGCAAGATATTTAGTTTAACATGAGTAGAGATTATGGAGAATTCTGATTGCCTTCCAAGTAACCTTCGTAATAGTTTATATGGACTTGTTTGCTAGATGACAACAATTTTTGGTTTTCAAGAATTTAGTCACAAGGTAAATCGTTTTGTTCCTGAATGCATTAATGGCACTATATAGAGTTTTTGACATCTGTATAGGGCTTGAAGTACTTGAAATGTTATGCTTACCCGTGCCATGATTTTAGCATTAACATTGACTGTTCAAGTTCAAGGGCTGCTATATATTTGCTTAGGTTTTAGTTACGGCTTAAATTTTTCAATATGCATTCTGCTTGCTGGACATAATCTTGAACAAGAAATTATAGAGGAAGCGAGGGATAAAGGTACACCCTCCATATACAGCCAGTTCCATGATTAAAGATGCTCCCTTGCTTGGAGCAAAAAGAGTGACACCATAACAAAGGGCAAAGTGGTGAAAAGATAATTGATCATTAAATCGTATTTGTTAACAAATCAAAACTTAGTCCACCCCAAAATATAATGTCTTGAAAGTGACTAAAATATCTAGGGCAGCCCAAACTACTTACAGCTTGTTATACTAAATGCTAATATTAATATCAACCCATCCCTTATAGGCATGCAACATATCCATAGAGTATACACTGAAAAGTTGTGCTACTTTGAAAATGAAAACCTGTAGGAAAGTTTCTTAGTCAAACACCAACAATTACTCATTTTTTGGTGTACCATAAAAATAAAATTTGGAAGAACTGCAAAATATATCTTATTACAGGTACAAACAATCAAACAAAAATGAATACAACCAAACAAACATAAAATGAAACTAAAAACAGAAAGATTGAATCAAAAGCAAAGTCCAAAACCTACATATACACATACAATTAGCAAGTTTACAAAGACTCGATGATATGCAGAGTGATGTGTTGCATGATATGATTACTAATTCTACACACGTACAAACACACAAAGACAATTTTTTTTTGTTCTTTTGGTAAAAAAAAAGGGGGGGGGGGGGTGCAACACAAACAAAAGAATAAATAGAAAAAATCTTTCTGCAATTATCTATAATACAGAACCTATCCTCTCATATGTCACCCACTAATAGGGTTAACCAATCCAAATTACCAGATAAAGTCTTATACATTGGATACAGCTCATCAAGAGAAGTATCCTATTCTTCATTTCAAATTTATAGGGAAGTGACTCGTTTGGGTTACTCATCCTCATTCTCATAATATGTAAAGTGTGAGCTCATATGGTTTCACTGCACTCTTCATGCTATCGGTGTTTATCATTCATTCTTAACCCCAACTTCACAATTTTTTTACCATTTGTTGAGCTCGGTTAGACATTGAAGGCTATCCTTCCTATTCACAAGTACTAATCACCCAATTGCTTTGACTAATTTAAGGAGAGAAGGTGAAATAGGAAAGAAAAACATGACACATATGTTCTTTTCTTTTAGGCAATCACTCTTCTCTTCTTCTTTTTTACATTCTAAAAGCCAAGCAAATAATAGAAGCAAAATGAAATTCAACGTCAAAACTGCATGTCACACTACTAAAAAGGATTCTCCCAATTGGGGCAAAATGACTCACCAGAACTGCGCCATTTCACTGTTTGGGCTGTGCTTATAGAGTGTCTCATAAAAAATCCTCAGTGGGTCTCTCTGAAATTCCACAAAGTAACAATCCCATTACTTAAAAACCCTCAAAGTAAACATCTTGAATGCTAAAAATTAAAACCAAGTGAAACAAAAACAACATCGTATTTGTACCTCCTCAGGAGGGTCTCGCTTCTGACCAGGCAAATCATAAACTTTCTTCTCCCTCTTCTTCTTCTCTGATGTCTTTTCTACCTCCTTGCTCTTCTTCTCCACCTCCTTTGTTCTCTTCTTCTTCCTCGGTTCCTTCCACAAAAGAAAACAAAACCAAACCAAACCAGACCCATTACTCAAAAATAAATACCAAACAAAACCTCTGGTTACTAAACAAGCACAACATTAAATATTAATCAAACCCCATTTTTACCATATTAAACAAAAAGCACCCATTGAATGAAAATGGTTCCTTTCTTATATATAACCGGAAAGCCTATACCTTTTTCAAAATTTAAGGCCAAAAAAGAAAGAAAAGGTAAAGACTTTGAAAACCTTGTCGGGTTTAGAAATAGAGCTCCGTTTGCCGATAGGCTTGATGTCATCGTCATCGTATTCATCTTCACTTTCTTCCTTCTTGAGTTTGGGTTTAGATTTGGCTGAACCACGAGCGCCATTTGCATTTGAGAGTTTCTTCTTGAGGCCATGGAGAATCGGCTTGTCATCGTCGTCGTCCTCGACCTCTTCTTCTTCCTTCTTCACGAGCTTCGAATCCTCAGACGGCATCTTCTTCGGAGAGTCAAAGAATCAAAATCAAACAATTTTGGTGAGAGACAAAAGACAATGCAGATTAAGATTATGTTTAGGGTTTTTGAATTTGTTAAACCCTGCTTCTTTTTTCTAAGGATAACTTCTTTTTTTTTTCGTTTTTCTTTTTGGAGTCCTCAAATTTTGAGGGTCTGCTTGATAGGTCATTTTAAACATACTTCTGAACAACATTTTAAACATATTTTTACACATATTTTTACTCATAAATATAACAAAAACATTCAAATAACATTACTCAAACTCATTTACCAAACACCGCATAAGTGTTTAACGGGTTTCCAAAATCTCAACTTTTGAGAGAGTTTTAACCTATGACGTCCGCTCCTGATGATCGTTCTTTATCATCATACCAAAACAACAATCAGTTTTTGGTGTAGGCGGAGATTGAACCCTAGATCTCTTATACAATCATCAGAGAT
Organism: Castanea sativa; assembly: GCF_040712315.1. Lineage (NCBI taxonomy): Eukaryota > Viridiplantae > Streptophyta > Magnoliopsida > Fagales > Fagaceae > Castanea > Castanea sativa. The sequence goes on along the minus strand of NC_134013.1, from coordinate 11,592,604 downwards.
TTTACCAGTTGAGCTAACTGTAACCCACCCAAAATCTCAACTTCAAGATACTATCTTCAAAAAAAAAAAAAAGCTACTTTAGACACCAAAATAGTAAAATTAACCCTCTTTTCAATGGATTTTAGTTTGCTCAATTAGTGCAGTTTCAGATAGTTGAATAAGATATTTGAAATTCAATCCTCATTTACATCAAAAATTGATTGGTGTCTTGGTCTGATGATAAAGACTTAAAGTTACCTACACCAAACATTTATTGGTGTTTTAATCAGATGATAAAGTTCTTTAAGAGCGGACATTATAGATTGAAATTTTATAATAAAAAAAAAAAAACTTTCTTTTTAATTTTTATATATAGTTAAGTATAAATCTATCAAAAGATTGAACATGTATGGTAATTATGTAATATTCATTAAAAGTATTGGTAATTATGCAGTACACTAGTCATAAACTTTGCAATGCATGAGAATAAATAATTATTTTGTATTGTAATATAATGTATAATTTTTTATTTAAATTTTTTTGAAGATAATTTGTTCTCTATAAAAATTTAACAATTTATGTTCGGTTCAATTAAGTGTACTAAAATCCAATTTGATCCACTCGATCCAATTCGGTCCATTTGGTCAATTTGGATTCCCCTTAGACCATTTTAGACTAATTGAGCTTAAATTGATTCTTTATATAGGTTTTCATCTTAAGTTTAGCTCAAAAATTCAATTTTTTTTTCTTAATTTTTGGGTTGAAAAGACTTTAAGTTGCCTACACAAAAAATTGATTGGTGTTTTGGCCTGATGATAGAGCTTTTTAGGAGCGGACATCATAAGTTAAAACTCGATAAAATAAAATAAAATAAAAACCTTTCTTTTTAATTTTTAATTTTTATATATAGTTAAGTATAAATCTATCAAAAGAATGAACTTGTATGGTAATTATGTAATATTCATCAAAAGTATTGGTAATTATGTAGTACACTAGTCACAGACTTTGCGATGCGTGAGGATAAATAATTATTTTTTATTGTAAAATAATCTATAATTTTTTATTAAATTTTTTTTTGAAGATAATTTGTTCTCTTTAAAAATTAAACAATTTCTATTCCGTTCAATTAAGTCTACTACCTTTAATTTGATCCACTCGATTCAATTCGGTCCACTTGGTCAATTTCGATTCCTCTTAGACCATTTTAGAATAATTGAGTCTTAAATTGATTCTTTATATAGGTTTTCCTCTTAAGTTTATTTCAAAAATTCTTTTTTTTTTTCTTAATTTTTGGGTTGAAAAGTATGAAATTTTATTATAGTTAGGCTAAAATCTTTAGTTTTGGGTTAAAAATACAAAGAAAATACTAAAATAGACATTAGAAATTAGATATATGAGCCCTAAAAATTATAAAAATTCAAAAGTCTTATTCAGTCCATTCTGTTCAATTTGGTCCTATTCGGTCCATTAGGTCCTATTTAGTCCATTTGTTCCACTAAAGTTCTATTCGGTCTTATAAAGTCTACTTCGGTCCAATTCAGTCTATTCAATCCACATTGGCTCTGTTCAGTCCACATTGGTCATATTTTGTCCACTTCGGTCCTATTCGGTCCATTCTACTTTGGTTCTATTCAGTCCTATTTGGTCCTAATCAGTCCATTCTGTCCACTTTTATCTACTTCAGTCCTATTTGGGCCATTCGGTCTACTTTCATTCTATTCAGTCCATTTTGTCAACTTTAGTTCTATTCGGTTCTATTTAAGCCACATTGGTCCTATTCAGTTGAGTCTATCCACTTCAGTCTGATTCAGTTCATTTCGGTCCTGTTTGGTCTGTTCATTCTTATTCAGTCCATTTGGTCCACCTTGTTCCTATTCGGTTCATTCAGCCTTATTTTGTCCATTTGGTCCACTTTGTTCCATTTAGTCCAATTCAATCCATTTGGATCACTTTGGTTCATTTTGGCCCACTTTGATTTATTTTGTACACTTACATAATGAGAAAAATACATGTTTGGGTTGAAAGAACCTAATTTAAATCTAAATTTATTAAAAAATATAAATCTCAAACTCGTAATATATAAAGAAAGAATAAAAAATTAAAGATGGGGATACGTAAAGAAATAATAAAAAACTAAATACTTGAAATATAAATATTTGTTTACACACAACAACCACTAACCATTTTCTTCCTTAATTTTTGGTATACATAAAGAAAGAATAACAAATTAAATGTGAAGTGATAGTGTCAATGTAAATTTACACAATTACTATAGTAACATTGTAAATTTACACATTTTTAGCTTGATTGATGTGGGTGATTTTGGAACTTAAATATGTAAAATTGATACCCTTTTCTATTGTTCATTGTTTGATGCAAATGCTCTGAGTTTAGCTCTTAAAATCAAGATTTAATACAAGTATATTGTCATATTCATATTAACCATATTACCAAGAGGCGGGCTTTGAAAAAATTTCAGTGATAATAGTCTTTTTATTTGTACTAGTAGAGTAAGTTGATGTGTTTTTTTCGGGACATGTGTCAATCACTTATTGGTGATGAAACACCAAAACAGCTGGTGACTTGGTATTAAAGAAACATGATATACTTTATCGCTAGGCAGAGTATAGTTGTCTTTTTATAAAATCTAAAATTACCTTATACGAGACTGGCATGGTTTCTTAATCCTTGTCTTGTTATTATAAGCAGCATTTTTATAATTTTAATTTAAAGAACACATAGTTTGGTCAGCATAAATTAAATGAACTATATAGGATAGGAGAATTCCATATAAATAGCAAAGGGTACTCAATTTTACCAACATCTGCAATAATGTTCACATCTGAAAAAACTTCATGAACTCAGTCAAGGAGCTCAATCTAAGAAGTGAGGGGTGGGGTGGGGAGATATATATATATATATATATATATATATATATATATATATATATATATATATATATATCTCAAATTCAAAAATTGCCAAAAAATGGAATAAAGAATTACCTAAACACCATTCAGCAATTGCAATAAAACAATTGTAGTGCAATGCAAAGGGCTCAGGTCATCAAGCACATAAGCATGGGTTTGTCTTGAGAATGGAAACATCAAGAAAAATTTCCAAGTGGCCATTTGACACAATATTTTTCTTTTATTTTTTTAGCTTATTTGTTTATGTACAACTATTTATCAAAATAATTTGTTTATGTATCTAGATACAACAATACTTTAACCAACTTTCAGTCTTTTAGCAAATAACTGTGGGGTCATGGATTTTAGGATTTGGCCGAGAGCATGTGGTTTTGGTCGAGAAGCATGGGTGGTCCGAGTCCGAAGAGTACTATCTCCTCGGATAAAGCCAAACGCAAATCTGGTATAGATCCTAATGATCAAGGATGACCTTCCAAGAAGTTCTAATGATAGTAACGAGCATCATGAACGTACAAGAAGGATAAAGACTCAAAAATATTTAAGGGAAAACTGCTACCATCGCATTAATGAGGAAGTAACCTCTGAACAGTATTATGACAGCCTTACAGCCACCTCAGAAGACTTTTAGAGGGGGCTGATGGGACAACCATCAACTGTCCACATGTGGTCCACGTGTAGGGTAAGGATGAAGGGAGAGATGTAATATAAATAAGGGTAGAGATCCCAGAGAAGGGGGGATGGAAAAAAGGAGAAGAGAAAGCACTATAGCAATCTCAACAACTCCTGTAACCATGGTCATCCAATATATGCTAGAATAGAGCTCCTAGGACTGTGCCGAGAACCAACTTTCTCACACAAACCGGGTTTAATTCTTGTTGGCTCATCATCCAAAACCATATTAACTGTTATCCAAGCACTAAAACCTAGCTCTTTGACCCACTCTCTACAATTTATTGTACTGTGTTTATGGGCCAAGATCCCTTACATTTTGGGCTTGGTCTGAAAATTGTGTCCCTACAATAACGATATAAGATTTTAGCAAAAAGTTCCATCCAAATGCATTCACTATGACCATAGTGGAATCTTTCCTCTCAAACCATGTTTTGGCAAGACAAAAACATTGGTTACAGTATTTAAGTTAAGGATGACAATGGGTAAAATTTAATGGGTTTTTCAACCTGATATGACCCTAATAGTAAGGATTTGGGATTTTTCTTTCAAATGGGTATTGGTTTAAAATTTAAAACCCGCTAGGGCTTGAGTTTTACCCTTAGTTACCTGAACCAGTGAACCCAGCCCGATTATGTATTTAAATTACTCAAATACTCCATTATTAATTTTACTTACACAAAATTAGGGTTTGTATAATAAAGTAAGGGCGCCTTTCTTTCTCTCTTAAAATAATAGTTAATTTACTATGAAAATTCTTACTAATTCCTAAACTTAGATAAGTAATATTTTAGATATTCAATGTTTGGCTAACAGTGCTATTGTGCCCTTTTGGTCCTATTTATTTCCAAAATACTAGTAAATTGATATATATTTCAGTAAACAGTGATATTGTGCCATTTTGGCCCTTTTTCACACTTACCTAAAAACCCCATACAACAGTCATCTTCAACCATTCAAAAGCTACAAAAACCTCGCTTAGCAAAAAATAAAAAATGCTACAAAATCCTCACTGCAAACCTTCAAAACAGAACCCCAAAAATACCCAGAAAGATCCCTCCTTCTCAATCTTCACTAACACAAAACAACTCAAAAAAATTACTCCTTTCTTTGACAAACTCCAAACAGACATAAAAATCCAACCTATTTTATAAACCAAAACAGCCAGCTCCCAACACCATCTCTACAACCACCAAAACCCCAAAAACAGAACCAAAACATAGAAAGTTCCCTCCTTTCTACCATCAAGTCCCCCCTCCTCTCCTCCCCCCCTCCCCCAAAAAAAAAAACACACATCCCCTCCAAAACTCAAAAAATAGAGCCCAAAATACAATAAAAAATTCTACATTTTTCACTGACCCAAAACTTCAGAACAGCTAAGCAATAGCAGCAACTACAACTACAGACAAGAAGCATTTAGAGCAACAATATCAGCAAAACAAGGGAACAAAAATCACAACAACAGTAAAGACGATAGAGCAGAGCAGAGACAACCTAATACCATTTTTTCTTACTCTCTCATCTTTCTTTATCCTTTTTTAGTTTAGAGTCTAACCTAAAGTTTGCTCATTTTTCAGCGCAAAGATAGAACATGAAGAAACAGAACAAGCAGTAAAGACAGAGAACCAAAGTGGGTAACATCTATCCTATCTCACCTTTCATAGAATACCTTCAATACATGCTGGTTTTATCATATCATCACTTTATGCATGCTCACACATCATAAGGAAACATTTCAAACATACAGCCATACCCAAAACCGCGGCCAAACATCCATATCCAAAAACTCTTTCATATTTTAAACTCCAAACCCCAATACATCAAACAAAGGTAAACAAACAGAGAAAAGGGTTAGAGCGAGGGAACCACCGGTGCAAATAAAATTCGAGCTTAGACCAACCCAGTTAAAAGTTAAAACTTTAGCCCCCCCAAAACTTTTCCAAAATACCTTAGTGCAAATAAAATTTTAAGAATAGTTTCTGTGGTTTAAATCCCCCTCCCATGTTATAAGTTGTAATTATCAAATTATTAAAAATAAAATGAAAAAAAGAAGAAGAATTGTTTGTGTGGTCAATTTTGGCAGATGCGTGGGGCAGAGGGTTCTCTTTCAATGATTCAATCTAGTCCATGGAGATTAATAAATCATTCAACATAAATTTTTTTTTTAAATCATGACTCATGATTCATTCAATAAGTCATGTGATTAAAAATACACACAAATAATTTTACAAATCACCAAGAAATTTTCCTTCAAACTATTTAAAGGAAAACTTTGTCCATTATTTTTGTTAATAGTCATTAAGCAGAGCATTGGTGCATAAACAAAAAATTTTAGATCTTGAATGTTTAGCTACCCTATGCCCGACCATTGGAATCCCCACATTTTTTTAAGCGAGTAGAGGATATGTTACTAATTTAAAATTCAAGGAAGTTATATGTGGTTCTCAAAATGTGCATAACTTGTGCCATTGGGACATTTATTAATAAAAGTCATATATAAAAGCTAAGTCAACAGTACAATATGGCTGCACCACAAAGACCAGAGATTTTTTATTTCCCTAACAAAGAGAGGGCATATACTACTGAGAACAAAGGCCAAATGGCCAATAGTCTGATTTCACTATATTATTATACATGGAAGAAGCAATCACATTATCCGTTAGTTTTGACACAAACTCAACTTTCAGTTCATGCTCAAGTCTATGGTCGTGCCTTCCATGCATGTTTATGACTCCACATGACATTTACAACACTTGTGATAAAATAAAAATGTAATCATCAAGATTCTTATTCTGGTGTAGTTGTGTACCGCCATGGGAGGTCCCTCTTGTTCTGGTCATACCACTCCAACAAAGATTCTCTAATCTTCTGGGTTTCGTCGCCTCTGAAACCCCACTTAACAATATCTTCTATATCTTCTTCTTTTGCTTTTTGTTTCTGTTGGTGTCTTTGCTTGTAGCCTGACTGAACGTCGTGGCCTTTCAACAACTACTTTATCATTATTAGTCTTCTTTTGTTTCTGTGTACCTGGAAGGAGTAAATATCTAAGAAAGCAAGCGTACCTAGGCTTAGGGAAAGGAACAAACATAATATATGAGAATCCAAAATAAGCAACTGAAAATTGAATTGCAAAGAAAAACAACCATTGGTACCGTGCCTAAAATAACCCTAATTTAATAAAAAAAAAAAAAAGCTTTACTAATCAATGTCAAGCATCTGTTCTTCCTAAATCAAAACCAATCAAACCACAATACCATAACCTAAATCATATTTCCAAATTACAAAAAAAAAAAAAAAAAAAAAAATTTCCTCTGTTTTCATCATTAAGTAGGCTGCCTGTTTGGTTTCAATTGAAAAACTTAAATTCAGAATAAAGAGAAAGACGAAAGCAATTGTACCTAGGCATTGGGTGTGGAAAGGGTGATATGCTGAAAAGGCCAAAATGGGTACATTGAAAAGGCCCTTATGCTGTTCCGTGATATGCTGATGGCTGATTTCGCCATGGACTATATCACAGTTTCATCAATGTTGGGAGCTGTTGCACTTTTGAATAGATCAGGAATTGGGACTCACCTGCACGCCTATATTGCAAAGTTGGGCTTAGATTCAGATGTCTCTGTTGGTAGTTCACTGATGACTATGAATTCCAAATTTGGAAGTGTAGGAGATTGCCATAAAACATTTGATCACATAGAGAATCCTGATTTGATAGGTTGGACAACCATGATTTTCAGCTATGCTCAACATGGGTGGGAGAATTTGAGTTTTGGGTTTTGATTTTGGGGAAGGAAAGGGTGAGTTTTAGGTCTAGGGGAAGCCGGGAAGGTGATGTTAGCGTGTTAGAGGAGCTGAGAAGAGAGATTTTGAAGAGGTATTAGTTTTAGGTTTAGGTTTTGAAGAAGTATCGGTTTTGTAACGTGTATTTGGTGGGGGAAATAATGAGATTTAATTTTTATTTTTTATAATAGTAAATGGGTTGAGAAAAAAATCAAAATATATAAATCAAATTTTAAAAAAAATTTAAATGCTGACGTGGAAAATTGTGGGAGTTTCAAAAGTTTCGGTTATATATAATAATAATAATAATAATAATAATAATAATAATAATAATAATAATAATTGTAAGGGCACAATTTGTACTCGGTCCCAAACGAGTGATGGGCTCAGGCCCAAAAAGTCTTATACAATGAGATTTGTAGAGCGTGGGCTTGAAACCTAGGCTTTACAGATGTTGGACAATAGATAGGTGGGCTAGATCGCCACTACCTACACAATCAATGGATGAAAATAACGGAAACTCTCCTCGGACGTAAGCAATAGATTAAGACTAAAGATAATATGTACAGTATTCTCTCTATCTCTTCCTCTCTTTTTTCTCCGATCCCCGCCTTTTCCTAATGCCTCTTTCCTTTCTTATATCCTTTTTTTCTCCATTTCATCTTCCACGCGTAGCACAGATCACCCAATTAAATACTTGTCCCATCCACCACCTTCTTGAAGTCTTCAAACAATAGCTGGAAGGCTAAACATTACTGTTCAAATGTCATTGTCCCATTAATACGGCCAGAGAGGTAGGTGCAGGGTCTTTAATGCGGTGGTAGCAGCCTTTTCCCTTGATATTTCTCATACGTTCTCCCTCTCTAAAACTGTGTGGAACACATCTTTACCCAACAAACTTTCCAGCTCTCCCCAAACATCATGACGTGTCATACGATCTTAACTTGACTTAGCCGAGGAGATGTCTCTCCTCGGACAACCTCATCAACTTTTCTAGCAAGAGCTGGCTTATAGGCCTCAAAGGCTCTGCTCGGACAGACTCACACCGCCAAATCAGGCTCAATGCCCAAATGCGTGTTCTGACCATTTTTACCCACACAATAATAATAATAAAATTTTAAAAAGCATAATAGGGTTTTTCTTGCAAGAAATCCTAAACTCATCGGTCTTTGTAATTAGATAACTTTCAATGTTTTATTTCTAAAGAACTTCTCAAATTTATCTAAATCCACCAACGTTTCAAAAGCATAAAAATAGGACCACCGGCTAAAAACAAGGACTCCAAACTCCAAAGTCCAAACAACTCTTATTTAATACAAGATTTTGCATCTACGTCAACTTCTAACTCTCGCTCTGTTTGTTTCAGCATCAACATTTTCTGGAAAATGGTTCATTTTTTAAAGAGCATTTTCTAGAAAACTATATCATTTTCCAGTGTTTGGTAACGACCTTGAAAATGAGCTTGAGAATGTTTTCTGGTGTTTGGTATGCAAATTTTTATTTTTATTTTTATATTTCTTGTGTAATTTAAAACATGCGTATTATGTAAACTAACTAATGTCAATATTAAAAAAAAAAAAACCAAGGATGAATTTGGTTTTCATACTAAAATTTTGACAATAGATATAATAAAAATTAGTTATCAAATTTTCATGATCTCTATCACTCATTTTACTTATATATATGGACAGGAACGTCCACACACACACACACATTTATATATATAAACCATTTATCTATATACATAAAATTGACAGGAGAATACATCTTTAATAAGTACAAAATAACAATAACTTTTCATTGTCTACTCTTTTTGCTAGTACACTAATTGTCTACTATGGTCAACCAGAAGTCTTTAATATTACTGAAAATTATGTATTTATATAATGTATCTACATAATATATCATCACTACATAATATCTTCATAATGTATCTATCAACAAAAAAGATTATGCTATGTAAAAGTAATTTAGAGCCATATAGGCACTATGTTTAAAATTTTCGTCTTTTACTTCATTCATTCATTCATTCTTCTTTTTTATTTTATATATATATATATATATATATATATATATATATATTTTAACACTTTTATGTGCAAAAAAAAACTTATACATGAAATCCATCAAACCAAAAGTTTCTTAGAGAAAAAAATAAAATCAAGTTTGAAATTCAAAGTAAAAAATTGAGATTTTGGTAGAGAGGAATGAATAATTACCGCTGCAAATATGTTCTCTTTTGCAAGTTGGTAGAGAGGAATGAAATAATTACTGAGCAATGAGGGAAAAAAAAATATACTCAAAGAATTGTGTTATAAAGGGGAAGAGAAATATGAAGAGAGAGTGAGAGAGAAAGATCTATGGAAGAGGAGAAACCAGAGTGAGTGATAGTGAGGGTGTGAGGAAAGAAAAAGAAAAGGGAAAAGAGAAAGAGTGGGAGTGAGAGAGCGTACTGTGAGATAGAGATTGTTTTCCAAAAAATTTTTTTGGAAAACAAGCTATAAAAAACAATCCTTATTTTTATTAGGATTTTTCATTGACTAAAGATAGTTTTCCGTTGACCAGTTTTTTTTTGTGCTACCAAACACTGGAAAATATGGAAAACTATCTTTACAGAAAGTTTTCCAGCAAAACAAACAGAGCGTCTATATATATTTTATTCCAATCCCGCTTTGGTTTAGATTTACCTCTGAATTCTCTTTTCTATTTGGTCCAAATTAGTCCTAATCAGTCCATTCTGTCCACTTTTATCTACTTCAGTCCTATTTGGGCCATTCGGTCTACTTTCATTCTATTCAGTCCATTTTGTCAACTTTAGTTCTATTCAGTCCTATTTAATCCACATTAATCCTATTCGGTCGAGTCTATCCACTTCAGTCCATTCTGTCCACGAAGGTCCTATTTGGTCTGTGCATTCTTATTCAGTCCATTTGGTCCACCTTGTTCCTATTCGGTCCATACAGCCTTATTTTGTCCATTTGGACCACTTTGTTCCATTTAGTCCAATTCAGTCCATTTGGATCACTTTGGTTCATTTTGGTCCACTTCGATTTATTTTGTACACTTACCTAATGAGAAAATACATGTTTGGGTTGAAAGAACCTAATTTAAATCGAAATTTATCAAAAAATATAAATTTCAAACTCGTAATATGTAAAGAAAGAATAAAAAATTAAAGCTTGGGATACGTAAAGAAAAAAATAAAAAACTAAATACTTGGAATATAAATATTTGTTTACACACAACAGCCATTATCCATTCTCTTTCTTAATCTTCTGGATACATAAAGAAAGAATAACAAACTAAATGTAAAGTGATAGTGTCTGTGGGGGGTAAAAGCTCTTGAATAAACGTTTGAGCTTTGGGCCTGATCGGTTGGTACTAGTTTGTTTTGATCAGGACCTCTAGGCCCACAAGTCAATCCGCACTGTAGTAGTCTGAGGAGTTGTCCGAGGAGGAGTGTCTCCTCGGACAGGCCCAGCAATGACCCTAGGACTTGCTAAATGTGTTAGAGGCAGAATTCTGAAAGAACTGATGGGTAAGAGGGTGATCTAAGCACCCTTTAGAAGCAGGAACATGTGAGAAATATCTAAGGAAAAAGCTGCTACCACCACATTAAAGGCCCTGCATCTACCTCACTGGCCGCATTAATGGGGAAATGACCCCTGACCAGTAGAATTCAGCCTTCCTGCTATTATTTGAAGACTTCAAGAAGGTGGTGGATGGGATAAGTATCCAAGGGGAAGATTTGTATGACACGTAGATGAACCAGTGAAGAAGAAGAAGTATATAAGGAGACGAGAAAGGAAAGAGAGGGGGACCTGCTTCTAAACTAGAAAAAGAACTAAGAATTGTAATCTTTGGCATAGAATGAGAAGGAATATACAATTCGTCATCGGCTTACGTCCGATGAGGTTTCTTTGTCATACTTGTTTACCATTTGCATAGATTGTGGCACTCTAGTCTGTTAATCAAACTTCCAACATCTGAAACCTAGGTTTCAAATCCATACTCTACAAATTTCATTGTATAAGGCTCATTGGGCCTGAGCCCAACACTAGTTTCTGGGTCCGGGTACAATTGTGCACTTACAATTGGCGCCATTTGTGGGGAATCTAGCGTTGAAGGAATTGGAACATCATGGCAGGCTTAGGTCCGCATCATGCAGAGTCTTAGGGATCCCAGCCTGAAGATCTTTTTGAGCGTCGGAGGGATCGAGAGGGAAGTGTTCATACTGTATATCCTGGCGCGAGTCATACGCGTAGCGGAGGCAGTGCCACCCACGAGGATGATGCTAGGGCTATGCAGAGGGAGATTGACCACCTCAAGAAAAAGCTACGCCGTGTCAGACGAAGGCGGGCTTCACCCCCATCCAATCCATCTTCAGGGGAATCCCGAGGAAGCAGTTACAGTTCAAGGTCCAGGACTCCCTCTAGCGAACCCTTCTCTTGCAAAGGGGATGACCTACCAGGTCGTAAGCATAGGAGGCTTCCTTCCAGGGGCTTGAGAAACGATGCAATGAGCCGAGTGTTACACCAACTTTGTAAATCGCCCTTCTCACGCAAGATTGAGAAGGGAAGACTCCCTAGGCGGTTCACCCAGCCCACCTTCACCATTTATAATGGCAGGATAGACCTGGTGGAACATATGAGTCACTTTAATCAGAGGATGGTGGTGCATTCTCAGAATGAAACCTTGATGTGTAAAGTCTTTCCTTCTAGCCTGGGACCTGTTGCTATGAGATAGTTTAATGGACTAAAGTCGGGGTCTGTCGATTCGTTCATGGAGCTTATAAGGACATTCGCGTCTCGGTTCATTACATGCAGTAGAGTTCCTCAACCGTTGGACTCGTTATTATCTATGGTTATGAGGGAGGGTGAGACATTGAAAGCATACTTCGACAGGCATTGGGAGATGTTCAATGAGCTAGATGGAGATTTTGACGAAGTGGCGATTAATACTTTTAAAGTGAGTCTTCCCACTGATCATGATTTAAGGAAATCCCTGACCAAAAAGTCCGTACGGAGTGTATGTCGCCTCATGGATCGCATTAACGAGTACAAAAGGGTTGAGGAAGATTAATAGCAAGGTAAGGGTAAGGCGAAGGTTATCCTGCAGGAGAGAAGGGATTTCAGGTCGGACAGGTACCATAACAATAAGCCGAGGAGAGATTACTCTGGGCAGTCTAGCTCAGCCACTCCTCAAGCAGTTAACACTGTATTTCAAGAACCAGTGCACCAATTGCTGGAGAAAGTCCGTAAGGAGCCCTACTTCAAGTGGCCCAGTAAGATGGCTGAGGACCCCACAAAGCGGAATCAGAACCTCTATTGTCAATATCATCAGGATGTGGGTCATATTACTGAGAATTGTAGGACCCTCTGGAACCATCTGGAGCAGCTTGTTAGAGAGGGAAAATTGAAGCAACACCTGTATCAACCAAACGGGCAAGGCAGTCAGTCAGGTTCAAATAATCAGAAGAATAACTCGTCTCGGCCGCCCTTGGAAACGATTAATATCATTTTCGCTACACCTGGCAAAACCGGTTCCTGTCCTACCAGGGTGATGGTAGTGTCACACTTCCAGGCCGAGGAGTCAGGCTCGAAGCCGAAGAGAATTAGAAGGAGTGTGCCTGTCTTGGGATTCTCTGAGGAGGATAAGGTCGGGACCATCCAACCCCATGATGATGCCCTGGTGGTCACGTTGAGGATAGGGAATTACAACGTCAAAAGGGTGATGATCGATCAAGGCAGCGGCGCGGATATTATGTACCCTGACTTATTCAAGGGGCTTAAGTTAAAACTAGAGGATCTGACTCCTTATGACTCGCCATTAATAAGTTTTGAAGGGAAGACTGTTATACCGAAGGGATAGATTATATTGCATGTACAGTCTGGCTCGGAAACGGTCGAGGTGGATTTTATCGTGGTTTATGCATATTCTCCATACACGACCATCCTTGCCAGGCCTTGGCTGCACGCTTTGGGTGCCGTCTCCTCAACTTTGCATGTTAAAGTAAAATTCCCTTCGGGGGGATCCATCGAGGAAATTCTTGGCAGCCAATCAGTGGCGAGGCAATGCATATCGACTACAGTACTGCATCAAGCCAAATCAGAGTCCTCGGCCTCAGCTGTGAAGGACTTATAGCAATTAACAACTCTGGATACGCCCGATGCGATGACAGCAGAGGAAGCCATGTGTGAAGATTTGAAGAAGTTTCTAATAGCCGATGACCCCGAGAGATTCTTTCAAGTTGGGATACGGTTACCACACCAAGAGAAGATGGAATTGGTGAAGTTTTTGAAAAACAATATCGATGTCTTTGCTTGGGATCCCTATGAGGCTCTAGGGGTTGACCCAAGCTTCATTTGCCATCATTTGAACGTCAATCATGCCGTTGTTCCTAAGACCTAAACAAAGCCTGCCCAAAGGACTCGTTCCTGATGCCATGCATCGATCAGCTTGTGGATGCTACGGTCGGGCATCCTCGGATGAGCTTTTTAGATGCTTTCCAGGGTTATCACCAAATACCATTGGCGTTGGGTGATCAGGAGATGACTGCTTTCATTACTCCAACAGGGAACTATCACTATAAAGTGATGCTGTTCGGGTTGAAAAATGCCGAGGCTACTTACCAAAGAATGATGACCAGAATGTTTGAATCGCAACTTGGAAAGACCATTGAGGTATATGTGGATGATAGGGTAGTAAAGAGTAAGGCAATACCTATGCATGTAAAAGATCTCGATGACACCTTTCAAATACTTAGGAAGTACAAGCTGCGCCTTAACGCCTCAAAGTGTTCTTTTGGGGTGGGTTCCGGAAAGTTTCTGGGCTATATGGTGACTCATAGAGGGATAGAGGTGAATTCGGCACAGGTTAGAGCCATTCAGGGCTTGCAACCACCTCAGAATCCAAAGGAAGTTCAGAAATTGACCGGGATGATGGCTGCTCTCAGTAGATTTATCTCTCGGTCAGTTGACCGGTGTAGACCTTTTTTTCAATTATTAAATAAATGGAAAGGATTCCAGTGGTCCGAGGAGTGTGCTCTAGCTTTCCAGCAGCTTAAGGAATATCTTTCCCGGCCGCCCATTATGTCTCGTCCGGAGGTCGATGAAATCCTGTTTGCGTACCTAGTCGTGGACATCCATGCAGTCAGCTTGGTTCTTATAAGGGACGACGAAGGGGTACAAAGACTGGTCTATTATGTCAGCAAATCCTTGAATAAAGTTGAGGTGCGTTATTTGCCTTTAAAGAAGGTAATCCTGGCTGTAGTCCATGCCACGCGAAAGCTTCCTCACTATTTCCAGTCACACACCGTGGTGGTTTTGACCCAACTGCCTCTCAAGACAGTGTTACGAAGTGCTGACTATTCGGGGAGGGTAGCCAAGTGGGGAACTATTCTGAGAGCTTTTGATATCAAATACATGCCACGCATCTCGGTGAAGAGCCAAGTTCTTGCGGATTTGGTGGCAGAGTTTGCCGAACCATCGTTAGAAGAAACTACGAAGGAATCACACATGGATGAAAAATCAGTTGGCATGATCATGAGCAAAGGACCACTGATTTGGAAAGTGTATGTTGATGGGGCAGCTAACCAGAGGGGGTCTGGTGTTGGACTTGTTTTGATATCCCCTGAGGGAATTGTCTTTGAAAAATCATTGAGATTGGCGTTCTCGGCCACTAATAACGAGGCCGAGTACAAAGCGCTCTTGGTTGGTATGAATATGGTACGTAGAATGGGGGGAAAGGAAGTTCATATGTTCTCGGATTCTCAGTTAGTTGTGGACCAAGTGACGAGGACCATGGAGGCTAGGGATCCAAGAATGCAAGAGTACCTGACCCAGGTTAAGTGTTTACAATCCTCGGCTCAATGTTTGCCTAGGATTATCCTCGTTGAAGACTTACTAAAACCAACTCTGACCACTGCAAGTGTCGTCCGTATCCATCTGATAAGGCCTAGACCTAGCTGGATTGACCTTGTAGTCTCTTTTCTAAAAAGCGATATTCTTCCCGAGGACAAGTCTGAAGCAGATAAGATTCATCGAAAGGCGCCTCGTTTCTGGTTTTTCGAGGAACAGAAGTTGTATAAACGCTCATTTTTCGGACCATACTTGGTATGTGTACATCATGAGGCAACGGAGGCACTTTTGGAAGAATTGCATGAGGGAATTTGCGGAAGCCGTACTGGGGGAAGGTCCTTAGCCCATAGGGCTCTGACTCAGGGATATTGGTGGTCCAATATACAGAGGGAAGCTCAAGACTACGCAAGAAAGTGTGACCAATGCCAAAGGTGCGCTCCCAACATTCATCAGCCTGGGGGAGTCCTTAATCCTTTGTCCAGTCCTTGGCCATTCGCTCAATGGGGGCTGGATATAGTTTAGTCTTTTCCGAGGGCTATGGGAAACAAAAGATGACTACTCGACGAAACCGATTACTTCACCAAATGGGTCGAAGCTGAGTCTTTATCAAATATTAGGGATATCGACTCCAAGAAGTTTATCAGGAAGAATATTATCACTAGATTTGGGGTACCTCACACATTTATTTCAAATAATGGCGTCTAATTTGATAGTAAAGCTTTCAGGAAATATTGTAGTGACATGGATATCACAAATAGATACTCCACCCCAGCTTACCCTCAGGGAAATGGGCAGGCCGAGGCCGTTAACAAAGTCATAGTCAGTGGACTTAAAAAGAGGCTGGATGAGGCGAAGGGTAGATGGGTAGAGGAGCTACCACACGTTTTATGGACGTATCGGACTACGCCACGGAGATCCACTGGAGAAACACCCTTCTCCATGACCTATGGGGCCGAGGCGGTGATACCTTTAGAATCTGGTTTTTCCACGCTAAGGACAAGTTCTTTTAGCCTGAAAAATAACGATGGTCTCCTAGAGAAAAGCCTGGATCTGGTTGAGGAGCGGCGAGAGGCTGCCATGGTCCAAATGACTTATTATCAACAGAAGCTTAAACGAGGATATGATGCTCATGTGAAGCTAAGGCCACTAGCGCCTGGGGATTTGGTGCTAAGGAAAGTCGTGGGTACTGCTAAAAACCCAGCTTGGGGAAAGCTAGCACCAAATTGGGAAGGACCCTATCAGATCATCTCTGTAGCAGGCATAGGATCATATCGATTAGCTGATCTAGATGAAAAAATTGTACAACGCCCCTGGAATGTAAACAACCTACAAAGGTATTATCATTCATAAAAAATACTTTTATCGCTTGTTGTTCAAATTATCAATATGTACTTAGGTTTATCTCTCATAATTTCTAAGTATCAAACAAAAACTTGAACATGTATGGTCTTCGGGCCGCATGCCTTGTGAAAATTGATATCTTATTATTTATTAAACAGAACCTTAGTTATGTCGGGTCCACAGACCTTCTACTTTGGGGAAATTAACATTTCAGGTTACAATTTCTAAGTATCAAACAGAAACATGAACATGTATGGTCCTCGGACCACATGCCTTGTGAAAATTGATATCTTATCATTTGTTAAACAGAACCTTAGTTATGTCGGGTCCACAGACCTTCTACTTTGGGGAAATTAACGTTTCAAGTTACAATTTCTAAGTATCAAACAGAAACTTGAACATGTATGGTCCTCGAACCACATGCTTTGTGGAAATTGATATCTTATCATTTGTTAAACAGAACCTTAGTTATGTAGGGTCCACAGACCTTCTACTTTGGGAAAATTAACATTTCAAGTTACAATTTCTAAGTATCAAACAGAAACTTGGACATGTATGGTCCTTGGACCACATGCCTTGTGAAAATTGATATCTTATCATTTGTTAAACAAAGCCTTAGATATGTCGGGTCCACAGACTTTCTACTTTGAGAAAATTAACATTTTAGGTTACAATTTCTAAGTATCAAACAGAAACTTGAACATGTATGGTCCTCGGACCATATGCCTTGTGGAAATTGATATCTTATCATTTGTTAAACAGAACCTTAGTTATGTCAGGTCCACAGACCTTCTACTTTGGGAAAATTAACATTTCAAGTTACAATTTCTAAGTATCAAACAGAAACTTGGACATGTATGTTCCTCGGACCACATGCCTTGTGAAAATTGATATCTTATCATTTGTTAAACAGAACCTTAGTTATGTCGGATCCACAGACCTTCTACTTTAGGGAAATTAACATTTCAGGTTACAATCTCTAAGTATCAAATAGAAAATTGAACATGCATGGTCCTCGGACCACATGCCTTGTGGAAATTGATATCTTATCATTTGTTAAATAGAACATTAGTTATGTAGGGTCCACAGACCTTCTACTTTGGGAAAATTAACATTTCAGGTTACAATTTCTAAGTATCAAACAAAAACTTGGACATGTATGGTCCTCGGACTACATGCCTTATGGAAATTGATATCTTATCATTTGTTAAACAGAACCTTAGTTATGTCGAGTCCACAGACCTTCTACTTTGGGAAAATTAACATTTCAAGTTACAATTTTTAAATACCAACTAGAAACTTGGACACGCATGGTTCTCGGACCACATGCCTTGTAAAAATTGACATCCCAGTTGTTGATTAAGGAAGTTTGGTTATGTCGGGTCCTTGAACCCTCTACTTTGAGAACATTAGCAAAAACCATATCACATTAGTGTTGAGAAGTTGATGAAACACTTGGATTGCTTTATGCCCCAAATTAAATTCTAAGTTAAATTTTTGATTGTGTATTGTTGTGTTACATATGTTATGCTCTTGAGGCATGCTTTGCAAAGTATAAGCTAAGTATGTGTACTTCTATTTAAAGTTATGACAAATTGAAATATCGGAAGTGGAGTTAGTTGTTCCATTTATTCATTTTTGTGCTGATGGGTATTTTTATACTAAAAATTGGAAGTTAAATGAAAATCAAACCAGACAGTTTTTCATTAATTTTTGTTAATGTACATTCAAAGCAAAAATTTAAAAATTTGTTACATAACAAAAAGAGAAGTCCTAACTAGCCTAGACCCTAAGCCTTAAAAAGGGGGTTCTGCTCTATTTCGAATGAGGACTGGGCTTGTTTTTCCTTATCTATTGCCATCGGTGGAGGGACATTGGGCTCGGGGCTTTGGCTCGTAGTCTTCTCGGCCCCATCACCTTGTTCCTTCTCTTTGTTGGAACCCTTAGGTTCTGTAGGAGTTGGAATGAGCTCTGGAATCATGGGAGGGAGCGTGGAAGATGCTATCTCAGGGGCAGGAGCGACAGGAGGAAGTTCTTCTATCACCTGGATGTCTAGGGGGAGCCAGATGTTTTCGGGCTTCTTCAGCTCGGAAGTTGAGGGAATCCCTGCCACATTTAAGGCTTCCTCCCACACCTGTTGGCAATACTCTCGGTACAGCTCGGTGAACTCCTCAGTTAATTGGTTTTCTGTCACCACCACCCCTTCCTTGTAAGCAATCTTCTTCGCGGCCTCCATAGAGTCTTTGAAGGTACGAGCCTTGTCTCTCATTTTTGCAAGCTCCTTCTTTAGTTCTGAATTCTCTTGTTGAGATTTGGATAAGTCTTTGTCCTTCTGACGAAGAAGCTTGCATTGCCCCTCCACTTGGGTCCTCATTGTTTTTAGGCTGGCCTCGGCACCATCCTTCTCTCTCTTTAGCTCGGCCAGCTGTGTGGTTAGCTTCTCATTATGCGCAAGAGCTTGGCCTAAGGACTTCTCAGTCTCTTGCCTAAGCTCTAGTTCAAGTCCAGCTTTCTTCCGAGAATCTTCCACCCACTTCTCGGTAGCAAATACTTCTTGGATGGCCTGTGGTGAAATATCAAAATGAATACATTATTAGTAACGCGAGTCTCAAGTACATTAGAATGTTTCTTTTGTTAAGGTCTAATGAAATAGTAAGGTGAGGATAAGGCTTAGATACTCACCAGGGTCAAGTCCTTTTTTAGTGAAAGGAACAGATGCGGCTGGTTCATCTTGTCCAGGGCGTCCATGTCCTTAGGCAGAAGAAGGGGACGTACCAAGGCGTCGGCCAGATGGAGAGCGTGACCTTGCTGGAACGCCCTAATACTAGACTGGCAGGAGATTGGTGCCCCATCCAGTTTCAGCTCGGGAGACCAGTTCGCCGATGTACGGCGTACCTCGGCGAGGTCCCTGTTCTCCTCGCTTTCCACTGAGGAGGCACGTCCCTTGCCTTTGCTAGGTTTTTGTTGTTGTTGTTGTTGTTGTTTCAACTTCTTTTGCCTCTCCGCATCTATCTCCTCGGCCTCAATCTTCCTCTTCTTCTTAGGCTCCGCAACGGGAGGCTTAGGATCGTAGGGAAGAGGGGGTGGGGGTAGGGATGGAGGGACCTGCGACCCACCTGTTCCCTTTTGAGAGACTCTCGCGCCCCTCTTATTCATTAGCTGTCGAAGAGCGTCCATTTCTTCTTCTTCAGAGCTTGAGTCAGGCTGTGCAATCACCAAACTTTGTATGCCTGAAGTTTCGGCGGGCGTGCATTCCTCGTCCGAGAGGATGACGAGCTGCTCCTCTTGGGGTCTCTCGGCTTCCACGAGTTGAAATTGTTCTATCTCCTCATCCAACAATTGTTGCGAGGACGCTTGCTCTTCTCAGACGGCGGTTGTCTGGGAGTGTGCCGAGAGAGGAATCGCTGCGATAGGGCGAGTATACAGGATGATGGAGAGGTTGTCTGGGAGTTCGTGGTTGGAAAGGAAGCTGGGTCGTGCCACGTCTATTCTTCTACGTCGTTTGTCTCCCGCAATGAGCGCATTGTTAATTTCTTGGAAGTCCACTGATATAGGATCGTATCCTAGTATCAGGTGGGTAGCTCTCACTTGTAGGTCTTCACTCATGAAGATTTCGGAGCGAAGGACACGGTTCAAGTCGGCAACGTTGCAGAGGCTGAGACGTGGGCGTACGTGTTGTTTATTTGTGAGAAGAAACATCCGAGAAGACGAGCATGGTCAGACTAGTGATAAACATCTAGACAAAAAGCAATAATGTGCAATAAAAATTAAAAACGGTAAAGGCAACGGGATTGAATCATGGGTTAGGAAATCTAACTCCTAAGGAGTCACACCTGGCTCTCCCCATTCAACTGGACAGTAAGGATCGTCAGACCAGTTTCCTGAGGCGATGAGATAGTCGTCTTTCATGCTTTTGTTGGATTTGGGAAGACAGGAAATTAGCCTAACAATGCTAGATCTAGATTTAATGTAATATCCTACATTTTTAAATTTATGGCACTCGTACATATAGACAACGTCGTGCCATGTGAGGTTCAGACCCATTTGCTCGTTCAGAGCATCGACTCAACCTAAGACTCTAAACATGTTTGGTGTGCATTGGTCTGGGCATAACCTATGGTTATGAAGGTATTCACTGGTCACGTTTTTCATGGGGAGAGTCATCCCACCTTCTATGAAGGCGATCATGGGAATGAGGACTTCTCCCTCTCTTCTAGCGTTACCTATGGCTTCTACTGGGCAATATCTTAAGCCTACGTCATCAGGAATCTGGTATTTGGCCCTAAAACCCTCCATACCGGCGTCGGTATCAACTAGACACTTAAATCTACCCATTTGGTGGGAACTAAAATGAAAGTTTAAGGAAGGAAAGGGGTTTAAATGGTGGCCTAGGATAGAAGCCGAGAAGGAATGAATAAAGAAGAGTGAAAACTTACGGGAGTTGGCTATGCAATTCTTCACGAGTTTCTGGAGAGAAAAGGTAATGATTGACACTTAGATGCGATTGATTTCTGAAAGAATGAATGAAGGTATGGGTTCCCAGGCGTTTTGACGTGCGGGAGGCGACCTCAAAATTAAAATTCTCCCGCTCAAATTTTCAGAGCCAATCTGGGCCGTCCGATGCGTATCCCACCATTGAACGTGGGAAACAGGATGTAACTTGCGGTCATAAATGTGCATGTTCTAGGTTTCGAAGCGTCAGAGACGTTTTCAGGGAACGAAAGGACCCCAACACTTATGGCGGTTTGCAAAGTGTGTGGGGGGTGCACTGTTTGGTTCAAAACTCCATTTCTCTCCTCAGACGGGAGGAAGAAATAAAGTTTTGAGGGGCTATTGTGGGGGGTAAAAGCTCTTGAATAAATGTTTGGGTTTTGAGCCTGATCGGTTAGTACCAGTTTGTTTTGATCAGGGCCTCTAGGCCCACAAGTCAATCCGCACTGTAGTAGTCCGAGGAGTTGTCCGAGGAGGAGTGTCTCATCGGACAAGCCCAACAATGACCTTGGGACTTGCTAAATGGGTTAGAGGCAGAATTCTGGAAGAACTGATGGGTAAGAGAGTGATCCAAGCACCCTTTAGAAGCAAGAACATGTGAGAAATATCTAAGGAAAAAGCTGCTACCACCACATTAAAGGCCTTGCATCTACCTCCCTGGCCACATTAATGAGAAAATGACCTCTGAATGATAGAATTCAGCCTTCCTGCTATTATTTGAAGATTTCAAGAAGGTGGTGGATGGGACAAGTATCCAAGGGGAAGATTTGTATGACACGTGGATGAACCAGTGAAGAAGAAGAAGTATATAAGGAGACGAGAGAGGAAAGAGAGGGGGACCTGCTTCTAAACTAGAAAAAGAACTAAGAATTGTAATCTTTGGCATAGAAAGAGAAGGAATATACAATTCGTCCTTGGTTTACGTCTGAGGAGGTTTCTTTGTCATACTTGTTTACCATTTGCATAGATTGTGGCACTCTAGCCTGTTAATCAAACTTCCAACATCCGAAACCTAGGTTTCAAATCCATACTCTACAAATTTCATTGTATAAGGCTCATTGAGCCTGAACCCAACACTAGTTTTTGGGTCCGGGTATAATTGTGCACTTACAGTGTCAACGTAAATTTACACAGTTACTGTAATAACATTGTAAATTTACACATTTTTAGCTTGATTGATGTAGGTGATTTTGAGACTTAAATATGTAAAATTGATACCCTTTTCTATTGTGCATTGTTTAATGCAAATGCTTTAAGTTTAGCTCTTAAAATCAAGATTTAATACAAGTATATCATCATATAAGAAATGATATGTCCACAACATTTTCACAACATTTTTATAACAAATCTTAAGTGACCGGTTGTTATTGTTGGGACAAAAAAGTAATCTTAGTGTTAGATTCAAATTTGAACCAATAACAACTAATCACTTATGATTTGTTGTGAAAATGTTGTGGATGTAGCATCTCTCTTATCATATTTATATTAACCATATTATCAAGCCTATTTAGTTTGAATGAACTCTTGATTAATTAATGATTAATAAGATACGAGTTTATTGCTAAGTCAATAGCAAGCTTGTTACCAAGCCTATAAACCAACTTAAACTCAACTTGTTTTATTTTTTTTATTTATCAAAATCTATTGTTCACGAGCCTATTTATGAACCTTTTTTTTTTTTTTGGGGTTGGCTCGTTTATTAAACAAGCCTAAAAGTAAGGCTTAACTTAAGCTTAACTTTTTTGTAAACAAATAAACAAGAAAGAGCTTTTTATTAAGCCTAACCCAAATTGTTTACAAATGACTTGACTCATTTAAGCCGTAAATATGTATGTGTGTCATTGCACTTAAACTTTCAAAAGATGCTATAAAAACATCTCATTCCTATAATTATTATGGAAACATATCCCTTAATTTTAGGAATTCTTATAGTCATACCTTTTCTTCATCATTTAAAAAAAAAAAAAAATTATTGGTAAGTTACACACACATCCTGTGAGTTTTGAACTCATAACCTCTCCATCTCATTATTACAAGAGGAAGTATTAGCTGAGCTATAACTCATTAGTAATAGTAATCATCATTTTCTTCTCTGTGGAAGAAATCATATATAATATATTAAAGTCAAAGCACAATCATAACCCAAATTAGTTCTAATTGTAGCGTAATATTTCATTAAGTGTCCATTTTAATTTGGTGTCAAGTAATCCATTCATAATACTTAGTACGAAAGCAGAGATGACCACCTTATTCACCTGAGTAAAACTACCTCAACATCATCGTTGTTAAATGTTTCCGTGTGTAAGCATGGCTATACAATCTGGTATTTAAAATACAGCTCCCAACTCTCTTCACAATTTTCTCTGTTGTAATTGCCATTCCTTAAATCTATGCAATGTATGTCCAAAGTGATACAATTTGGAGCACCTGGTAATTCTAATTTCTAACAACATGGCCAAATCCTTCTTTTATTATTTGACTGCAACCTATCCTATCTATAATCTTAAGAGCCTTGTCCTTGCATGCAATTTCGTAGGGAGGGAGGGGCTCTGGATTGACAAGCTGGTGAAGGTGTTTGAGCTCAAATAGGACAACCTCAAACAAACCATGTGAGCTAAGCTAGCGTGCATCTTCACTGATTTATTACTTCAATACCGCAAAAGAAGTGACAAAGTAATTTTTATATGTTAGCAATTTTCTTCTTAGCTTGATCGGTTATAAGTGTCAAAGTTGTTCCAGAACAAGCTTACGCATTAAATCTTCTGGAGCTGAAAAGCAGTTCAAACAAAATAATGATTAATGCTCATGCTTTAGAATTTAACCAAAAAAGTTGAATCTTGCATGTAAACAAACCCAGGTAGTTGTAATTTGCACATGATTTTAAATGACTTGGTACCTTAAATTACTAAAAGAAATAAAGCCCCTCTTGTTAAATTAATAAATCAATGGTTTGACATAAGAGGATCGGAGGACTGGTACCTAAGCCACCAGTGAACAGTCTGAATTGGCCTAGGGCCTGTCCGATAAACATGTCCACTCCACTCACCACAATGGCCCCAACCTCTGCAGCCTCTTGTAAGAGCTGCGTATTTATAGGTGTATAAACTGCATCAAAAACAGAATCTGCAAGAGACGTTGCTCTCTCTTTTCTATTTTTTTTGACAAAATAAACAAAGTAATCACCTTCTCTGCTAAGGGCAAAACCTGTGCAAAGCACATTCTTGTGAAGAATGAGACTTCAACCACCATATCCATAAAGCATTTCCCATAGTCATTTTGTGAAAAGAAACATGAAGAAGAAATCGGGGATGGATGAAGATGTTTCAATTTCTATCTGTGGAACAGTAGTACTGAATGATAGCACCGACATTATTATTTTTAATGACGAAGTTGTGGCTGCTGAAGAATTTGAAAGCCGTTACCTCAAAGAGTCAAAAGGGGTATGGATCCAACCAAGGTTGTTTTCACCTCTCTCCAAATCAGAGCTGATCACTTTGAGGGCCGATTTCTTCTTGCTATTTTTTTAGCAAAATTTTATTCCTCATACTTTCTCTTGTATTATAGGAACACTGAGATTTCACCTTTCTAAAAATCAGAGTTGATCACTTTGAGGGCTTGATTTTTTCTTGCTTTTTTTTTATTTTTTTTTTACCAAAGTTTTACACCTTATACTTTCCTATTGTATTATTTGGAACACTGAGATAGATGACTTTGTTGTCTCATAAAGGGTTGAGTTTCAATTGGTTCTTATTTTGGTGAACTCAATTAATAATGCTATTTTCATTACCAACTATTGGTCTCTATATCTAGTTCTGATTGTGTCATAATATATTGGCATGTTTTCTTCAAGAGTTTCTGAAAACAAGAAAAATAACAAATAACACATGCAAATAATATATTTTTAAATAATGCGTGTACTTTTTAACCTACAAATTTTACATTACATTCTTTTATATATATAATAATAATAATAATAATAATAATAATAATTATATTACATTTTTTCACATATTGCGTGGATTTGTGACTAGTTTTTTTAACTTCAAATAATAAATTTATAGATTAAAAGAATCTAAAATTTTGAGAAATGTTTAAATTGGTCATTTTGTTTCTATTCTATTCAGAAGAGTGGATGGAAAATGCATCACACGAGGATCACATGATTTTTTTTTTTTTTTTGAGAATTAGGACACCTGATTTATTTTAATAAAATAATTATTTAAAGTAAAATTATTAAATGTTTATCTTAAAAACTATTTGATTTGTTTTAATGTTTTCTTTTCTTCTTCTCCTCCTCCTCCTCCTCCTTTTCTCTCTCTCTCTCTCTCTCTCTCTCTCTCTCTCTCTCCGCACAAGTCGCAACCCCCCCATAACCACCTAGTCTGGCAACCAATCCACCACACAATTTCGGCCGTCACATTTACCCGAAGGGAAATCAAATTTATTCAGAGCTCCTAGCATCTTACTTCATTATTTATTAACTCCCAACTTTCTTGCTTTGCTTGCTTTGTAGGAGTTCAATGCCAAAAGAAGTCCTTGAAAGCCCACGTGGGTGTAATTAATATTCCATGCTGTTGTTGAAGTTTCTTCAATTGGTTGACAACACCCAAATCCTTTAGGTATAAGGCATATTGTATGATTGAATTTAAAAGTTGCATGGAAAACATTATTGAAATTACGCTTTTGCACTTTGTATACAATGCCCACCACTCGAACTAGGTGGTGGTGTCAATAAGCATAATATATAGTTATATACTGATTTATTTAATTATTGGTATAGATTTATAAAGAGGTTGAAAAATTTTAGTCGTAGCATTTACTATATATATATATATATATATAAGATTTTTTTAAAATTAATTCAAGATTGTCATGGTTAAAATAAAATAAAATGATCAATATTGAATTCATTGGTTTGTGTACAACCCTTGTCAACCTAATTAAGTTCCAAACCTTCCACCAATCAATGCTTAGATTTGAAGAAAATAAATTTTAAAAATGAAAAATAGAGAGAAAAAAAAAGTAAGAATATATTCCTTCTTTCTATATTCGTCTTTAAGAAAAAAAATTAAAAGAATGAAGCTGTATGTTGGGTATCAATTCCAACTTAGTGCGATGGGCATGTCCAAAAAGAAGGTCAGTTGGGGATGGAATCTAAACGCCAGAATTTATGCCAAAGCAAACAAAGAATTAACCTTTGCATCACTTCCACCATATTAATAAACCCCGTTCTCACAATAAGAGAAGCAACAAGCTAGAGAAAAAGCTTTGAGTGAGTGAAAGAAGAAAGATGGGCTGGTTTTTTAGGGAAAGAAGGGGATGGAAGCAAGGGTGGACAGAGCAAACACTAGCCTCTGTGTCTGCACCTCCTATGCCTCTACTTGCTATAGCTGGTATCATTGTTCTTTTAATGGTGCTCTCCTATTACACAGGCTACAAGTCACAGATGCACAAAAACCTCATCAACTTTAAGATGTTCCTCTTCGTATTGCCTGTGCTGCTAATCTTTGTCATGCACTCGGTCACCAAATACGGAAGGATTGTAATTATTGCCCCAATTACAAAGACTCCTGTGGTTCATCAAGCCCAGAGCTTGCCTTGGCCCCTGGCTTTGCTGCTGGTTCTGCTTGTGGTTATGGTTTCTTACCAGCCTTATTTTCATTCCAAGTGGTGGCCACCAATTTGGGGGTCATACTACTACTAGTTCTAAGAGTGTTGAATGGCCTAGAAAGTCAAAATGTGTTAATTAATTAGATAAGATGTAAGAGCCCGTAATTTTATGTTGTTACTAGTTCATGATATTCTAGACGAGTAAAAGATTAGTTAGTGTTAATGGTCTGTCCCTTGTAATGATTGGTGAGAATATATAGTGATTGAAGTACTTTATTACAAACGATAAATCACATAATTTAGTTTTCTTTAAAGATAAATCATTGAGATATCTGTCTAATTTGGGGGACAAAGAAAGTAGTAAACTTTCCTTTTGTTTATCCATGAAACCCCTTTTAGAGCATGGAGTCAAGATTCAATTTGGGTCCCAGTCAGTAGCTTCTTCATCACAAACTATGATGCGTCTTGGAGCATAGCCTCGATACAATCAGCGCCATAACCCATGCAGGTTAAATAGAGTTGCTAATTTGCTATTAATTAATCAAAAGTAAAATAGGCATTTCTCTGAGTGAATGTATAGATTGAGATTGAGTTGGTTCTCCATAGTCCACTATTGTTAACATTGTTAAGAATACAAAAAATTATCTTTCGGGACAATCTCCAACACATGGGTCCCACAAGTGTGTGAGGCCCACCAAATGCAAGAAGGCATTGCATAAGCCGGTCTCAAAGGAAACTTTCTCCAAGGAATATGTGTCCCAAAAATCTTAACCGTTCTTCTAAAATAGACCACATCATTTATCATAATTTGCTGAAGTTGTCAACTGTGATTAGTAAACAATCACTCGGATCGATTTATCACTTTTTCTCTACCATTCATAGTCGACTGCAGTAAAAGTTGTCCTAGACTCTCTCAAATCTAAAAGCATCACTTCAAACATATCAGGAGTCTAGAAACATGACCTAAGCCATAGCAGAAGAAAACTCCGTTTGGAGACCCAATTCTAGTACCAGTTTGGGAAGCTGGACATGTACATGTCAGAAAAATACTCTTATAATAGCAACTAACTGGGCGTTGCCACTTGAACAACATTTATAAAATCAGGAATTACATATGGAAGTAGAAAGAATGACTAAAAGAGATCAAAGAGAGAAAAAGAAGAAAGAATATTAACAGATGAACAAAAAACTTTCCCTAGACTAAAGCTAAATTACATAGAAAGCAAAAGAATATAAGAATTACAACAGTAGCCATTAGTGAACCTCAACAAACAAATACAAGTATGACTAGCTACCCTTTTCAGTTTAAAGCTGGGGAAATGGTGTTATATTTTCATTCGCGTGTCTCTTCAGCTTGGGAACCTTGAAGTTGGATGAGAACAATTTTGGGAGCTCTGAAATGGGAGCAGAATAAACACCTTTCCTCTTTAAACCTCTGCTTCCCTGGAAACAAAAGAAAGAGTCTCATCCTATGGTAACTTTTCATGTTGATTAAAAATAGGAAGAATAGAAATATCTTCTATTATTTTTGTATGTATGCTTGCATGCATGTACATATGACATATTGAGTCTCATCCTATGGACAAATCACAAACATAAATGTCAATGAATTGGAAAAAAAGATAGGTACTCATCATACTTTAAGACTAAGAGTTGGTTTGTACAGATGAGTGACTTGGCACTGTAAAGTTTATAACTTTCTAAACAGATTATTTAACCTTTAAAATTTCTAAAAAAATTATTTAACTTCAGAGATTGCAGTTTTTATTCCGGATATTACAAGGTATTGTCAAATTGCTTCACATATAATTTATCATCATGCACCATAACCTGTTCTTGCTAGTGAGAGCTATTTAACTCAAAACATTTTAACAAGATCTTCACAAGCAATCAATAAACAATGCTTTTAGTCAGCTCTAATCATGATTATCTATGAGATTTGCAGTGAAAGGTTTCTGTGTCACATGAAGCAGATGAAAATATCATATTTCACCGGGCCAAGGATCATCTAGCAGTTGCAGCAAGATATACTAATTACAGCTACAATGTGGCAAGGAAAACTAATTCTTGAGTACCTTTTCAGTGTCCTTTGCAGAACCAGGGGCTTGTGCAGCAGATGATTCCTTTTTGACAATAACATTACTTCTATCCCTGCTGCTGTTCTTGTCTCTCAAACAAGAAGGTCTTGCTCCTGCCGGACAACGATTTAGCACGGGTGTGACTGGAGCACTTCTAGACTTTTTTAACAACTCTAACTCCTTGGAGAGTCTCAAATTTTCTTCATTCAACTTATTTGAGTCAGCCTCCATCAAATTCACTTTATCTTTTAATCTTGCAATTGTTTCATCCTTTTCATCATTTATTGACTGCAGTTGCTCCATACTGGCAAGAAGCTTCTTCACCTTCTCATTTGCTTGTTCAACTTCAGAATGCTCACTCTTTAATTTACTGGTGTAATCATTTTCCAGTATTTTATACTGATTCCATACAAAATTTTTCTCCGCCAACAGTGCAGATATCTCAGAACTCTTCTCTGAGGCAAGCTTCTTATTTTCATACTTTAACCTCCTTACTTCAGCTTCCAATTTCTTAGAATGGCGCTCTCCTCCTGGCATATCACTTCCTTTACTCAGAGAAAGGTCCTGTGAAAATTGGAACCCCTCAACAACATTAAACAGAAAATTCAAAACTTATTTCAACAAAATTAAGGCAGAACGCCAGAACATACCTTTGGGGATTTAAGAGAAACATAGTCAAGCAACGCTTTGAAATCTTCCAACTCGCTATCTGCATCTTCTGCAATAAAAGAAAAGGAAATGCACATGGAGCATACTCAAGACAATAGACACAAATCTCAAACCCACAAACAGTATACTGCACAAAACCTGACATTTATCAAAATTCACCACCTACCACACTGTAAATTAAAGAAGAAAGTCACTCCTAAAAATAAAATATTCGCAAATCATTACATAAGGAGAGCGATAAATCCAAGAGTCTATGGAATAACACATGTGAATGTGGTATAAACTATGACTCAATTTTTGAAGTAAATTTACTCAGTGTTTTTATCAAACTTAAATTAAATACAATAGGCCCTGTGCCTATCATAACTTAGAATGAACCATTCTGTTTGTATGTGTGGGTGTCTGTTCCATTCAATTCAAGTAAAACCCATGTCAATTTAAGTATATTGTTATTATTTTTCCATTCCAAGCCTAAATTAGCTAACTAAAATATATTAATGGTGCATTTAATTGCTCAATAATCACAGGAAGAGATAATAGAACTGGTACATTCTAAACACAAATTTTATAATTTTATTTTTCTGCCACAACAAGCCAGAAAATGTATGCTTGTGTAATAAAGCAAGAAAACCCCATTAACATATAATAATAAGAAGAAAAAAAAATTACTAACCTGATATCAATTTCTCAAGAAAAGCCTCTCTGTGCTTCAAACTCATAACCAGATTTGATTTAAGAACGTCGAGCGAGTGTGTTTTCTCTTGCATTACCAAATCCCCCTTCAACTACACAAAAAATTACAAAAAAAACCTCAAATTTAGTTTTTTGGGTATCCCAAACCCCAAATTTCTCGAAAACCCTAATTTCAAAAAAATAAAAAAAATCAAATCTTGGACGAATTGAAAGAAATTACCTGACAAATATGATCTTCGCAGAGGCGAATATCGGAGACCCATCGTTCGTGTTGCATTTTGATGCGATCTTCGAGGTTTTTCCGATCGTTGACGAGGGTCACCAGCTGTGTTTGTTGGGTCTTCAACATTCGCACCAGACCGTTGAAAATCTTGTCCCATTTTTGCCTATCGGCTGAGATTTCAGAGACTTCTTTCGTAACCATTGTGAATTGCAGAATAAGAACGATAATAAAGAAGACGAGAAGGAGAAGATGAAAGTTTGGATCTTTCAGAATTCAGAGGCGGAAAGCAAAATAGGACCGTTGTGATTTGAATTGAAAGAAATCTAAAAAGGGTTTGCAACGGTCAACTAGGGCGTACTTACAAGATAAAAAGAAAAAAGCCAATGCTCGATTATGATTTGTGGGCTTTTGTTTTTGAGCCCATGATTTTTGTGAAATCTATACAACTGTGGAATGAAAGGTGGGCCCACGAGTACGATTCTAAAGATAGATATGTGGTAAGCTTGTGGCCTATTTTAGAAATTGAAAACAATTATATTTTACCGTGTAAAAAATTAAATTAAATTAAATTCTAGAATTTTCGAAAGTAAAAAAAAATAGATCTTAAGGTTTTTAAAAAGTAACAATTAACAAATTAAGATAAGTGAAAGAAAAGTGAATTTGGTGGCTGGTATGATAGCTTCTTATATATATATATATAATTTTTTTTTTTTTGAGAAAGTTTTAACATATGGCGTCCGCTCCTGATGAGCGCTCTTTATCATCAGACTAAGACACCAATCAGTTTTTAGTGTAGGCAGAGATTGAACCCCAAATCTCTTATACAACCATCAGAGACTTTACCAATTGAGCTAACTAGAACCCACTATATATTAATTATTCATTGTTATTATTTTATGGTAATTTTTTTTGAGAAAGAATATTGTAATTTTATTGAAGATAGCTCCTATATTAATTTTATTTTATGGTAATTAAATGCTTTTTTTTTTTGAGGGGAAAGGCTCATTGTTAGAATTTACTTTTACATGAAGAGTAATGTTACAGACATAAACTATTTTATAATATTTTTACAAACTGTTGATGTGGCTTTAGCATTTTCTAAATTGTTATTGTAAGTAAAAAAATGTGTTATTAGTAATGAGCCCATATTAGAACTAGTAAGAATTTGTCACATCAGCAACTTGTAAAAAAGTTATAAAATAGTTTGTGTCTTTAGCATTGTAAGTGCACAATT
Organism: Castanea sativa; assembly: GCF_040712315.1. Classification (NCBI taxonomy): domain Eukaryota; kingdom Viridiplantae; phylum Streptophyta; class Magnoliopsida; order Fagales; family Fagaceae; genus Castanea; species Castanea sativa. Next base: position 11,561,051 of record NC_134013.1, on the reverse strand, counting down.
GCGCTTGGACCCCAAAACACACGTGGGCTCCGGCCCAATTAGCCTTAAACGATAAAATTTGTGGAGTGTGGGTTCGCAATCTAGTTTAGTGATATTCGAAACTTAGTGAACAGGCTGGACTATTACAGTGTTTGCAAATAAAAGACAAACGGGGAAAAGTAAACTTCCTCGGACGTGAGCCGAGGACAAATTATATATTATTTGTCTTTTTCTATTCTCAAAGGCCACAGTTCTTAATATTTCTCTCTCCCCCTTTCTTTGCCCTCTTTCTTCCTTAAATACTTCTTCTTCTTCCCTCTTTGTTCATGTGTCACACAAATTACCCTATTAGCCACCTGTCTCATCCACCACCCTTTGGAAGTCTTTAAATTGTATCAAGAAGACTGACTTCTACTACTCAGGAGTCACTCCCCCATTAATGCGGCCAGGGTGGTAGGTACAGGGTCTTTAATGTGGAGGTAGCAGCCTTTCTATAAGATATTTCCCTCACACCGTTACGTCTGGAGGGTGCTTAAATCCCCCTCTTAACCAACGGTTTTTTCGTAACTCTGCCTTGATCTTTTTAGTGAATCCCAGGGTCATCGTGGGTCTGTCCGAGGAGATATTCGACTTCGGATGAATTCTCAGACTCTCGTCTCATGGGCCGAGTTACAGTTCTAAGAGGCTTTTAGTCTAAAACAAACTAGCGCCCATCAACAAAGCCCGATGCCCAAATACTTACTTAGGTCATTTTAGTCCCCACAAGCATTACTCTTTACATGAAAGATATGTTATATTGTTTAATTGATGCGTTGAGATATATAAATATATATATATATATATATTAGCAATTTTGTTTAATAAAATTACATTTTGCCCCCTTAACAATATTATTGATTCTTTTTAAAGTAATGTTATATACAAAAACTTATCTACAACATTTTTACAAACTGTTGAAATATAAATTCTTATAGGTTTTCATTTTGGGCCACCACTTACATCATTCTTTTATTTACCAATAATCACTCACCATATTAGCAACTTATAAAAAAGTTTGTAAGTCTAGCATTTTTCTCATTTTAAAGGCCATTAAAAAAATTTATTGATCTACAAAGTAAAACAAAATATACAGGTCCAAAAAAATTAGCGTAGTAACAAAAATTACCGATAATAAAGTTAAAAATAATTAAGCCTAATTAACAAATTTACTCAAAACAACAATCAGCCATTTAAAAATTTTAAACAAAATAATGTGTTTTTACCTAGCAGAAGATGCATGCAAAAAAAAAAAAAAAAAAAAACCTTAGCAGCTAAGGAGAAAGTATATAGTGTTTCAGGGATTCCACATCAGCACTTAGTTGGTGTTTCTAGGCCCAATAAAAAAGTGACATCTGTCTAAAAGAAACAAATCAGCATACTACACCCTTATACACTTGAAAAGACAAGAATACCCCTGAAAATTTTGAAGCCCCGCCTTTAACGGAAACGGATCCTCTCCATTTCAAAGGAAATGGAGAGGCTCCAGTACACAGTGAGGATTCTCCCAAAATCATCCACGCTCAAAAATCATCCACGTCATTTAAAATGTTAACACCACACACTTAACTGCAGTTTGGCCTTTTAACTGGGGTTTAACTCAACCGGACAAAAAAAACCTTTTTGGAGGGAAATGGAGAAACAGAGGTGATGTACCAGTGCACTGGAAAACAAAAAAAAACATTTTAGAGGGAGAAGTGAAACAGAGTTAGCCCATAGCTGCTTCACAGATTTTAACCAAAAAAAAAAGAGCTTCACCAGATCCTTGTAGAAGTACATACGTGCACTGGAAATGGAGAAACAAAGGTAGATACATCAGTGCACTGGAAAACAAAAAAAAAAAACCTTTTAGAGGGAAAAGTGAAACAGAGTTAGCCCAGCCCACGTTCAAAGCTACACAAATTTTAATCAAAAAAAAAAAGCTTCACCTGATTCTCACAGAAACATATCCGTGCACTGGAAAACAAAAAAAAAAACTTTTAGAGGGAAAAGTGAAACAGAGGTAGCCCACATTCAAAGCTTCACAGATTTTAACCAAAAAAAAAAAAAGCTTCACAGAAGGTTTAGAGAAGACATCTCTGTTTCTATCTTGCCAAACAGAGGTATATCAGTAAAAATATATTTATGCTTATCTTATTTGATGTTTGATAATTTTTCTGCATTTATATTGTTGTCTAGGTAAGTTTATATGGTTGTTTTGGTGGTTAATGATTGAATCTTTATAATGGCCGGATGATTCTAGGAGTATTTTTAATTTTTTGAGATAAAGATTGAATCTTTATTAGTACACACAGAGAAACAAGCTTACGTGGGCCTAACATAAGAAAATGAACATTGAAAATTTCTTGAACATATTGTTGTTTTGATGGCCACCAATAAGATTGAACATTGAAATTTCTGTTTAGACCCCAATGTGAATTAATGAGCAAAATTATCAAATTATATTGGTGAAGTGTGGGTTGCTGGCTTGCTGCTGAATGATTTAAATTGAAATTGAAATTGATGGAGAAGCATCTTTAATGGGGTTTACTTGGAAAGTCTTTTGCCTAAGTCGGCAAGAAAAGAGGTAGTATTTGATTTAACAATAGGAAAAAAGAAGTGTATACGTATACAAAAGCCAAGTTAAATATATATATATATATATATATATATATATATATATATATATATATATATATATATATATATATATATATATATATATATATATATATATATATAAGGACAACTAAGCTCTTTAGGCTTTGGACTTGGGACAATCCCATAACCATAAGCATGGTACGTAACTTCTGCAAGGAGCATCCCTCACTCTAGGTTCTATGTATTTTTATCCACAAGGTAGTAGACTTGTAGTAGAGTCAATAGAAGGACTTAACAGATATGATCTAACGTGGTAATATCCTACTATTTTCATTTTAAATGAAACAAAATTAACCATGGTACCTAAATATTATAAAATTCACAAAATTATTCTTTAAATATACATATATATAAGAACGTTATTTTCAGTAGAAATTGTTATTTTAAGATTCCACTCAGACGATTAATTTTTCACTATAGTTAAGCAATTAACAAATCAATAAGTAATATAAAAAGCACAATTAAGCATGACATAACATTTGGTGACAAAGTGGAAAATCAAAGAAGAATATCTTTAATGGAGAAACCACTTTGGAAAGTAGATTAGGAAAGTATAAACTAAAAAACTAACTAGATTTTCAAACGGATAAAATTACATCAATAAATTTGAATTTATTACCATAAAATGTTATGGAATGGATCGACACTATAATCCTTACACACATGATCCTAATTCATAGTGTAAACGATAAGTTTAGGGGCACAATTTAAAATATATATATATATATATATATATATATATTTCCATAGCTGTTAATATAGTCTATTATAATCGGTTCATAAGAAAATAGTATCAATGATGAGTTTATGTGAAATTAAAAAATGATTACTTGTACGCTTAATGTGGATTATGAACATATATAGAGAGGTGATCAAAAGGATACTGTTGTGGTGTTGATCACAAGGTTTAGATATTTCAATTAATAAATTTCTCTTTTGAAAAAAAAATCTCATAATAAATAAGTTCTTTAATCATAATAAGAAGATTCCTTTATAATGATTCTTGATGGCATATTATGGATGCAAGATTTTAAAGAACATGTTTATAATTGTCATGTTTAAATTGACTAGCCTTTGAGTGAGTTGAGTTGAAATCATGCTTGGCCATCTTGAATTTTTATGTTTAGTAACAAAGATATATACCATTTCTCTCATATGAGGTACATCCTCATTAGTATGTTGATCATTCATTACATCCTCATTTTTTTTGTTACATCATCCCTATTTTGAAAACAAATGATAGGTGAAAGAAGATAATAAATTTATGTTCAATTTTTTGTAGGGATAATGATGGGAATACATGTTCCTTCTAATGTGCCCATGGAATCTACCCCATTTAAAGGGATGGAGTTTGAAGCGGATGAGATTGCATATGGTTTTTATAATGAATATGGCAGAAAGGCTGGTTTTAGTATTAGAAAAGAGTATGTAAATAAATGTAAAAAGACTGGAGTGGTTACTTCAAGGAGATTTGTGTGTGCGAAGGAGGGAGTTCGAGGCAAAGACAAGAGAGATCAGAATGTAAAGAATCCCCGAGCAGAAACAAGATGTGGTTGTGAAGCACGTTTGGTTATTGTACTTAATCGATATAGTAAAAAATATGTGGTGAGTGAATTTATTGCTGAGCATAACCACTATCTCCACCTTCCATCAACTGTGCACATGATGCCATCACAACGGAAAGTGGCTGCAACTCATGCTATTGAAATTGATTTGGCACATGAATCGGGATTAAGATTAAAGCAATCTTATGAGCTTCTTAGTAAGCAAGTTGGTGGATATGATAATCTTGGTTTTACCAAGCAAGATCATAAAAACTACTTACGTACTAAGCGACAGAGAGACATGGAGCATGGGGCAGCCGCTAGCTTGGGAAGATATTTCAGTCGTCAACTTAAGGAAAATCCTTCATATTATTTCGCTACTCAATTGGACTGTGAAGAGTTGATTATTAATATCTTTTGGGCCGATGCAAGAATGATCATTGACTATAGCCACTTCGGTGATGTAATAACGTTTGATACAACGTATAGCACTAATAGAGATGCAAGGCCACTTGGAGTATTTTTGGGTCTCAATCACCATAGGGAAACTGTTGTATTTGGAGGTGCACTTTTATACGATAAAACGATTGAATCTTTTGTATGGTTATTTGAGACCTTCTTAGAAGCAATGTCTGAAAAGAAGCCAGTCACTATTTTCACAGATCAAGGTGCAGCAATGTCAGCTGCAATAAAAGTAGTCATGCCTACGACATATCATGCATTGTGTAGTTGGCATATGTGGCAGAATGCTGAGAAACACTTGGGTCATTTACTAAAAACTGAGCCTCAATTTAACGCTGATTTCTTAGCGTGTATCTATGAGTATAACGGTGAAGATGAGTTTCTTAGAGCTTGGAATGAAATGCTAGATAAGTACGATATTCGTGAAAATAAATGGCTAATTGATCTATTTAAATTGAAGGAAAAATGGGCCCAAGCATATGTTAAGAGAACTTTTACTGCAGGAATGAAGACAACCCAGCTTAGTGAGAGTTTCAATGCTGACTTAAAGGATTGCTTGCGTACTGATCTCAATATAGTAGAGTTTTTCACTCATTTTGAGACAGTTGTCAATCAAAAGCGGGATAAGGAGTTAGAAGCAGAATACAACTCTAGACAGAAATTTCCAAGATTAAAGCTCAAAAGCTCTCCTATGCTTAACCAAGTAGCAACAGTGTATACACCTAAGTTGTTTGATTTCTTTCAGACAGAAGTTGAAGAGGTAATGGCACTTTCCATCCTAGAACGCAATGTGAGTCAAACACATAGTTATGTGGTTGGAGTTTCAATCAAAATGGAAAATATGAGGTCATGTGGAATCCATTAGATGAGACTCTATCTTGTAGTTGCAGAAAGTTTGAGTCATTTGGTATTTTATGTAGGCATGGCTTGAAAGTTCTTGATGTATTGGATATCAAGTTGATTCCTAATAAATATATCATGAAGAGGTGGAGAAGAGATGCAAAAGATGGAAGCGGAAAAAATTGCACAACACATAACATTAAGCCGGATACTCGACTGGAATATGTAGATCGGTATCGAGATTTATGTCCAAAATATATTCAATTGGTGAATGAGGCATGTGAAACTAAAGAAGGCCATAATATTCTAAGCTTAGCAATTGCGGATTTGAAAAAAAAACTTTGTGACCTTAGGAATTGCAAAGCTAATGTGGAAGAAGACATCATTAGGCCTTCCACTGATTTTGCAGACAAAGAAGATCAATTATGTGCTTCGATTACGATTGTACCAAAAGGGATAAAGAAAAGAGAGGTTTATCGTAATAAAAAGCGTAGGACGAAATCATGGATTTAAGATGAGGAAACCAAAGGAAGGCACATCAAAGAAGCAAACAAAGAAAAGAAAAGTGCAGGAGGTAATCTTCAATTATCCTTATTTTCACCATTCTATTTTATTTTTACACATTAATATAGTATGCTATTATAGTTGCTAAACTAGTACAATTTTTACAGGAAATATATGCACATGACGTCGTGGCACAAAAGAAAACTGAGGATAAATCTTCTGAAAATATTACTAGTTTTACACAACTTTTAATGGTAAAGATATTTACAATTATATATTTTATTTTGATATTAATAATAGTTTAGATGCATGCTTTGATAATTTTAATGCTAAGTTTGTGATATGTGTAATGTGTAATTGGATTTTTTGTAGTCGGCTTCTACAAGTTCTGCAGCACATCAGGGAGGCTCATCAGCAAGTGTTGCATTAGCATCACATTTAAAGAGTACATCAAGTGTTGTAGGCTCCAACGACAAAATTAATGGTGCAGGAGGTCTCTTGACTCAAGGAAGTGTTGCAAGTGGAGGTCCCTTGACTCAAGAAAGTATTACAAATGGATGGAATTCGATGGTTCATAATCTATGATACATGTTGAGATTAAGTACTCTTGTTTTGTAATTTTCCTAGTTTAGGACTGGAGTTTTGATGGTCCAAAACTTAGTCACATTCAAATGTTTAGATTTTTTATTATTTAGAAAGAATACTTAATTTGCATGTCTGATGTTTCTTTGCAAGGTGTTAAATTCTGCATAATTATTTGTTGCTGCAAAAATTGTTACTGTTTCTGCATAATTTCTGCATAAATACTATTACTGTTTCTGCATAATTAATGTTACTGTTACTGCATAATTAATGTTAATGTTACTGCATAATTACTGTTACTGTTACTGCATAATTAATGTTAATGTTACTGCATAATTACTGTTACTGTTACTGCATAATTAATGTTAATGTTACTGCATAATTACTGTTACTGTTACTGCATAATTAATGTTACTGTTACTGCATAATTAATGTTAATGTTACTGCATAATTACTGTTGTTGTTACTGCATAATTAATGTTAATGTTACTGCATAATTACCGTTGCTGTTACTGCATAATTAATGTTAATGTTACTGCATAATTACTGTTGCTGTTACTGCATAATTAATGTTAATGTTACTGCATAATTAATGTTACTGCTACTGCATAATTACTGTTACTGTTACTGCATAATTACTGTTACTGTTACTGCATAATTACTGTTACTGTTACTGCATAATTACTGTTACTGCATAGGTCTGGTATTGCACATTCTGCATAATTATGTTTTTCTGCATAATTATTATGCTAGGCAAGAGTTGTTTTTATATATAAGTGTTTCTGTTTGGGGAAAAAATTTATATAAATAAGCCAAGTTTTGAACTATATGCATGTTAATTGGTGTGGCCATTTTTCTTTTGCATGCGTTTTACATTCCTTATCTACATGAGTTTTATAATCCTTTTCCTTTCCTTATAAGCGTTCCATGTAACCAACTAACTACACACCTTGGCCCAACCAACAATTTATCTAGACTGTACACTTCCATGCACCCACATGCAGGCACACACGCACACCCCAGCAGCTATAGTCGCACCATCTGTGCACACCCACACGCAGAGTCCCCTACACACCCTTACACACACAACAGCTTTACCTACACCACCTGTGCACACCCTTACACACACAGATGTCACACCTACACACACCCCAGCAGCTTTACCCACACCACCTGTGCAGCACACCCTTACACATACTTATAAATATTTACAAATATTAATAGCCCACAACTGTCACAATCTTTATTTACAAAAATCTGTAAATATCCACATTCCACCTGTCACAAACCTTACAATCAAAATTCAATCCTTACAATTACAACTGTCACAATCCTTACAATCAAAATTCAATCATTACAATCCTCACAATCAAAATTCAATCCTTACAATCCTTACAATAACAACTGCCACAATCCTTACAATCAAAATTCAATCCAAGAGTAGACAATAAGAGAATTTAATAAAAAAAATGAACAAATTTTATTAAAATGTACACTTTGAACTTGAATACTACTTTTGAAGACTCTAGGCCATTATGTGCAGGGCATGGTACAGCTGATGCACTGTGAAGCTGTGCATAGCATTCTTCATTCAGTTGACATCTTTCCTTCTTCATCGAGTTTCTCTACCCCTCTTGTCTTTAAGTGTCCATTTTCTGGCTTGCAATCAATTGTTACTTGAAGCCCTGCACCATGATACACAAAATTATTGTTACTTGTTTTTCAATATTGTTTGTATATGGCATCATTAATCATATGCAAGAAAAAAGAATAATGCACCCATCACTTTGTCCATATTGTCCATAATTTTTACCCTAAACAGAATATGGGATCAAGTCAAAGCATGCCAACATTATTTCAAGTCAAAGCATGACAAATAGTAGCTCATCATACTGATATAAACTTACCAAGACAACAATATAAATGCAGAAAAATTATCAAACATCAAATAAGATAAGTATAAATATATTTTACTGATATACCTCTGTTTGGCAAGATAGAAACAGAGATGTCTTCTCTAAACCTTCTGTGAAGCTTTTTTTTTTTTGGTTAAAATCTGTGAAGCTTTGAATGTGGGCTACCTCTGTTTCACTTTTCCCTCTAAAAGTTTTTTTTTTTGTTTTCCAGTGCACGGATATGTTTCTGAGAGAATCAGGTGAAGAGATGACACCTGTAAGCCTTATTATTTGACAGAATCAAGTGATACAAACTGTATTAGTAAACAGGAAAATTTATATACAAGCATCATACTTTTTAACTGAAACTAAAATTTTTTTGTTAAAAGTATAGAAAAAAAAAAATTAAAACTAGCTAAATAGTGCAATGGAGGCTTTATTTCCCTTTCCTATTGCAGCATCATCATTCACAAAATCTCTGCTTGCAAAAAAGAAAGAAAAAAATCCATTACGAACAATAATGTTGCCATTCAATATATATATATACGATGCATTACCAACAGTAGTGTTACCAGTATGTGAGATATTTTTTTAAAACTTTCTTTTTTTCCACAGATGATGAATATGTAAATCGAGCTAAGCTTCTAATAAAAATGAATTGATCATGTAAATAACTCCCAAAATGTCAATATACATCCTCCACAAAATTTCAACAAACCTGAAAACACTAAGAGGAAAAAAAAAAAAAAGGCATGCAAACTAAGATTAAATAAGAAAGAAGAAACATATACACCGAGTACTAATATACATGAGAATCCTTTTTCTTTTTCTTTTTTTAATTTATATTTCTAAAAGGATTATATAAAAAGTTAGCACTAATAAATTTAAAAAAGTAAATAGAGGATTTTTTATTAAAAAGAAAAAAAGAAGAGCTAGAAAAGACCAGGTGTGGAGTTGCTAGAGCATCAACTCCCATTCCACCATTCTTTGATGCACAAAAGACGAATCTTTCACTTCCTATCGTACTCAATTTACATGCCCAAAAGAAAGCCACATGATTTATGTAAGAATAGTTTACAGACCCATATAATATTAAACCATAAATGAATCAGAAAAATCAAATTTAGGGAGAACCCCGTAAGCGTTTAGATTAAATTTCATTATGAAAAAGAGACAGATTTATTCTTAATAATAAAACTCAATCATCAAGCCAATCAAAAGTGAAACAAAAAAGAGATCCAAGGGGTTCGGTAAACAAAAATAAAAATTAAAGAATAAAAAAAAACAAGGAGAGACTCATACACCAAAAATAGTTACCCAAAATCTATAACAAGGAAGGAAAAAATTCAATTAAAGAAAAGCATAATATTTCGTTCTATAAATGAAAGAAAGGGATGATCTTGGCAAAGATAACAAGAAAAGAAAAGGAAAAAAAAAAAAAAAACATAAATTTGATATCAAAATTACCCCAAGAAACAGAGGTGGATGGCTGAAATATAGTTGATGCACAACTTTGTGTGAGTATGGAGAACTGGAGAAGCTTGACCAATGACCATCGCTAGGTTTGATGGGAGGCAGAGAGAAACGGAGAGGAGAGGGATAGAGAGTTAGAGAAGAAAACCTAGATGTTAGTCTGCCATTGCTGTTTTCTCCTTCGACCAAAATCTCTTTCTCTGTCTCTCAATCTCATTTCCCTCCATAGATCACCTTCTTTCTTTCCCGATTTTCTCCAAACCCAAACCCTAACCTTCTCTCTACACCCGATTCTCTCCAAACCCCAACCTTCTCTCTACACCCGATTCTCTCCAAACCCCAACCCTTACTCTCTCTCTCTGATCTGGGTCTAAAAAGGATGCGTGTATGGGTATCAGGATCTCTGGTGAGCTAAGGTTTTTTCTTTGTTTTTGCTGATGGGTTTGAGAGGTTGAGAGAGTTTGAACTTGGAAGTTTGAGATTTGAGAGAGAGAGAGAGAGAGAGAGAGTTTGAACGCTGGTGAGAGTTTAACTTGAGTTTATTTTGTCTGGTTGAGTTGAACTCCAGTTAAGTGTGTGGGGTTAACATTTTAAATGACGTGGATGATTTTTGAGCGTGGATGATTTTGGGAGAAATCCTCACCGTGTACTGGAGCCTCTCCATTTCAAAGGGAAATGGAGAGGATCTGTTTCCGCCTTTAACACCCTCTTCCCCTTCTTCAGCAAAATCAAAACCCTCTCTCCAGTCTCCATTTCTGCTTTTTCTCACCGCACCACCATATTCTCTCTCTCTCAACTCCAAAGCTCCACAGCCACTGCCTAGCGTTGCCGCTGAAATTTTTTTCTAATACTCGCCCTCTCTTGCTTTTCCCCTTTTCGCAAAATCAAAAAAATTTCATCTCTTTCTCTATCCGTTTCTCTCGGCACCACTAGAGCACACCAGCACCTCCATGACTCCATCTTCTCTCTCTCAAGTCTCAACTCCAAACCTTGACAACCGCTGCCTAGCATCGTCGCTGGAGACTGACCTTTGTCTCATCAGAAAAACGCCCAAAACTGTCTCTCTTTCTCGTTGTTTCCAACCACCGACGCCAGAAGTTTTCTTGCCGCTTCTAACACCTGAATTTGCAAAGAGAACCAGTACAATCAACTTCTTCTTCAAGAACCCAGTTCACTTGAGTTCTCACGGACAACGGTCAAAAGCACGATTCCCATCCAAGCTCTCGACCCTCAAAGAGATGAAGAAACAGAGAAACCAAACATCAATGACAAAACCGGTGCTTTCACATCCCATGTCGCTCTCTTTCTCTTGTATAATTTTCCCATACATGTCAAATTTGCCATTTTTCTTTTGTGGGTAACTTTATATTTGGCCAAAATGTCTTTTTTCGCATAGTCCATAATTTTACTAAATTTTTTGTGAATTTTAAGAATAATTCTTGCATAATATTATGCTACTTATAATGGGTTTGTGACATATTTCTACAAATTTGAGGTATTACAGCAGAATGATATGTGTTAAGGTCACCATGTTTGTTCGGGTACATTGTAGCTAATGATTTGGATATCAAGAAACACTTGTATTCCATAGTCAGTTCTACCATTTTTGTTAGCAAATTCCTGAATTAGAGAAGATATGAACTTTAGGTAGATGCATGTCTTTTGAGTTTAAGTCCAGTTAAAGAGCATGTGTAGACATAAAATGTGGCCCAACTTGTGATGCGTTTAGCTTTTATTTGGATATCTATCTTGCTTTTGTTAAGATTATTGATGAAAATTAGCTATAACCTGTTCTACATTGTCCAAATTTTTTTTAAAACACTGGTTATCTATGTTTATTGCTTCCTCTATTGGATGATAGGATAAGTGCTAATCTGATGGAATTGTTGAATACAGTGGTGAGTACCTTTTTCCCCCAATCAGGTTCAACTTCACCCATCATGTCCCTTCACTTGTCTTAACCAGTGTTGATAAACTTTCTTCATCATCCACAGTCCACATGAATGAGTTATGTCTTGAAGTTGTAACTTATTTGGTGAGGCTGCTTTGAAATTAGGGAAAAGTGATTCCAAAAGGTCTAGCATCATCATTGGTTCTCTTTGTGTATATTTACTGCCTTGGTATACTATATGAGTATAGCATGAGACTGAATAAACTTTGCTGGATCTGATTATTTACTTGTCCAGGTTAGCCATGAATGCAGGGCAATTAGCTACTAGTTTACATTGAAAGGATTCTTTTAAAGTATTGTTTTCTATATTCCTTATGAATAAAAAAATAGTTTAGATTTTGAGTTTATTTTTAATCAGTCTATTGGTTGGGTGCGTTTGTCTAGCTTTCCTTTTTATATCGTACACTGAGTAGATGTAAACTGGCAATGCCTGTCCGCTATAATATGCCATGTTATTTTTTTTTCAATGTTTTTACAACATAATACAAGATTAACATGTAGATGGATGAATGGGAAATTTTTTTATTGATTAGACATATACTATTTGTGATTGTAAAATTCCATGTCTGTTTAGATGTGAAATTTTAGACATATACTTACATTCGTTTCACTTATTCTTTCAGCCATGATTTTCTATAATACCAACATATTTTCTTCTGAAATTCAATTGAGAAGATAAATGTTTAGACCATTTTTCTTAGTTTATTCTATTGTATCTTCTGCACTTGAATAATGGCTCAAACTTTTTACAATGTTTTATAAGCAAAAAGTTCAGTTAATGATCCTTGTATCCTAACTCTAACATGATATCCAGGTTTTCCATCGTTGAGTTTTTTTACTTCTGCACTCTTCAAGATATCACACAGTTTGTATTCCCACATATTAGTTTGCTATTTTTTATGTTTCTTAGCACATTGCCTGCTTTGTCTTTTTCTTTGTACTTTTTCATCATAATGACAGAGGAGTTTTATTTACCTATCCAAAAAAAAAATCTGGTATTGTTGTTGGCTATACTAATTATTAAATTTTTGTTTCTTGTTGGATTATTGTAGGGGGTTGTCAACTATGTAAGATTTTTCACTAAAGCGATGAAGATGTCAAATATGAAGCAATAGGATAAATTGAAGCTCTGAAGTATCAATCAATGATGGATAATTACAAAATAGTTGTGAAGCAGCTGAAGTAGGCATCAATAGGGTCTTGGCTATTTTTTGTAGTTTGTTTTGGTGTGTTTATGTATGCTGGCAAAACAAAAGCACCTATATGTTGTTACCTTGATGTAACTTTTTGAATATTGATGCCAATAATAGTGATGTATTATAAAATTTATCTTTATGTTAGCTTTTGGTTCAATGAAAATTTATTTTTATGTAAGCTTTTGATTCAATGAAAATTAACCTTTATATAATCATTGGGTACCAAAGACAAACAGCACCATTGATTAAGGAAGTTGCATTTTATATAATCTAAATTATAGGTATTACAGCAAACAACAACACAATATATAATCTAAATTCCAGAATTGTGTCCAGGAAAAAAAATCTTGCTCAAGCTTTGATAGAATAAGTATTTCAATTTGCAATGACATATTTTCAAGTTTGACAAAATAGGTATTCCCATAAGAGTTTCCGTGCTATTGATGTAGCAACATAGTAATGTTGCAGGTACATACTCCAAAGCTGCAGAATTATATTAAAGACCAACAAAAGAAAAAAAAAATCCAGAAATATTTGCAGGTACATACACTATGTATCACCTAAAGCTCCAAAATTATCACCACTAAATGTATGTGGATTACATAAAACAGCAGCAACTCCAGCACTTGTAGCAGCAGCACTTGTAGCAGCAACTCCAGCACTTGTAGCAGCAACCCTTGCTTCTCCATCCCTTGTAGTAGCAGTGGTGTCAACAACCTTCACACACAAAATGAACCTGCCATGCTTCTAAAAGTCTTCTTATAAACACAACCCTGGAAACATAAAAACAATCCCCTTCTCTCCCCCTGTAAGAAATCTAAAAAAAAAAATAGTCTGGTTCCTATGTTTACAAATCCCATATAAATACATCATCTAATCAACATTTTTTAGGTATAACAACATATTTCCATTCACTATATTATCAAAATAACAAAAAAAAAAAAAGTCTAGCACCAAAATATTGTCATTCACTATATCATTCCCTTAACTGGAATAATATAACACCTGCAACAATCTAGCATTGCAATTCCACCACCATGCACATATAGAAACTAATATATAAGAATAAAAAGTACTTATGCATTAAAAACTTTGATCATTTGCATATAATTAGTCCTTAACTAGAAGTTACTCAAACATATACAAAATCTATCATGTTTGAGTAATTTCATTCGTTACAAAAGCTTGACAAAATGACAGCTATAATTAGTGTTTGGCTAAGCAATCACTTGTTCAAATTTTCAGCTATGTTATCTATAAAATTTTCAAGTCAAATATACTATCTAAGAGGTTCCTCCACTGTACAATAATGACCAAAATGCTGTCCAAAAAACTGTCCAAAGATGCTGTCCATGAGCTGTGCAGTGTATTGTCCAAAATACCATCCAAAAGAGTTTTTCTTCATACTTCAGAAATTTTTAGTAGGGCCCTAAAAAAAAGAAAACAATATTAGGGTAAAAAAAAAAAAACAAAAGCACATATTAAAGCTTCTCCCCCTCTAATAGAAAAAGTTTAAGGTTATAGAATGTACTTGATTCAAGTGTGACATTGAGGTACTTTCTTGAAACATTCTTGTAGAGTTACACATGGGATAAGCAAAAAACATTTCTGGGGGAAAGAATGATGTTTGAACATCTTCTATATAAAATAAAAACAGTAACAAATGATTAAGCTCAACAAGCAAAAATAAGAAAAATAAAAATTGAAATATTAGTCTTGTACTTACTATGTACCATACTATCTTGAAGCGTTGTTGTAGAGCTAACCACATGATTAACAATAGACATCTCCGGGGGAAGAAATGATGATTGAACATTTTCTTTAAAAAAAAAAAAAAAGAAGAAGAGAAAGTAAGAACATACAGTTAAACTTAACAAGCAAAAAATAAGAAAAAGAAAGCTTGAGTGCTAGTTTTGTACTTACCATGTACCATAGAAATAGCTTTTGGAGCTTTTGAAGTGGTTGCATCTTTCACTTTCTTTTTTCTTTGCTTCTTTTCCAGTTGACTTTTTATTCTAAAATTGGTTATCCCTTTCTTTCTCACATGTGGCGGATCAAGGATTGGTCTCTTACCATCTAAGCAAGGTTGCACATCATCATCATGTATGAGATCTTGAGGACATTTTTTACCAATATCTTCCATCTTATTTGTATCTCCTGAACTCTTTTCAAGCTTGCATAATAGCTCACTTAGACTATCCATTGCTATTTTGGTCCCATGATCACTCAATGCAGCCATATCACAACATTTATACCACAAAAGACTTAAGTTGCTCATACGTAATACATGAGTAGATTTCTCATTTGATTTAAATGAATCGATAGAACAACACAACCTTTTCTTGGCATCTTTTGTCCATCTACTTGATATGTATTTGTCGGGTATATTATTCACATTATTCACAAGAAAAACCCTTAAAGCATGGCAACATAACAACCCTAAAGTCTCAAATAATTTGCAATCACAACAAATACTTAATTCAGCCCGGTTAAAATGCACAATATGAATCCTTCTACTCTCCCCACTACTTAGTGAATATGTAAAGTTATCCTCACTATGATCAGTTTCAACACAATTCAATCCCATACCTGAATCAAACTCTTCTTCAAACATTCCAAACAAAGCAAGAGTATAAACTTTAGCAGCATGACTTAAAATGCCCCCATGCTTATGAACTTTCCCAGGTGCACCATTCTTACAACGAAAATCTTCATTTATTTCATCTTGTCACATTTGTGCTGCCTTTTCCTCATAAAATTTAATAACTTCAATAAGAGACATAGATGTTTTCATAATTTGATGAAAAACACTATTTGTACTTTCACTTCTTTGGGTAGACTTCATCTTTGCAGAAAAGAAATCGAGATTGAAAGTTGGGCACCACTTTTCTCGAATTTGGTATAACCTATTCAGCCATGTATTGTCCTTTAAATTATGCATCTCAATCATTTTGCTCCAAGTTGACTCAAACTCCGTTTCATTTGAACACCCACCATATAAGCAATGATTAAATCTTTGATTGAAATCTGGAACACCATAGATTCCAACAAGATTTTTTTGAGCATTTTTACTAATGTGCCATAAACACAATCGATGACGAGACTCACTGAAAACCATATTAATAGCATTTTCCATTGCTTGGTCTTGATCTGTAAAAATAGATTTTGGTTGTCGCCCTCCCATTGCAGTCAAAAAAGTCTCAAACAACCAAATAAATGACTGAGTTGTCTCATTTGATAAAAAAGCACAACCAAACAAAACATTGTTCCAATGATGATTGATTCCCACAAATGGTGCACAGATTAAGTTGTACTTATTGGTTCGATAAGTGGTGTCAAATATAACAACATTCCCAAAAGAGTCATAATCTAATTTTGATCTACCATCTCTCCAAAAGAAATTTGCAATTCTATTATCTTGGTCTACTTGCACCGAATAAAAAAACATTGGATCTTCACTTTGTTTTTCTTTGAAATGATTAATAATACTTTGCCCATCACCAGCTTCCATAATTTATTTTCTTTTTGTTTGCACAAAATTATGACAATCTCGCCTAGAGAACCCAACATTATTTGCACCACCAAGTTCTTTTGACAAAAATGAGTAAGACTTTGTTGCTTTTATACTCGAACTAACCATTGTGCTAATTATATTCCCATGAGCAGGTAGCACTTTCCTTCCTGATCTCAAGTTACATCTTTCTTCTGGAGTTGCAAATTCATGATTGTGTGTGTCATTAAAGTGTGAAACACTCCAAATATCATTTTTTACATCAAACCGGATCCTAGCACGACAACCCGTTCTTACATCTAAATTATGATACTTTTTAACATTAGAAGGGTCTTCAAACTCTTTAAAACCTTGTTTTGAACACACAAATTCTCGTTGCCTAATAACACCATTATACTCTTGTTTAACCGCTTTTCGAATGCTAAATCCCCTTTTTAAAGCATACTGATTATAAAGGTTATATGCTTCTTCTTCAGACCTCACTTGCATTCCAATTTTAATTTCATCACATTCACCCAAAGTTACATTTTCAAAAATTTCCCTTTTATCATTGTCCCCAACAGCAACAAAATCATTTTTTGAAAAATCCATGACTAGTCGAACCTAATCATGGAAAAAAAGATATATTGAATAAACATCATGAAAAGATGACTATAAATATACATAAATCACCGTAAAGTCATAAAAAAGAATTGCTACCAGCCACCCACTAGTCCTCAGCCATAAACACATTGAAATTCCAATTGGCTTTATACCAATTATCAAATATCATAATTTTTCATAATAAATCAACCAAAGACTTAAACTAAAAAAATGACAAAAAGATAGATTAAATACCTCAGAGGAGACTTTTAGGACGAAATTATTTATTAAAATCAATTCTTTCAGCAAAAACAACAGAACAAAAGCATTGCATCCATCCCTGCACCATGAAAAAAAAAAAACCATTACAAGGAATGAAAAAAGTTGTGAAAATTCCAAATAAGCCAACACATATTGCAAACTTAAATGCATCTAAAAGAAATCATCTTTAACATGAATAGCTGAAAAAGAAAGAAAGAAAATCTAACAAATAAATAATACCTGAAAATTAAGCACAACCATCAAATACATTAAATCAACTAATAAACAAAAAAATAAGCTTTATTTCTCTGCTTATAAAACTACATCATACTAACCACTTTTAATCTAATCCAAAAGAACAATTTTTTGAAAAAAAAAAAAAACCTTTTACTGTATTATTAGTGTATCCATCCTCACTAAGCATTTTAGTAAACAGTACAAGTTTCCTTTTTACAAAAGAATGTATATGTCAATTTTTTTTTTTTTTAATCAGGACATGTATGTAAACAGAAAATTCAGAAAATAAAATGAAAAAGAGTGAGGAGAAACCTTCTTGCAAAGTCAGATTTGAAAGCAGCAAGAAAACTTTCGGCGTTGTGGTTGGAAACAACGGAGAGACAATTTCAGGCGTTTTCCGATGAGACCGATGATGATCGGCGATGCTAGGTAGCGGCTGTCAAGGTTTGGAGTTGATAGAGGGAAGATGGAGGTGTTGGTGACTGGTGTGCTACGGTGGTGCAAGAGAAACAGAGAAAGATGGCATTTTTCGACGAGACAAAGGTCGGTCTCGTCGGAACTGATGATGACCGGCGATACTAGGCAGCGACTGTCAAGGTTTGGAGTTGAGAGAGGGAAGATGGAGGTGATAGTGAGTGGTGACTGAAGTGGTATAGTGCGGCGAGAGAAACAGAGAGAGAGTGAGAAAGAAAGATGAAATTTTATGTTTTGGAGAAGGGGAAAAGGAAGAGTGGCGGGATGGGGGGAAAATTAGAGGGCATTTCTGTCTTTTTGTTTAATGTAACCTGAGTTGCTGAGGTGTATAAGGTTTAGACAGATGTCACTTTTTTATTGGGCCTAGAAACACCAACTAAGTGCTGATGTGGAATCCCTGAAACACTATATACTTTCTCGCAGCTAAGAAGCAACAGAGCCAATGGTCATAATCGCGTCCTAACTTCAAGTCCTGACTATGTCCTATCTTTGTCACTGAAAGATACTTTCTCAAAAAGTTTAAGAGGGCTTTTTTTTTTTTTTTTTCAGATTATGACAGCTGAATATTCCTTGAACTTTATACAGAAAGTGAGATAAAGTTTAAGTTTTTTCTTTTTCATTTTGGATAGGTTAAAGTTAAGTATTAAAATATCAATAAGTTTTGTTTAATTAATTAGACATGGGACCAAATTTGACAACAAACTTGATTGTATTCTAAAACTACAACTTCACTTAATATCTATTTATTGGATATGAATTTTAATAAATCCACCATTAGTTTATATTTTCTTCGTATATTCTCTATACTTGCAAAATTTTCAAGATACAAAATTAATAGCTATATTATCAATCAAATGTTTAAAATTCAAGCTTTTGTAGTCTTAAATTATGCATAAAAAATAAGGTTACATATTAGATAGTAATAAGTAATAACATCTAATTGGTACATTTTTTTTTTTAGAAAAATAATTGGTACGTATTTGAGATATGTGTTAAAAACATAGAGAATATAATTCAACGGTTAGATTTTCAAAATATATGGTCATATTAATCTTTTTTAGTGAGAGTTGTCACCTTAAACTACAAGCAAGTTAGTAGCCAAATTTTGTCCTCAATCATATTTATTTTCTCTATTTTATATGATTTTATTGAATGAATACCCGGTGTTTCTAATAACGACAAAATTTAGCTACAAAATTGAATGTAACATAAGGTTACAAGTTCACTCAATGTATTTTTTATTGAATGTGGATTTTGACAAATCCACCATTAGATTACATTTTCTTCTTATATCCTTCATGCTTGCTAAATTTCTAAAAGATTAAAGATAAATAGTTATGTTATCAATTAGCTGTTTAAATTGCAAGTCTTTGTAGTTCAAAGTTATGCATAAAAATAAGTTTATAGATCATATAGTAAATAACATCTAATTGACACAAAATATGACATATGTGTTAAAAGTATAAAGAATACGTAATCTAATGGTTAGATTTTCAAATTATATAGCAATATTAATTTTCTTTTATGAGTGAAGTTGTAGCCTTATACTACAATCAATTTTGGAGCAAAACTTTTTCCTTCTAATAATTCAAACCACACTTATTCTAAACTTACTTCCCTATATATGTATTGAATCCATTTTATTGTTCCACACTCATTCTAACCTCTCATCACAACATTCCCATCTAACCAACTAAGCATGTAAATAAATCATGATGAATGCATTCATCGGGGCATTTTTTTTTGGCGTAAATGCACTTTTAGTCCCTACATTTTGACCCAATTTCTATTTTGGTCCCTACATTTTATTTTTACTACTTTTAGTCCCTAAACCAATTAACGCGTGACATTTAAGTCCTTACCGTCACCCAACTAACAGAAAATGCTGACGTGGCTAACGGCACAGTAAAATAATAATTAAAAAATATATTTTGGCATTAAAAAATTGCCACGTCAGCGTTTAAATTAATTTTAATTAAATTAAAAAAATTAAAAACAAAAAATAGAAAATGAACGTCAACAACAACAAATTCAAAATCAAGAACATGAACATCAAACCCAGAATCAAGAACATGAATATCAACAACAACAAAATAGATCAGACCGAACCACACCCAAACCAACAAACCCAGAATCAAGAACATGAACATCAACAACAACAAAATAGATCAAATCGAACCACACCCAAACCAATAACAACAAACCCACGCCTCTCTTTTCACCTCTAACAAAAAACCACACCAACAAGAACAACATCAACAACTGGTACAAGCACCCTCTGTGTTAGAACGATTCACATCCTTCAAGTTTTCGCTCTACAAGTTCGACCAACCCAACAACCCAGAACCACCAGTGCTCTCCGAATATCCGAACCTCCAGCAATCTGAACCCGTGCATGTTAACCCAGATCCTCCGACCCAAATCACCAGAACTCCTTCTCTTCTCGAACGGCTCAAGTCTATATTGGTTCTGTACCGGTCCGACTCGTCCACTCCAGAACCCGAAACTAACACAGGCGAGTTGAAAGAGCATGTTAACCCGGATCCTCCGACCCAAATCGCCAAGACTCCTTCCATTCTCGAACGACTCAAGTCTATATCGTTTCTGTACTCGTCCGACTCGGCCACTACAGAACCCGAAACTAACACTAAGGATGACGAAACTGATGCAAGTGCTTGTGCTTTTCCTCGGAGTACTTCATGATCGCGTACTGGCTTGAACCTATCTTCTCCTTCAAAGTCACAATCGCCTCTGTAATCATCTGCAAAAAACCAAAAAAAACCCACAAAAAATCAGTTTCAGATCTGAAAATTTTGAAAAAGAAATAGTTTTTTTGTTTTTAATTTTTTTATTTAATTAAAATTAATTTAAACGCTGACGTGGCAATTTTTTAATGCCAAAATAGATTTTTTAATTATTATTTTACTGTGCCGTTAGCCACGTCAGCATTTTCTGTTAGTTGGGTGACGGTAAGGACTTAAATGTCACGCGTTAATTGGTTTAGGGACTAAAAGTAGTAAAAATAAAATGTAGGGACCAAAATAGAAATTGGGTCAAAATGTAAGGACTAAAAGTGCATTTACGCCTTTTTTTTTTAGAGCAAGACTTAGGTACAATACTTAGGTGCTATTTTATAGATTTCTCTCTTAAGATTATGCCACGTGGCATTTTTCTCATGAATAGAAGTGTAATTTTTAAGTTATGTAGTCACATGATAGAATTTTAAGAGGAGAACCAAAGGAATAGTATCTAAGGTACTGTATATAAGTTTTGTCCTTTTTTTAAAATGATAAATTTTGAAAGGGATATTGATCGTAAATCTTTAAAATAAAATAAATTGATCATAATATTCTTTAAAATATTAAAAATGCCTTAAATGCATTCATAGTAACATATTTTTTTTTAGATGACATGTTTTATTGTGTGCATTCCATTATAGTAAAAAAAAAAAAGGCTAAAATGTTAAATTGACCCTCTAAGTTTCTTTAGATTTCATTTTAGTCCTCTAATTTTGCTTTCATTTATTTCAGTCCTCTAAATTTATTCAATTAAAGCTTTTTCCATCAACTTTTGTTATATATCGTGGTTATTTTTTCAATTTTTTTTAATTTTTCTTCGAAATTGTTAAATTAAAAAATTCAATTAATAATTGAAAAATATTTTCCAGATTTTTTTTTCATTAAATTTTAACAAAAGTTTACAGAAATGCCTTAATTGAATAAATTTGAAACTTAGAATACTAAAATGAACAAAAGTAAAGTTAGAAAACTGAAATAAAATATAAAGAAACTTAGAGGGTTAGTTTTGTATTTTAGCCTACAAATAATTTTAAAATAAAATAAAGTAATTGAGCATTGTCTCAAAACCATGTTATGAAATAGAATTTGATATTGATCATAATTTTTTTTAATACCTAACCAAAAAAAAAAAAAAAAACCCATAGAGTCATTAGGATCACATACTTGACTAGTTTTTTACATAATCTTTATTCTTATTATTAAGAACAGTGAATTAGTCTTTTGGATTATGTTTTTTTTTTTATAGAAAGTTTCAACTTATGACTTCCGCTTCTGATAATAACTTTTAATCATCAAACCAAGATACAAATTGATTTTTAGTGTAGGTGAGAATTGAACCTTAGATCTCTTATTCAACTACTAGAAATTTTATCAGTTGAGCTAACTGGATCCCACGAATTATGTTTTATTTATTTAGACAGAAAACACAAATCTACTCAAAATGTTTTCTCCCATAAATAAAAAATAAGTCAAATAGTGCCAAAGATGTTATTGTGTCTAGCCAGCAAATTTTAGGTAAAATGACACAAAATTAGCATTGAACTATTGAGAGACAAGGATCATATTTGAGAGAATAGTAAAGGATGAGACAATTTGACATTTTGGAGAAAAGTTCAAATTTCTCTGATTTTTTTCAAGAACCTTGTAATTCAACTAATTTGTATTTTTTGGTATTTCGAACTGATATATTTAGGGTTCAAAATTCAAATCCCTTTCCCATTGTAACTATCATTTTCTTTATTAAAAAAAAAAATCTCTTATTTTTCTAAAGGTCGGATTTGAGTGGACTTTTTAGGGAAAGCAATAAAGTCCATATCCCAAAGAACTGACCAAGGGTTGGCCTCTAAGTTTTAACATCCCATCCTCGAGAATTTGAATGACCACTTGAGTTTAAATTGGTAGCTTTTCATATGACCTTTCTCAAAATACCTTTCACCCATTTTTCTCATCAATCCCTTTTTTTTTCAATAATCATAATTATTTGGGGCAAATGATTTATGATTCTAACTCATGACTCATGAGTCATGAAACTTGCATAAAGAGAAGAAACAAAGGTGAGCTTTTAAGAAAATAAGTAATTTATTCGTATTATTTTGGATATATATATGTGTGTGTATTAAAAGGAAAATGTTAAACAAATATCCTAAGAAATAAGTGCTAAACTTGACGTGGTATAAAAATAAACTACATACAACTGACTTTATTGGGATGAAAAGGTCAGGATCTTTCAGAAAATAAATTTCTATTCAAAAAGTGCATAATTGCATGAATAAATTCACATTAACCCGTCAATTTAGGATCTAATTCGGAATCTTCCTTGGGAGATATCAGGAAGAAATTGGAATATAATAATATCTATACATATACAAAAGAAAAGGTTGTCTATTGACCAGTTAGATTCATAAATTTCTTGATAATTAATATTTATAGATTCTAACAAAAAATTGTCTAAAGATTTGAAAAATTAAAAATGAGCTGTGAGTCAAGCCACACATGAATCATGCAATCGTGTGATATGACGATGGACTGGTATTTTCAAACCAGATATATAGGAGTGAAGCCAAAAATTTTTGTTTGGGGTGCCAAATTGCGGCACTATTTTATTTTTCAAAACGACCCCCCTCGCATATATATATATATATATATATATATGAACACTCGCTTTTTATTATATACATACACTTTTTTACTTGATAAGTTATATAAGTTATAAGAACACATTTTACAATAAAAAATAAAATTGTGAAAAATAAAGTTATGTCTCTATAACTATTAGACTAATTACATTTTTTAAGAGTATCATTGAACTAATTCAAATATTTGGGGAGCCAACTTTTATTTTTATAGACTAAATTTTGAAAATATATATATATATATATATATATATATATATATATATATATATATATATATATATATATTGTGAACGATTAAGAATCTTGCTGAAGCATACACATATACCCTTAGATTAGACTAAAGTAAAAATTATATTTTGTGAAAAAAAAAAAAAAAAAAAAATATCTTTCTGGCGCACAGAGAACTTTTCAAGTCACTAAAATTATATTTTCGGCCCATCAGGTCAAATCTATATTATATTAACAATATTAATTGATAATTCCATCTGAAAAAATTACAGAACTTTTCTGAGGAAGTTTTGCAGTACATTGATAAACAAACAATGAAAAACAGGAATAAGTGCCCTCCCATTGATTCTCCGTTTCCCTCAAATTTTTATGATGTAAGACGTCTATTATTTAAAAATCAAATTAAAAAAAAAGGCGCGGGGTGTCCCATGACAATTACAAGGAAGGTTATGGGCCCAATTCAGGTGAAAAAATTATTTGGTGTTTTCATAATTAAGTGATGTGCATGATATTTGTTCTTTTCACATGCATTATTATAAGTTTTACAAATTAAACTCATGGTGATACATACCATTCATGCATGAGCGAGGGAAAAATATTAACTTATTGTACTTTCTTTAGGATTATTAATTAATTACTTATTTATTGAGGTGGAGTTTGGCCTTTTATCAACTTAGTTATGTTTCAAAAAGATTAATAATAATAATAATAATAATAATAATAATAATAATAATAATAATAATAATAAAATGTTGTTAATCATGCCGTCTATCAAATATTTAAATTTCATATTTTTTGTATTCTAAAATAATGCATCATAGTAAAAAAAATGCATGAAAAATGATTTATGGATCGAATATTAAACAACATTTAATTGATGTGAAATTTGGCATGAGTGTTAAGAACATGTAATCTAATAAAATTTTATTAGTGGTGTAATATTGTTTAGAGTTATATTAAGTGTCACTTGAACATAACTCTCATATTATATATATATATATATATATATATATATATATATAGAGAGAGAGAGAGAGAGAGAGAGAGAGAGAGAGAGAGAGAGAGAGAGAGAGAGAGAGATTTGTGATTGGTTTTAAATGTACTCGTGCATATACACTTGGTTACACACTAATTTATATTTAAAGTCAAAGCTTTAAGAAAATTCAATTAGATTTAAATTAGATTCCAATTTTGTGCCACGTGTTCCATTTAAATTTTTGTATCAAATAAGTTATTAGTGCAAAACTTGAGGAGTTTATTAAAAAAAAACTATACGATACTATCAGTGGCGGCTTTGGGATTTCTTTTTAGGGTCATTAAGAAATTTAAATCAAACAAAATTTAATAAAAAGAAAATTTGAATATTGAGTTATTGACCAAAAAAAAAAAAAAAATCACATCCAGGCACATGTCATTTTATTATTTTCTTCTACAAGTTTTCATATTTGGAAATCATTATGAGTTTACGTTATCTATTATCAACGTGAGTAGGTGTAACCATTTTACTTTGTTAAGTTAATATAACATTTTTTATTTTTATACAATTTTCATTATCTATTTATTATTGTTTTTATAAAAACATTTTAATCTGAATGACAAAACTCAACCCAACATGCATTATATTAATTATTGACCCAAAGAGCTACACCCATTTATACATATATAAATAATACATCATGTGTTTACTTAACCAATCAAATACTTGCATAATCACTAACTTTACTATAGGTAACAAACCCTCTATATTTCTTAATTATTAAATCATATAAAGTTATATTATATTTATACTATACACACACATTCACACAAATAACATTATAGCGAAAATAAATAAATAAATAGCGCACACAATCAGTATCAGACACACATACTCACACAAATAATATATAAATTTATAATAAAAAGAGATACACTTATAACTCACAAACACTTACTCTTTATTCTTAAAGTCGGAGATACCGATCGGCAAATGGAGAAAAGAGATTCATAAGAGAGAGAGATATGTGATTTATGTTGTTAGTTGGTTTTGGAATGGACTGATTTGTATTATTGTTTAATTTTTTTTTTTTTGGATTGGATTGATCTATGTTAGAGTGTGCAAAAATATATTTAAAAGTAAATTAAACTAATAAAATAATATTTTATGCATATAAACTTTTTTTTTTAATCAATTCACGGGGTTCATTAAGTAACGCGGCCCCTTAATACTATGAAAAGCCAAAGAGTTTATGTCAAAAACTATATAAATGCTGCAATGGAGAAACTAGATTGTCACAAAATTGTTGATGAAGTTTTAGAGCAAAAAATCAAAGCAAGTAATTCTCTCTCTCTCTCTCTCTCTCTCTCTCTCTCTCAGTAAATAGTTCTTTATGTTCAATTGTTGTCTTTGGATTTGTTTGTTTGTTTCCTTCATTTTTTTTTATCATTCTCACTAAGGTTCATATCTCTCTCTCTCTCTCTCCCTCTCACCAAATTTTCCATTTAGTTTTGATTCCCTTATTTGGAATACAAATGGGGTTGTGTCAATTTAGGAATTTTGCAACTTCAATAGTTTAATTTTTATTGATTTTCATTAATTTTTATCACCATTGTTTAATGTTCGTGTATATAAGCAAGGGATACAAGCTAATTTTTTATAATGATAAATTGTAATAAGTGTAACATCACTTTATACTTTTTTTTTTCCGCTAAGAATAACATCAATTTACATGGATTTACTAATAATAATACTTTTATTATACCCTGATCATAGCACACTACCTTAAAGTTGTGGAAAAAAAAAATGCAAAACTACATTGTTGGTCCCTAAAGTTTACCTACGGAGCGCTTTTAGTTTCTGAAGTTTCAAGTGAGCGCTATTGGTCCCTGAAGTTTTAACAATGAGCGTTAATGGTCCTTCTATTAACTTCTGTTAGTTTCTTTGTCTATGTGTCTAATGAAATAATGATGTGGCAATTTTTTAATGATGTGTCATTTTTTTATTATTAAAAAATTACACATCAAAATACACATTAGCTTGGGTCTCCCAAATCAAACCCAATTATATTTTGGATCATACATTGATTTTCTTAGTAACCAAGCAGAACTACTACTATTTTTTTTTCTTCAGATCTTACATTGATTTTCTATGGAATTTGCATCTTATAATGACCGCCTGGCTTCTCCAAGTTGTAATACAACCCCCACTATCTCTAAAACCAAAGGATTTAAAATCAAAACCCCAACATGAATTAAAAAGAAAAAATAACAAGAATAGGACTATGTGATGAAAGAAAAAGATGGAGATACTCTTTTGATCGTCCACCAGAAAATATACTATATAGGGTAGGGAGATGCCTTCCAATTGTGGGTGTTAGACTAACTGATCTCGAAGATACCCAAGTACTTTGGATAAATATATGAGTTGTGGTTTTTCTTTCATTATCCTAATAATTGTTATGGCTATTAAGTTATATCTCCAAACCTTGAGAATGTTTACAATTTGTATTTGATTTTCGACATGTACTACAAATTTCCAAGTGTTGGTGAATCTAATAGCTTGTAAGAAAGGCAGGCGACGGTAAATTCAACAAGCCAGGTTTCAGTGAGTGGAGAATATTAGTAGTAGTTTTGTTTGCTTAGTAAGAAAATCAATGGAAGATCCAAATAGAACTGGGTTTGATTTGGAGACTCGAGCTGATGTGTAATTTTTTTAATAATAAAAAATTGCCACATCATTATTTTATTAAACACATGCATAGACAAAGAAACTAACAGAAGTTAATGGAAGGACCACTAACGCACATTGTTGAAATTTCAAGGGCTAACAGTGTTCACTTAAAACTTCAAGGACTAAAAGTGCTCAGTAGGTAAATTTTCGAGACCAACATTGTAATTTTGTCAAAAAAAATTACGAAATTTTTGAATAACCAATGTAATATGCACATGAAAATTTGACAATATTATATTTGTTTACAAAATAAGAATTAATAAATAAAAAGTGAAATAAAAGAATTTGTAAAAGAAAGGAATTATCTAATTTAATTATAATTTTTTTGAGAAGATAATTTAATTAGAATTTGTTTAGAAAGAATGTAGTCTAGTTTAAACTAACACAGTTTAACATTATTTATAACTTTAAATATCAAAATTAAAAAAATATACTTATAATAATTACATGAAAATATGCAAAATTCCAAATGCATAAGTGCTTCTGGGGTGCGAGGGCAAAGACTGAGGTTTAAGTCTCTAGGAGAGAGTTTCACACACATATACACTTAGATTAAGTCAAAGTAGAATTTCTATTTTGTATTTTAAAAAAATGCATATATATATATTATGAATCTTATCCAATTAATCACAAAGCACAAAAAAAAAAAAAGAGTTAAAAAATTCATTTTATGCTATGAGTATTGTAGTTTAACTAGTTGGCACCATGGACGGCACGGCACCATGTACAGCTCAAGGGGCTCAAATGAACCTCCTAAGCTGGCAATTTTTTTTTATATATATAATTTTTTTACTTTTTTATTTGACCTTTCTAAAATAAAATTTAGACCACTTTGACCTTATTTTTTTAAAACTCACTTGAAATAAGCTTAAATATGATCTTCTTAAGTATATTTTGGTCTTTTTAAACACAAAAAAGCCCAACAACAAACGAATTTTATCTAAAATATGGGGTGCATATTAAGCCCAACAACAAAAATAAAATTTTTCATCTTAAATCTAAAAAAAAATGCCCATTTATATCTTAACAAATTTGAAATAAACTAATGCAAAATTCATAGTTTACATTGCACTATCAATATAAGATTTACATTTTTTTTCTAAACAATGTGTACAATATTGTATATTTTTTGCAAATGTGTATAGAATAATTATCTATAACGTAAATCTTACATTGATTCTAGACAAATGTGAACAGTATAATTGTCAACAATATTAATCTTACATTGATACTATAATGTAAACATATAATTGTCCTGAACTAATAAATATGTTAATAATTAGTATGTTAATTGTATTAATCAGTAATAATTACAATTCACTTAACAACAACAATACTTAATATGTTCATTGTATAAAGAAAAAATATGTCAAATGAACCTATAGTTTATTTTTTATTCTATTGCTAGTACGTACTATAGACAAATTTGTAATAAGGAAACTATGCAGACTGTAAGATTTATCTCTACCCAAGATGTATCTTCTTATTGACCCCCTTAGATCTTGGAGCCACCACTGGTTGGCACATCCTAGTGTTTCCAAAACAAGTGAGTTCAAATGTCCCATTCCCATCGTAATTATTAAAATATAAATTAGACTTATTACTATTATTCTTTCTAGAAATAGGGTTGTAAACAAGCTGAACTTTGCAAAGTTACGCATGTTTAAGCTTGACTTGTCAGTAAAAGTTAAAAACTCAAGTTTGGCTTAAGCTTGAAACAAGTCTAAAATAATGTTTGGGGTTGAGCTCATGGAAAAGGAAAAAAGTTTGAGCTTAATATCAAGCTCAAACTTGAGCTTAGATCAAGCTTTTGAGCTTGAGATCCAACAAAATTATATTATCAAATGCTTAGATCTCCAAAAATGAAGTAAACAAAAATAAGAAAATAATATACTCATTTTATCATGCTTCTAGTCTCACCTCTGATTAGCTATTATTCAAATTACAATTTTATATAGTTAAATCCATCAATTCATCATTTCTTGTCTATAGCTTCAAAAATTGTTTAGAATGTAATTTTTACATCCATATTAGATGGTGAAAAACTAGAAAAAGACTTATTTGTAACTATTGTAAATTAACATGTTTTATAACTTTACATTAGATGATGGATAGGGAAAGACCATATACGTGGTCCACTTATAAAAAAAAAAAAAAGAATGCAACTAAAGTTCAAAGTGGTGCTTGGTCAGTTTAAAGGAAAAAAGAAAAAGAAAAAAAAAAGATGTGTAATGAATTTATTTAGCAAACACATATCAAGCCTATAAATGAGTATATACACTGCTTGTTTTGTATCAAGTCTTATAACTCACAAGCTTGTTCATAGAAACAAAAATTTTAGCTTGGGCTTGACTTTTTTATTAAACAAATCTAAAACTAAGGTTCAACCTTAATTTATTTATAAATAAACAAACATGAACGAGTTGTTTATGAATGACATGATTCATTTATCAAGTCAAACCCAAGTTATATATGAACGACATGGTTCATTTACAGCCTTATCTAGAAATAAAGAGTTGACTGGAACAAACTCCTCGAAAAATAGCCACGTGTCATCTAGAGGTCTGGTAGACCGCACAGTGCTTTCCAAATTAAACAAGTACTACATGGTACATGCCACCAAGCAAGTTCTCGTTTATTACAAGAGTTGGTGGGCTTGAGAGCTTAAAAAAAAAAAACACTAGTAAGATTCCGAACTGGCCTACTTCACACCATCATCGGATATTCCAAGATCAAATGTCCACCTTGTCAGTCACCTAGTCCCATACGATAATACAACTCTACCGCTTTAATCAGTTTGGTCACATTTTCTAACCGGCAAAATCCGGTTGTTTCTAATTGGCAATATATACGTATTAATTATAGTATATTAATATTAATCACATATAAAGTGCCACACTTGCAAGAGACGTGATTCTTTCCGCTCATGGTCGGCTCTTCCAAGGTGTCTCTGTTCTTCGTGTGTTGGGTTTTTCTTCATTGGCATTTTAGCTCATATTGGTCTGGTTCTAATAAGAATTACATATAAGCTTATATGGTATATCTTCTATCATGTTAATCTTTAATGTTGTGTGTATAAGGAATTTGATTGCATGAACTAGATTAACAATTTCCTTGTTTGGCAATGTTAATCTCGTTGTTTATTAGTTATTGGTGAATTGCAATATGCTTGTTCTTGCATATAATATAACAATCTTTCACTGCTTGTAGGTTTGCTTCAAAGTGTGACTGTTTTACTTCTTGTAAAGCAGACTTTCTGACCCTTATATTGTTGTTGTCGAGATTTCAAGAATGGCAATGAATTTCACGGATAATATGTCCCAAAATGGAAGTAAGAAAAGTGTTGAGTATTCAGGCTCTATATTTGAAATTGAAGATATTCTGAAGCCATTGGACAGACCAAGAACGATTAATATAGAAAGGAATAGATCATTTGATGAAAGGTCAATGAGTGAACTATCAAATTGTATATCGCCTCGTCAATTTTTCAAAGATCCCGAGTATTTAGTTCATGTGGAACATCTCGAGTCTATATATTCTCCGTCTAGAAGGTCTGTTTTCAACTCACCGAGAGCAAATGGTTACTTTGAGTCGCATGCCATGGTAGCTGATGCATGGGAAGCTTTGAGGCGTTCTATGGTTCATTTCCGCGGGCAGCCTGTTGGGACTATTGCTGCAGTCGACCATTCTGTCGAAAAAGTTAATTATGATCAGGTGAACAACTCTTCATTATTTGTGCGAGTCTGTTTGTGTCATCCTAGTCATAAGCTTGGTGATTCCAGTTACCTGAACAATTATCAATCTTCATATAAAGTATAAACACAAATAATTCTATTGGTCCACACACTTGTACACTTTTATAAGCATAAGTGACAGGAAAAAAGTTTTTACTGTGTTATCATGTAATAAATTGTGTTGAAACTTAAAAGGTTGTAATCATTAGATAGGGTAATGATTTGGTTCAGCTGGTGTATATAACGAGTTATGAAGTATCACCTGACCAATTAGGCAGAAAGTGGTTTCTTTATGCATCACCAGCTTTCTTATGGTATTTGTTAGAAAGCGAAGTTGTTTGATCCATTAAGAACCAGTTCCAGTTACTAATTCTAGCTCATTTTCCATTCCTTTTTTTAACACTGTACAATTCCCTTGCAAAAGTACTTTGCACTACCTTCATTTTAAGCACTGAAAATAGTTTAACTACCGCTACTTGGCAGGTCTTTGTTAGAGATTTTGTCCCAAGTGCCCTGGCTTTTTTGATGAATGGGGAATATGAAATTGTCAAAAATTTTCTTTTGAAAACTCTTCGCCTGCAATCAGGGGAGAAGAAAATAGACAAGTTCAAATTAGGAGAAGGAGTTATGCCTGCAAGTTTTAAGGTGCTCCATGACCCTGTAAGAAACAATGAGACTTTGGTTGCAGACTTTGGTGAGAGTGCAATAGGAAGAGTAGCTCCCGTAGATTCTGGATTTTGGTGGATTATACTACTCCGTGCATATACAAAACATACAGGGGACTCTTCCTTGGCAGAATTGCCTGAATGCCAAAAGGGTATGAGACTTATTTTGAGTTTGTGTATCTCAGAAGGCTTTGACACATTCCCAACCCTGCTGTGTGCTGATGGATGCAGTATGATTGACCGCCGAATGGTTAGTTGTCTTCTCTTGATTTGTGATATGGCCAACAATTGACCTTTAAAATAGCCTTTATCAGGTTATCAAATGATTATAGTTTACATGAACTGCTTCAACCTCTTTAATCTAAATTACCAATTCTCTCAAAAGTTTAAGTTGTTAAGAAAAAGTTTATTTAATTATTTAGCAATTACTCTAATATGTTTGGTGTATGTAGCATAGTTGCTTGGTTTGTTTGTATTGAATTGTATAGGTTTCCCTTTTGTTAAATTACCGATTGTCCCAAAAGTTTAAACTGTTAAGAAATTGTGAATTTAATCACTTAACCATAAATCTAACACCCTCTCACTTGTGAGCCTAAACATCCCCTTAATAAGTTTCCCATTAATAAGTGGGGGCCCAACAAGTGGGAATTCAACATTTTAAATGGGAGGTAGAGTAAAGTCAGAGATCGAACTCAGGATCTCCTGCTCTGATACCATGTTATCATGAATCAGCAGAGCAGAGCCCGTGTCAGCCATTTATTTAATAAATGCATCCCTACCAGAAGTCGGGGTTTGTTGCACGTATTAGCTCTAGAATTACTATGGTTATCCGAGTAGTAGGTACCATCAAATAAACTATAACTGATTTAATGAGCCATTTGCAGTTTCACAGTTTGAATTAGTTTATACTTACACATGCATGACTTAATCTTTGAGACAAGCATATGACTACTGGCAGGATCAACCAATCTCTGATTTTACTCTACCTCCCATTTAAAATGTTAAATTCTCACTTGTTAGGCCCCCACTTATTAAGAGGAAGTTTAGGCTCACAAGTGAGGAAGAGTCTTAAATTTATGGTGAAGTGATTAAATTCACAATTGGTAATTTAACATCTTTGAATAATTTTTCCTCATTCATAAAATGAAGAAAAAAAATCTCCTCACGGTTTTGTATGCATTATATTACAGAAGTTTTCCTGCCTTCGATCAGTGCTTAATATTCTGAACTTGACTTAGTTATTTCTTGCATTTGGTATTAATCACATGATTGACTTTCAAAGGTCAGCAATTCATGTTGTGGCCAACTCTCTGCTTAAACCATGTTTTGGCTTAACTACCTGTGCCTATGGACTGACTGTAAGTCTGTAAGACTACTTTACGTTATGGCTCTTTGACAAAAATATCTGCATTAGTCATAGCCTAATACTGCAGCAGGACAACTTTTTTTTTTTTTTGACAAACATTGGTGTTTAGACCTCTTCGAGTATCTGATTATTCCCTCGGATGTATGCAGTCCCCCTATCTTTCATGTATCAGGTTATTACAGGGAGGATTCCCATGGGGTATACGTGTTTCCACATTTGTCTTTTCCTAAGATTGTATTCTTTGTTATAGTTTGATTGTTATTTTTTTTTTTTTGATCATTCAGGGAGTATACGGGTATCCTATTGAAATTCAAGCACTGTTCTTCATGGCTTTAAGGTGTGCTTTGCTTCTACTTAAGCAAGATGATGATGGAAAGGAACTTGTGGACCAAATAGTTAACCGCCTCCATGCTCTAAGCTTTCACATGCGGAGTTACTTTTGGCTGGACTCAAAGCAGCTCAACGACATATATCGTTATAAAACTGAGGAGTACTCTCACACTGCAGTTAACAAGTTCAATGTTATGCCTGATTCTCTTCCAGATTGGGTGTTCGATTTCATGCCAACTCGTGGGGGTTACTTTATTGGTAATGTGAGTCCTGCAAGAATGGATTTCCGTTGGTTTTGTTTGGGTAACTGTGTGGCAATTTTATCATCTTTGGCGACCCCTGAGCAATCTGCAGCTATAATGGATCTCGTCGAAGCACGTTGGGATGAGTTGGTGGGAGAAATGCCACTGAAAATTTGTTATCCTGCCATGGAAAGCCATCAGTGGCGAATTGTAACTGGCTGTGATCCAAAAAACACTAGGTGGAGTTACCACAATGGGGGCTCTTGGCCAGGTGAGCTTTCTTAACATCTAGACAGAACGTTACACATTCATGCGTGCTTGAGAAAGTTTCCAAATAGCTATTGGACTTTTTACATGTTTTGAAATACAGCTTAAGCTAATGTGAATTCCAACAACTAGTGTTCTACATATAGTCTTCAATACATGAGCAATTTTGTTTTCATGTAGAATCTACCAAGAGATATAATTTATGTGAATGTTTTTGGTGCAGTACTTTTATGGCTACTCACGGCTGCTTGTATCAAGACTGGACGACCCCAAATTGCAAGACGTGCCATTGAACTAGCTGAAAGCCGATTGGCCAAAGACCACTGGCCGGAATATTATGATGGAAAGCTTGGGAGATATGTCGGAAAGCAGTCTCGAAAGTTCCAAACTTGGTCTATTGCAGGGTACTTGGTGGCTAAGATGATGCTTGAAGATCCTTCTCATTTGGGAATGATATCACTTGAGGAAGACAAGCAGAAGAACCAAGTTATAAAAAGATCTGCCTCATGGACCTCTTGATTCTTCCTTGTCTACGTTTAAGCAATGCCTTAGATATGTCAAATGGGGCAATTGAATTCATAACCTTTTGAAGGTTGATAAAAAATTGTTGTATTTGTTCTCTCAGTAGAATGTTATACTATTTTTTCATATTGCTGTTCGAGAGGAAAGTCGATGTGTTTTTTTGCATCTCCTTTCCTTTATTCTTGACCTGGACAAATATGAAGATGTGTATAATTCAATAAAACCAGATTGCAATGGGGTCTTGGACTCTTAATGCAGCTTCTAGTTTATGCTTTTTGGAGCTTTGTTGTCGTTTTTTTTTATTTTTTATAAATGTATCCTTCTCTTTTCGCCAGGGTCTCTTATTAATGGTCTCGGGGTCTTGCCCATAAAATTGCTCGTTGGGCCTCTTTTGTATAATTTGGAGACTTCAACCCATCAACTTTATCCCATTTTGGGCTTTTATAGATGATGACGGTAGGTTCTCCTAGTTCACTCATTTTATCTGTTCAATAAATTATCTTGTACTTTTTTTTTTTTGAGGAATAAATTATCTTATACTTGATAAAAAAAAAAATCATTTTATTTTTGTTTTACATGTTTGTCATCTGCCTAATGATATTCTTATTCAGGATTTATTGACTTTTTTTTTTTTTAGAAGAAGGATTTATTGACTTTATTATGGATTACTCGTAACCTTTTTCTTAATGGCACCACTATTGGTATAGGTTCTTTACCTTGAAATTAATGATAACGGTGCACAGATTGTGATACATGGAACAAACTACTGGCTTCAATTAAGAAACGAAAATCAAGTAGTTGGTCACTGATCCAACAAATTTATTTGGTGGCTACAATTGCATTTATAGTTGCCGCACCAATACACCCACCACTCCTGACTCCACCCACTGAATAATAAATTAGAAAATAAAGGTATTATTTAGGTAAACCCATTCTTGGCAAATACACAACTTAAACTTCTTCTTCTTACATCAATCTTAAAATGGAAAATAAAGACATGGGTTCTAAAATTCTATAGAGACTTGTAGTAGCAACTTAAAAATTTAGGTTATATTTGGTAACAGTTTTTGTTTTCTATTTTCAAAAACTTATTTTTGAGAATATAAAGAAAAAATAATTTTCTTATATTTTTTAAATAAAAAACATGTTGGATTAGTTGAAATTAAAAAATAATAAAAAATTGTTTTTAAAAACAGAAAATAAAGAAAAAAAAAAAAGTTACCAAACATACTTAGTTGTTCCACCTTCAATAATAGGTTATTAAATGACAATTTAGAATCTCATTTAGAAGCCACATTTAATTTTTTTTTAAATGTTTAGCTTTTTTTGAACTTCATCTTCTTTTCCTTTTTTTTTTAAATTTAAGTTGAGCCGTTTTAGAGGGTTCATTTTTTGAAGACTTGTAATACCAACAATAACGCCTTCGAACCGCACTTGAGAGTTTCCTATCTCATTTGACTCACCTGTCGGTTTACAAATGTACCTTAACAACCTCAATGACACCATATTGCAATTTATAAATGAGATGTGACTTTTTATTAATATTGATTATAAATGATTCTATTGCTATTTAAATCTAGGTAATTTTTAGGTAATTTCGGAGTTAAAACATTCACATTGGTAAAACTATAATTTTAGCTATTTGGCACTACAAAAAATTTCTTTATCTATTTTACCTTTTCACTTTACAAACACATCTAATATCAGTGGTTTTATTTTAACTTTTAACACATTAAAATAATATAAAAAACACAATAAAATAATATATTTATTTCAATAAACAACTCTCACATCCGCCACCACTAGTCAACCACCACTTCACACAACCCACCACCACCATTAGTCAACCACCATCAGTCAACCACCACTTCATATAGCCTACAACTAGAACCACCAAAATCAGCCCATAACTGCCCAAAAAAATCAATCAACAACCACAAAAATAAAACCCACGGTAACCTAAGCCAACTTAGCCAAGAAAATCAACACACAGCCACAAAAGAAAAAGCCAGGTGAGATCCACCACAGCATGACCCATGAACCCCAGGGCACAAACCGATGACCCACCATAGCATGACCCATGAATCAACAAAATTTAACCATCAGCAAAACCCACTCAACCATTAGCAAAACTTATTCATCAACCATCAACAAACCCTATTCATCAACCATCAACAAAATCAAAACTCATTCGTCAAAATAAAAATAGAACCCATTAACATAAAATCCATCAACAGAACCCATCAATAAAACCCAGTCATGGCGACAACGCTATTTTGTCAATCACGGCGACAAAATCAAAACCCAGCACTGGCAATCATGGGTCTTGGTGTGTGAGACAGAGAAAGATTAAGAGATAGAGCAAAGGAAAAATGAGATAGAAGAGAGAGAGAGAGGGGCGGAGAACGAAGAGATCAGTCGGTGCTGGGTAGGGGCTTCGGTCGACGCTAGGCAAGGGCTTGGGTTGGCGACGAGTGGAGGAATTGGAGCTCGCAATAGGAAAAAATGAAGAGTGGAGACTGAGGGGAGAGAGGAGCAACGAGTAGAAATGGGAAAGGAGGTGAAAGAACAAAAAAAAAAACTAAAATATTCTAACCATCAGTGTGAATATAACATAATATATATATATATATATATATATATATTTTTTATAACTTTGAGTTATAGTGCACGATTATCTTTGGCTGTGCTCCGTAGCTGAGAAGCTAAATTTTTTTGACTATAACCCCACCATTGTAGCTTTACTTTGTGATTGGTGGTGCTAAAAATATATATAGATTTTTATCACCACAGATGTAAATTATGCTCTTAGCTCTCAAAAAAAAAAAAAAAAGTGGGTTCCATATATGAATCCCACTAGAAGGCCCGTATCCTTTGTGAGAATCCGGAGCATTACGGTCCCAAGTTTTTTTTTGTGGGAACGCCTCCTCCCGCTTGGACCAAATATCTAAATAATGGGACATTGTTTGTACCTTTTAAAATTCAAAATCGTTAAAAATGAATGAACATTGGATATTCCATTCCGATATTGATCCCAAAAAACTCACTGACTGACGGTGCATCTGTCCTGTTGTGGCAGCAGTAAAGTCCACTTTTAGAGGCGTGTCCATGAGCTGCTTGCTTTCATACATTAAAAAATCAGACTACTACATGTGTTTAGTGGGCTGGGCACTACAACTTAGAAGTAGTTGAACACCCAATACCCAACCCCTAACTAAAACTATAACCAAATCCCGCTCCTCCACACGTGTCCCAAACTCAACAAATCCTCCGAGATTTGAACCCAAAACTAAAACTAAAACTAAAAACCAAACACGCTACTTTGTTCACGGTTCCTACACGCATCAAATAACTAATAATCCAACGTACACGAAGGGAGTCAGAGAGAGCGAGCGAGCGAGAGAGAAATCAGAGTTTCTTAAAATAGTAAAAATACCAAACCACGGCATCAGAGCTAGAGAGAGAGAGAGAGAGGCAATGAAGGGAGCGAAGACACCGATCCACGCGGTGGCGATGTGGGTACGGAGGCAACCGCCGAAGGTGAAGGCGTTTCTGGCGGTGGTTTCGGGCATTGCGGCGCTTGTGTTCCTGCGACTGGTCGTTCACGATCACGACAACCTTTTTGTTGCCGCCGAGGCTGTTCACGCTCTTGGAATCTCCGTCCTCATTTTCAAGCTTACCAAGGAGAAGACATGTGCTGGTAACCAACAACAAAAACTAAAACCTCGAATCTCTTTTTAGACTTTTTTTTTAAAAATTTTATTTTATTTTTTTATTTTTGCAATTTCTCGTTTTATTCGCTTGATTTTTCTGTCGGAATTCCATGGTTTGGTTTAAATTTTCGTGATTGCCAAGGTAATGAAATATGGTTTTGAAAGTTAGTACTATTATATGTTTGGCACTGACAAAAGGGGAATATAATATTATACTCTAAATTAGAATATGGTTTATTGCATTGGTTTAATTATGGATTTCAGAACCATCATTCATTAACTAGAAGGAAGTCTAGCTTTGATTGGAGACTTATTGAAAATATTTGAATCTGATAAAACTCTTAGAAAGGTGAATTTGGTTAATATCCTTGTAGCTCAATTCGTAACTATTGGTATTTCCAACGAAGACGTCCATGTTCGAAATGTTAAAATATTAGAATGCCCCTCCTATATTGTTGTAACTATCGAATTGTAAAATTTATTAAAAAAGAAAAAGGCCTTGAAATATGCACCCCTGGTTGGTTCAACCATTAGGGAGATTTCTGGATTAGTGTAACGAGTAGTATTACCATCTAAAGTGTTTGTGCTTCCTTGCATGACCGAGCCACTTGTTACTGGTCACTGGTAATGTCAATTGGTTTAGCTGCATTCTAAAATTATATGGCCGCTATTGATTTCTGCTATCTTTTAACATAGAAATTCTTTTGGTATTGGTAATGAAATTGTTGTCAGTCAGAGCATAGTTATCAGTAGTACTAATTTCATGTCATTCTCAATTGGTATTTTATTATTGATAGCCTTTGTGGACCTTTTTTTGAGAAAGATTCATTTCAAATGAAAAGTAACAATTTGGTTTATCAATGACAAATATTTTAAAAGTTTTTCTTCTTTATTTTGCTATTTTGCTTTGACATCAGTTTCTAGCTTGGAGATTGTGATATATCTTGTTAAGATTATGCCTTCTTTTGTTTTAATGCCTTTTTGGCTTCATTATTGTCAATTTTCTGCAGGGCTTTCACTCAAATCACAGGAACTAACAGCTATATTTCTGGCTGTTAGACTCTATTGCAGTTTTGTCATGGAATTTGATATACACACACTACTTGATTCTGCAACATTGGTGACAACCCTCTGGGTTATCTATATGATTCGTTTTACATTGAAGTCTAGTTACATGGATGATAAAGACAACTTCAAATCTTACTATGTGGTGAGTCCTCAATCATTTCACGGCACATAGATAGCCTATATTTTTGTATGCTCACATTTCAATTGTCCATTTGTTTGTCAAAAAAAAAAACACACAATTATTCCAGAACCGGTGTAAATTATTTTATTTATGAACAAATTAAACTTGATTTTTCTAGTTTGTAAAGTGCCGTCTTCCATTGCTATTTCATTACGCTCTTGCTTATTCATTTATGACATGTTGAGCTGTCAAGAAACTTTCTTTTTAGCTTTTTAAATAATTTATTTCTCTTTTAAGTTCTATGACCTAACTGGCTCATTAAGAATCACCTCAAACCTTAAATAAATTAGAGGTTGGTTGAGGCCTATGAGGATACGTAGACTTGCCAAAATTGGACCCAAATCTGTCAACCCTCCAAAACCTGAAGAGAAAAAAAAGGGGTATGGGTACAATTATTTTATTTTACCCATGTTTAACCCAATGATGAATGGCCTGACTTGTTAAAACGCAAATTTGTCCTAAACTTATCGGAAAACGTTTGGCAAAAGCTTCTTTGTGTGTGTATGAATATTTAAGATCATTTTCACATTTATGGTTGTAATTTGTTGAATTTATTTGAATTAAGTGGTTGTAAATTGTATTAATCTTGTGATAGACCATAAAGAAAATTGTATTTTGTGCTTGGTTGTTACTAACAAAATCATACAATACATATTGAATTGGGAGCAAAAGATGTGTATTGTATTAGGGGTGCTCATATATTGTATGATACATGTGTAATATGGATTGTATTGAATCACTCTTTGGGTATCATTCAATTCATAGACGTGTGAATTCATTTTGGGCCAATGTAAAATTTATGAGATTGGGCTAGATCTTGTTGAGCCCAACAGCTGAAAATATAACTTTTTAATTGTTTTTTTTAAGAGAATCATAAATGATCTTTTTTTTTTTTTTTCTTTTCATCCTTTTATTTGATTATCTCCTCTCCTTTTCTTTTTATTTTCAGGGTTTTTTTTATCATATGACCCAAAGATAATTGTTTAGTGTGACAATTTGATTGTAGATATCATAAGTACATTTCTAATTGACATTTTTTTATATTAAATTTGTTAAAAAAATTATTACATAAGTGATGATAACATAAATTATTAATTGAATATGTACTAATTTTGCAACAAATATACTTAATATATTTTATAATTTTTTATTTGTAAATTTTATAGTGTTCATGTATTTTATGATACATGGTATGATATAATATACGATACAAATCGATTCACAATATTATTCACATTTCACAACTATTTTTTGTAAATATTCAAGACCTTCTTCTCATTTTGGTTGTATTTTGTTTAAATTATATGATTTGAGTTGTCCTAAGTTGTACTAATCTTGTAAAAGACAATCCACTAATTGGGATATTTGATGTTTTGTCATTTACATGTTATTAATCATGAATTGATTATAATTGACTTTTAATATTTAGGGAAAAAAGAAAGAGAGGACCCGTAGATCAACTCAAACCTGTGTAGGCTTGTCACTGGTCTAAAAAATAGTGATCCATTTAAATCCAGGTAATATTAACCCGAATGCAAGTGGGTCAAACCCAAACCCGACCTGAATTGACCCATTCCATGTCTATGTAGAAGTCTGGCTTTCCTTTTTAACCTCTTCAAAACTTGGGGGTAAGTCTACTAATCACCTCTCCCAGATCCCATGTAAGCGGAGAGTCTTGTGCCCTATGTATGAACTTTATTTGTAGATGTTTTATTCTATCTTGATAATTCAAAATGGTTAAATTTTTCATTGTATAGTGTTTAGGGTGAGAAATTGAGAAAACAGTTCAAAGCTTCAAAATCTGATCAATTGTTTTATATGCTTTTCTATTGATGTTTCTTTAGTATTGTTTCCTCCATAAATTTTATGGATTGGTAACTTATCAAAAAATAAATAAATTTTGCTGATTGATGAGGTCATTAAAGTTGAATATCTTGTATGACTTAATGATTTTTTTTTTGGCTACCAAATAGTAATGGTCACTGCACTAATTTATTATGATTATTCAACTTATATTTGATATTTCCCTTCTGGTATTTTCTTAATTTGATCTATGTTGTGTTTTTCCTTTATGCAGTTGCTACCTTGTGCTGTGCTATCATTATTAATTCATCCCACAACGCAGCATCATATCATCAATAGGATTTTATGGGCATTCTGTGTTTATCTTGAAGCTGTTTCAGTGCTACCCCAACTGAGGGTAATGCAGAACACAAAGGTATGTTTAAAGTAACACAGGCATGCCCTATTAGTGTTTATTTATTTTTAAGTAACTAGATAGATTCAAGACTATTTGTTTTTCCATTCTGATGGTGTGTCATCCATGGCACTTTAAGCTTGCTTTTTTGGAAAAAAATAATGACAATAACAATAAATTTCGTAAAAACCTTTTTATAATTTTGTTTTTTGATAAGTAATAATATTTAGTAAAATAGAATCAACAAGTACACAGGAAGTAACTTTGTTTTGTTGATAAGTAATAATCTTTATATAACTTTGCTTCTCATCTTCATTTTTTCCAATTCTCAGATTGTTGAACCATTCACAGCACATTATGTATTTGCACTGGGAGTTGCAAGGTTCTTGAGTTGTGCGCATTGGATTCTCCAGGTTCGATAATGAAGCTTAAAACTGCTATAGATTCCATATATAAGATATTATTTGATTCTTTGTGTTCTGGTAATTAAGTAGTAGCTCAATTTTTCTGAAAGCTATTGATATTACACATTGTGGGAGTTACTATTTCTGATACTTTCCTGCTCAAATAGTAAAGAACTGGAGAGGTTAGCCTACAATTTACTTGTCTATTTCAAATTGTGTTAACCACCCTACATAATTAATTGGCTGAATGACAG
Organism: Castanea sativa; assembly: GCF_040712315.1. Classification (NCBI taxonomy): domain Eukaryota; kingdom Viridiplantae; phylum Streptophyta; class Magnoliopsida; order Fagales; family Fagaceae; genus Castanea; species Castanea sativa. Next base: position 11,518,570 of record NC_134013.1, on the reverse strand, counting down.
AAGATTTTTGTTTTTGTTTTTTATTTTTATTTTTAATTTTAATTTTTTTTTTTCACAATGTGTTAACCATCATAAGATTAAGACTTAGGTTAGGTACATTAGGTTCCCCAACTAAATTCAACTAGGCGGATTGATTTTAATTATCCTTGAAAAGACAACACTGTTTGTATTTTATTGGTCAATGCAACCAGATCCTTGAATTTAATTAGGAAACCTAATGTACAACATCTAAAGAATTGTATCTAAGTTTTATCCTTGTTATAATGGCTACTTTTGAAATGAAGTCCTCTATGGTTCTTCATGCAAATTTCCCTCAGTGTTTGTCTGTTGGGGAGTTTTTGTATAAAAGTTCTCATATGATACTTGCTTCACTGATTGGTAATTACTACGAATACATTTTTAAATTTTGAAGGAATGATCATCTTCTTCCGCACAGGTATTGGATACTCATGGCCGCTTGCTGACTACTTTGGGTTATGGTTTGTGGCCTTCTATGGTTCTCCTCTCTGAAATTGTCCAGACGTTCATTCTTGCAGATTTTTGTTATTACTACGTCAAAAGGTAAGTAACATGCTTTTATTTTGCAAATTCCTGCATTATACTTTTATAATGACCACACTGTAAAGGTTTCCTCTGGATGCAGCCTTGTTGGTGGACAACTTGTTCTGCGCCTCCCCTCCGGAGTGGTGTAAGCTTGAAATGCTGCAATCTTTTTTATATAAATATATAGTTCAGTTGAATCATTCAACCTTGGCAAGTTGACCATGTAATGTCATTGATAGTATTTAGCAGTTAGGAGGTTTAGATGGTTTCTTCTTGACATGATGTAAGTTTCGTGGGCTATCCTCACTTTTTTTTTGGTTCAGTTATTTGTTCTGATTATGAACTTGACATAAAAATGTCAATTCTCTGTGACATTTTATTATATGACTAATCTGTCAATTATAGTTAACTGAGATGGTGGTACTAATTTGGACAATTTTTAAACTTCAAGGGCCAATAATATAAAACCGATAGCAGGGGGGTTAGTTTGCAACTGACCCAAACCTCAGAGATCTTTTTGCATCCCCTTTTTTAATCTCTCACTTGCTAGCTCCAAATTTAAATGCAAACCATGGTTAGTAAAGTACGCGTACTATACTATATATTACACATGCGTATGTATCTTTTAATTAAGTATGCATACTATCCCATCAAAAAAAAAGTATGCATACTATAATGTATATTACAAATATATTCTAAAAATACACTATTTTATTATATATAATCAAGCGTATTAAATGTTTTTGTATTATACTTGCACAAAAATACTTCAATTTAATTGAACTTCAGTACTTTTATCCAGAGTATGATTATTGTTTATTTTGTTAAGACGTATTATTATATATAAATATTAAATTATTAAAATTTATTATTTTAGCATCGTGTTTTATTATTTATATTAAATATCAAAATTTTCATTTTTTTATTACAATCTTGAATATTTTTTCATCCCCTCAGGTTTTTCTATAATTTTAATTATTATATCTTATCACCATATATATAACTTATATGCTAGATTTAAAATTAACAAAAAATAAAATCATTTGAAATTACAATAACATGAAACGTTAAATACTTTTTTTAGGGGCTAAGTAAATGCATCAAAGAATATATTAAACATTTTCTGGTTCCTTCACCTGTTATATATTTTCCGTGAAAGCACAATTAAATTTTTAGAAAAATGTATACTAAAAATTTAATAAATTCTTAATTAGTTGAATTTTTATAACACAATTAAGATAGTGTTATAAGTATGCTACTAAAAAGAAATAACTTAACATATATAACTTTTTTTTTCAGTCCTTAAATTTTTATTCAAATTCGTGATATACCATAATTTAATATATATATATATATATATAACCTTTATTTTTAATCCTTAAATTTTTGACCAAATTTATGATATACCCGTATGTACGTACAGTTATTTTTTGTTTTTTGTTTTTCCCATTTTTGTTTGTTATGTTGTATTTTTTACAATAACAACAACAATAATATTAAATCTTGAGCCGAATAAAATACATACGTAGAATCATCCACAAATTTTGTGATTGATGAGTAGGAGAATTTAACATGAAATGAGTAATTGAATTTGAGAAAATTGTTCCTTTTATAATTTATGAATCTTATATTCATCATCATCTTTAATTTATTGAAGCAAATTGAATTATATATATATATAAAATTGAATTTGAGAAAATTTTTCCTTTTATAATTTATGAATCTTATATTCATCATCATCTTTAATTTATTGAAGCAAATTGAATTATATATATATATATATATATATATATATATATATATATATAGTTATTGAATTTGGGCAAATAATGCTTCCACTTCCTCTTCTTTGTTTTTGAGAAAGGAAAATTGAAAATTTTCATTGAGATGAATAGGCTAAATCAATCTAAATTGAATCTATGAATTATGGAGGGACATCTTCTATCTACACTAAAATTGAAGACATTTTTAGTATGTTGTGCAAGGTTATAAAATACACTGTTGCCTTGGCGCCTATCATGTGAAAATCTAAACCTCCTTAAGGCTCCTGCCATCTTTTTTTTTTTTTTTTTGAGAAGGAATATTGAAAATTTTCATTAATATGAATAGGCTAAATTAATCTAAATTACATCTATGAATTATGGCGGACATTTTCCATCTACACTAAAACTTGAGACATTTTAAACATATCTTGCAAGGTTATGAAATACAATATTATTGCCTTGATGCCTAACATGTAAAAATCTAAACCTCCTTTAAGGCTCCTGCCATCCATTTGCATCTTGCAGAAGGTGAATAAAAGGGCAAAAGATTCCTCTTATCTTTCTTTCTTTTTAATTTTTTTTAATGAATTGCAAAGGATTCCCCTTCATCTGCAAGTGTCTTCATGCTCAATTATATGCTTCCACTCATAGAATTGAGTATGATGAGGTTGATAATTGTCATCTAGTAACTTACTAAGTACTGCTTACTTGAGCACGGCTCACCTACCCGTTAACAAGGTTGACTCATTTATTATCTCATTATGTACTTTCACAAAATTACAATGGGTAGTCCAAGTTTGACTAGCTTTAGATAATGATCAGTCATGTCTTCCTGGCATGATCTGGTTTCTTACGTAAGGAGGAAAAAAGAAGAAGAAAAGAAATAGAGAGACATTTATCCTAGTACAAATACAATATATTACATTACAAATGTGGGACCAAAGTTCATTAAATATTTTAATTTTGCTGGTGGAACGTCCTCCATTGAATCAAAAAATTCACCCTACTGCTTGATTAGCTTGATTCCTATGAGCGCATCTAATTGCCCTTTAATATAAAGAAATTTTTGTACAACTTTATTGTTTAGTAGTCAGTACTCAGTAGGGTAGGCCAGAGGAATCGATTAATATTACATTTCATAATAATAAGTAGAAATAATAATAGTAATGATAAAGTCTCGTTTTCTTATTGCTTTTAAGTTATTCATATATAGCCTTCTCAAAAAAAAAAAAAGTTATTTATATAATTATTTGAAATTAGAGGAATTTCCAACTCTTTTTTACAATGGTGTACAAACACTTAAAAATGACTTAGTATGTATTTATTTATTTATTTATTAAAAAAACAAAGCTATTTATTGTGTCCATATCTTTTTTTATAACAATTTGATGCGTTATAAAAATCTTAACTTTTAACGATTATTCACAATTGAGGTAAGTAGAAGTTACAGTAATGTTTTCAAGTTATTAACTATCCTTCTCAAAAAAAAAAAAAAACTATTATACAAATCATTTAATAGATATTGGTAAAGGAAAATTGAATCTATCATACTTCAGAATATAATTCTTTTTTGGTAGGACAGAATATGTTTTTTAAAAGTTTAAAACAACACCCTTTTCCAATTAAAGAGAACAAAATGTTTAATATTCTAAAGCCATAACCTTTGGCAAGAAAAAGAACCATGAACTAAAGTTTTATTTATTTTTTGAATAAATACCATGAACTAATTAAAGCGATCATTCTTAATTAATAGTCTCCCATCATTATCAAACATCTACAATTGATGTCCTTTTTTTTTTTTCATTTTAAAATTTTAATTGTGACATGCATGGCCTTAATTTAATTTGAGCATGATGATGACAATTTGGCATACGCTTCATGAATGACAAAGAGGCTGAATATGAATGAATGAATACAGCTGTGGTGCAACTTTGTACAGCTGTTTAATTAAAGTGGCCACATATGAGTGAGGCTTTGTTTCCAATTTTCCACGAACACATCACAATCGCTTTCTACGAAGAAAGTAGAACTCTCTCTCACAAGTCTGTGAGTCACTGACCCCCACTTGTTGTACAAACGTTTTTGATTCTCATAAAGCGACACTGTTTCAATGTTTTATTAACTGCACGTGTGGACAATTGGCCTGTCGCCTAGCTTAGTTCCCTCGTTACATGAAAGAATCACCCTTTTTTTTAAGTGGTATAAACCAAAAAACAAAAATAAGAATTAGACTGATAGACAGACTCACAGACGTTGAATTTGTTTGGAAAATTAGTAAGGGAAAATACTAAGAACACAAATTTTACAATTTTTATTACGTGAATGGTGACTTTATAGAAGTTCATGTACACTTTTAGTACTTTTATGTAGTAAGTTATGACAAAAATTATAAAAATAATTATAATTTTAGCATTATTCATTATAAATGGACAAACTTAAATGATTCATAGGAAGTTATAACTATTCCCTTTTAGTCTTAAAAAAAAAAAAATCCCCTTTAGCCTTAAAAGAAAATACAAATAATATTAAAATAAATAAAATAACATAATCGTAGTTGTAGGGCCCCAAATATATTTTACAACTGAAAGCTTGAAACTCCTTTTATAATTTTATTAATACTAATAACATTTATCAATTTATAATGCAAAATGAATTGCGATTTCTGTAGGTATACGGTATACCTGTAGGGTGGTGGATGATTGAGGTAAATTGATAAGTTGGAAAATAAGCATGGTTTTCGTCCCATGTCAAATACATCACATCACCAATAATGCAGTCCTAACCTAACCATTCAGTCATTATCCACGGATTGGTCTCTGTGTTGTAGTCGAAAGAGTTGGGCAGGAGCTCAGGTCTTATCATATTATGTGACATTAATTACCGATTAGGTAGTTTTTTTTTTTGATAAGATACCGATTAGGTAGTTGTCATTCAGAAATATGGGAGTTCATTATCAAAGTATAGCCTATTAATGGGCTTCTGGCATGGTCACTCAGCCTATATCCAAATAAAGGGATTGAGATCCAAAGATAATACCGAGCGTTATTGCGCAATGTAACACATTTTCAGTGATTTAGATCAAAAGCTAGAAAGTTAACTTCTGATATCAATCATTAGATTAAGAAAGTTAAAATTTTTGAAGAAGTTTAAATATTGTGAGTGAGATTGTATGGGACAATAGTCCTAGCTATTGCCCAATCCCAAATTTTAAAAGTTGTAGAATCAATCCTCATTATGTGTCACACTTTTTATTATTAGAAAGGACTTTCACAATGAATCATTGAGGTGGTGGTTCTTCAAAATTGAATATTAAAACTCATAATTGATCTTATAGTTTTGAGTCTAAAACTTCTTTTGGTTTTTGATTGTTTCAAACACCTTCTTCTTTTTATTTTCTTTATTTTCATTTTTTATTTTATAGTTACAATATATAGGAGAGATAAGATTTGAACTATGAACATTTTTCAGTAGAAAAACTAAATATGAGCGGTGTTAATCAATAATCTTATAGCTCAATTTCATGGTTTGCTTTCATTTACTTGGAGAACTATGGTTTAAATTCCTTTTTTCCTAATGTTGTAACTATCAAACCATTAATTTTTTTTTTATCCGTATTAATATTAGAGTTAGAAATTTTTTTCTTCCACTCCCACTGACTACTAATGTGTCCATGGTAATATGAATTTAACTACTGATGTGTCCATGGTAATATGAATTTAACTACTAATGTGTCCATGGTAATATGAATTTAAGAATTAAGATTCATTAGAGTTTTTAAAATAATTCTATTTTGTTTATTATTATTATTTTTAGAAATAGTGAATTTGTTGACTTTATTAATTAATTGAGCAGTACCTAAGTTGCGTTCTCAAATTGTTTCAACGTGATCAGTTCAACACTTAAAATGTTTTTTTTTTAATGGCCAGAGAGAAAAGCTTTTTCCGCAATAGTATAGCTTTTCCCAATGGGATAGAGTCAAATTTAATCAAACATAGTTTTTTTTTTTATAAACATTAATCAAACATAGTTTTATGTTCAAGATTTCGATATTTTATGGTTGTAAAGTAAAACAGTTAGTCGTAGAAGTGCAATCTCAATAAGGGTACGTTAAAACTATGAGCTAGTGAAGCTGCCTTGAGCCACTTGGAATTGAAAACACCATCCAAGAACTAATAGTAATACAAAACAAAAGTGCCTGCTCTAGATGATTCCAGTTTTCCAAAATGCTTTTTGTTACCAGATATTATCTGCCTAGTCACTATATATGCTTTTTAAATTCCACGCACAAATTACATGTCATAATGAAGGATGTCCCGTCCTACTATACATGCACCCACATTTTTTTATTATATATTATTAATTATTTCTCGTTTTCATTGCCTAGCTAGCTCACATAATAGTCACAAACGTTTGCTATAAATAGGAACACCCTTAGCTCACTTCTACTCAAAATATTCAGGTTTTCAATTTCAACTAGCTCTAGGCTCTTGCTTCAAATCATCAGCCATATATGGCCATCTCAAAGGCTTTAATTGCTTCTGTTCTCATTTCTCTTCTCGTTATCCATCTTGTTGAAGCTGATCAGATGGTAAACTTTATTTTAGCAATCATCTAAGAGCTCACATATATAGTCTCTTTCATCTTCCTATTGTTTTCAAAAATAAAACAGGAAGCCTATTTATCACTTTCTAACATGATAATATGTTGTGAATTGAGTGATGCAGGTGAACGCAGATGCAAAAAAAGGTTCTCCCAGTAAAAAAATAGGTGACTTTTATCTTCTTCCATAACTATGTTAATATGTGTATGGTACTGTTTGATCGAATAATTCTCTTCACCTATATATGTTTTTTTTTTTTTTTTTTTGGTTTCAGATTGTGGAGCAGCATGTAGTGCGAGGTGTCAGTTAGCGTCTAGGCAGAAAATGTGCAAGAGGGCATGTGGGACTTGCTGTGCCCGTTGCAGCTGTGTTCCTCCAGGCACTTCTGGGAACCGTGATGTATGCCCCTGCTACGCCACCATGACCACCCATGGCGGCAGGCTCAAGTGCCCTTGAAAATAATATATATGTATATCAGCCTTGCTTGGTTGTGTTGGTATTATATATAAGAGAAGAACATGGATGAGTGTTTGTCTTTGAAAATAAAGGTGTGTACTAAATAGATGCATATATCACTTGGTATATGTTAAAGCTGTAAAAGAGAGTAAAAAGCAAAAAAAAAGCTGTAAAAGAAAGTTTGTAATTTTGTTGAGTAACAATCGTTGTTGTTATTTAACTTATTTGTTATTAATAAATTAATTTCTGAATTGTCAACACTCTCTCTTTCTCTAACTTAATTTGGTTAACCGGTTATTTAACTCTAAATTTTTTGATTAACCGGTAATTTAACATCCGATAAAATTAATAACAAAAAAGATATGAATGTATGGCGGACAATTTAGAGCTGAGGCCGTTATATTGGTCAAGTTGTGAGCCAGCTCGGATATTAGATTTAGCATATTCTTGCGTAATAATAAGAACGTAAAAAATACAGTTCTATATAGAATTTTGTTCGGCTTATGGAAGAGAATTCCCTTTTTTTTTTGGAGAGGTTATGGGTCGTGGTGCTAACTGGCTTGTTGCCGAGCCTAAACATTTGGTTCCCTTCCTGTTTGCAACTCGATCCATTGCCTTTTGTACTGTTTATATTGTGTTTTCTTTTTCTTTAAAAAAAGAAGAAACATAAATGATATATTTTGAAGAATAATAAAGGGTCAAATGAGGCCACCCAATCATCCTAAGCATGACAAGAATAAATTTTTTCATACCAATTTTGCCGTGTTATTTGGGGTGTATGCATTTTTGTCCGTGATTAGAGATAGCCATAAGCTTACCAAAAATTATTATTTACTTTTGGCTTACGTAACACATTTAAGGTGAGTCTTACTATGAATTTAATTAGTAAAACTATTAATTTTTCTTGGATTATGTAACATATTTATTGTGAGTTCTACTATTAATTTTGATAAATTGTAACTATGGTATATCCTATGTTGAATATATGCAGAGGAGAGAAGCATAAAATAAGAACACAAAAACATAAGCCTTACGCAGTTCAACCTTACGACCTACGTTTACGGAGAAAACTCTTAATGGCTACATCTTCATTATATAAGAGTGTAGTACAAAACCTGTATTACAATGAACCATAACATGGGCATATATAGCAAACTAAACTCTTTGTGTGCAAGTCAAGTCTCCTACTTGTATTAGAATTCTATTAGTTTAGAGTTTAGTCTACTATATATACCCACGTTATGATTCATTGTAACATAGGTTTTGTACTACACTCTTATATAGTAGACTAAACTCTAAACTAATAGATTTCTAATACAAGTAGGAGATTTGCCTTACACACAAAGTAGAATTAGGCTTGAGCCTATACTAATGGGCTAATATATCTCTAACACTCTCTCTCTCAAACTTAGGATGGAAGAGCTTGATGAAATCTTGAGATTTGATAAGAGTGAGAAGATCTCTTGAATAAATTTTGGCTCTATGATAGTGGTTTGAGGAAGACAATGATCTTGTAGTGTTGATGCAGCTTCTAACGGTGACATAATTATACCGAAGAGTTTTGACAGCAGTAATGGGAAGCTAAAGAAGATGAACCCAGCGAAGAAATACTGAGGAAGACAGAGATTGTTCTTAAACACATCGTAAGGATAGAAAATCATGGTTACAAGAAAATGACTCTGATACCATGATAAATATTAGCTATGATATATTCCATGTTGAATATGCTTGAGTATGTGCGGAAGAGAGAAGCAGAAAATAGGAACACAAGAATACAGTACTATTCATTCAGTATTTCTAATATGGTATCAAAGCCATTGCTCTGACCTTTTCTTAGCAGTCTTGTCTCTATTGGTTTAGTCTATTCTCAACATTGCTTTCGCCATCATAACAATTGCTATAGCCACTCGCCGTTGAACCTCTGACGTCTCTTAGTCGTTGTCCTTAGGTTCCAGACCTACAACTGCCGTAATTGAGGAGTCCCACACCACAAAAACCACTACTCCCTCCATCACCGCCATGAATCTTGCTTCGATTAACCTTTTGCAGATACCACTGTGATCGTCTTGTGTCGATCTACTCATTCGTGGAAGTCTAGCAGCCATCGAAGTCAACACGCACCGCCGCCGACCAAGAAATCTGTGTCAAAGGTCACGCGCCAATACGCATCTGAGTTGAATCTCACATGCTCCCACACGCCACATCAATAAGTCACGCGCCTTCAAGCGCCTCAACTCTCCTGCTGACGTTATTGCTAACATCATTTTGCCATGTCAACTCTAGTTGCGTCATCTCTGACATCATTTGCTTGCGTCATATGCTGGCATCATCCACTGGCATCATCTCCAGGTTGACTTTGACTTCTAGCAGTTGACCAATGACTTTTTAGAGGGGTTGACCGTTGACTTTTTTTTCTAGAGTTGACTTTTTGCAGTTTAGGTGTTTTTTACCTTTTTTTTTGTTTAGATTTCATTTTTGCATATTTTGCTTCTAAATGAAGAATAAGGGTAGGTCTTCTTCCTTTTGCAACAATCGTCGTCGACAATCTAACAAACGTTTTTGCAATTTTTGTAAACGTTTTGCCTATAATATTGAGACTTCCTATCAACATAACAAATCAAATTTATTCATTTCTGTTGCTACTATTGCTAACACTGAGAGTATCCAACCAATGGCTCCCGTCTCCACAAATTTCAAGTCTTCCGGATCCACTATCATCATTTCCACAGTTGACCTTTAAAACATAATCGCTAATACCATTCGTATAGTTGGTAATGTATCTTATTCATCTTCTATCTCAGTTTCATCTAGTATGTCCCTTCCTCTTTGCTTATGGATTCTGCTTGTTGCAACCACATGACACGTCTCTCATCCTTTCCTTATTTTCTCAACTTGAACCTGCACCACACCCTTTTGATATTCACACAGCTAATGATTCCACAATGTTTGGTCATAATATAGGTTCTATCTCAAACTCCAACCTCTCGGTTCCTGGGGTCTTTAATGTTCCTAACCTTTCTTACAAGTTATTTTCTATAGGACAATTAGCTGAGTTGGGTTATCTCATTACCTTTGATTATTCTGGGTGTATTGTACAGGGTTCGAGGACGGGACATGAGCTTGGGACTGATCCTAGAGTTGGACATATGTTTCCCGTGGATAACCTTCATCTTCCACTTGTTGCTCCTAATTTTGTTACTGCTGCAGCTACCGCAGTTTCTTCTATTCCTTGCCTTGCATTTTGGCATGCTCAACTTGGTCACGCATCTTTCTCTTTAGTACAACACTTGGTTTCTAGGGGTTTGTTAGGTTCAGTGTCCACAGAAAATTTTGATTGTATTTCATGTTAGTTAGGAAAGCAACCAGCTTTGTCTTTCAATACTAGTGAATCAATGTCCACTAATATCTTTGTCCTAATTCATTCTAATTTCTGGGGGCTTTCATTTGTCTCTAGTATTGGTGGATCTCGATTTTTTGTTGTTTTTGTTGATGATTATTTCCGCTATAGCTGGATTTTTCATATGAAACATCGTTCTGAATTATTGCAAGTATATTCTAATTTTGCAAAAATGATTGAAACTCAATTTTCCAAACGTATCAAAAATTTTCAATTTGATAATGCTCTTGAATACACTTAATATGCTTTCCAAGCTGTTTTGCATTCCTATGGCACTGTTCATCAGCTAACTTGTCCAGGTACCCTTTAGCGAAATGGTAGAGCCGAACCTTTATCATATTCTTGACACTGTTTGTGCTCTCATTCTCTCTGCCAAAGTTCCTGCTCCTTTTTGGGGCGAAGCTGCTCTTCATGTTATTCATAGCATTCCCAATCCTATCATCCAAATCAAACTCCATATGAGCACCTTTTTGGGTCACCTCTAGACTATCACCACATTCGTTTCTTTGGTTCTACCTGTTTCATTCTTCTTCAACCACATGAGCATAACAAACTTAAGCCTCAGTCTAGACTTTGTTATTTTCTTGGCTATGGCAAAACTCAAAAGGGGTATCGGTGTTATGATCCTGTCTCTCATCGTCTTCGTATCTCCCGCAATATTGTCTTTTAGGAAAATCGCTCCTTTGTCGAGCTCTCTCATTTCAATGCCTCCCTATCTACCTTCTCTATCTTAGATCTTTTTCCAGACGAGCCACATATTCCTTCTATAGTTGCTCCTAATCCTTCTATAGATTTTTTTGTCTAACTACTAGATATTTTTTATGCCTCTCCTAGATCACCCTCTAATGAATAGGTGGAAGATGAGCCACCCAACCTTGAGCTTGGGTCCCCTGCTTTTGCTCCTACTCTGCCTGAAGATCTTGCACAAGACATTCCGCTTCGTCACTCAACTTGGGTAAGATCCATTCCTGCATATTTATTTGACTATCAATGTTATACTGCCCTTGCTGCACTGCACAAGCCTCACACCTATCGTGAGGCCTCCACTGACCCTTTATGGCCGATTGCAATGAAAGAGGAACTTGATGCATTATCTAAATACTATACTTGGGATTTGGTGACTCTCCTCCCTAGGAAATCTATGGTTGGTTGTAAGTGGATTTACAAGATTAAGACTCGCTCTGATGGGTCCATTGAACAATATAAAACTCGTCTTGTTGTAAAAGGTTTTACATAGGAGTATGAGATTGATTATGAAGAGACCTTTGCTCCGGTTGCACAAATCTCATCTGTTCGTGCCCTCTTAGCTGTTGCTGTGCTAGTAAATGAGACATTTTTCTGATGGATGTAAAAAATGTCTTCCTTAATGGGAATTTAAGTGAAGAAATTTATATGCAACCTCTTCCAAGTCTCACTATTGAATCAAACAAGGTTTGTCACATTTGACGTGCACTTTATGGCCTTAAACAAGCTCTACAAGCTTAGTTTATCAAGTTCAACTCTACCATTTATCGCTTGGCTTACATTGCCAGTCATTCTGATTCTGCCTTATTTCTTCATCGCACCGACAAAGACACCATTTTACTTCTCCTATATGTGAATGATATGATCATAATTGGTGATGACCTCAGTGACATTCAAGAACTCAAGGATTTTCTCAGTCAGTAGTTTGAGATGAAAGATCTTGGACATCTCAGCTATTTCTTGGGTCTTGAAATAACTCATTCCACAGATGGTCTTTATATTACTTAGGGCAAGTATGCTTCTGAACTTTTTGTCTCGAGCTGTACTCACTGATAACAAGACTATTGACACTCTAGTTGAACTTAATACGCATCTGACACCCTCGGGGGGAAACCATTGTCTAATCCCTCTCTTTACCGATGATTGGTTGGCAGCCTAATTTATCTCATCATCACTCGTCCAGACATTTCATATACTGTTCACCAAGTGAGCCAGTATCTGTCTGCCCCACGATTGACTCACTATGATGTGGTTCTGTGCATTTTTCGATACTTGAAGGGCACTCTCTTCCATGGCTTTTTCTACTCTGCTTAGTCTCCTCTTGTTCTCCGTGCATTCTCCGATACTGATTGGGCAGAGATCCCACTAATCGCAGGTCCACCACTAGTTATTGCTTTCTTCTTGGCTCTTCTCTAATTTCCTAGCGAAATAAGAAACAAACCCTTGTGGCCAGCTCCAATATTGAAGTAGAATATCGTGCCCTTCCTGAGACCACATTTGAGCTCATTTGGTTAAGATGGTTTCTTAAGGACTTAGGTGTGTCTACATCCTCTGCTACTTCCCTTTATTGTGACAACTAGAGTGTTATTCATATTATTCACAATGATATCTTCCATGAACGGACTAAACACATCGAAATCAATTGTCATTTTATCCATTATCATCTTATCTATGGTGCTCTCAAGTTGTTCTCGGTCTCCTCAAAAGATCAATTTGCAAATATCTTCACCAAGTCACATCCTAAGAAACGCCTTCGTGCTTTGGTTCACAACTTCAAGTTGATCTCATACCCACCTTGAGTTTGATGGGGCTGTTAACGTGTAATAGGTTGTAGACTTTAGGCCCACTTTGTTTATTATTTGTGAAATACAGTACAATTCATTCAGTATTTCTAACACAAATTAAAGGAAAAAAAAATCTAAGGAAAGCGAGAGAAGATCTTTTGTTTTGTTTCTTCACCATTGACCATATGTCTATTCTTTCTACGTGGTTCAATTAATGTGTATGGGGTATATGTGTTAAAGCAAATATAATATTCTGATTCTGAGAGATACAAGTAAAATTTTTCTCACGTTGTGTGAAGACTGAAGAATAATAGAGTCACTTTTTCCAGGAGCATGAACCCTCCAATTGTTGTTCACACTTTCTTGCTAGTTTCTTCGAAAATGTTCAATTTCCTTCCACCATAAGTCATAAAGACATTTTCAGTCCACTTCATAATGTTGGACCTAACCTAGCTAGTGGAGGCTTTGATAATGATAAGAAATTATCAAATTTCTTTTTCTTGGTCAGAGAAGAAAATCACTCTGACATGTTAGGAAAATGGTGCATTCAATGGAGATGACTTGCCAGTGTTTTTTACCCTTCGAAAAGGCACAGTTCCATTGCATTATTATTTATCTTTGTTGTTTTTAATGACTAATAATTTTGTGATCTGATAGTCATTCAGTGAATAGGTTTAGAGTTGACCAAATAAGCGGGATGCGTTCTTTATTGTCCAACTGGTTCAGATTCGGCAGAAATAGAATAGTTTGTTTTTTATTCTTGCTCTTTATTTTTTTTTTTTTTTTTTGGGTTGTGATATTTTGTCTTAATGACACTACTAGAAAAAAGACTTAATATAACGGAAAAAGTCGTTGCAATAACAACTAATGTCGTTGTAATAAGTATTACTGCAACGATGAAAAAATCAATGCAATAACAACTAATGTCGTTGTAATAGGTGTTATTGCTAGGGCTGTCCAGATTCATCCGCACACCTGACCAACCTGAAGAACCAACTAGATCCAACCCGAAACCGGCCGACCCGACTACTCCGATAGGTCTTCACCACTAGAAACTGATTTCCTCGGCTCGGGTTTTGGTTTTCCCCCCCTAAAACCCGAAAAACCTGAACCAACCGAGGATTTCCATATTTTGGCCAAAATTTCCAGATTCCAGCGATAGTTTTCCAGAATCCAGTGAAGAAACCCAGATTCCGGCAATATTTCCCTTATATTCGGTGAGATTTTGATCGGATCTAGCAAAATCTCATCAAATCCAGTGAGATTTTGGCTGGATCTTGTGAAATCTCACCAGATCTAAGGGAAATATCGCCGGAATCTGAAAAACTTTGCCGAAATCTGGGTTTCTTCGCCGGATCTATGTTTTTTTCATCGTTTTCTTGCCGTCTTGTGACTTTAACCGACTCGCCCTCCACCCGTTGGTGGTCTGAACCACCTGACCCGATTGCTTCGGCTGGTCGGCGGCGGGTGCATTTTTTCCCACCCGATTCTGATGGGTCGGTTTCGGGTTGGGCACAAACCCGACCTGGACCGACCCGTGGACAACCCTAGTTATTGCAACAACAAAAAAGTCAATACAAGCCCTTGTAATAAACTCCGAGGTAATAGGTTTATGCAACACTAATTTTCGTTGCAATGAATTCCACATATTGCAACGATTTACTTTAAAAATCTCATTGCAATAGATTGATTTTTTTATTTAAAAAAAAATTAAAAATTAATAAATCATTTTTTAAAATATTAATTTTTTTCATTAACCTGTTTTGCAATTCAAAAACCATATCTAGGAACTATACAAACAAATTAAAGATATGCAAAAAAGATGAAAAATTTGAAATACTTCATTTCAATACGTATGTCAAAAAACACAAATATATACACAACTTGTTGAATTTACATTCAATCACATAGTTTTAAAAAGTATGTAAAAATCAATACAACATGAAAGAAAAGTTTCTTCTCGAAGGTGTTATCCAAGTATGCTTCACGACCATTTCATTGACTTACCACCTATTTTGGAAAAAAGAAAAAGAAAATAAGTATAAAGTTGAAAAACATCATATATACAACACAATGCCACCAATATACACCATCATTGATTCTAAAAAAAAAACACACATAAAAAAATACTACTGAAGACTGTGCAATTAAATAAAGAAAAATCAAATTAAAATTTAAAGAGAATCAAAAGATTACATGAAAGTTAGAGAGAAAATCTTTAAACTAAAAAAAGAGTCTCTCCAAGGAGACTATGAATTAAGAGACTGAAATTTGAGAGAGAAAATTTAGAGTTAGTAGATATGAGAGTGAGATGGAAATTTGAGAGATAAGTTTTGTAGTTAGTAGATAAATTTGAATTTTGAGATATGCTTAAGAGAAAGAGGGAAAGTGAATTGAGAAAAAAAGAAATAAAGAGACAGGCGTGGGGAGAGAGAGAGAGAGATGAGAAAAACATGGAGCTAAGTGTGGGTGAGAGAAAGAGGGAAACTAAGATGAAACAAAAGAAAAAAATAAGAAAGAAAGAGAAAGAGGTAGGAGAGAGAGAGAGAGAGAGAGAGAGAGAGAGAGAATTTGAGATTTAAAAAAAAAAAAAAAAAAGCAAAGAATAGGAGATAGAGATGGGTGGGATAAAGAGGGAAACTAAGATGAATATATATATAGAGTTCGGCAGGATGGGCCATTGCCCATAGGATAATAATAATAACTAGCCTCATCACATGCGCTTCGCGCATGTAATAAGATTTTCTTATTTTTTTTAGTGGTTGTGGCAAAAAATAAAAATAATAATAAATATGTGTTTTTTTATTTTATATATATAATTTTTATTTTGAGAATCTAATTTATAAGCGGATAAAGAAATTTGAAAATCAACAGGAGAGTGACCCTATTTTTTAGGCAATGTTTTAGTTGGAGTTAGGGTTGTATTTTTACTGGATTGTCATTTAGTTTTGTCTCTACTTAAACACAGAAATATAGGGGTATTTCAGAACAAAAAAAATCATGCCCAAGTAGGGGAAGCTTCTTAAAGAATAATAATAATTATTATTATTATAATAATCTATACTATATATACAATATATAAGAGGATTCCCTTATTTTAATTGGATTTTTATGTGGGTCAAAAATACCCTCATTAATAAAGGGTAACTTAATTTAGAAATAGGGTCATAAATGTTAAATAACGAATTCATTTTAAATTCAAAAAGAAAATTCCTAAAATTTAGAATTTTTTTCCCTTCACGTTCAAAAAAGAAATTACAGTTACTGTTTATCTTTAAAGTTTATCTTTTTTATTTTTTTTAAAATAAAAAATAAAAATTTAAATTATAATAGATGTAAATTATTAACTTTTATCCAACAAAAATAGAAGAGTCTCTTAGCATGAGTATGAGTACGAGCTCAGAGGCTAGTAATAATAATAATAATAATAATTGTAAGGCCACAATTTAAGTCCGGACCCACAGTCAAAGGGGGATGGGCTTGAAAGGCATTTTACAATAAAATTTGTAGAGAGTGGGCTTAAAATCTAGATTCTAGTGATGTTTAGATAACAAAGACGATGGGCTTTGATCACAATGATACACACCAGGAACTGTTTTTATGAAAAAATCTTCTCCTCGGACACAAGCCGATGACGATTTATATTATTTCTTCTCCAGATAGATTACAATTATGGATCGTGAGGTATACAGTGTTTTTTCTCTGTTTTTTCCTCTCTCTTTGCTGAAGGTCCCTTCTTCCTTTAATATTCCCTCCTTCTTTTCCTCTTCATCCTTCACATCAAGGTTAGATTGCTGGATTAGATACTTGTCCCATTAACCTCCCATGAAGTCTTTGGAGACAGGAGGCAGGCTAAACTCTGATGCTCATGTCTCACTTCCCCACTAATGCGGTCAGAATAGTAGTTGTAGAGCATTCAATGCGGAGGTAATGGTAACAGCTTTATCTTAGATATTCCACCGCCCTTCTTCTTATCTTCCACGTTTACCATGTTTACCATGTTTACCCTTACCCATAGGATTTTCTAGAATATTGTCTGTGGATATTAACAAGCCCTTTACCTGTCTCGACTTTACATAACCGAGGACATAATCATCCTCGGACTATCTTTTTGGACATACATGTTTAGGCATTACCTCTTTACTATTTAGTATTGCTTTATGAGTTGTCATTCATACATCCTCGGATCATTCAGTCCTCGGATTGGGCTTTAAACCCAAAGAATACTCTTGGGCCACCCCCACATATTCCTGGGCCCAAATGACCCTACAATAATAATAATAATAATAATAATAGTAATAATAATAATAATTAAAGTATTAAATTTTTGTACATTTGTTTTCCTTATTGCTTTTTAAAATAAGTGATATGAATAAATATAAATAAAAATTAGTGGAATTAGAAGAAACGTGACTGCTTTCCATTGAAAAATGATTTAATTTTTTTTTGCAAAAATGGTTTTTTAAATGAATTATTTTCCATATTTTTTTCATAAAAGTAAAGTATTAAATAGTTAGATTTACATCTATGATGTATTTTTAATGATAAATATCATTTATTTGTTTCATAATTCAATAAGTACAACAAGAGTAGAATCTGAGATAATTTAAATTAACACTCCCCTCAAAACAAAAATAAAAACAAAAATTAACACTAACTCTCCTAATAAAAAATATAAGATTATGCCTTTGAGCCACAAGGATGATTAAGTTATTTTGTTAAGGTTTTTATTTATTTATTTTAATAAAAAAGGGTCAGAGTGTTAGAGTTAGAGCATCCACATTCATTTATTCTAATTCTATCCTATTTTACCATTCAAAAAGTTACTTTATCAATTATACAATACAATTTTACAATTTCTCAACATTCAATCTTCTATTTTACCATACTACACATTAAAATAATATAAATATAATAATATAAATTTTTTTCCCAATTCTCTCAATTCTCTCAATTCTCTCTCTGATCTTCCCAATTCTCTCAATTCTCTCTCTGATCTCTGTATCTCTTCCCACCATCCACCTTCTCTCAGTCACACCACCACACCGTCCACCTTCTCTCAATCACACCACCACCGTCCACCATCCAACTTCTCTCAGTTACACAAAAATCATTCACAAACCAGAGAGAGAAAATCATTCACAAACCTAAAATCATCCAGAAATCACAAACCAAAACCCCCAAATCACAAACACAAACCAGCACTCCCAAAACACACATCCACACAACGCGCCGATCTCCACCGGTAAAAACCCACATCACTCACCGATCTCCGATCTCCGATCTCCGATCCAAATCAAAACAAGAAACCCATGCCGCTGCACCACGACCCATGCCCACATCGATCACCGATCTCCGATGTCCGATCCAAATCAAAACAAGAAACCCATCACTCACCGATATGTTGATTTTGTCGGTTTGAAGAGAGAGGTCATCCACACATGCAAGAATGTCGGTTTGAAGAGGGTCATCGGAGCACCGATGCCTCGTCGGTTGAGTGAATCGGTAAAGGGATCGGAGCACCGATGCCTCGTCGGAATCACTATCAGAGAGAGAGGGTCATAGGCGAGAGAGGATCATCAGCGAGAGAGAGGGTCATCGGCGAGAGAGGATCATCGGCGAGAGAGAGGGTCATCGGTGAGAGGGTCATCGGCGAGAGAGAGGGTATCGGAGAGAGTTTGGGTCTGGAGAGAGTAGAGAGCAAATGAGAAAGAGAGAAGGAAGAGAGAGAAAAAAAAGAGAAAGAATGAGAGAGGAGAGAGAAATTGCCGGGTAAATAAACGAGAAGGAGCATTAAAAAATTATTTATTTTTATCCCATTTAGCTACAGTACCATCTTACATTTACGATGGTACTGTAGCTATATGGCAAAAAAAATTTGGCTTTTCCAATTTGCCATTTTCATTGCTGAGCAATATTTAAGTCTAAATGCCAAATAGACCTTGCATTTGCCATATACCACACTCACTGCTGATGCTCTTATGCTGCTACTTTATTGGTTTCTATGGACATCATGAAACTTAAAGGAAGGTGAATCTTAGGATTTACTGCGCCATTTAAATACATTGTTTTCTCTTCCTTCGCTCTTACTTGGTGACAGTAGAAGGAAATTTCGCTGAGTTGGTAGACCTTTGGAAGTCGGATAGAATTTTGTACCCTTGAGGTTGCCTGGATCCTTAAAGACATTACTTTGCTTACGGATAGTCTGGCTTTTATTTCTTTTAACGTACTTTTACGATGTAATTGTTCTACACCAACCTTGACTAGCGTTACAAAAGAGAAAGAGGTCATTATTTGGTTAGAAGAATGCTCATCTTTTCTCTTCCTCATTGTACAATGTGATTTTATAAATAAAGTCTACTATTGTTTTTGCTATAAAAAAAAAAAAAACTATTATTTAG
Organism: Castanea sativa; assembly: GCF_040712315.1. NCBI lineage: Eukaryota > Viridiplantae > Streptophyta > Magnoliopsida > Fagales > Fagaceae > Castanea > Castanea sativa. The sequence goes on along the minus strand of NC_134013.1, from coordinate 11,498,882 downwards.
GAAAATTGAATCCATCTTTTATATATATATAATAGCTTTTTATTTTTTAGGGTTTAGTACAGTGCCATTTTCCACTAAAGCAATAATTCTTAATAATTAATAGTAATACATGGCATCGTTATCAAACATCTATAATTGATGTCCTTTCTTTTTTTAATTTTAATTTTTTTTTTAGAAAAATGATATGTCTACAATATTTTTATAATAAATCTTAAATGGCAGGTTATTACTGGTTGTTATTATTAGAGCAAAAAAATAATCTTAGTGTTAGGTTCAAATTTAAACCAATAATAACTAATTACTTATAATTTGTTGTGAAAATATTATAAAAATGTTATAAAAATATTGTAACATGGCATAAAAGGGGACCAAACTAAATTTAATTTTAACATGTTGGCAATTTGGTGTTGGCTTTCATGAATGATTATGAATACAGCTGTGGTGCGACTTTGTACAGCTGTTTATTAAGTGGCTATATATGAGTGAGCATCGCTTCCTACGAAGTAAGTAGAAAAACTCTCACAATTCACGACTTCTCACAACTAATTATTTATAAGTTGTTGTGAAAATATTATAAAAATGTTACAGAAAAATTGTGACATGGCATAATAGGAGACCAAACTAAATTTAATTTAAACATGTTGGCAATTTGGTGTTGGCTTTCATGAATGATTATGAATACAGCTGTGGTGCGACTTTGTACAGCTGTTTATTAAGTGGCTATATATGAGTGAGCATCGCTTCCTACGAAGGAAGTAGAAAAACCCTCACAAGTCACGACCTCTCAAAAAGAGAAGCTATTTGTTTCATTAGCTGCACGTGTGACAATATTGGGGGTTGCAACTTGTCGCCTACCTACATCCCTCGGTACTTGAAATAAAGAATCACCCTTTTTTTTATTAAAAAAATGGTATATATATATATATATGGAACTAAAAAATAAAGAAAAGATAAGAATTAGACACACGTTGAATTTGTTCGAAATTAAATTAATTAATAGACAAGTATAAATGATTAATAAAAAATAAATATTAGAGCCCAATGTAAACACGATTTTTAGGTCGAAGTGTATTTTGCAACAAATTTGTATATGTCTCTTGAGCTTTGTGAGATATAAATTTTGGTTCTGTAATTGGTTCGAAAAAAACAGAAGAGCATGTCTGCATGTACATGCTATTTTTTAAAAATCTTATTCATTTATTTGGAACATTAAATACACACATTATGCTTTAAATCTGAACTTTCCCGATCTTTTTTTTGAATTCTTTTCTAGAGAAGTACTGAATTCGTTGACGTTATTAATTAATTGAGCAGTCGAAGTTACATTATGGAGTATTGTTTAAACGTGACCAGTTGAGCCCTTATTGTTTTTTGAACGGTCGGAGGGAAAAACTTTTTCTGTGATAGAATAGCTTTCCTTAATGGGATAGAGTCACATTAATTACTCCGACTCTGCCTTTCTAATTAAACATTGTTTTATCTTCAAGATTTCTACATTTTCTGGATTTGTAAAACAGTTCCGCGTAGAAGTGTTATCTCAAAACGTGTGCGTGAAAACCATCCAAGAAGTAACACAACCAAAGTGCCTACTCTAGATGATTCCAATTGCTTTTCGTTACCAGATATTCCCTCCCTAGTCACTATGCTTTTTCTTTATTTCTCTTCCGCGTTCGAACTATATGTCATAATTGAGAATGCATGCCCCGTCCTAGCTTGCATGCACCTACCTTTTTTTGTTTATTTATTAATTCTTGCTGCCTAGTTCACGTATACGCTTGCTATATATAGGAGCATCCTTAGCTCACTTCTACTCACTAAATCATCAGGTTTTCAATATTTCATTTTCAACTAGCTTTGCAACGAAAGTAGCTCTAGCTTCAAGTCATCAGCCATGGCCATCTCAAAGGCTTTAATTTCTTCCATTCTCATTTCTATTCTCGTCATCCATCTTGTTGAAGCTGATCAGATGGTAAACTTAATTTTAGCAATCTTTCCTCTTCCTATTATTTTCAAAAATAAACATGCATGAAGCCTAGCTAGCACTTTCTCTCTAACACGATAATGTGTTGTTATGCAGGTGAACGCAGACGCAACAAAGGGTTCTCCCAGTAAAAAAATAGGTGAGTTTTATCTTCTTCCATCACTATATATGTTACATATATGATACTGTTTGATCGAATAATCATAGTTGGCTAATTAAGGGATTGAATTATATGTTATACTTTTCAGATTGTGGAGCAGCATGCAGTGCAAGGTGTCAGTCATCGTCTAGGCCAAACCTGTGCAAGAGGGCATGTGGGACTTGCTGTGCTCGATGCAGCTGTGTTCCCCCGGGCACTTCCGGCAACCACGATGTATGCCCCTGCTACGCTACCATGACCACCCGTGGTGGCCAACTCAAGTGCCCTTGAAAATACATCTCAGACTTTGTTGCGTTAGTCTTATAAGAGAAGAATGGATGAGAAGTGTCTTTAAAAATAAATTTGCGTACTAAATAGATGCATATCACATTGTATAAAAGCTATTAAAAGAAATTCTTTTAAAGAATGATTTTTATTATTTTCTCTTTTATGAAAAAAGAGTTGTTGTAACTTGTAATTGAGTTGAATAACAATCATAGTTGTTGTGCGCCCCAAATGCGGTTATTGGGTCTGAGATGTATTTGGGCTCACAATCTATTTGTACAGTGGGCTTTTGGATTTCTTACAATGGGTGATGCTATGCTCAGCAAACCCAGCCCCCCAGTTTCTCCTGTTATCCTAATCGCTCTCCCTCTTTTTCCACTATGATCGATTTCCCTCTCTCTAGTCTCCTCTCTCCACCATTGCCAACCTTTTCAACTGAATCTTCCTTGCCTATTTATAGCCAAACTTAGTGGAATGATTATGATTACTCCCCTGGTGGGTGGAAGGAGGGAGTCTAATACTATTACTCTTAAGTGGGAGTTTAGTTGGAAGTGGGAGGAAGTGAGAGTGGCATTGGAACTGGTTCCACTGTTGGCTGTACTGCTCGGCAGGGATATTCCCAAAGCTTAAACTGGACTCACGGGGACCCGACCTTTCAAGCGGTCACATTCCCCGAACAAACAGGGTTTTATGTTTACAGTGTGTCATCGGTGTTTTCCTAATTTTGAATTGGGTGCCGAGAATCATCCGAACGGTAATCGTAGGCCCGGTTACACATGTGATCTCAAACATGATAGTTTCAGAACTCGAATCCCAGCGAGTCGTGGGCTTTGTGTACGTGGCATTGTTGTGATGGGTTTTAGTGAGTATTGGGCCCGCGAACGAATAGCGACTCGTACAGTTGTTATTTGTTATTAATAAAATGACAGTATTTTTTGTTATCCTTTTACGTTAAATGAATACTGAATTTTCAACTCTCTCTCTCATTTGGTAACTTTGGTTTGGTGTTTGGGAAATAGTTCAAGAAGCCTCAACGAATGAATAAATAATCGGTCCATGATAAAATCGATAACAAAAATATATGAATTCATGCTGGAAGATTTAGAGCTGATCGAGGCTGCGATATTGTCATATTGGTTAAATTGTGAGCCAGCCAAAATATTAGATTAGACTATCCTTGTGTAAGAAGGTAAAAAATGGTTAAAATTATATATTGGACACACTAAGATACGAATATATATTCAAAATTGAACATATATCTTCCGTATTGTACACTGGACTGTCTTATGAAAAATACAGTTCAAAATAGAGTTTTGCATGGCTAAAGGAAGCGAATTCCTTTTTTCTGTTTTTGAGAGATCGTTTAGGTGGTGGTCCTAGCTAGCTAAGCTAGCTTGTTGCTGAGCTTTGGATTTTCACTATTTGTTTGCAGCTCTGCTGCTTTTTGTATTGATATTGTGTTTTCTCTTTCTTTAAAAATAGAACATATTTAGAAAAAATAATGAAGGGTCAAATGCCAAATGGGCCTTCCGATCCTCCTAAAGCACGAAACCAATAGATATTTGTAGGGGCATTAGAAAGTTTGAATTGAATAAATTTAAAATTTGGATGACTCAATTGAACAAAAATAAAGTTAGAAGGCTAAAATGAATTTTAACTAAACTTAAATGGTACAATATGCATTTTAGCTATATTTTAATGCCAATTTTACCATGTTATTTGGAAAATAGTAGTTTTTATTATACACATACTGTTTTACACAAATTTACACACATCATTAAAAACAACAAATATAATGCTTTTAGCCTCTTAGCTAACTTTAACTCTAATTAATTCTATTTTAAAATATTTTAAAAAATCACTAGGTATATTCCATATATTGACGGTGGGTAAATAATTCTCCACCAATTAGGCTGGCAGAATACAAGCCCATAACATCTCAGCTCAATTTGTTCTGCCGAGAGCTGATGTAAGAATGATTCTCCTATATTATCATTCGTAAATTTATTCACTCCTATACATATATAGGAAGAGTCCTTCCTCCACTCACAAGGGATTGTGAGCTTCGATGTGCAACCCAAGATAATTAAGGCCCATGCCCCTTATGAGAGGAGGAAGGACTTCTACTATAAAAATGAATAATTTCTTATACATGCTATTATATTATGCAGCCATATCAATTCTTAAAACGTTGAAAAATGTAATACCCAAGTAGTATTTTAATTAATTTTTGTTAATCTCACACTTGCTAGCTGCAATGCAAACAAACAAAGTGGTAATTTTTCCATTAATGTAAATTGGACGCAATTCTATAAGTGCACCTTTGGCTGATCTATATATATTGATTAAAGTTTAAAACAAGAAATTAGGGTTTAAGTGATAATCTATTGAAAATAGTATTCTGGTGTCTAATAATATCTCTGGTTTAAAGCCCACATCCTCCCCCCACTCTGCCAAGATAATTAAACATGAAATTAAGTTGTTGAAATTTGAGATAAAGTCTTCCTTTTAGTGTTAAATCTAGATTATATGATTGGTACTATTCATCTTTAATTGATTTAAGGTAAAAAATATAATTATTGAATATTTTTTTATGAGTTTAAATTCTATAAAGGCTGTAAAACCCAAGTTTTACCTCTTTAATCTTAACATACCACATCATCATATTACATATTATAAAATATGTATAACTGCACTCAATTAATTCTAATATCTATTTGAAAAATCAATTTAATTAATCGTGAGTTTATTTAGATGTTATTATGTGTAGTAGGATGTATTGAGTTTTAAGTAAAAAATTGATTTGATAATATCTTATTAGATGATGTAAAATATATATTTTACACCAATCCTTACCAATTTTGAATTCTTTCGTTATTTATAAATAAACAATACTTATAAATATTGAATTTGGGCAAACTATTCTTCTACTCGCATAATTGAGTATGATGAAGATGCTTGTCTTCTAGTGAGTACTTGTTTGAGATTGGCTCTACACTGTTTACTTAGTTGACTTGTTTATTATTATGAATCTGGTTGGTTTATGCCATCAAATTTAGGAAAATTTTATAAAAAATTAAAAAAACTGTTAAATAATTTATTTACTTTTTCATTTTTTTATAAAAAATTTTAAAATAATTTATAAATTTTTTTTTAAAAAATAGTTTATTAACGTATGTCTTTAAGACATACATATATACTTTAGTAAAATTCTATTATTATTTCATATATTATGTAATTATATTACTTTATTGGTTACTACAATGGGCAGTCCAAGTTTGATTCACTTTGGATAATGATTAAGATGGGCAGTCCAATGACTCACTTTGGATAATGATTCGTGATATCTGCCTGGCATGATCTGGTTTTCTAAATAATAATAATAATAATAAATTAATTAATTGATGTCTCCATCTAGTAATAAAGAATTATCATCATAACAACAGGGTAAAACTCTTTCAATAATTATAATAAAAGAAATCCTAGCTAATTCAATATATCACATTCTAAATGTGGGTCCAAAGTTCATTAACTATTTTAATTTTTCTGGTGGAACGTCCTCCATGAATCAAAACAAAACATCCACCCTACTGCTTGATTGGTATTCTAAATGTGGGTCCAAAGTTCATTAACTATTTTAATTTTTCTGGTGGAACGTCCTCCATGAATCAAAACAAAACATCCAACCTATTGCTCAGTAGGGGAACTAAAATTTTAGTTTAGAAGGGATAAAATTAAATAGAAATGTACATGTAAATTATATTTTGTTCTCGTCTTTTTTTTTTTTTCCTTTTCCTAATGTAAGAGTTGAAATTTAATAGTCATTGTTATCCTTAAGGTATTCTAAATTATAAGTTTGAGTATATATTTTAAACAAGTAAAACACATAAACATGAATGAAAAAAGGTGATTACCTCCTATTGGCAATGTGAAGTTTTCATGCTAAATCTATATTAGGGAACAAAAAATGGTGATCCCACTTTTTAGAATCTCTTATTTATTTTGCTACTTTTACTTATAGCTTGCTTATGATTGGTATATCATAAAGGAAAGAAGCAATTTTGACTTCATAACATTAGAAATATTATTTAAAAAAATACATATAGGTGTACAATACAAAGAATAATGGAGATAACAACTGAAGTGTGGCAACAAATCAACACAGTAAAGATAATAACTGATGTGTGGCAACAAATGCATAACTGAGTTTGATGTGAGGCTTGGGGTGGGGTCGAGGGGGCAATTGCCCCTCCTCGACCCCCCTAGCTCCGCCCCTGCTACTGCTTGATTGGTTTGATTCCTATAAGACCATCTAATTTCCCTCTAATAGAAGTAAATAATTTTAAAACCTAATCGTTTAGTAGTCGGCAGGATGGGCCATCGTCCATAGGATTTATAATAATAATAATAATGACTACAAACTAACAACCCAACAACTGGGGTTGAATCAAGGCTCCATACAATTAATTTATAGAGGTAGATTATCAAGATCAACCTTTTCTGACTTAATTGAATGTGACAGATGATTAAGTAAATGATGTGTGATCAAAGAACGACTTTTTAATGCAAAAAGGAAGAAAAAGACAAGGAAAATATGGTTTAACCACTTCCTCGAGATGGTCTGAGGATAGCATTAATAGTTTGAATTAAAATTATTTTCTTTTTTTGGAAGTTCTTGATAACACTTGATCTTATTTCTCACTTTTTTCTCCCCCTCTTCCTAGAGGGGTATATTTCTCATATATATCTACCTAGAATGCATCTTAGCCCTCCATTTAGACAGTCCCTATTTGTCACTAGGATGCTTGTCCCCTTAGAGCCTTGCTAGAGGTGATGGAATGTGCTGCTAGCTGTGAAGACACTATTCAGGAGTCATTCTGCCATTAATGTGGCTAGCTAAGTTGGTGCAGTGCATTGAATGCAGAGGTGATGAGCTCTTTATCTAAAAACTTTCCCTCTTCTTTGCTTGCACGTCTTCACTTCTTTCCTCGGTCACAACCTCCTTGCCCAAATGGTTTCTCTGCTGCCCTTCAAGGAGCATCTGCTCCTTGGGCTCCTCGGGCAAGCTGCTTCCTTAGGCTCCCACATTGGAACTCTTAATGTTACACTGGGTTGAGGCTGGTAAGGAGCCGAGACCATCTTCCCCCCGGGTCGGGCTTGCCTTACAATTTCCTCATTCAAGCTTCACTCCCCACAATAATAATAATAATAATAATAATAATAATAATAATAATAATAATAATATAAAAAGTATTAAAGTTTTGTGCATTTGCTTTCCTTATTGCTTTTTAAAATAAGTGATATGTATAAATATAAATATTTGGAATTAGAAGAAATGTGACAGATTTCCATGGAAAATGATTTTTTCTTTTTGTAAAAATGGTTTTTTTAACGAATTATTTTCCAAAAAAAATATTTTTTCATAAAAATAAAGTATTAAATAGTTAGATTTACATCTATGATGTATGTTTAATGATAATGTAAGTGCACAATTTGTACCCAAACCCAAAAATAAGTGATGGGCTCAGGCCCAATGAGCCTTATACAATGAAATTTGTAGAGTATGGGTTTGAAACCTAGGTTTGGAATGTTGGAAGTTGATTAACAAGCTAAAGTGCAACAGTCTATGCAAGTGATAAATAAATATGATAAAGAAACCTCCTCGGATGTAAGCCGAGGACAATTTGTATAGTATTTCTCTTTCTATGCCAAAGATTACAAGGTTTAGTTTTTTTTAAACCAATAAGCAGATCTCTCTCTTCTTTCCTCTCTCGCTTTCTTATATACTTCTTCTTCTTCCCTATTTCCTCCACGTGTCACACAAATCTTCTTTTTAGATATTTTCCCGTCCACCACCTTCTTGAAGTCTTCAAATAATGGTAGGAAGGCTGAATTATACTGTTCAAAGGTCATTTCTCCATTAATGCGACCAGGGAGGTAGATGCAGGGCCTTTAATGTGGTGGTAGCAACTTTTTCCTCAGATATTTCTCACACGTTCCTGCTTCTAAAGGGTGCTTGGATCACACTTTTACCCACCAGTTCTTCCAGAATTCTGCCTCTAACCCGTTTAATAAGTCTCAGGGCCATTGCTGGGCCTGTCCGAGGATATAGTCCTCCTTGGACAACTCCTCGGACCACTATAGTGCGGACTGACCTGTGGGCCTATGGACCCTGACCAAACAGATTTGTATCAACTAATCAGGCCTAAAGCCCAAACGTTTGTTCAAACATTTTTATCCCACACAGATAAATATCATTTATTTGTTTCATAATTCAATAAGTACAACAATAGAAGAATCTAAGATGATTTAAATTAACACTCCCCTCAAAACAAAACAAAACAAAAATTAACACTAACTCTCCTAATAAAAGAAATGAGATTATGCCTTTGAGCCACAAGGATGGTTATGTTATTTTGCTAAGGTTTTTATTTATTTATTTATATTATTTTAATAAAAAAGGGGCAGAGTTATGTTGTTACGTTATTAACTATTATAAAAAAATCCTATAAAAGAAACTACTATAAAAATCATTTAATGGATATTTTATAAAGGAAAATTGAATCCGTCTTTAATATATATAAGGTTTTTTTTAAGGCCTTAGTACAATGTCCTTTTCCACTAAAGTGATAACTCTCAATAATTAATAGTAATACATGGCATCATTATGAAACATCTATAATTGATGTCCTTCTTTCGTTTTTTTTAATTTATTTATATTGTGACATGGCATAAACGGGGACCAAACTTAATTTAATTTAAACATGTTGGCAATTTGGTAATGGCCTCCATGAATGAAGATGAATACAGCTGTGGTGCGACTTTGTACAGCTGTTTATATAATAATTAGTGGCTATATATGAGTGAGGTTTATTCTACACGAACACATCACCATTGCTTTCTACGAAGGAAGCAGAAAAGCTCTCACAGTCACGACCTCTCAAAGAGAGAAGCTATTTTGTTTCATTAGCTGCACGTGTGGACAATATTGGGGTTGTAACTTGTCGCCTACCTACTTCCCCCGGTACTTGAAAGAAAGAATCACCCTTTTTTTTAATAAAAAAAATGGTATATATATATATATGGAATGAAAAATTTAGAGAATTAGTGTCCATTTAGATACTGATGATAATCTCAGTGTTTTGCATTTTGATTTTTTTTTTTTTAGAAGCACATTTCAGCTTTTTAGTGGGTCTTGTGCATTATTCAAGAGACCCACAAATTTTTTTTTTTCAATAAAATTTTCATTAAAAATGGGTCCCGCGGTACTATTTACACATTTAAAAATTATTTTGCTAGTAGTTTTAGTTTTCAACAAAATAAGCGGTATCCAAACAAACCCTTAGACACAAGTTGAATTTGTTCGAAATTAAATTAATTAATAAACAAGTATAGTATATATAATAGAATCAATAGACAAGTATAAATGATTTATAAAAAAAATTAAAAAAAAAATCTTAGAGCTCAACGTAAACACGATTTTTTGGTGGAAGTGTATTTTGCAACAAATGTGTATATGTCTCATGAGATTTGTGATATAAATTTTGGTTCTGTAATGAGCTAAAAAAAAAAGAGAGCATTTTTTTTAAAAAAAATCTTATTAATCTATATATATATAAAACCGAAACCTTTGAAACTCTCACAATTTTTCATGTCAGTACAATATTTAAGTAAAATTATCATTTTATTTAAATAATTTTTTTTTTAGTCCAAACTTAACCAGGAGTGAAACTCTATGTCTCTAATAAGTCTAACTTAAACTCAAACTCATCATTATTTTTTTAAAATAAAATTATTTTTATTTAATCAAAACTTAACAAGGAGCGAAACTCTATCTCTCTAACAAGTCCAACTTAAACTCAAACTCAAACATTGATAATCTATATAAAAACAAAAATTATGATAGGACTCAAATAAAAAAAGAGACTAATGTTGAAAAAAAAAAAAGAGGCTCACGTTGATAATCATGGGTTTGGTTTTTGAGTTGAAATTTCTATTAAATATTTTTTTTTATTGTACATGGCAGATAAAACATCTCTATTTTTTTGGAGAAAAATCAAAGTTGCAACCTATGTCGTCCAGCCTAGGGAACGATAAATTTTTATTTAGTATGTTATATATAAATTCTTATTTGAAGTAGAATTTGAGGATTCTATAAATTTTGAAGTTTTAAGTCTTGAGGTTGATCATAATTCTTCACCTTATATGATTTTTAATTAGGTTCATGTGATTTTTTGTTTTCTTATTAAAAGTTATATTTTTGGTTGATTAATTATTTGTTTAGATTAATTTTAAATTTTTTTTTTTTTCAAAATATCTATTTACATATTGTTGGATTTTTTGTAGAGTCAATAATTTTTTTATGTATCGCATTAACAACTAGTTTATTGATTATTTGGAACATTGAATACACGCGTAATGCTTTAAATCTGAACTTTCCGATCTTTTTTTGAATTCTTTCCTGGAGAAGTAGTTGACTTTATTAATTAATTGAGCAGTCAAAGTTGCATTATATTGTTTACACGTGACCAGTTGAGCCCTTATTGTTTTTTAAATGGTCAGAGAGAAGAACTTTTTCCGTGATAGAATAGCTTTCCTTAATGGGATAGAGTCACATTAATTACTCCGACTCTGCCTTTCTAATTAAACATTGTTTTATCTTCAAGATTTCTACATTTTCTGGATTTGTAAAACAGTTCCGCGTAGAAGTGTTATCTCAAAACGTGTGCGTGAAAACCATCCAAGAAGTAACACAACCAAAGTGCCTACTCTAGATGATTCCAATTGCTTTTCGTTACCAGATATTCCCTCCCTAGTCACTATGCTTTTTTTATTTCTCTTCCGCGTTCGAACTATATGTCATAATTGAGAATGCATGTCCCGTCCTAGCTTGCATGCACCTACCATTTTTAGTTTATTTAAAAATTGTTGCTGCCTAGCTCACATATACGCTTACTATATATAGGAGAATCCTTAGCTCACTTCTACTCACTAAATCATCAGGTTTTCAATATTTCATTTTCAACTAGCTTTGCAACGAAAGTAGCTCTAGCTTCAAGTCATCAGCCATGGCCATCTCAAAGGCTTTAATTTCTTCCATTCTCATTTCTATTCTCGTCATCCATCTTGTTGAAGCTGATCAGATGGTAAACTTAATTTTAGCAATCTTTCCTCTTCCTATTATTTTCAAAAATAAACATGCATGAAGCCTAGCTAGCACTCTCTCTAACACGATAATGTGTTGTTGAGTTATGCAGGTGAACGCAGACGCAACAAAGGGTTCTCCCAGTAAAAAAATAGGTGAGTTTTATCTTCTTTCATCACTATATATGTTACATATATGATACTGTTTGATCGAATAATCATAGTTGGCTAATTAAGGTATTGAATTATATGTTATACTTTTCAGATTGTGGAGCAGTATGTAGTGCAAGGTGTCAGTCATCGTCTAGGCCAAACCTGTGCAAGAGGGCATGTGGGACTTGCTGTGCCCGATGCAGCTGCGTTCCTCCGGGCACTTCCGGCAACCGCGATGTATGCCCCTGCTACGCTACCATGATCACCCGTGGTGGCCAACTCAAGTGCCCTTGAAAATACATCTCAAACTTTGTTGCGTTAGTCTTATAAGAGAAGAATAGATGAGAAGTGTCTTTAAAAATAAATTTGCGTACTAAATAGATGCATATCACATTGTATAAAAGCTATTTAAAGAATGATTTTATTATTTTCTCTTTTATGAAAAAAGAGTTGTTGTAACTTGTAATTGAGTTGAATAACAATCATAGTTGTTATTCGTTATTAATAAAATGACAGTATTTTTTGTTATCCTTATTCCTTTTACGTTAAATGAGTAATGAATTTTCGTTAACCAAAAAAATAATAATGAATTTTCAACTCTCTCTCTCATTTGGTAACTTTGGTTTGGTGTTAGGGAAATAGTTCAAGAAGCCTCAACGAATGAATAAATAATCAGTCTGATAAAATCGATAACAAAAACATATGAAGTCATGTTGGAAGATTTAGAGCTGATCGAGGCCGCGATATTGTCATATCGATTAAACTGTGAGCCAACCAGAATATTAGTGATGGGACCAACGAACCTTCTTGCCCAGATGATCTCATCATACACCTTCATCCATCTGGCTACGTCATGGACTAAGGAAGGCAAGCCATTAATAGAGGATTCAATACCTTGGACAACTAGTTGTCAGACCATTGGAGGCTCATCAAAACCGAACCGGTTTTAAACCCATTTTCGGTTTTTTACCATAACTGGACCGGATTGAAGGCTAGTTCCCGGTTGAATCGGTCGGACCGGCCTAATCCGATTTTTAAAACTATGGTTATTATCATCACCCCAGAAAGAGAGACGCTCAAGTACGAAGTTCAACTAATGTTTCTTGTCACCAACAACGAAGTTAAATACGAGACAATACTGATAGGACTACAGGTTGGAAAGGTATTGGGCGTCAAAAACCTACTTCTCCAGAGCGATTTAAAGCTGGTTGTAGGGAAAATAAATGAGGAAAATGAAGCAAAGGAGGAAAGGATGCAGAAGTACCTGAGACTGACGAGGCATTTGGCCCAAGAATTTGATCAGGTAGAGGTCATGCAAGTCCCCAAAAGCCAAAATATGGGGGCAGGCGAGATAGCAAAATAGGCATCGTCAGGAGAAAGGACGACGAGCACAGATTTAAAGGTGGAAGTCCAAAAGAGTCCCAGCATTGAAGAAATCCTCACCTTCGCCATCAAGAGTGAAAACAACTGGATGACCCCAATTCTATCCTTCCTCCAAGATGGACGACTTCCACAAGACATTGAGAAAGCTAGGAAAGTTAGGAAGAGGGCAGCCAAGTTCACTATCATGAACGGCTCCTTGTACAAAAGAGGCTACTCCATGCCTTACCTGAAGTGCGTCAATGAAAGCGAGGCCAAATACATCCTGGAAGAAGTCCATAAAGGAATCTGGGAAGATCATGCAGGCCTGAGGTCCCTGGTAAGTAAAATCATCAGAACTGGTTACTTCTGGCCTACTATGTAGAAGGATGCAAGAGAGTTCGTCGAGAGATGCGACAAATGTCAAAAATTTGAAAATGTTCAATGCATCCTAGAAGAGAGACTCACGCCAATAACCTACTCGTGGCCATTTGCCCAATGGGGAATTGACATCGTGAGCCCATTACCCCGAGGTAAAAGACAGGTAAAGTTTTTACTGGCCGTTATTTACTATTTTATAAAATGAGTTGAAGCACAAGCACTAGCAACCATCACCGAGGCAAAGACCCAAAACTTCATGTGGAAGAACATAGTTTACAGATTCGGGATACAACGAAGGATCATATCGGACAATGGGTGGCAATTTGACAGTCAAAGCTTCAAAGACTTTTGCTCGGAATTGGAGATCAAGAACCAATTTTCGTCTCCAGGTCACCCCCAGGCCAACGGACAGACGAAAGTGATGAACCAGACGCTGCTCAAGATCATCAAAACTCGGGTGGAAGAAGCAAAGGGCGTTTGGCCAGAAGAATTTCCTAATGTCCTGTGGCCATATAGGACTACAACGAGAGTCCCGACAGGAGAAACTCCCTTCAGGCTTACCTATGGCACCAAGGCAATAATTCTAGTCGAAGTGGGAATCACCAGCATGAGAAGAGAAGTCTTTAGTGAAAGCAACAATGATAATCAGCTGGGAGTCAACCTAGATTGCCTAGACGAAGTAAGAGACGGAGCATCCCAAAAGATGACAAAGTACCAGCAGAAGATAGCCGAGTACTATAACAAGAGAGTGAAACTTAGGCGACTAAACATAGGGGACCTCGTCTTACGTAAAGTTACACCTGCTACTAAGGATCCAACCTAGGGGAAGCTTGGTCCAAGTTGGGAAGGACCCTACAAGGTCATCCATTACTCAAGACAAGACAGTTATCATCTAGAAATGATGGACAGGAAGAAATTACCACGACCGTGGAATATTGAGCATTTGAAGAAGTACCACCAATAAATGTAACAGAAGATTGTATTCACGTTTGAAAGAAAACAATAAAAGTACTATTTAGCCAACATCCCAATGTACTCTATGCAAGCCCAGGAGAAATTATAAAAAAAAAAAAAAACTAAGTAATAAGATTCCGCCTAGAATAATGTAAATTACTGACGAAACCAAATGACAAAACCCCTTTAATGGGTGTAAGTCACCTAAAAATTGGATAAGCGATGAGATTCTGCCCAGACGGATGTAAATTACTGACAAAGCTAAATGAAAAAATCCCTTAAATGGGTGTAAGTCACCTAAAAATTGGCTAAGTAATAAGATTCCGCCCAGACGGATGTAAATTATTGACGAAGCCAAATGACAAAATCCCTTAAATAGGTGTAAGTCACCTTAAAATTTGCTAAGTGATAAGATTCCGCCTAGATGGATGTAAATTATTGACGAATCCAAATGAAAAAATCTATTAAATGGGTGTAAGTCACCTAAAAATTGGCTAAGTGATAAAAGTCCACCTAGACAGATATAACTCACTGACGAAGCCTAATCAGCCAAACTCCTAATCTAAAATTGACAAACGAGGGTAAACGGAAGAGGATTTTGACGATAGCACAAGTCATAGACAGGCAAAATGAAGAACGAATCAACGAAGGCATAAAAAAAACGGTAAGCATAAATACATTCTGCCTAAAACAAAAGCCCAAAAACACTAGGCAAGAAACAGTGTTCTGGAATTAGAATAAAAATATTGTTATGAAATTGGAATGAAAAGCCCAAAAACATGATAGGCACCCAAAAAGAAAGAAGAAAAAAAAAACAAAACACAAAACATGTACATAGGCGTGATAAACAGGTTCAAGTAGTAGTCTCATCACCACCAACAGGAGGGGGCGCTGGAGCATTCTTTGGAGCATCACCCTTAGGAGCAGCAACAGTAGACTGAGAGGCCTCGTTTGCTGCCATCTCCTTGTCTACCTCCTCTAGGTCTAGGTTTTCCAGGTCCACAACGATAGGATGCTTGACGAGGTATCGCCGAAAGAGCTTGAAACCCTTGTCGTACCAACTGAAGAGTACAGTGTTGTACTCCTTAGTTTGCTGAAAAGCCTTGTCGGACTTGGCAGAAACGATCTTGATCTTTTCCTTCTCGGCCTGAAGTTACTCATCCTTCTCTAGGGTTAGCTGCATCTCAGCTCTGAGGTAGTCCCCCAAGACCTTAACCTTCTCCTTGGCAGTATTGGCCTCGTCTATGGTAGCAATGAGGTCCTTCCTTAGTTTCGAGTTCTCTACCCCCACAGCCTCCACCTTGGGACCCCACTGACGCGGCCTTTTCCTCATGGCTCAAGTACTCCGAAGTAATATAAATGGTTTCCCCCAGTACCTAAAAAGAAGAACCAACTTTCACAACAATGCAAAAGAAAGGAAAGGGAAAGGTAAAATTGTACAAGTACATTACGTGGACGAGCTTGTGGATATAACGACCCATAATCTCGTTAAAAGGCATGCCAGAGAGGACCTTAAGCTCTTCAGCCGTGAAGGCATCTTGTGCCCTTGTTAGCGAAAGGCCAGCGTCGTCCCAAATGCTGGACGAGTGGGAGTTGGCCTTCTATTTTCCCTTGTCGGCCACGCGCTATTTCTTCAAGCATGCGGTGATGTCTCCCATCGAGGTAGCCGAGGAAGTAGTAGTCGTCGCTTCAGGGACAGAGGTAAATGGAGTGATGGAAACCCTTTTCTCCACCACACGCACCACCTTCTTCCCGAGGTTGGAAAGGGGCTCATTCTTCTTGGCCCTTATTTTAGCGTACATCCCCTGGTTGAACTTTGTTCGTCATCTCTACGAAAGAGAAACACTTGTTAAAAAAAAGGAAAGAGACAGCGACGAATTAAATAAACACTTACTCTTCTTCTCCTCGATTTCAATGGCTCGTAGAATGAAGGAAGAAGGCTCTGGACCAAGCCAGTGACAAGCTAAGGTTCTGGGGTCGACCAAATCGTCAAAATCATCAATCATTTTGGAGTAGTCAATAGTTGCTTCAACTTGCCTCTTGTACCTACTATTGAGCTTTGGACGCTTCTTAACTGCACAACAAATAGAGAGGTTACAAAAAGAGAGAGAGAGAGAGAGAGAGAGAGAGAGAGGAAAACAGGAAAAAGTAAAAGACTTGCAGAGGGACAATGCTCCTAGACTCGGGGCACTCCAACGACGAAGCAACCTAGGAACGTCACCCCAAAACTCATCAGAATGAGTCTCCCACTCGTCCCCGGACACAAAAAAGAACCTCGAATTCCAATAACGGAAGAACGATGGTAGGTCTATGATGATCCCAGCCTTCCTAACCCAAGGCACAAGTTCATAGTACCCCTTATCTTTTGACTCCTTCAGACGGTACAAGTATGTAAGCTCGTCCACCATAATCATGTCCCCTTTAGTGACAGCCATCCAAATTTCCATACAACTAATCACAATCCTCCACGAGTTTGGCATAAGTTGCCCAGAAGCAATGTTGAAATGATTTAGGAGCTCCGTAATGAATGGATGGATGGGAAACCTAAGACCACATAGGAAGGCAGCCTCATAGAAACACACCTCCATGGGCAAAAAATGACATGCCCGTTCCTCTCCATGAGGAAGATGAACCCTAAGCCTAAACCTAGAGAGTGTCTCAACATCCAAGCCACATACCTCCCCGAGGGCATGAAAAGCCCTAATAGAGGATTCAATACCTTGGACAATTAGCTATCAAATCGTTGGAGGCTCATCAAAATCCACATTAATGAGTCTACAGGCGTTACAAAAGAAGCACTAAAACCACAATAAAGGCCACAACGGCTAGAAGCAATGGAGCCATATATATACACCCCTCATAACCAGATAAGGTACATACACACACCCTAAATATACTAGTATGTCGTAGCTCTGATATTCTAAGCTCTCATACTTTCTTAAAGGCTTCTATACACTGATTTTATCATCAAAGACTCTATGGCAAGCACCACACCGATGACCACCTAAGGAGGGCTTTTCACGGCAATTGCAGGCACAAGGACGAGGTTACTGCCTCATCTGAACAAACCTACTCGATTGACGATTTCCACATCATCAATTAGATTCACTGTTTCAAAAACCGAACCGGACCGACAGGTTCAACCTGGAAAACTGGTGCAGTCCGGTCCGGTTAAATGCCTTAGAACCAGTCAACAACTGGTCAAAAACCGGGAAAAATCGGTCAAAAACCGGAAATTTTGAAAAAAAGGATTTGATTCTCAATTCAGTTTTTAAAACCATGATTAGATTAGACTATTATTGTGTAAGAATGTAAAAAATGGTTGGGATTGTGCACTGGACATATTATGATGTGAATATATATCTCAAATTGGACAAGAATCCTCGACATTCTAATATATCTAATACATTATTAGCACACTGTACACAAACCGTATCATGTGGAAAATGCAATTCAAAATATAGTTTTGCGTGGCTAAAGGAAGAGAATTCCTTTTTTTTGTTTTTGAGAGAGTTTAATTAGGTGGTGGTCCTAGGCTCCTAGCTAAGCTAGCTTGTCGCTAAGCTTTGGTTTTTCACTATTTGTTTGCAGCTCTGCTGCCTTTTGTATTGTTGATATTGTGTTTTCTCTTTCTTTAAAAATAGGATATATTTAGGAAAAATAATGAAGGGTCAAATGGGCCTTTCGATCCTCCTAAAGCATGACACCAATAGATATTGAATAAATTTGAAATTTGAAGAGTTCAATTAAATAAAAGTAAAGTTAAAAAATTGAAATAAATTTCAACTAAACTTAGAGGGTGTAATCTACATTTTAGCTATATTTTAATGCAAATTTTACCATGTTATTTAGAAAAGAGTAGTGTTTATTATACACTTATTGTTTTACACTTTTTTTTTTTTTTTTGCTGGGTAATTGCGGGGGATAGAACCCCGAGCTAATGGTTAACATAGGAACCGGGTGCCACTAGGCTACAAAGCCCAGTGGCTTGTTTTACATAGGGGTGGCAAAATTTGACACGACCCGCGAACCCGACACGACACGACACTAAATTAGCAGGTTATGGGTTAAGGCTTAACGGGTTTGTGTCATATTCGGGTTGACACGGCTAACCCGTTTAATAAATGAGTTGGGTTAGTGTTGAACACATAGAACCCGTTTGACCCGTCTGACCCGTTTAATTAAATGATATTTTACCAATATACCCTTCAAACTCTAAGTATATGAACTTATTAGTTGTTGTGATTTATATTCTTTGACATATTGTGATTGATTATTTGTGATATTGGGATATGCTTTAATTTTGAATGATTATTTGTGATGTAGTTACTCGTTAGTTCTGAATTTTATATTAAAAATATTTATTTGTTTGTTTTTTCATTAATTTTTATTTTTCATTTTGATAAAATCTGATAAACAGGTCGACACGACTGACCCGTTTAATAAATGGGTCATGTTAGGGTTGAGGAATCTTGACCCGTTTAATAAACATGTCGGGTTAGTGTTGACCTATGTAGTCGAATACTCGTGACTTGACACAACACGAACCCGACACGCGAACACGAATTGACACCTCTAGTTTTACACAAATTTACACTCATCATTAAAAACACAACAAATATAATGCTTTTAGCCTCTTAGCTAACTTTAACTCTAATTAAATCTATTAAAAAATATTTACTAGGTATATTCCATATATTGGCGGTGGGTAAATAATTCTCCAACCAATTAGGCTGGCAGAATTCAAGCCCATAACATCTCAACCCAATTTGATTAGCTGAGGGCTTATGTAAGAATGATTTTTCTAGATTATCATTCGCAAATTTCTTAAATAAAAAAGGAAAAGATTATACAATGTAAATTTCATGATGAAACAGTTTTCGCATTGTTTGCAAAGTCTTTGAGTCAACCATGCAATTAGGGGTGGCAATTTGAGTTCGCGTGTCGGATTCGTGTCGTGTCGTGTTAACTCATGAGTATTCAATTATATAGGTCAACCCTAACCCGACATGTTTATTAAACATGTCAGGATTTTTCAACTTTAACACAACTCATTTATTTAACAGATTAATCATGTTAACTTGTTTATTAGATTTTATCAAAACGAAAAAAAAAAAAAAACTAATTTTAGTATTAACCAAATTGATATGAATTATGAAAAACTAAATAAATAAATATTTTTAATATAAAATTTATAACTAACAAGTAACTGTATCACAAATAATCATTTAAAACTAAAGCATATCTCAATATCACAAATAATCAATCATAATACATCAAAGAAAATAAACTTCAACAACTAATAAGTTTATACATCTAGGGTTTCAAAGGTATATTAGTAAAATGTAATTTAATTAAACAGGTCAAATAGGTCAAACGGGTTCCATGTGATGGACACTAACTCAACTCATTTATTAAATGGGTCAGTCATGTCAACTCAAATATGACATGAACCCATTAAGCCTCAACCCATAACCTACTAATTTCGTGTCGTGTTGTGTCGGGTTCACAGATTGTGTCCAATTTTGCCACCCCTACGTGCAATCCATTTTTTCATTAAATGGTTTTTTTTTTTTTTTAGCAATTTACATTACTAGAAATTATTCATTCTTGTTGGTGCAAACACAATAATGATGGAAACAACACAAAGAGAAACTGAATAATACGCTTAATATTATTAATTTGAAGAGATAAACTATTTGGAGTCAGGGAAGTCTGTTTCGTACCGTACCAGCCGGTATTTACCGTTCCAGCACCTTGGCCGGTACAAATACAAGGTTGTTTCGTACCAGAAAATATACCGACCATACCAGGTCATTTTGGCCATACTGGAGGAAAATTTCAGATTCCGGCCGGTAAATGCACACCGGACCGGAAAAAGAAATAAGTTTCTTTGTCACTCTCACCTTCCACATGCGAGGCAACGACGATCTCTACCGGACCGGGACTGATTTGGCTGCTGCTGCTACTTCATCTTCATCTTCTTCTTCTTCTTCTTCTCCTCTCTCTCTCTCTGGCGTCTGGCCATCTAACTTTCTCTTTCTCTCTCTCTTTCTTGGTTTTTTTTTTTGAAACTTTTCTTACTTTTTCAAACCTCTCTGCCGGTCTGCCCAAGAAAAGACTTCATAGCCTTTTGAAATTTTCAAAGCATCAGAAAATGCAGTTGGAAACTTTGAATTGGTGCTATAATATTTTGACACGTGGGTTGCCATTTATTGAATTGGTTGGTGTTTGATTATTTAATATATATATATATATATATATTTTTTTTTTTTTTTCTTCTCACTTTTATATTAATGATGATAACCCAACCAAAAAAAATATAAAAAGTTGCCAAAGTGAGATATTGAATTATTAGAAATATAACTTTTTATATTGTATAAAATAGTAAAAAATAGCGGTAAACCTGAAACGGTACACCGGTATTAACCGGTATCCGAAATATATCGTACCGCCGACTAAACCAGTACAACATCTGGTACGGTATTGACTTCCCTGATTTGGACTGAGACGTGACACTCGCTCTTTTTAAGAAGATTAGAGCCCTTGGTTGGCTATCTTTGTAACTGATGCAGACCTTTTCTGACTTGTCTCCCCCAGGATACAATAGCCCAACAAATATTGTATGGCTAGAACAGCTTCTACCCAAAGTGTTCAAGCCCAAAGCTCCACCAGAAGAACACCTTTCTTTGGCCCGAAATGTCTCAAGAATTTAGGAATATTTTTGAATTCACTCTCTCACATAATACTCTTTACTTTTAACTATTTCTCTTCATTTACTCTTGATATAAAATTAGTCCATAGCATAGACATATATATAGTCTTCCAACCTTTCTCATAACTTACATGTTATTTATTAATTTAGAAAATTTCTCTTGGTTTATTTAATCTAACTTACATACAAGTAACTCTTTCTTTAACAAACTCATCTTTTTATTCATCTTCAGTTATTTTGAGTTTAAATATATTTAATTTAAAATATACTAACAATTCTTATAGAAGGAGTCCCATTCCTCTCATAGAGAGTGTGAATCCTACCTTCTACCTTTTCTCACAAGGGGTGTGGACCCTTATGTATGACCTAGGGTAGGGAACCCACACTCTCTATGAGAGAAGGAGAGACCATGGTTTTAAAAATCGGACTAGGGCAAAACCTGATTTGCCTCCGATTCTAAATTTTTCCCGATTTTGGCCGATTTTGGATATTTTTACTGAACCGGACCAATACCCAGTTGAACTGGTTGGATTGGCCAATCTAGACCAGATTTTAAAATCATGGGTAAGACTCCTTTTATAGGACTAAATAATTTCTCATATATGATATTAGCCATAACAACTTTTAAAATATTTGTATTAAAAATGTAGTACACAAGCAGTATTTTAATTAATTTTTCCATTAATGTAAAACTATCGCAGTTTTATAAGTGCACCTCTGCCTGAGTTATATATATTAATTAAAAAATGAAGATTCGAGTTTAAGTGCTAATCTAGTAAAAGTTGTATTTTATTGTTTGATGTCTCAGGTTTGAACTCCGCATCCTCCCGTCCTCCACTGTCTATCTCTTAAAGAAAGTAAACGTGATGCGTCGAACGATGAATAGGAGAACTAAACATGAAATTGAGTTATTGAATTTGAGATATAGTCTTCCTTTTAGCGTTAAATCTAGACCAGATTATATGATTTATACATTATGAATTGAATTTATGTATCATCTTCTTTAATTTATTTAAGTAAAATATATAATTATTGAATCTTTTTTTTTAAATAATATAAATATTGAATCTAAGTAAACTATGCTTCTACTCATATAATTGATTGCCACGTGGTTAATTGCTTGAGCTTGGCTCACCGTTACTTACAAAGTTGCCTCATTATTGTTAAGAATATAAAGTGAGAGAGAAAGACTGAATAGTCTGTATATTCTGTGTGAATAATAAAGTACAATAGAGAGTCTTATATAGGCTAGGTATGTGTATAGTACAAGTAATATGAGTAAACTACAAATACAGTATACTGGGTCAAGCCCAATGGGCTAATCTAGTCTAAGCTATACACTAACATCCCCCTTCAAACTCGAGGTGGCAAGGAGGAAGCCAACTGGAGTTTGGATATAAGATCTCGAAAACGACCAAGCGGGTGAGTCTTGGTGAAGATATCAGCAGGCTGGTCAGCAGAAGAGATGGAGAACAACTTGAGATTGCCTTTCTTGAGATGTTGGCGAGTGATGTGGCAGTCAATCTCAATGTGCTTGGTGCACTCATAGAAGACATCATTATGAACAATGTAGATGGCACTACAATTGTCATAATAAAGAGGAGTCGCAGTGGGCTGTGGAGCATCCATGTCAGCCAAGAGCCAGTGAAGCCAGACAAGCTCATAGGTGGTGTCGGCAAGGGCACGATACTCAACCTCAGTACTGGAACGGGAAACCACATCCTGCTTCTTGCTACGCCATGAGACAAGAGAGGTACCCAACAGGAAATAGAAACCTGTAATAGAGCATCGATCAGTCGGATCACCTACCCAGTTTGCATCTGAATAAGCATGAAGCTCAAGAGAAGACCGAGAGGAGTAGTGGAGACCATGACTATCTAAAAAGGATAGGAAAGATTTATCATTATATTCATGGGCATTATCTGATCGAAAGACTTTGACCATGCGATTAAACTGTGTTTCAATCATTTTATGAAATATTTGGTAAATAGACACAAGTTCAGACCTATGGTGAAGTAGATAAATCCAAGTATATCGAGAAAAATCATCCACAAATATGAAAAAATATCTAGATCCCCCCCTTAGTGGGAACCGGTGCAGGACCCCAAATATCAAAATGTATAAGATCAAAAGGAACAGAAGAAAAAGAGTCACTATTATTAAAGGGCAATTTTGCTTGTTTGCCAAAATGACAAGAAGTACAATCAAATTTTTGAAATTGAACTGAACCTAAATGACCTTGAGAAGCTAATAACTGAAGATGAGATAAGGATGGATGACCAAGACGAGCATGCCATAAATCAGGTGAGGGGGTGGAGGTGGTAGTAGCTGCAGAAACAATTTGTGAAGTAATTTTCAAATCATGGACCTCAAACATGCGACCAACCTTACGCCCTGTCCCAAGCACTTGACCCGTCCGAGGATCCTGCACATCCACACCATGATTAGTAAATAGAAGATATACACCTAATTCACAAAGTTGACCAACAGAAAGCAAATTGAGGGATAACTTTGGGATATGAAAGGTGTCACTAAGGGATAAACTAGGAGAAGAGATTGTTCCTTTATGACTAATAGGCATAGGAGTTCCATCAGCAGTGTAAATAGTGATAGGGTGTTCTAAGGGTGCCTTATCTGAAAATTGGAATTCATCAGGAGTTATATGGTTACAACATGCAGTATCAAGAAACCAAGGTTGTTTACCTGACGTGACAGAAAGGGCAGTGGAAGTTTGGGATAAAACCTGTTGAACTACTGCCTCAATATCAACCGTAGTAAGTGAGGAAGGCAAAGATGGACCTGTAAGAACCGATGGATCTGAAGGACATACAGCAGCTGCCCGAGGAAGAGAAGCTTTATTTTGCTCTTGCACAAATTTCTGCAGTTTGCAACAAACTGAGATGTCATGGCCTTTGGCATGACAAAACTCGCAGCGAGTACCTTTGGAAGACTGAGAGGTGGGACGCCCAGAGTTTATTCGTGGAGGAGCAGTGAAAGCAACAACAGGAGGCTGTGGAGATGGTGTAGCCAAGACATGATCAGATGATGATGACATGTGATAAGTAGGCCAACGATTCTCCTCAGAAATGAGCTCCTTGACTGCAGCATCAAGAGAAGGAGTAGAAGACCGGCTCAGCAGAGAAGCCCTAGTAGGCTCAAAATCCTCACGTAAACCCATCATGAAGTACATAAATTTACCGCGATCTCAATATTTGACAAAGAGCTCAATGTTCTTAGAACACACTAGTGGAGGATCTGCAGTAAAGAGTTGTTCCCACATAGTAGAAGTCTGAGAATAATAATCAGAAATAGACTGACTTGTTTCTTGGCACATTTGATAAAGCTTTGATTCAATGTGGAACTCCAGGCTTGAATCATTAGTGCAATTATAGCGATTGGCCAAAAATTTCCAAGCTGCCTCAGCAGTCTCAAGACGAGGAAGAAGATTATGAATGGAGGGAATAGAGGTATTGATAAACCAAGACAAAATCTTACTCTGAATACTCTCCCATTCCTCTAGGCGTTCTTTATAATCATCCACTGCAGCAGCGGTCTTTGAGGCATCTCCAGCAGCTGTGGCTTTGGATGTAGATTTTGGTACTGGCTTAGGAATTGAACTAGTCACACATCTCCACAGTTTACGACCCTTGAGAAAGACAGTCATATTCTGAGACCAAGCATGATAGCTAGCAGGACCATCCAACATAATGGTGATAGGAGGTATGATATCTTGTTCTTTTTGTGGAGCCATAATGAAGAAAATGACCAAAAACTGGGATTTAGATGCCTCAAATGCAGAAACGAAGCTTAAAATCGGAATCTACTCGAAAAACTGAGCAAGACAGGTTCTTTTGAAATTTTTTGACTTTGGTCAAAAGTCAATGCAAAGTCAACAGTCAACAGTGATGGTCAACAGTCAAAGTCAACGGCTGGCGTGTGCTAACGCAGGTGGATGACTCAGACGCTGACATGTGCAGGATGATGTTAGCCTAGGGCTGACATGGACAGCGCGGATGGATTCAAGCGCGTGGAGGCGCGTGGCGCAAGTGGAAGCGCGTGGCAGATCTCCTTCCGGCGCGTGTAGAACCTCTGGTGGCACGTGGCAGCGCGTGAAACGCGTGTTCGACAGTCAGATTATTCAGGCGGCGCGTGTGAGGTCATTTCTGGCTGTTCTTGGTTGGGTTTCACTCGGGATTTGCTGTTCTGTCACTCTATGTCTTTGCTTTGACAGTTGGATGAACAGAATGGTGAGATCCGAGAGTTGCAGGGACTGTGGGCGTGACGGCGGTGACTCGCTTTTGGCAGTGGCTACTGGATGAAGACGAGGGCAGCGGAAGAATGCCGGAGATGTCCACAGGAACCAAAAAGTTAGAGGAATGGCTCTAATACCATGTTAAGAATATAAAGTGAGAGAGAAAGACTGAATAGTCTATATATTCTATGTGAACAATAATGTACAATAGAGAGCCTTATATAGGCTAGGTATGTGTGTAGTACAAGTAATATGAGTAAACTACAAGTACAGTACACTAGGCCAAACCCAATGGGCTAATCTAGTCTAAGCTATATACTAACAATTATCATTATACTTACTAGAAATTTAGAATGGATAGTCTACAACTGTACACTCTGAACTGTTGACGTAATAGTCACTCCACAAATTTATATTTTTTGTGGAGGGAGGCAAGAAATGAGATTTAAGTCTCTAGGAATGAGTTTCATACACATATACACTTAGACTAAGTCAGAGTAAAAATTTTACCTTATATACCCAAAAAAAAAATTAGTAATTGTGGGTCCAAAGTTTATTAATAATAATTTTGTATCAATAATAATAATAATAATAATAATAATAATAAAGGAATCAGTACGTACGATATATATCAGGTTCAAAATGTGGGTCCAAAGTTCATTAATTATTTTAATTTTGCTGGCGGAACGTCCTCCATGAATCAAAACATGCATCCACCCTACTGCCTGGTTGGTTTGATTCCTGTGAGACCTTCTAATTTCCCTTTAATAGAAATAAATAATTTTAAAACCTAATCGTTTAGTAGTCGGTAGGATAGGCCACAGGAATCGATTAATATTACATTTCATAATAATAATAAAATTTTATTTTTCATATTAATTTTAAGATAGGTGATATGTATATACCCAATAGTGGAAAATGACAAAATGTTTTCATTTAAAGTTGCAAACGGATGAGAAAATGATTTAGTTTTTTTTATTTAATTTTTTTAGAGTAACCCATTTTCCAACAGATAGTTTCCATCAAAATGACATGTAATAATAGATAGATTTACATCTATGATGTTTGCTTAATATTGAATATTACTCATTTATTTCATAATTTGAAAAGAACAACGATGGGAGGAGAGATGATTCAAATTAACACTAACTCTTCTAATAAATCATTTGGTGGATATTTTATAAAGGAAAATTGAATCCATCTTACTATTAATATATATAATATACTACAGATACAAACTATTTTATAATATTTTTATAAAATGTTAATATAGTCAACCTCTTATTGGTTTTCATCTTGACTCACCATATTACTTTTTCATTTATCAATAATTATTCACTACATTAGTTGTTTGTACAATTTTTTAGTAAAATAGTTTATATTTTTAGCATTATTTTATACATGTAACAAAATCCTTTTCCATAAGGGGTGACCACAGTGATTATTATACTAATACATAAGCATTATTATCAGCATCTATAATTGATGTCATTTTTTCTTTTCTTTTCTTTTTTTTTTAATTTTTTTAAAATTGTGACATGGCCTAAACAGGGACCAAATTTAATTTGAACATATTGGCTTTCATGAATGAAGATGGATACAGCTGTGGTGCGACTTTGTACAGCTGTTTTGTTTATATGATAAGTGGCTATATATGAGTGAGGCTTTATTCTACACGAACACATCACAATCGCTTCTACGAAGGAAGTAGAACTCTCACAAGTCACGAGTCACAAACACATCACTTTAGCTTGATTGTACAAAACGTTAATTTCTGATTCTCTGTTTCATTAGCTGCACGTGTGGACATGCAATGGGGTTGTCACGTGTGTTCAACGTTAACTTCTTTTCTTCTTCTTTTTTTCCCCTATTATGATGTATATGGAACTAAAAAAATATATAAGAATGAGATTCAAGTTGAATTTTTTGGAAATTAATAGACAAGTATAAAAAGATTCGTATGAAGTTAGCATAATTTTTCCTGTGTAGCCTAATAAAATACAAACATTATCAAAATAATTTTTAAAAAAAAAATCGTAGAGTTCCAAATATAAACATGATATTTAGGTTGAAGTGAATTTTGCAACAAAAACTCCTTCTATATATATTTTTATTACATTTATCAATTTATAATGCAAAATGAATTATAAACTGTAGCTATAAATAACTGTAGGGTGGTAGACAATGGAGATATTTGACCACTTAGATAAGGTAAATATTTGTTGCACACAAAACTGTTTTACACCGTCCAAAAAAAAAAACTAAATATACTGTTACAAAATTATTAATGTCAGGAAGTATAAACTCCATCCAAAAAAAAAAAAAAACTTTATTGTCATAACTAAAGCCTGTGTTACAAGATTGTCTTGCCTATAAGTGTGAGAAAATGACTAACTCTAAGGAGAGTTTATAACTCCTATTAATTTATTTGAAAAGTTGAATACACACAATGCTTTAAATTAATCTGAATTTTTTTTTTTTTTAAAATTCTTTCTAGGAGTACTAAAATTTTTTTACTTTATTAATTAATTGAGCAGTCTTTTTTTTTTTTTAATCTTAATTGAGCTCGCAGTTTAAGTTACATTCCCATATTGTTTAAACGTGATCAGTTGATCCCTTACTGTTTTTAAAATGGCAAAAGAAAAACTTTTTTCCTAAATAGAATAGAGCTCTCCTAGTGGGACAGAGTCAAATTACTCCTACTCTGCCTTTCTAATCAAATATTGTTTTAGCTTCAAGATTTAGATATTTTATGGTTGCGAAACAGTTCCACGTTAAACTTAAAAGTTAAAACTATGCGCTAGCTTACTTGAGCCAGCTGGAATTGAAAACACCATTCTAAAAGTAATACAACAGAGTTGTGCATAAAACACCGAAAATAGCACAACTTTGTCGTTGGACTGGTAAAAAAGTGTCCTGTAAGCCATATAGGAACACATTTTTACTAATTATAACACACACTTTTACCAATTATAACTGATTGTGGCGAGTTGTGGCACAAGATTGTACCATTTTCGGTTGTCTTATCATTTTCCAATACAACAAATGTGCCGACTCTCTGTCCCTAGATGAATCCAAATGCTTTTTTACGAGATATTCCCAGACTAGTGCTTAGGCTTTTTATTTCTGGGTGTGTGTTAGCTTATATGTTAACTTTTTGTCGTTTAGCTTTTTTCTTTTTTCAAAATATGAGTATTTATTTAAATAATTTCAGAAAAAAATTAAATAAGTTATTTCAACCAACATTTTTTTTTTAATCCGAACAGTATTAACGAAAAGAACCAACAACAACAAAATTTTGAAGGCTATACCTTACATATAGTGCAGAACCACATTGTCATAAATCAAAAATAAACATAAGACCAGAAGTTACTATCAAAATACATAAAATCATGATATAGAGCTAGAACTTTTTTGACTAAGACATCAGCACACCACTAGTTTACTACCCTACTTCACGAAATAGTGACTCATTTGAAATTTGGCTGACATAGGTTCTAAACCGACATGTAACAATTAAGAATATCCCGCTTGCATGCTCCTACATTTTTTGTTTATTTATTAATTCTTGCTGCTTAGCCCATATACGCTTGCTATAAATAGGAGCATCCTTATCTCACTTCTATGCACTAGATCTTTCAGGTTTTCAACTTTTCAATTACAACTAGCTAGCGTGGAAACGAAAGTAGCTCTAGCTATAAGTCATCAGCCATGGCCATCTCAAAGGCTTTAATTGCTTCTGTTCTCATTTCTCTTCTCGTTATCCATCTCGTTGAAGCTGATCAGATGGTAAACTTTATTTTATTTAGCGATCATCTAAGACCTCACACTGTCTCTTTCCTCTTCCTATTGTTTTCAAAAATAAACGTGAAGCCTATAGATCACTTTCTTTCTAACACGATAATATGTTGTTGAGTTATGCAGGTGAACACAGATGCAGCAAAGGGTTCTCCCAATAAAAAAATAGGTGATTTTTATCTTCTTCCATCACTATGTTACATATGTGATACAGTTTGATCGAATAATCATATATAGTTGGCTTGGCTAATTAACGTTTTGAATTATATATATATATGTTATACTTTTCAGATTGTGGAGCAGCATGTAGTGCGAGGTGTCAGTTATCGTCTAGGCCGAACCTGTGCAAGAGGGCATGTGGGACTTGCTGTTCTCGCTGCAGCTGTGTTCCTCCAGGCACTTCCGGCAACCGTGATGTATGCCCCTGCTACGCCACCATGACCACCCATGGTGGCAAACTCAAGTGCCCTTAAAATTATATATCACATCAGCCTTAATTGGCTGAATTTGTTGGTATTGTAAGAGAAGAATGGATGAGAGGTCTGTTTGAAAATAAAGTTGTGTACTAGTTAATATAGATGC
Source organism: Castanea sativa (assembly GCF_040712315.1). Taxonomy (NCBI): domain Eukaryota; kingdom Viridiplantae; phylum Streptophyta; class Magnoliopsida; order Fagales; family Fagaceae; genus Castanea; species Castanea sativa. The sequence goes on along the minus strand of NC_134013.1, from coordinate 11,469,139 downwards.
ATATATCACTTTGTATAAAAGCTATTAAAAGAATGGTTTTATTATTTTCTTTTTTATATGAAAAGAGAAGGGTTATTGTAAGTTGAATAACAATTATAGTTGTTATTTGTTATTAATAAATGACTTTTTTTTTTTACCCTTTACGTTAAATGAATAATGAATTTTCAACTCTCTCTCTCTCTCTCTCTCATTTGGTAACTTTGGTTTGGTGATAGGGAAACAGTTCTAGAAGGTAGAAGCCTCAACGAAAAATAAACAATCAGTACATGATAAAATCGATAACAAAAACAAATGAATTCATGCTGAAAAGTTTAGAGGCTGTGACTGATATTTGTTAAGCTGTGAGCCAGACAGGATATTAGATTAGACTATTCTTGTGTAAGAATGTTTATAAAAAAAAAGTTCAAAATAGAATTTTGTGTGGCTAAAGGAAGAACATTCTCCCCTTTTTTTTTTTTTTTTTTGTGAGAGAGAGAAGATGATGGTGCTAGCTAATAAGCTGGCTCGGTGCTGAGCTTTTGGTTGTTCTCTATTTCTTTGCAGCTCTGCTGCTTTTTGTACCGTTGATATTGTGTTTTCTCTTTTTTTTAAAAAAGGATATATTTTTATCTAAAAAAGGAATATATTTAGAAAAAAAAAATTATGAAGGGTAGCATTTTCTTCCAATTAGGCTGGCAGAACACAATCCCATAACATCTCAGCCCAATTTCTTCAAGCCAAAAAAAAAAAAAATGAAAAAGATTATCCAATGTAAAATTCACGATGAAACGGTTTGCACAGAGTTTTTAAAGTCTTGGATTCCGGTTGTTTTTAGCCTTTTACGAGACCTCTGGTGATTCTCCAATATTAGGCTTTTAAGAGCATTTGACACCCTAAAAAGTTATTTTATCTATTTTACTTACACATGATACAATAGTGGATCTATTTTAAGTTTTAATATAATAAAATAATATAAACATCACAATAAAATAAGATATTTATTACAATAAAATAATATATCTACTACATAACCATTAGAGCCACACACAACCGGACAGGGAATAAAAAATTGTTTTTTTTTAGCTCTAAGCTACAATGCACATCACATCTATCTATAGATGTGCACTATAGCAATGAAGCTAAAAAAATAGCTATAGCTCCACTACTGGATGGTGGTTTTTTGTGTTTTTTTTGTGTTTTTTTTTTTTTTTGAGGGGGGAGGGGGTGGTTTTTTGTGTTTTGGTGGAGCTAAAATAGCTATATGGCTTTTTAGCTCCACTGCTACAAGTGCTCTAAGTAGCGGTAAAACGGATTCTCAAAGTAAACAAAAATAAAATAAAAATAGTAGCTGTAAAACCTATGAAGCACGGATGCGGCGTTTCGGCTGCTGAACCTGCATCTGATGTGACCCAACGTGGGGTGCGGCAGGCGATACCACTACCAGCGCGTTGGTGCCATGTCCTTTTTTTCTCAATGCGATACGCGTTGACGTGGTGCTGAGTCGGGCCAATGTGCGCAGAATTGGGTCGATTCGCGCCAATTCGGGCCAAATCGGTCAGTATTGGTGGCAACTACCAATATCGGCGCCAAACCGGCCGATTCAGGCTGAAATTCAAAACAAAAACAAAAAACAAAAGGTGTGAAACACACTGTTTGGCTGAAGTAAAAAAAAAAAAAAATGTATATAAAAAAAAGGTGCAATGCACCGTTTGGACTTTGGACAAAATCCCTATATCGCATCTTCACTCTTCAGACTTCACTCACTTCAGCTCTTTCTCACTCTCTGCCTCTTTGGTCTCTGTGCTTCTGCCACGACGTCTCCCCTCTCTCATAAAATCTCAAGCTCAAGTCTCAGCTCAGTGACTCACTCTCACTCTCACACTCTCAAGTCTCAACTCACTCTCACTCTCCATCTCCCTTGCAGTATCAATCTCAAGCTTTCAATCTTAGTTTTTCATAGCTCTCACATGCTCTAACTTTTTCCATAGCTCTCACCCTCTTAGTTTTTCAATCTTAGGTCTATGTGATCTTTTATATATATAAGCTGTTTGGTAATAATGTTGTGGCTTGGGTTTGATTTGTGATTGTAAATCTGTAAACAGTGAACTATGATATGATTTTTTAATTTTTTTTAATTTTTTATATAAGCTGTCTGCCTGTCTATAATGTTGTGAGTCTTGTGACACTAGGGTTTGATTTTTTATTTAGTTAATAATTATTATATATTTGTCAAATTATTTGTAGGTTAACATCATGTTGTAGTTATTATCTACTACTGCTCTTAAATTTGGTATATATTTATATAATGTGAAAAAGTATGCTTAGTAATATATCAAAAATATAAATAATAATTTTTTAATCGTCACACCCCGCCACACCCCCACCCACACCTTACTTTTTCAAAAATTGCCGAGTTCTGCACCGGCACCCGAATCTGGAAACACATTCGTGCTTCAGTAAAAGATAATTTTTAACCATTTGATTAATAGAGAGAAGGAAATTATCAGTAACTGCTGGGTTATAAATTTGACCACAATTCAATTAATTAATTACTCGAGAATTGATTAATCATGCACATATCCAATTAAGTTTGTGAAAAGCACAATCACATCGTTAAAATTAAGTTACATGTATTAGAAAGTAAATTTCAAGTATATGACGATATGATAATGATAGGCATAACTCCTGACGGAAAAAACTCCAACGGTCAGTTTAAAGCCAACCACCCGCTTTATCACTATAAAAATTACATGAATCCTGACTTAGACAGTGCAATAAACATGCTTGTAATTTTCATAATAATCACAACATTATCCTTGACGACAGGCATTAAGTTGTTAGGAATGGACAAAGCTAATAAATTCAAAATTGAATCTGGGAAAACTAATCCGATTAACTTTGACGAGGTAGTGGCTCTGAAACATCATATAATTGAGTATGATAAGATTGATTGTGATCTAGTGACTTAATATGTTTGGATACAAATTATTGCGTTTACGTTTATTGCATTCACGTTTCAGCTCTTTTTTTTTTCCTGCACACAGCCTCTCAGCTTTTAAGGGACAAAGACTACTGTTTATGTACAGTATATAAACAGTAACCGCAACTTTTGAGTAATTCAACCATGAACAGTGCACTATATACTATTTATGAGACTCAAACTTCACTTTTTAGCAATTTTTTTATTAAAAATAAGTCACACGATACTATTTATACATTTAAAAATTATTTTATTACTATTTTTAATTTTAGTAAAATAAATTCTATCCAAACTTAGTAATGGTAAGTTCGTACTTGAGCTTGGGTCACCTACCCTGTTCAAAAGTTGACTCATTTATTCTTTCATTATATTTATACACTTATATAGGCTTTTTACAATGGGTAGTCCAAGTTTGACCCGTTTTGGATAATGATCAGTCATGTCCACCTGGCATGATCTGGTTTCCATAAGTTTGAAAAAGAAAAAAAAAACATACAACCTAGTACAATATTTTAATTTTTCTTGTGGAACAGCTCCCATGAATTAAAAACATCCACCATACTCTTAAAAATAAAATAAATTCCACCCTACTGCTTGATTGGCTTGATTCCTATGAGCCCATCTAATGATTCTAATTGCCCTTTAATAAAAATTAAGATATATTTTTAAAACCTAATCGTTTAGTAGTCGGTAGGATGGGCCATAGGAAATAGGAGTCAATTAATATTACATTCATAATAATTATAATTATAATAATGTTTTGTTTTCTTATTGCTTTAAAGTGATTCAAATCATTATTTGAAATTAGAAGAAACGTTATTAATTTAATTCCCATATTAAATATGGGAAAATGTTTTTTTAGTTCATTTTTCTGATTGCATACACACTTAAAAATGAGTTATTTTTTATTTTATTATTATTTGAAACAATTAAAGCTATGCCATTGAGGCATTAAACTATAAAGCTCTTAGCTTTTGACAATGATTATCAATTATGCTAAATAGAACTCATGCTTATGTTTTTAAGTAATTAAGTATTATACAAATCAATGGAGTTGGTAAAGGAAAATTAAGTCAATCATACTACAGAATATGTCTTTTTGGAGTTTCAAACAAGCCCCTTTTCCAATGAAAGAGAGCAAAATGTTTTATATTCTAAGGCCAGACCTTAGGGAAAAAAAAAATTTAAGATTTTTTTATTAAAAAAAATAGTTGAACTAAAGTGATCATTCTTAATAATAGTTACTGGTATCACATTGCATCATCATCAACCATCTATAATTGATGTCCTTTTTCTTTTTAATTTTTTATTGTGACATGGCCTAAACAGGGACCAAATTTAATGTAATTTCAACATGCTGGCAATTTGGGCTATTCGCTCCATGAATCAAGATGAATACAGCTGTAGTGCGGCTTTGTACAGTTGTTTTTCTTTTTTCTTTTTTCTTTTTTTTGATAATTATGGGTCTATTTGGTTTCAAAGAGTTTTGAGTGATATGATCCAAAACTTATAACTGAGTTATCAAAACATATAGGATTCACACATATTTTTTTGTTTGGCTTGATTTTTACATTATGTTTCCATCACTCAAAACTCACAAATTTTGAATTAAAGTGATGAAAACACAAAACAAGAATCTGGTGTTTTCAAATAGTGAGATGCATAGCTCAATGGCAACTTTGTAAATTTTTGAACTTTGTGGAGCCCACAGCTTCTCTGATGTCAACTCTACGGCTTCCCCTTTTCTTTTCTTTTTCTCTTTCTTTTTTTGCTTTTCTCTACTTCTCTTTCTTCTTCATACCCACTCTACCACCAACAACTTTTTTGTCTTCTTCTTCATTCTTTCTTTTTCTTTCTTTCTCTCTTCTTCTACTGAGTTCCACCGGCTTCCTTCTTTTTCTTTTTTCTTTTTTGGCTTTTTCTCTACTTCTTCTTTCTTTCTTTTTCGTACCCACTCCTAAGGCTGTAAATGAACCAAGTCATTCATAAACAGCTTAGACTTAGCTCGATAAAAAGCTTGTTCATGTTTGTTTGTTTATAAACAAGCCAAGGTTAATGATGAAGCAGAATATCGTCAGTTGATGAAGGTTCGTCCAGATGAATACCAGCCGGTGGTAATCCGTCCAGGTGATGACAGTATCACTCCTGCGAATAAGATAGAAGCTTCTTTACTTGGTCACCGGTGTGGTGCCTGCCACAACACCTCCGATGCCAAAGTTAGCACAAAAGAAAATAGAGTTTTATAAAAGAATTGCTTTGTTTTTCATATAATTGTGTTTTTTTTTCTCTCCCTCTCTATGTGGGTGGTGCAAAGGCTTTATATACCTTTTTTTTTTTTTTGTCTAGCCGTTGTGGCATTAATTCCTGGCTTAATGGTGCTCCTGGCCGAGTAATGGGTCTTTAATATGTTTCCAACGGTCTACCCAGCTGGCGTCGTAACCGCTCGAGGTATTACTGCCGGCATTAAATCATTTTGTTATCTTCGTCAGTGACGTGGCAATGTTTCTCTCGTCATGGGGGAGTATAGGTTGTCTGTAGCATTATACCCGTCTGTGAGCCCTTCTCGTCGTTCCCATCAGTTAAAATTTAGTTTTAGGTTTGTTTAATAAACGAACCGAGCCCGAGTAAAAAATATTGTCCATGAACAAGCTTGTGAACACCAAGGCTCGATACAAAAGTAATAAAACAAGTTGAGCCTAGACTTATTTATGAGTTTGGTAATAATATGAGCTTGACAAGTAAACTCATATCCTTCTAAGACTTTAATTAATTATAAGTTGAGACCACTCATCCAAACCAAATAGGCTAGATAATAAACTTAATATAGGCTTGATAATACACTTATGTTGGATCTCAAACTCAAAAACATGATATTGAGCTTGAGTTTGGACTTGATATTGAGCTCGAGCTTGGCTTGACCAATGAATCAAGTCAGGCCAAGCCGAGCTCAAGCTTTTATACTTTATAACAAGTTCAAACTTGAACATTATTTGTAGGTTCGTATCAAACTCAAGCCAAGCTTGAACATTCTACTGTTGTTGTCAAGTCAAGCATGGACATTCACTACTCGACAAAACTCGGCTAGTTTACAGCGCTACCCACTCTACTACCAAAAACATTTTTTTCTTCTTCTTCTTCTTCATCAAACCCACTCCATCACCAACGGGGGGGTTTTTTTTTTCTGCCCTTCTTCCTAGTTTTGTGGCGAAAATTGGAAATTAACACTGTTTGCCAAACAATATAATTAGTAGGCACTATTTTGAAAGTATATTTCATACTAACATCTCGAGTCTAAAAGACTCGTTTTAGGGCCTATAAATCGAGTTTCAAAGACTCGGTTTTCATGTTTTGATCAGATCTGAGCTAACCCTTTTCCACGTGGTGTCCACCTGGAAATCGAGTCTTAGAGACTCGATTTATATCTCAACCCTTAAATGCTCGATTTATGTTCATACCTACATCTGACGTGGATTCCAGCTAGATATCAAGCCTTAGAGACTCGGTTTTTAAAAAGAGTAATCGAGTATTTGAGACTCGATTTGCAATCTTTGGTCCACAAGCTTCCACGTGGTTAGGGCAGCTACTGACCTTAGTCCTCATAATGTGGGTCTGGGGCTCTTCGTTTTTTCCTCCAAAAAACCCAACAACTCTCTCTTCCTCTCTCTCTCTCTCACTCTCATACAAAACTCACCCCCATTACAAAACTCCAAATCAAACTCATCATCCATATTTTCACATCCTCGTGTCAGGTAAGGTTTCTCACTCTCTCTAGTTGTTAATTACATATATATGTATTGTTAGGTTTTTTTATGGGTATGTATATCATGACTTTTTTTTTTTTTTTGATATTGTTCTTTATATTTTTGATAGAATGATTTGAAGGTTTGTAATGGAGTGAGTTATGTGTTTAGTTTTTTTTGGTTTAAGTATGATTAATGATTTTTTATTTTTTTATTTTAGAAACAAATGATAATAATTGAGTGTGTTTGTATGTGATAGGGTGAGTATATGCAAATGTGGGGTTTGTATATGCATATGATGTAACAAGTTAGTGTATATATTTGCTATGCTGTAATAAAAAGTAAAAAATATTATAGATATATATTTGTATTGTTAGGTTATTTTTGTTGTTGTTTGGTTTAATATTTTTCTTTATATTTTTGTTAGAATGAGTTGAAATTTTGTAATGGGGTGAGTTTTGTCTTTAGTTTTTTTATTTGTTTGAGTATGAAATGATAATGATTGAGTGTGTTTGTATGTGATGTGGGGTGAGTATATGCAAATGTGGGGTGTGTTTGTATATGCATATGATGTAAGAAGTTGTAATTTTTGTACTTTGAGTAGATAAAATGGTTTTGTAATTGATGTTAAATGAAAGAGATAAAACATGTCACTAACATATTACACTTGACTCTAATAGGTTCACAATCTCTGAAGAATATTGATATAAATGTATATTACAGTGGACCCCTTCTCAATCCTGATGAGATTGACGGATTCCCATTTAAAGAGCCGGGTATCAAATGCTATTATATGATGATACGTCGTAAGTTGAAGATGTTAAATGATTTGAAGATGAAAATAATGGAAGAATTGAATTTGAACCCTGCGTGTTATGACATAAAGATTATTTACCGTTACCCACAAGAAGTCCTTTATGAACAGATAAATTACAGGTATATGGCGATCAAAGAAGACAAACATGTAAAGATCATGTTTAATAGGATCCATAAAATGCCTCAAGTAAATGCTGCTGAGTTGTACGTAAGTTCGGAGCCGCTTGCAAAGTTGATGCTGAGGAGATGCAACAAACAACTACATCCTTACAATTTACAGCCATATATTATGGATGCACTACAATGAGAGATTATACACTTCTATCTCAAGATCATGCTGTCAATACTGGTGAAACACTCGAACCTCAAGAGACACATTTAAGAGAGGAAGACGAAGACAAAGATCATGCTGCGAATGATGGTGAAAATCTTGATGATATGGATGAGAAAGAAGAAAGGATTGAGCGAGACAACTTTGACAGGGATATGGATGACCATGAACTTATTCCCAATTTTGCAAAGGAAAATATGGAGTACCATGATGAAGGTGATGTGGACGATGATTATGGCGTCCAACATGATACAAATACGACCACTACCTACACACCTTCTACCGAGTCATTCTACGCAAATACTTAGGAAAATATGGTTGATCATTTATGTTTTCAAATACCATTTGTTTCTACTTGGGAAGATGGGATGCATTTTAGTAAAGGGTTGACTTTTGCAAATAAAGAGGCGGTGAAGCGTGCATTGATAATATATGTAGCAAAGGAGAATAGAAATTTTACAATCCGGAGGTCGATCAAAACTAAATTGTGCGCCACATGCATTGACACCAATTGCAAGTGGTACATTGGGGCATTCATGACGGCTAAACTTAATGGTCTATAGATGGTCACGTCTTATATGGGTCCACGCAGTTGTATATCCTTTGGCCTGCGAAATGACGGTAAAATGATGGATTCTAATTTTGTTGCATAAGAAATTGTGGGAAAATTGCGACAAGATCACACTGCTCGTATTGATCAACTCTAGGACATCATACATACTAAGTATGATCATAAGCTTTCTTACTATAAGGTATGAGACGCAAAACAAAAGGCAATTGCTAAGATATTTGGGGATTGGGAGCAGTCTTACCAAAGGTTGCAAAAGTTGTTATTGGCATACTTAGATCAGGATCTGGATAGCCAGTACAACTATTACACCATACCTAGGGACATAGCTGGTACTACGTTACTGCGCTTTGTATTTTGGGCCTGGCGTACTTATGACAGTGGCATTTGACAGTAAATTCTTTCGAACTCTCAGCCTGGCGTACTCGCTGCTAGTGAACTCCAGTTCAAAAAGGAAACCGAGTGTCTAATGCTTGATTTACACTATTTTTTGCTTTTCTTTTTTTTACAATTTCAGAACTCAAACTAACATCCTTGCATCTTCTCATCTACAAATTCATGCCTTTATGAGACCTTGTAAGACAGAAGAGGGGCATCTAGTATTACCCAAGAGAAAATTCCTAGAGAGCAACAGTGTAACTACTAAACAAAAGCTTTTGCATCATCATCTTATTAAACCAAGTGTTACCTTTGACTAAAATGATGTTATTTTATTGGAATACCAATATAAACACTATCATACAATATTAGCCGTAGTAGGGCAGTTGCTGAGTAAATTATATGTTCTCATAAACTATTAGTAATGCAATACCAAATCAACAATGCCAATGAACAATAGAGTATAGTAATTTCAACAGTTTATCACTTCACTTGTGTGCTTAAGGTATCTCCTCTTTCTCAATAAAATCCTATTATCTAAAGGGGAAAAATAAAACCATTGCATAAGTTTTTGTTCACTACCAATTATTACAATCCATATCCTTACATATTGTTTGTTAGTTATACCATACTTCTTCATTCCATAAATATTCTATCAAAGTCCACTCCGTGACATTCAACTCAATAGCCAATATGGAACTCATTTTTGAAAAAACAAAGAGCATTCATCTGCACAAGCATGTGTGTCATATTCATAAAAATAATTGAAGACACAAGGGAGCACAATTGTGAGGCCAAAACCATTTGTAGAGGATTAAAGAAAGCACACAACTGTGGGGAATGTTTTGAGCAGAATTCAGCACTTAAACTACTCAGAAGATGCAGAAAATGAGTGTATTCATGCACACAAGCATATGTTCTGCTCATCAAGCTTGTAATCGTAGAAGTCTAAATCAAGCACAATTGTGATGCTCACCAATCTGATTTCCCAACTTAACTATTGCCAACCAAGACCACGCAACCATATCATGATTAAATTAGCAAATTTAAGTAATACACCGTGAGAATTAAGATGTCAAGATCTAATTCAGGCAGTACAAGAAGCATCAATGGGTTTTTCCCTCTAAGAAACTCCTATTATCAAAAGTTTATGCACTGCTATGTTCCAGTAAAATAAAGCATTACTAATTCTATTCTCACTGAATTCACAGTTTTACTTCTGTAGATGCACAGATTTATACTTGTATTCAAGATAAACACTTGGTTGGCCATGTAAGGAATGATGTGGAGTTCAGAAATTAATGGGACAATGACAAGGGGAGAATGTTATTCTCATACTAGTGTTTGTAAAGAAATAGGAAAAGATTTACGAATGAAGCTCTATTAAGAAGTTACCATTAGAATCAATTTCGCATCGAGATGATTGATGAACCTCCGAGTTACCCTTTTGAACCAGTCGAAGTACTCATGGTGTGGAGGCATATTGTCAAGCATTGCTTCACAACGCCGTTGGAGGCAATTACCCCACTCAATGATATGGGCAGCATGTCTCTGCGCCCAATCAACACCGACCTTCCCCATCAAATTAATGCGATGAAGCACTATATCAGTGTCAACATCACAAGGAATTTCTTGGATCATCCCAAATTGATGAACGACACAATCTGGTGTATGTTTCTCTACTAGGTGGAAACATACAAGCGTCACCGTTGCCGTCCATACTGCCATCCCTGCAAGGCACCACGTCAGAAGGTTATCTAAATCAGCTTCATATGGCTACCACACCACCTACAACAGCCAAAAAACAAGTAGGCAACACATTAGGCAACAATACTTCAAAGTTCACCAAAACTATATCTTGTTCCTAAACATGTAAAACAAGTAAACATGTAAAACAAGGCATTTTCATACCTAGCCTGGCAACATTGAAGCTATTTGCTCACAATACCTGTCCCTGAAGATGTGGGTGGGCTTGTTTTTCTATTTGGGACCCACAACCACCTACAATCAAGAACAATGGATCAATATCTAGAACTTTCCTACTAAGATAATGCTAAACTATAATGTAATAGCATATAACTACTAAGATAATCTTGCAGATATTTACTCAATTAATAATATCACCAGAATAAGAAACAATGCTTATAAAAAACAGAGCACATACAAGCCACATGACAGTCACAAAATTAGAGTATATTAACGTAATTATATATATTGAAACTCTGTTTAAAATTTTTTAATGTTGACATAAATAATTCCTAGAAGCCTTTAAAATAAATGAATAGAATCAAGTTACATGATTGTGGGCTTAGGTAATGATCACATAATGTATATGACGTGTATGAAGTAGAGACTTACTTTAGGGATAGTGGACCACGCACTGGAGGACCGTAAGCACCCACTGGCGGGCTATGCTCAACTGCCGGGCACAAATAGGGGAACTTGGCCCATGCCTAATACTAGACCAACAACAAGCACCCACCAATCTGACTGGCTTTCTTATCGCTTGCCCTGCATAACTCTCATTACAACTATGTAAGGCAAGCACTTCCCCAACTGTACTTTCGTGGGTTGCAAAGGTCTTCGAACTATTGCACCCACATTAGATGCACCCTATCACCGAATTTATCCATGAAGATTGTGTCCCCAAGTAGTGCTAGGATGTAGCATCGTGCGTACTTATGCAGCTAATCCCCTTCAGCATTGGGCAGCAATGGATCGGCAACTTGCTCCAAAAGTCGTTTGATGAGAATCCTCTGGCCATTAAGTTGCTTTCTCTCATCATTTACAAGTCGAAAGCCAAGGAAGTCCTTGCACACATTCTCATATTCTTTCTACATGCTCCCTATTATGGCCTCACCATCAACAAGAAGCCCGAGAAGAACCTCCACATCCTGCAATGTGATGGTGACCTCACTATGTGGCATGTGGAAGGTGTGAATCTCAGGCCATTATCACTTCACTAAGGCCATTATCAGGCCATGGTCAATCTCTTTACCTAGGATCCTGAGGAGTCCCTCCAAACCAAGTGCCTTAATGATGTCAATGACTTGGTTGTCCACCATTGGCAGGTAAGGGACCCTAGATCCTGCACAGAACAAAACCATGGATTAATATATGACAGCAAGCGCGTGTACATTGTATGAATTAAATGCGTATACATTGGTTAAATCTTTAGTGTTGTGTTTTATCTGTCCATTCCAAATAGCATCTGACCAATGGTCGGGCTGCAACGTCAACACCAACGTGTCAATGGGGCCAGGCTGTGCATGGTCAACCTATCCAGCATTTACAGCAACCATACTGCACAAGAATGACAAGCAATTAGCATGTAATAGACATTATTGAAAAGAAAAACAAAAACAATCTAAGAAAGATTCTCAAAAAACAAAAAATTCAACAAAGTGGCAGTCCCGCAATAAATAAAAAATTCCTAATATCATTTGCCTAAATGACCCAATGAAGAGGGAAGTTATCAGGCATTGTCTTTAGAGAATAGAGAGATGATATTATGTGCCTCCACAAAAAAAAAAAATAAATAAATAAAAAAAGATTGAAGATTTGATTGATTGGGTCATTAGAAGCTTGTGGGGTGGTCCTTTTGTGGAATGGGAGGCTCTTAGTGGTGGGCATTCAGAGGGATACTGTTGATGTAGGATGAAAGAGTGGTTGAAAAAAGTGATAGCTAGTCAGGTACCTTCATCATTTCAATCTTGTTTTGCTATGTTGAAGATTGCTTTCAACAGGTGTTCACAAGGGTTTTATGGATCGAATCATAATAGGATGAGGTCTATTTATGGGGGTGGTAGAATTCGTCCTTTGTGTCTTGTGGTGGGTTAAGAATTTATGAAGATTTGTGGAACTAGAGTTTATAATTGTTGGAGAGAGTAAATTACAGGTTAAACAAACTCTAAAATCTCAATAATACATCTGGAATATACATTGAAAATAAGTCAATATTAAATTACCACTAATGGACTCATTCAGTCAATTGATTCGTGTGCAATAACATAAACAAATTGTTAACCAACTTGCACAATTCCTGGTTCCCTTCTCACTAAAATTGACTTTATTTCTTCTATGTAAAACATAAATTCTTAGAGTGAACGAGCAATACAATGTCTTTATCAAACCATATGCCTAAAGAGAAAACACAGCTTCTATGAGGTCACGTAAGGTAGGAAGACAACCATTCAAGGAAAAATACACATTACTCAACTTATCACCAGGAAACTAGAACAAAAGGTCATATTCTCCAGATTAATCATAAAAATATCGTAAGTAATCACCAGAAACCATGTTACCTTTCAGAAGGATTCACATTTTAATGAAAAATACACATTACTCAACTTATCACCAGGAAACTAGAACAAAAGGTCATATTCTCCAGATTAATCATAAAAATATCGTAAGTAATCACCAGAAACCATGTTACCTTTCAGAAGGATTCACATTTTAATGGAATTGTAAACATTATTGAAAAATGCCTAGAAAAGCCTCACCAATTGCTGTAGAAACCACCCAATCACCATTGGGTTGCCAAATATAAATGTCATATATAAGATAACATATATGGTACATACAGCTGTAATGATGCAACCCATTACTTAGCATTCAATTCTAAGAAATATATATTACTCAAGAAATCTTATGACAAGAAAATTACATAAAATTTCCCATACACGTAGAAATGGTATCAATATCATAGAAGTGAAAGAATTAGCCTTATTAATAAAATCAATAGTACAACAATGAAGATCTAGCAGGAATATCAGATTCTAGCCTATATATGCAAGACATGCCCAAACTGATTATGCAAGCCATAAAAGCAATGTTTGATCTGACAGCAGCATTAATTCATGCATTAAACATATAATCATGCTTGAGAGAAAAAAGCACAAACATGGAGACAGCAACGAAATTCAAAAATAGCTATGTATTAACTTGTGAAACCAGTATTATTTCTTTAAAGAAAAAAAAAAAAGTCGAGCTTTTTTATATTTCATCATTTTATTCAAGCGTGTAAATTTATCGTTCGTTAGAATTTAATATCTAGAGGAGAAGCTATCAGTTTTTATTTTTAGCAGTTATAGAGACAGGAATTTTGAACAAAGGTCAATGATATTAAATAAAGTAAATACAATAAACAAGACCCACAATGAGTATAAATATAATATAAAAGGGTATTTTAGGACATTTGATTGGAATATAACTCCATTATATCATCAAATCATGTTATACCATATTGTGAATAACAGATTCATGGTTCTATTCATGTTTACCACCAAAACAAATGCATAGGAATAGTAATTCCATTACAAATTTATATATATATATACACACACACACACATTATTAGTAAAATACTTCATTGAAAGAAAAAACTACTACAAAGGGGGTTACAACTTCTTATATTCCTTGCAATATTTATTCGTATTCATAAGTAATCATTATCAGTGTATTGAACATGCCCTTAGTTTTTTTTATGCAACCATGTATCTCATGTATGGGTATGTATGGGTCATAGCATTTTAAATTTAATTCGTAAACTTAATGTACTGCACCCAAATAGCTGTATTTCAATTTCGGCCGACGCATAAAACTCAAACAGAGAGTAACACACAAAACAATCTGCTATTCCTAAAAATTTCTCAATTTCCTCATTTTAAATTTTCTCAACCACACCAATACCATCATAAATTGGAAAACTTTCTTGTCATTTCCTAGTCTTTTCCTGCATTTTCTGGGGAACCAACCAAAGAGTAACACACAAAAAAATTCTAAAATAGTACAGTTAACAATCAAAACAATCATAATTATGGAACAAAAACCCTAAACCTCTAAATAGCAAGAAACAGCAACAACAACAACAAAAACAAAAAAACAAAACAAAACAAAAAAAAAATCAAATCAAATCAAGTTCTGACTACTATTCCTCAGGCCTCTTAGTTTCCTCATGTTAAATTTTCTCAAACACGACAATCTCATCACAAAATGGGAAATTTTTCTTGCATTTTCTTGGGAACCAAACAGAGTAACACACGAAACAAGTTCTAAAATAGTATAGTCAACAATCAAATCAATCATAATTTTGGAACAAAAAGCACAAACCTACATGAAAAAATCACACAATAAGAAAATCATACCTGAGAGAACTAAGTGAGAGTGGACAGGGTGCTTGAGATTGAGAGTGGAGACTGAGTGAGAGTGGAGAGGGTGAGTGAGAGAGGCATGAGAGTGAGAAAGGCGCAAGCATGAGAGGGTGTCTGTGTGAGGGTGGAGAGGCATGAGAGTGAGAGAGGCGCAAGCGTGACAGAGTGTCTTTATGAGGGTGGAGAGGGTGACTAAGAGAGGCGTGAGAGTGGGTCGATGAGTGAGAGAAACGTGAGAGTGGAAAGGTTCTGTGTGAGAGTTAGAAGGTGAGTGAGAGAGGCGTGAGAGTCTGCTATGGTCTGTGTGAGAGTGAGAGGGTGAGTGAGAGTGGAGAGGCATTAGAGTAGAGAGACGTTTAATTTTGAAAAAGCCCCATTAGAAATCAAGTCTTAGAGACTCGGTTTCCAGGTGGCTTCCACATGGATCAACCACGTCACATACAAATTGATGCTTAAAGGGTCGGCTTATAAATCGAGTCTTAGAGACTCGATTTCCAGGTGGACGCCATGTGAAAAAAACGCCAAATCAGACATGATCAGAACATGGAAACTAAGTCTTTGAGACTCGATTTATAAGCCCTAAATTGAGTCTTTTAAACTCAAGATGTTAGTAAAAAATATAGTTTTGTAACAGTGCCTACTAACTATATAGTTTGGCAAATGAGGTTAATTTCAAATTTTGGCCTGGTTTTGTCTTTCTTTCTTTTCTTCTTTTTCTTTCTTTCTTTCTTCTTCAGACCCACTCACCATGTTCATCCACGCATAAATATATACCCAAAAACAAAAACCCACTCCTCATTTTCATGATTTTGGTCTTCGATCTAACGATTCCTGGGCTTGGATTTGGGTTTGCTGTGTTTGTGGGTTTGAGTTGGCAATTTTGGATCACAAATCTAGCTTCTTTCTCATTTCTTTGTTCCTTAAAAAGAGGGTTTGTATATGTGGTTTTCAGTCTGTGGGTAAGAGAAAAAAAAATCTGAAATTTGGAATAAGGAAGAGGGAAAATATGTGTTATGAGTAAGAGAAAAAATTTATGGAGAAATAGTGCTGGAAGTGGGAGGGAACCAATCTCTTGCTGGGTTATGTGAAATGGGTTTTGTGGTGTACAGAGGCGTGAAATTAGTTGTTGGGTTTTGTGATGGGAAGGAAGAGCAGTAAAATGAAGAGATAGAATGTCACACGCGGGTACCCATATGACCGTTCAATGTAATGACAGTGGGTGGGCTCCACCATTTTGCCAAAAAATGGAGTTAGAGAGTGAGAGATATAACTTAGATTTGGAACCAAACACAAATTTTAGAGACATTTGAGTTATTATGGGAATAGAGTTATGAGTTATGACAAAGGAACTCTCACAAGTCACCACTCACCACCTTCTGAAAAGATCCCACTAGTTCCCTTGGTACTAAAAAAAAAATCACCCACTTTTTAAATTAATTTATGAAATATATCATATATGGGAGTATGGGACAAAACAATATGAGAATTAGACTCACGATGAATTTGTTGGAAATTAATACACACTTATAATTGATGTGTATGAACGATATATGTGTTGGGTTTTATGAAGCTTAGTTATGTTTGATCTGAATTTTGACCCAATCAGAAATATTATTGCTACGATTTTTTAATTGGAGATTATTTGAGGAGGAGCAGAGGCTTGGCCCATTTTGTAGCCTATTATGAATTTTGTACACAGGATAGAAAAACTGTTATTTTGGAAATTAGGATTTTTCTTATATCTCTCTCTCTTTTTTTCTTTTTTCTTTTTTGGTGAGAAAACTGTACTGCTACATCTTGTACTTTTCCTTAAGAATAGTGAAATCTCTGCAACTCTGTGAATGTAGGCAAATTGTTGAACAGCGTAAATACTATCTTGTGTAATTGTTTTCTTTGGCGCATATTTTTCTCTATTGTTTTGCATCTCACAGATCTAAGAATTTCGTGTATATTCTCTTCATTGTGAAGTTACAACTATGACATTTATCAATTTTTTTTCTCTTTTGTTACAATGATAGTTGAGGATATGAGAATTTGAACCCTATATATTTCTGTAGGAAATATTAGGAGGCTCTTGTTAGCTACAAGACTCTTGACAACATTTATCAATTTAATATGTGCTTGGGAGGAGAGAAAATATGATAAAGTAGTAGAAAATATATTTTTCATAGTATTATATCAAGAACACAACCAAACATTTGAAAATATTTTACGGTCAGAAAATATTTTCTATACAAACCAAACATAGCCTTATAATGCAAGGAATTTTTTTCTTTTTTAGAAGTTTATAATGCAAGATGATTGAGGTACTTTTTTGATAAACACCAGAAAGGATACAAGAGAGTTAGAACATACAATGGTCAATTGGCATTTCAGACGCCAATTTAGCTAGGAAGCTAACATTACTTGGTAGTCAGTAGATGATTCAGGTACTTGATCGGTTGGCAATATGCATGGTTTTCGTCCCATAATACCAATAATGCAGTCCTAACCATTCACTGATTGGACTTCGCCTGGTGGTCCAAATTAAGAGTTGGGCAGGAGACGTTTTCTCATAGAGTATATATTAGGTGACATCAGGTTGTCACAAACACAGAAAGACGGAATTTGGTAATAGGCTTATCAAAGTCCAGCCTACAAAAATTCGGGATATGGGTTAAATTGACCTCACAAGTCACAAGCGTATATCCAAATATAGGAATTAAAAGTTTTAGAATCAAGTTATACCAACACCCATTACGCGTCACATTTTTTTTTTATTAGAAAGGGCTTCCACAATGAATCATTGAGGTGCTGATTCTTTAAAATCGAATATTAGAACTTTCTCAACAAAAAAAAAAAAAAATTCATATCAAAAGTTTTAAGATCAAAACTTTTATTTTTGTGTATTAATTACCTTTTCCAACATTAGAGTTGGAAATTTTGTCTTCCACACCACTAAGTACTTCTCTATTAACATAATAATTGATGAATCACGGGTTCGTCAGTTGTAGTGAGGTCGTCCAAACGGGACCAGAGGTCTGCTTGTGTCACGACGGAAGAAGAAATTCTCCAGAATGGTCACCAATGTGGTGTCTGCCACAACGCCTCCGATGCCAAAGTTAGTACAAGGGAGTTTATAATAATAAACTATAAGAATGATTAGGGATATCTTGTAACTGTGTTCCTACCTCCTATTGGCAATGGGAAGGCTTCATATATGTTGCTCTGGATTCTAGCTGTTGAGGTTGATATTGTGATGTTAATGCCTTTTTTTGGTAACGCTTCTTGCTGAGTAATGGGGTTTTAATATGCCTTCAACGGTTTGTATAGCTAGTTCTGTAACCGTCCGTGGTATTATTGGTGGCATTGAATAATCCTAATATCCTCGTCGGTGGCGTGGATACTTGCTTAAGCTCGTCTCAAAGAGCAGTCTCGTCTGTCCTACTGAACTCGTCGGTAGTTGATTTCGTTAGTCCCATCAGATGTCTTAGTCTCGTCAGTAATTGATTTCGTCAGTCCCATCAGATGCCCCCGAATTTTGTGGTCGTCATGACGTGCCATGACGACCATAGAAGATGAAAGGTTTTTTTTTTTTTAAAAATAATCTTTTGGCTACGTCAACAATGTACATCCGTCCTTATTACTTAGCCACTTTTGAGGCTTTGTCAGTAATGTACATCCGTCAAGGCGGAATCTTATTACCTAGCCATTTTTTTATGATCTTTTGGCTTCGTCAGTAATGTACATCCGTCAAGGCGGAATCTTATTACCTAGCCATTTTTTATGATCTTTTGGCTTCGTTAGTAATGTTCATCCGTCAAGGCGGAATCTTATTACCTAGCCATTTTCGATGATCTTTTGGCTTCGTCAGTAATGTACATCCGTCAAGGCGGAATCTTATTACCTAGTCATTTTTTATGATCTTTTGGCTTCGTCGTCCTTCTGCCTGTCCCCGTCACTATTTCGATAACCTGGACGCTCCCTTTTTTGTCCCCTAAGATTGTCTTCTCTCATTCCCTCCTTTCTTGGCTTTTCTTCGTCTGTTATGGCTGCTAATGCATCTTCAGCATTCATATACTTCTGTGCCTTCAAGAGCATTTCTGTCATCGTCTTAGGTGGATTCTTTGCAAGAGAAACCACAAACTCTCTAGACTTCAGCCCTGCTTTAAAGGTCGTCAACTGCACTTTGTCGTCAGCGTCATCTACCTCCAAGGTTTCTCGGGTGAAGCGTTTCACATAGGATCGCAATGTTTCTTTCTCCCATTGTCTAATGGTGAGTAGGTGGTCTGCTGGTCTTTTAGGACGTTGCCCACCGACGAAGTGACGCAGAAAGGCATTACTTAACTGCTCGAAGCTGTCAATTGACGAAGTTGGTAGCTTTGTGAACCACTCTCTTGCAGCTCCTTTAAGGGTGGTAGGGAAAGAACGACACAATATTTCTTCAGGAGGTTGTTGGAGGCCTAATGTTATCTTAAAGGTGTTAAGATGATCCTAGGGGTCCTTAAGCCCATCAAACGGCTCAAGCTGAGGCAACCGAAATTTCGCCGGTACGGGGCGTTCCAAGACCGCCGCGGTGAAAGGAAAGTTTGTTGCCCTAACCATCCTATCCAGGCTCGGATCCATCTTCTCCTTAATGGCATTCCTCAGCTCGTCCATCTCCTTCCTCATCTCTTGAAGGAGGTCAGAGCCCTGTTCGTCCGGAGTAGTGGGCCTTCGTCGGTCACTTCTTCCATGGCTGCCCACCTGGCCGGCTTTGGACCGGTTCTCCTCCTGTTGAAGCCGTTGCCTCATCTCTTAATTCTGCCTGGTGAGTTCTTCAACAGTGGCCACAAGAGCTTAGACTTGCTGAGCTAGGGTTGCTGAATCCTGGTTGGTCTCCATCTGAATATCGAAGTTGGTAGAAACTATGCTTTCGAACCTGAGTATGAAAATGTCGTTCCCCACAGACGGCGCCAACTGATGAATCACGGGTTCGTCAATTGTAATGAGGTCGTCCAGACGGGACCAGAGGTCTGCTTGTGTCGCGACGGAAGAAGAAATTCTCCGGAATGGTCACCGGTGTGGTGCCTGCCACAACGCCTCCGATGCCAAAGTTAGTACAAGGGATTTTATAATAATAGACTATAAGAATGATTAGGGATATCTTGTAACTGTGTTCGTACTTCCTGTTAGCAATGTGAAGGCTTCATATATGTTGCTCTGGATTCTAGCTATTGAGGTTGATATTGTGATGTTCATGCCTTTTTTTGTTAACGCTTCTTGCTGAGTAATGGGGTTTTAATATGCCTTCAACAGTTTGTCCAGATGGTTCTGTAACCGTCCGTGGTATTATTGGTGGCATTGAATGATCCTGATATCCTCGTTAGTGACGTGGATACTTGTTTAGGCTCGTCTCAAAGAGTGGTCTCGTCTGTCCTACCGAACTCGTCGGTAGTTGATTTCGTCAGTCCTATCAGATGTCTTAGTCTCGTCGGTAGTTGATTTCATCAGTCTCATCAATAATAATCTTAAGGCATTGGCTAAGTGGTTCTTAAGATCTCATAATATTCATAAGATCTCATAATATTCATAAGATCGTGGTTTCAAAATTTCTTACCAACATCTTGAGGCCACCCTCAAGAAATTCCTCTTTGTAATAATCTAATATGTGTGAAACGAATGGACTGTATGCATGTGAAACAATAGTCAGATATTCGAAAAAGGTATAGATACACTTATTTATAATATATATATAAAAAATAATTAATTTCTTCTATTAAAAAAAATCAACTTCTTAATACTGAATATTGACTTCATGGGCACTTGTGATATCCGTTTTGGTTATGTACGCTGAAAAGAAATGGAGTATGTGCGCGCCCTATTGTGTATTTGTCAGTGGTAATTAATATGAATTTAAGAATTAAGCTAGGTTAAGATAATTCTTAAAATCTATTAATTTTTAAGGTTGAAGTGTTAAAATTGAACACACAGCTTTAAATTATCTCTGAACTTTTCTTGGTTTTTTTTTTTTTTTGATTATTTTTAAAAGTACTGGATTTGTTGACTTTATTAATTAGTTGAGCAGTCTAAGTTACATTCCCATATACCATATTGTTTTCTACACATTGTTTTTTAAATGGCCAGAAAGAAAAACTTAATTTGTCCGTAATAGTATAGCTTTTCCTAATGGGATGGAGTCAAATTTACTCCGACACTCTGCCTTTCTAATCATGCATTGTTTTATCTTCAAGATTCCGATATTTTTACAGCTGTAAAACAATTCCGCGTAAAAGAGTCTATCTATTCTTGGGCACGTTAAAACTCTGCGCTATAGCTACCTTGAGCCACTTGGAATTGAAAACACCATCCAGGCAGCAATACAAAACAAAAGTGCCTACTCTAGATGATTCCAATTGCTTTTCGTTACCAGATACTCCCTCACTACTCACTTCGCTTTTTAATTTCTCTTCAGCGTACAAATTAAACTACATGTATGTTATAATTAAGAATGTCCTGTCCTAGCTTGCATGCACCTACATTTTTTTTTTTTTATTAATTCTTGCTGCTTAGCTCATCACATACCCTTGCTATAAATAGAAGCACCCTTAGCTCACTTCAACTCACTAAATCTTCAAGTTTACAATATTTCAATTTCAACTAGCGTTGAAACGAAAGTAGCTCTAGCTTCAAGTCATCAGCCATGGCCATCTCAAAGGCTTTAATTGCTTCAATTCTCATTTCTATTCTCGTTATCCATCTCGTTGAAGCTGATCAAATGGTAAACTTTTATCAATCATCTAAGACCTCATATAGTTTCTTTCCTCTAGTTTCCTATGTTGTTTTTTGAAATAAACATGAAGCCTAGCTATCACTTAATTTCTAACACGATAATATGTTGTTGAGTTATGCAGGTGAACAAAGATGCAAACAAAGGTTCTCCCAATAAAAAAATAGGTGAGTTTTATCTTCTTCCATCACTATATATGTATGTTACATATATGATACTGTTTGATTGAATAATCATAGTTGGCTAATTAAGGTTTTGAATTATATATATATGTTATACTTTTCAGATTGTGGAGCAGCATGTAGTGCAAGGTGTCAGTTATCGTCTAGGCCGAACTTGTGCAAGAGGGCATGTGGTACTTGCTGTGCTCGCTGCAGCTGTGTTCCTCCGGGCACTTCCGGCAACCGTGATGTATGCCCCTGCTACGCTACCATGACCACCCGTGGTGGCCAACTCAAGTGCCCTTGAAAATATATATCACATCAGCGTTGCTTGGTCGTGTTGGTATTATAGCTTGTAAGAGAAAAATGGATGAGTGGTGGCTTTGAAAATAAAGCTGTGTGCTAAATAGATGCATATCACTTTGTAAACAAGCTATTAAAAGAATGGTTGTATTTTTTTTTTTTTAATGAAAAAAGAATGGTTGTAATTTAGTTGGATAACAATCATACTTGTTATTTATTATTAATAGAATGGGTGCTATTTTATTTTATTTTTATTTTACCTTTACGTTATATGAATAATGATATGTGAACACAAACACACTTTCTCTGCATTTGGTAACTTTGGAGTTGGGGAAACAGTTCTAGAAGCCTGAACGAATGAATAAGCAATCAGTCCATGATAAAAATAAATTCGATACAAAAATATATGAATTCCCTTTTTCTATTCCTGTTGCTGAGCTTTGGTTGTTCTCTTTTTGTTAATTTGCAGCTCTGCTGCCTCTTTTTTTTTTTTTTTTTAATATTGTTGATGTAGTGTTTTCTCTATCATAAAAAAAAAAATTTAAAAGATAGAAAAAAAAATGATATATTTTGAAAAAAATAATGAAAGGTCAAATGGGTCATCCAGTTGTCCTGAGCTTGACACCAATAGATTTTTTAATACTAATTTTGCCGTGCTATATGGTGGGTGTTTAGATTTTTGTCTGTCAATAGAGTTGACCATAGGTCCACGCAGCCCTTTAAAGAAGTTTTTTTTTTTTTTTTAGAACTTAGGACTCAACTCTCACTTATTGGGGGGAAAAGCAATGGAGACAAGGAAATTGTGGATAATTTTTGTTTATGCAAATTTAGTTAAAGATAGAGAGAAAATCAAAATAGAAATTTTTTACTTGATTTGGCAACGCCTCTACATTTACCAGAATACAATATATTTATAATGTTATCTACTTTATCAAAACCTATAATTCGGTATTTAATTGTTTAGCAAAAAAAAAAATAATTCGGTATTTAATTTTAGGAGAATTCATAATGATGATATTAGGGTAGGTAGTTGTGAGTTTGAATCCGATCTTCTATATATCTACCTCTCATTCAATGTCAAAAATCTCACTTGTTTTGCATTATTTACAAATAGAAAATTTAGGTCCTCACATGAGTGAGTGTTAAATTAATTGTTAAATGATTGAAATCTTCAATTTCTTATCAGTTAAAAAATTTTGAGACTCTTCTCCAAAAAAAAAAAATTGAGATAATTTTTAATTTATATGGTATTTGAGTAGGTAATCATGAATTCGTATCTTGTCTTTATTTTATTTCCTATTTAAAAAGTTAAAAATCTCACATTAGAGCTCACTTAATATTAAGGGGAGTTTAAACCCACACATGATATAGATATTAAAATTACTCAGCAAAAAAAAAATAATAATAATTGTTAGAAAATTAAATTCACTATTGTTTTGGCAATATCATTTTCTTGAGATATGAAGTGCTACAGATATATAGATATTGAAGATATTGGTCTCAAACCAACACAGCGGGTAAAGCCAAAATGGTCAAATACTATTGTTTACTGAAATATATATCAATCTACTACTGTTTCGGAAATATGTAAGGATCTGCCACTTTTTAGATACTCAAGTTTTGGGAACTCAAGTTCCATGAACTTGAATTCTTTGAAAAAACAGCCTTCAAATTTTTCAGAAAATTTTTTATGGAGCTTAAGTTCATCCCCAAACTCAAGTACCCAAAAAGCGATAGATCTCTACATATTTTTAAAACAGTGATAGATTGATATATTTCGGTAAACGGTATTACCGTTTCATTTTGGCGGATAAACTATTCTCCAACAATGAGGCCGGCAGAATCCCAAGCCCATAACATCTCAGCCCAATTTCTTCAACAACAACAACAACAAAAAGATTATACATTGTAAAGTTTAGGAAAAAGATGCCCTAACACATCTTGAACTTTGAGATTGCTGTCATGACACCCGTAAACTTAATACCTAAACTTCATAACTCAGCCAAATCACTGCATCCGTTAGTCTCCAGTTAACAAAGTCTTAGAATCCTATTTCAGGTCCTTTAAGTAACAGTAAAATTGATTCTCAAAATAAACAAAAATAAAATAAAAATAGTAGCCGTAAAACTAAACAATATGGACGGTATGATATTTATTGGCCGTTTGATTAATAGAGAGAAGGAAATTATCAATAACTGTTGGGTTATATATTTGACCACGATTCAATTAACTAATTCCTCGAGAGTTGATTAATTATGCAAATGTCTAATTAAGTTTGTCACATCGCTAAATTTTTTTTTTTTTTTATGAGAAACAAACACACACACATATATAGGGGAAGGGGGATGAGATAAGAAAATACACTTACACGTCAATACTAAAACTGCATGCAGCAGTTAGTGTCGCGGAGTAAGTGATAAACTTTTTCTCAATATCACACCTTACCGATGTGAAACAACTCAATAACACTGAGTATTTTTTTTTTTTTTTTTCGAGAAACAAATACGCACACATCACTAAAATTAAGTTACAAAAAAGAGTTATCATCAAGATTAGATAACATTTGGTTAAAACTTAAAACTCTATAAAAAAATAATAAGAAGTAAATTTCACATACATAACGATATTTATGGTGACGATAGGCAAAATCTTGACTGAAAAAACCCTATAAAATGGGTTAAAGCCAACCAACAACTTGAATAATTCACTATGAAAATTACATTAATCCTTACGTAATTAGACAAAACAATAAACATGCTTGTAATTCTCATAATAATTACAACATGATCCTTGAAGACAGACATTAAGTTGTTAGGAATGGACAAGCTAATAAATTTAAAATTGAATCTGGGAAAACTAATCCGATTAACTTTGACGAGTTAGTGGCTTCGAAACATCATATAATTGAGTATGATAAGATTGATTGTGATCTAGTGACTTTAGTAATAGCAAGTTCGTACTTGAGCTTGGGTCACCTACTCTGTTCACAAAGTTGACTCATTTATTATTTCATTATATTTATATACTTATATAAGCTTTTTACAATGTGTAGTCCAAGTTTGACCCGTTTTGGATAATGATCAGTCATGTATACCTGGTATGATCTGGTTTCCATAAGTTTGTTTGGAGAGAGTTTCAATTTATGGCATCTGCTCTTGATAATAACTCTTTATTATCAGATCAAGACATCAATCAGTTTTTGGTGTAGGCGAGGATTGAACTACAGATCTCTTATACAACTATCAGGTACTTTATCACTATTTTGGTTTTCATAAATTTGAAAAAGAAAAAAAAAAAAAAAAAAAAAAAAAAAAAAAAAAAAAAAACATATAACCTAGTACAGTATTTTAATTTTGCTGGTGGAAAAGCCTCCATGTATTAAAAACATCCACCCTACTCTTAAAAAAATAAATTCCACGCTGCTGCTTGATAGGCTTGATTCCCATGGGCCCATCTAATGATTCTAATTGCCCTTTAATAGAAAGATATATTTTTTAAACCCAATTGTTGTAGTCGGTAGGATGGCCCATAGGAAATAGGAAGTATTATTACATTTCATAATAATTATAGCTATAATTATAAAAATGTTTTGTTTTCTCATTGCTTTTAAGTGATTCATATAATTATTTCAAATTAGAGGAAACATTATTAATATCGCATATTAAATATGGGAAAATATTTTTAGTTTATTTTTTAGATTGCATACATACAGACTTAAAAATGAGTTAGTTTTTTTTTTAATTATTATTTAAAATGAGGTTATGCAATTGAGCTATAAAGCTCTTAGCTCTTGACAATGATTACCAACTGTGCTAAATAGAACTCACATTTATGTTTTTAAGTTATTAACTATTACACAAATCAAAGAAGTGATATTGGTAAAGGAAAATTAAATCAATCATAATGCAACACCGGAACATGTTTCCCAAGTCATTATTGAGGAGATGAATCAAATGTTAACTGGAGAATTCATGGAGTATGAAGTTATTGTTGAAGAGAATGCATAGAAGAATGCTGAAGAAGATGCACAGAAGAGTGAAAAAGGTAACACATGTTGATTGAAACGCATGTATTCACTTATTGAAGCGGTGCGTTTTTCAGAAACAACTCTAATTCAATCACATGGTGCGTTTCATCTCATGCCAATGAAGCAACGGTTAGTTACTATTTTCAGAATTATGTTATGGCACGGGTTTGAGCGGAAAGTCTGTTTTGGTTGTTAGATGATTTTTCTAGAAGATATTTATGAGTGATCCAAGTTTTCTAGATTCTTAGATTGACTATATATGCCTGTATATTGTGTAAATCTTTCAGATAGTGAAAATAACAATTTCCTCTTCCTCACAAGTCTCTCTCTCTCTCTCACTCACTCTTTCCTTTTGTTCTCTGTGTGTTTGTTCTGCAATCTTCAATTGTCTTCTTGTAATTCACTTGCAAAAGCTTTGCTTTTGTTCAGTTACCACAGCCTTGAAGTAGATGGCTCCGCTTAAAGCACCCAGCCCAGATGGAATGCCTCCATTGCTTATATATTTTTATCTTGTATATAATATATGTGTGTATATATATATATATATTTTCCTTTAGCCAAAAAAAAAACATAGAACCCCAAATAAACACCATATTGAGGTTGAAGTGTATTTTGTAACAGATTCTCCTCTTATGTTTTTATAACATTTATCAATTTTTTCCTTTTTTAACACAACAATAATTGGGGATATAATGAGAATTTAAACTCAATATATTTTTATTGAAAATATTATAAGATGCTCAAGTTGAATTACAAAAGTTTCGAGATTTAATAATGCAAACTAATTGCAAATTCTGTACCTCCAACTGTAGGGTGGCGGATGATTGAGGTACTTGATAAGTTGGAAACATGTATGGTTTTCGTCTCATAATACCAATAATGCAGTCCTAAACCATTCACTGATTGGACTTCGTTTGGTGGTCCAAAGAGTTGGCAGGACATCTTCTCATATAGTATTAGGTGACATCAGGTTGTCACCAAAAAAAAAGGGCTGTCACACAAAAGGACGGAATTTGGTAATAGGCTTATCGAAGTCCAGCCACAATCCCATTAAAAATAAAAGTCCTGCCTACAAAATTTAGGGACATGGGTTAAATTGACCTCACAAGCTAGCCTATATCCAAATATAGTAAGTAAAAGTTTTAGAACCAAGTTACCAACACCCATTGCTTAGCAAACAAAAAAAGAAAAAAGTTACCAACACCCCTTTCGGGTTCACAGTTGTTTATTATTATGAGTCCGTAGGATATACATTAATCGTTTTTTTTAAAAAAAAATATTTTATAAAAAATTGAAAAAGTTATAATAAAAAAAAGTTTGTAACTTTTTGATTTTTGAAAATATTATTATTTTGTTATCAATTACCCTTTCTAAATATGAGTGGTGGAAATATTAGAGTTGGAAAATTTTTTCTTCCGCATCCACTGAATACTTTTCTATCAACATAACAATCAATTTCTTTTATAAAAAAAAAAATCAGTTTCTTAATACAGAATCTTGACTTCATGGCACTGTGATATCCATTTTGATTATGTACTTATACTTCGATCGTAAAGAAAAAAAGAGCATGTGTGCGCTAATGTGCATGTGTCAGTGGAAATATGAATTTAAGAATTAAGATTAACATAATTCTATTTTAAAATTCTTTAAATCTTATCTATTCATTTTTAAGGTTCAAGTATTGAACAAGTGCTTTAAAGTTCAAATTATCTCTGAACTTTTCTCGGTTTTTTTTTTTTTTTGGTATTATTTTTTAAAGTACAGGATTTGTTGACTTTATTAATTAATTGAGCAGTCTAAGTTACACTCCCATACATACCACATTGTTTCAACGTGATCAAACACTGTTTTTTAATGGCCAGAGAGAAAAACTTTGTCCGTAATAGTATAGCTTTTCCCGATGGGATAGAGTCAAATTTACTCCCACACTACTCTGCCTTTCTAATCATACATTGTTTTATCTTCAAGATTTTGATATTTTATGGCTGTAAAACAGTTTCCGCGTAGAAGTGTTTGTTTTGGGTACGTTAAAACTCTGCGCTAGCTACCTTGAGAACTTGGAATTGAAAATACCATCCAGGAAGTAACACAACAAAAGTGCCTACTACTCTAGATGATTCCAATTGCTCTTCGTTACCAGATACTCCTCCCTCAATATTCACTTTGCCTTTTAATTCCTCTTCCGCGTACAGACTACATATATGTCATAATAAAGAATGTCCTATCCTGGCTTGCATGCACCTAAATTTTTATTTATTTATTTATTAATTCTTGCTGCCTAGCTCACGTACTCTTGCTATAAATAGGGAGTAATTCTTAGGTACTTCTGGAGTACGGAGAATGATGCTCCCTCCTCTCACATTAATGGTGTGGTCCGCTCATTAAATTTATGGTAGGGTCTACCATGAATGTGAGAGGAGAGAGTATCATTTCACTATACTCCAAGACTACCTAAGAATTTTTCCTACCTCTTATCAAATGTAAAAAATCTCTCTTGTTTTGTGCTATTTACTAATAGAAAATTTAGGTCATCACATGAGTTGTGTGTTAAAATAATTATTAAACAATTGAATTCATCATTTTCCTATTAGTTTTAAATTTTTGGAATAAATTTTAATATATAATGGTATTAGAGTAGGTAATCATGAATTTGTATGTTATCTCTATTTTACTTATTCCTATTTTAAAAGTTAAAAATCTCACATTAGACTCCACTTATTAAGGGGAGCTTAGACCCACACATGGAATCGATATTAGAATAATAGTTAGAAGATTAAATTCACTATTTTTTGGCTATAGTTTAGCTATATTATTTTCTCAAGCTATGAACTACTATCTTAAACAGATATAAGTATTGAAGGTACTGGTCTCAAGTCAACTCGATCAGCGGATAAATTATTCTCCACCAATGAGGCCGGCAGAATCCCAAGCCCATAACATCTCAGCCCAATTTGTTCCTGAATTGTCCACAAAACATTGTTCTAGTCCATCACCAGTTTGCTATACAGATCAGAAAAGCTTAACCTCAAATAGACCCAAACATTTGTTCAAGTTCATTCCCCCATGTAACCTGGCATTTCTGTGTATCCATATGTGATATATTGCATTAGACCAAAGCCACTTTTTACATATGGTTGATTTGAAATACTTCTTCTACCGCTGTTGAATCCCCCACAGCAAACACATATTCCCTTCTGATTTTGCACCAAGCAGTGGGAAAACATTTTCTTCTGGATTTGCATTGTAAAAGAGAAATAAAAAAAATTGATTACAAAATAGGCATGGATGACAGGATGAGAACCATACTAAAGTATGGATACCATTTTGGATGTACCAATTCCACTTGAAAAATGCCATTTTGATTATTAAATCAGATTATCAGATGTAGTCTATGACCTCAAATCCACCTACCTTGCCTCTATGTACACTAGATATATACCTAAGAATTAATGTTACATTTCTTCACTCTAATACCTTTCTCCAACCAACTTTATTTGAAGGATATTAATTCTCCAAATGAGGAAGAAAGTGTATCCAGGAAAAAAAATTGGACCGCACGTATAGGAAGATCAGATAGGGTCCAATTTAATAAGTAACAAGTTTAAAAATTTTATAATTATTACATAAGAGAATAAGTTCATAATGTTATAGTTATAAATTATTTTACAATATTTTTATAAAATGTCGATGTGGCTAACCTTTTATTGGTTTTCATTTAAACCCACCATTAATATCATTTTTTTATTTACCAATAATCACTTAACAAATCAGCAATTTGTAAAAAAAAATTGTAAAATAATTTGTACCTCTAGTATTATTTAAAAATATTATATAGTTTGTTAGGATGGAGGAGGGCCAGTCCATTGGTCCTTATCCTAACTTGCTTTAAGAAGATTATAAGAATGATTATCCAAGGTAAAATTTATGATGTAACCGTTTTAGCCAGCACAGTTTCTATAGTCTTGGACTATTGCTTTTACCGGACTTATGGTGATTCGTCAATATCAAATCCTTTAATCAAACAGCTGTAAAACTGAACAATACGGAGATGATGATATTGTTAGAATTTGTTTGAAATTCGCTTATTTTGCTGAAATTAAAAATTTTTTGTTGAAAATACTGTTAATAAAGGTAAAAATTAGTTGAAATAGTACAGTAAGACCCATAAATAATATCAAAAAGTACAATAGACTTATAAATAATAGTAAAAATAAACTAAATAGTAAAATAAATTATAAAAATAAATGTTTACAAACTCATACTTATTATGTCATTTGATTAACACAGTGAGAATGTAACTATCAGAGTTAAATCCACCTAATTCCAACGTTTTTCGTTCACCTCAATCAATTGATTGAGACACGCCTTACGTCCTCCACTTTCACGTAACGTTTCTGGATGGTGATAAAAAATAAAAAAAAATAAAAAAATAAAACTAAAAGCAATCTGTGGCTTTCTACTCTACCAAGCATCCTTTTAAAATTGCCTACTGATCCGTATAATTCCAAATACTTTTCGATCACTCCTCTGGTTATTGGTTTTTTTGTTTTTTGGGTGGCTGAATCCTATTACCCCTAAACTTGTAAGTGCGTAACTTCATTTTGACAATAATGCATTTTTAAAATTTCATAATCCACCAATGACACTAGCCCCGTTGCAAGGGATTTGCATACCTTTGTAGCATTTTCAAAGATATTGTAGTAGTGTTATTAAACCTGGCTTGATCTGGCCAGTCAGACTGGTGACCCAATGACCCAGCACATAGACTGGGTTGGGTGATCAATTGGATGACCCAGTTAAAATTAGTGTAATCTGATGGGTTTTAAGCAACCCGCGTGACTCGGCTGGGTTTTATTAACCTGACCAGATTTGTAAATTGTGTAAAATTATATTAATAGGTCTACTTTATTGACTTTTTTATTATTTAAATGTGTAATAATATGGTAATTTAAAGAAGAGTTTGAGATTTTCCTTTTTATTTATTTAATATACATAATTTTGAGACATGTAACAAGATTTTATTTAGCAAAGACTTTGTTGCAATTTTATGATGTTCGTTTATGTTTCTTGTGAATTCTATAGAAATATCTAATGCTATTGCTAATAAAAAAAATTGATTTTGAATTATAATAGTGAGTTTAATTTAGGCATATGTCTTTTTTTTTTTCTTTTTCTTTTTCAATTTACATATTTAGGTTATGATTTTTTAAACTTAATTATATATATTTTTTAAATTATAAAAAAAAAATTATTTGACCCTATGGTTCAACCGATGACCCACCAGTTGAACCAGCAACTCAACTCATAGATTGGATTAACATCTAATCCAAGTTTAATAACTATGTACTGTAGGTGGGTGAAATTTGAGAGACATATATAATGGAACCGCATCAAAAAAAATTTACTTTGAGAAGTACGTGTTGAACCTCCTAACGGCATCGGTCATTACCTGCTAAAGAATAAAACCTCAGATCAACCAAGACCAATGGGGATTAGCCAAGAAGGCTCAAATGGTTAAGTTAGAAAACTAGTGGAGAAGATGAGAAATGAAAGAACTATCGTATATTTATTAGGCTTAAGGTGAGATTTTTGGCAAAAAACCTGACAATAGAGACCTACCAGCTAGTCTGAGGCCGACCTATTTGTAGACCTGCCAAGTGCCAACTAGTTGTCCCCGTAGGTTGGCTTAAGAGAAGCATGTTAAGAGCTTTAAGATGTAAAAAGAAAGGACAAGGTATCGAGACCGGTACTTGAGATTAGTCATTGAGAATAATAGTCGAGACTGATACTTAAGGTCAACCATAATCTTTAGACAGTTAGGCGTCTACACGAGGCATGCACTTAACATGTAAAGACTATTACATGTATATACTATTTTTTAGGAGTACATAATACATATTGAACATGATTTATAAAAAAAATAAATAAAATAAAAAACTTGATGTGTAACAATTATTGACTTATAATTCTAAGTAGACTTAAAAATTGCCACATGTCAACTAAGGAAAACTCTAAACATCACAAAGGACTTTTTTTTTAAAAGAAAATGTTACAATTCCCAATTTTTTTTTATAATACACAAATGACATAATTTCAGTAGGGATTTTATATTAGAGTAAATTTTATTCTAAAAAAAAAAATATTAGGTTAGATCCGATAATAAATATTAGGGTAAATTTCACAAACTACCCATTTATGATAATACCAACTAAGTTCAAAATATTTTAAAACCTGCCAATTTCATCCTAAAAGGTAGTTTTATCCTTGAAATTAAATAATAATAAAAACGTCGTTTTTTTTTTCTTCTTCTTCTTCCTCTCTCTTCTGTCTCTTTCCTCTCCCCCATTTTTCTCTGAGTTCCCCATCTCAGAACTCTCTCTCTAATGGAACCTTAGCCACGGCGAAGCCCATGACTTAGTCACCGGCATCAACAACAGATTCACACTAATTCTCTCTCTCTTTGAAAAAAAAAAAAAAAACCTTTCTATTTCTATTTTTATTCTGCTAATGTACACTTCTTAAGTTGAGTGACTAACAGTGCCTTATCCTGTGGACCCTGAGATGTCTTTGGTGATATCAAGAGCGATAATAAGAATCTCACGGTACAGGAAGGCCCACTAGGGTGATATTTTTGATTTTTTGGTTTTTGATCAGACCATGGGGATTGATTGGTTTAATAAGAGGAAGGAAGAAATAATGTACGGCTAGAAAAGCCAGTAGGCGAAGCTCACGAGAATACAGTCCTCACTTCTTCGTTCATCACCTACCATCCGATCATCCATTCACATCATCTCTTCCATCACCGAAGGTGATGCTATCACACCCCATCACCACCACCACCACCACCACCAAAAAGAAGAAGACGATGATGAAGAAGAAGAGAAGTTGTTGAAGACGAAGATGAAGACAACGAAGAAACCAATAAAACTCGGTTCGACTTGGGATTTTTAGGAGATTTCATTAGGAATTTACAAAGGGATTTATGTATTGTTTGGCTTGGATTTTTACTTGTTTTTCTGGGATTTCTGTTGGGATTTTTAGGAGATTTTATTGGAATTTTCAAAGGGATTTATGTGTGTTGTTTAGCTTAGAGTTTTTTTTTTTTTTTTAGGTTTCTATTGGTTTTGAAAGAAATTTCTATGGAGAACTCAGGGAAGAAAGGGGGAGAGGAAAGAGATAGAAGAGAGAGGAAAAAAAGAAAATAAAAAAGGGTAAACTACGTATTTAGTCCCTATCCTATACACCATATTTCAATTTGATCTCTAACCTTTTAATTGTGTCAATTTGGTCCCTAATATTTCTTTACCGTATCAATTTTATCCTTACAGTTATCTTTTGGATGAAAATTAATGACATGTCTAATGACCAAAATAAAAAATTAGCTTCTGTTGATGTGATAATAAACTAAAACTTTATTTTGGCTATTTGCTATGTAAACAATTTTCATCTAATATACAATGGCAAAGACTAAATTGACACGACATTAAAAAGTTAAGGACCAAATTGACACAATTGAAAGGTTAAGGACCAAATTGAAATATGGTGTAAAGGCTAAGGACTAAATATGTAGTTTACGCAATAAAAAAAGTAACGGTGTATTTTTTTTTATTTTTTTATTTTTATGTTCAGGGATAAAATTGTCTTTTTAGGACAAAATTGGTAGGTTTTAAAATGCTTTGAACTTAGTTGGTATTATCACAAAATTCAAGGGTGAATGGTGAAATTTACCCTAAATATTACTACAAATGAGAAAAGATTAACTATTAGATTTCCGTTACTTGCATTATCTTTTTAATTGCTAAAAACCACAATGACAATGACTGGTTGCGACCCCTCCAAGAATTCTTTCTCGTACAAAGCAAAACATGAAAATGTTCCTCTCATGCACCTACCCCTCTCTGTCTTTCTTTGGTAAGAAACTAAAAAAGCACCGACCCTCTTTATTAGCCCAGGTTCTAACATGCTTTCCCTATAAATACAAACCCCAATTTTCACCTTCATACTTATCAGTTTTAGAATATTGGGTTTTTTTTTTCTTCAAAAGAAAGCCTTAGTTACAATTTCCAAGTCTTCAAGCCATGGCCATCTCTAAAACACTAATTGCTCCACTTCTCATTTCTCTTCTCCTTCTTCACCTTACTGAATCTTATCAAAAGGTAAAAATTTTCACTTCCAGTTCCTTAATTTACCACTGTTCAGGCGTTCTTACTAATTCAAAGAATTTCTTGCATAACATGTTTTTTAGGTGATCACAACCATGGTCGAGAGCCCAAGCCCAAGTCCTTCCCCTCCACAAAAGATAGGTACGGAATATCCATTCAGTCACACACACACACACACACACACACATATATATATATATACTTACTCAGCAGTCAGCACCCATTACTATAAATAATTGAAATAAACAACTAGTACATAATTAATTGATTAAACATTTTCATTACTCTTTGGTCACAGATTGTGATGATGCTTGTGATGCGAGGTGCCAATTGTCTTCTAGGCCAAACCTATGCAAGAGGGCATGTGGAACTTGTTGCGCTCGTTGTGATTGTGTTCCTCCAGGCACTTCTGGAAACTATGATGTGTGTCCCTGCTATGCCAATATGACTACACACGATGGCAGACACAAATGCCCTTAAAGTTATAAACTTCTTTGCTTAATGTTATTGTGCTGCTTCTCTCATATCTTGGATGATATATATATATAAGCATCAAATTAAGGGAATAGAACAAAAAGTACCATGCGGTTATTATTATTTGTGATTACCAAAGATACTTGTTGCTCTAAGCTTAAAATTAAAAAAAAATAAAGTAATAAATAAATTGTATAGTTGTAATTGTGAAAGTTGAATATATTATATATTATAAGAATTATTCCTCGATGTGGGACTCATTTATGGGTTTCACAAGTATAACCCACAACTCCACATCCATATAACAAACATGATACTTCCCAAGCATTTGGCACCTCTTTCTTATTTATTTATGGCTTTTGTTAAGCTTTTTATCTTTGGGGTGGGAGGATTTAATTTTACTGGAATTATGGATGAGACATTTAGATGAGTTTCCAGATTCATTAACTGAGTTTTACAGAAAATTACTTTTTTTTAAGGTTAGGGTGTTAACACATGCTTCATTCGATTTGTATGCTGTCTATTCAAGTCACTTGGATAGAAAATACTTTATTGCTTCAAGGAAACTTTGTGGCTTTCGAATTCCGAGGAACTTGGGCTGCTTCAAGGAAACTTTTTTATTAGGAAAAAAAGAAGATGAAGAAGGAAGCTTTTTATATTAGTGGGAGAGGAACTGAATATCGTGATAATCCATAAGGGTCTAGCCTAGTTTTAATAGTATTGAAATCTGAATTGGGAGAGACTAATCCAGACTATAATTGGGCCCATTTGGTAGCCAGCCCAATAGACATTTTTCTTTTAGTCCATATTATGACAGAAATATGGATTCAGCTACGCTCTCTCCATTGCCCAACCCACAATGAGATGCCAAGAGCAAGAACCAATAAATAAATAAAATTATAAAAGAAAATGATATGCCTTGGGAAGAAGAAAGAAGCCCGACCAAAAGCAAGGGGACAAAAAAATCCTATTTTATATATATAGTTTTGATTTAACTCTTAATATTTGATTACATAAACTTTTCAGGCTTTACCATAACTTGACATTATTTTATGAGTTATTTTTTTTGTTCTAATTTTATATAATAATAGAATTACAACCCTTGCCAAATGTTTTGTGCTCCAAGTTGAGCAAGGCCAACTTGTAAAGCACAAATTATTACAGAACTCACTATCAATTCTCAATACACTCCCTCCTCCTTCTTAGCTCTCTTGCTTCCTTTGACGCCGACCAAGCTATGTACATGTAGAGTTCTGTAACTTGCTCGAACTCAAAGAACTAGTATCGGTATAGCTAGGGGTTTTTGGACCAATGAAAACAGGTTAATCGGAACTTTTACTTATGCAAGTCCATCTTAGGTTAGATTGACTCATGAATATTACTAGTAATCTAATATGACACAAACCCAATTGACCTGACCCGTTTGTCAAATTTGAATGTATGTTACTTCACAACATAAATATTCAAATAAGGCCCACCTATATGGCTGAAGTCTATAAATAATAGTACAATAAAACAATAGTTTTTAAAATTCCAATAAGTTTGAAAAGAGAAAGAATAAAAGTGGATTTAATTTCAGTGAATCTCAGAACTAGGGCCTAAGGCTTAGGGCTCGAATTAAAATAAAATTTAATTAAATTAAAATAATTAAAAAGAAAATGAGAACGGAAATGGAAATTGATGATAGTCAACAAATCATACAAAATCTTAAATGAAAACGAAACACTAAACTGAAATTAGACATTCAGTTTAATGGGCTCAACTGGACTTGGGCCTAAAAAACCACAATCTAACAAGTGCCAATACATAGTCCCCATATCTAGAAATATTCTTGAAGTAGGATCTGACCACCTTAACCACATCAATTTGACAATGACAATCAAGAAGAAAACATCAAATTTCCCATTCAAGGATGGAATGGAAGCCAAGGCATTTAACAAAGTAGGCACTCATGGCCATGGGAGTGAGAAAAGAGAAGGAAAGGTACTGAATTTGTTGTAGGGAGAAACTCTCCTGAGTCCTGTCTTGTCTCTGCCCTAGGAAGACCTCACTTACCGACAGCTTACAAAATCACAATGCCCATGTCACAATATTCATACAAAAAATATATCTACCGCATCAATAAATAAATAAAAGTAAAACGTAGCACTTGACCATAGGCTATAGCTTATTGATGACCTCTTTTATAATGGGACCAATTGCTTTAAAACTTACAACTTTATAGTTGTGTTGATGGAGTAACATTAATCAAATAATTGAAATATGGAGTGTTGTACCAAACTTTATTTTTATGCAAAGTTGAGGTTCTTTAAAAAGTGATCATAACGAAATTCAGCAAAAGACCAAAGCTACAAGATATTTGAGTTAAGATAAGCACAATCGAAAATTATAAGAGTCCGTTTGGATACTATTTATTTTGCTGAAAACTAAAAATAATAAAAAATTAATTTTCAGTTACTTTTTATAAATAAAAATACTATTCATTTGCCTATTTACATTATTCATGTCCCACGAACAGTGTAAGAGGCGCTAATCCAAAAAAAAAAATAAACAAAACAAAAACACAAAATGTTGTGGTCAAAATGCAATTCAAACGCTCACTAAATTGTTGTTAAATCAAGATTATACTTGCTTCATTCATCCAACTAAAAGAAAAAGAAAATTTGACAGGGGTATAATTGCCTCATTGAGTAAAAATGAAGGGTGTTTTGGTAACTT
Source organism: Castanea sativa (assembly GCF_040712315.1). Lineage (NCBI taxonomy): Eukaryota > Viridiplantae > Streptophyta > Magnoliopsida > Fagales > Fagaceae > Castanea > Castanea sativa. Next base: position 11,431,602 of record NC_134013.1, on the reverse strand, counting down.
CAAGTTTACGTACCAGAAAATGAGCTACGAGTCACGCAGCAAACATGACTCCCTCACTGCCACACTTAATGCAGAAACCCAAAGAGTCAAAATCATAACATCCCAGCAATTAATTGCGAGCAATGCTATGGACACGTTAAAATGTATAATTTTGTGCTATAATTTGCTATGTATTAAATTGTAATAGATGAATATGTAATGATAGTGACTGTATGAGTACATATTTTCATCACTCATAATTCACTGCACATTGAGTTGTAATACAAAATTATACATTTTTATATAAATATTATTAACATGTATTTTAAAAGCACATAATAATATACTCTAAGGTGGAGTTTGGATAGTGCGTTTCCTGCGTCCGCGTTTTTTTTTTTTTTTTTTTAATCCAGCCGCAAGTTTGGACTTTTCAGTCATGAACAGTGCACAAATGCACTGTTTATGGGTCCCACAATTTTACTTTTCAGCAACTTTTTCATTAAAAATGGGTCTCACAGCACTATTCACACATTTAAAAATTATTTTGCTACAGTGTTTTCAGTTTTCAGTTTTCAGTTTCAGCAAAATAAGTTCTATCCAAACAGACTCTAAATAAAATTTTTAATTTCTCATAAAATATTTTTAAAAAATAAATAAGTTAATGACACGCATTAAGCAGACCCTTTTTATATATCCATGACATTACTTATTAATCGCGGAGTGCTAGGACTGCCCTGTCCTCTCCTCGTGAGTCGCTAACAACTTTTTCTACAAGTCACGTCGCAGATTTCAGTGTCTAATAAGTGAAATATCATAAATTAATCACAAACATTTTCGTATCATTCAAGCTCACTCTTCAATTGGCGCGTGGACTCAACTCGCACTTTTTTTAGACAAATAGTTTGACATCTACTCTAATGGCAGTTAATTTTTTGATATAAACATCCCATTTTTTTTTTTAACAATAAAAAATTTTACTCATTAAACTGACTTCATATGAAAACTCATTGTTATAGTGCCTGAAAATGGTACGTGTTTCTCACAGCGATTATTGAGCTCTGAGTAAGCGAGTATGTAACCTCTTTCCCCAAAAAATTTTACAAAAGCAAAAATCAGAGGCAAAAAAATTGTATGGAAATCAAAAAAAAAGCAGAGGAAGAGTGAGATTTGAGAAGAGAACAACATTTTTAAAATTTTTTTGGGTACGGGGAGATAGTGAGCTATGCCACGTGGCGAAGATCCGGAGGATTTGCGATAGTAGCCGTTGATGAATGGATTAGGTTTTCAGTTACTGGTCTGATATATTAAAAGCATAAAAAGACTTGTCTCAATCCCCATTGAAGGAAACCAATCGGACGGTTCAAATCAATCTGTGGCTTACAAGAACGAATCAGGAGCGTTGACTCTTTTGCTTTAATTTACTTTACTTTACTCCAACGTGGACCGAGAGAGCTGAAATGGATTAGGCTTTGTCCGACGTGGATGACACGTTAGATTTCCCATTTGTCTCAGTGGCGATCTAACGGCTGTGAGGGACCACTTGATCTGCACCGTCGATCACGGAATGACGTCAGACCGAAAGAGACTTTTTTTTTTTCTTTTTTTCTTTTTTTTAAGCGCGATTTTATAGTTAAAAGCGAAAAAGAAAAGAGATAGTATATCCATAATATTTTAACAATATTTTCACAATAAATTATATGTAGTTAATTGTTATTGGTTCAAATTTGAACTTAACATAAAAATTACTTTTTTACCCCAATCATCACAACTAGTAACAATCTGCCACTTGAGATTTGTTGTAAAAATATTGTGAATATACCATTTTTTAAAAGAGAATTCAGAATTCATAAAATAAAAAATAAAAAAAAAAGCTTTAGTTTTTCCGTCTTTTGCGAGAGAATGTGAGAGCTTTCATAGCTTTTGGGACTTTATCTTCAAATTCTACCATTTTTTTCTTTGAGATTTCATTGTCTTATCATTTATAGAGCACCGAAGCTTCACTTAAAGTATTCGTATACATGTCGCATTTGTGTCGTATCAGATTTTACTTAATAATTCAGAGTTGAATTTAACATCTAGGGTGGTTATGAATTTTGCTTTTTTTTCGTAGGAAAATAAGAGAGTCTCTCAGTGTAATTACGGCGAAAGAGTGTGTTGGTTGGGAATATTTGATATTAGAATTAATGGGATTCAGTGATACGGGTTTGGTCTTAGGAGATACCTCCATAAATGGGATTATTTAATTTTATTGAATGTGATTTCATTATTCAAACCCAGCTTTTTTTTTTTTTTTTTGGGTCTGCTAAATTTAACTTTCTCTTTCTATATCTGACCCTTTTTTTTTTTCTTTTCTCTCTCTCTCTCTCTCATTCTCTGTGTCTGGCTCTGTAGGTCTGCTTTTAATTTACAAAGAACCTGATTCTCTGAACACGAGGGAACGAATTGCACTTTTTTCTTTCTTTCTCTTTTGTACAGAGAGTCTCTTCGTTAGCTTTTTGTCTTTAATCCATCACTGTGGTTGTTTTTCACCGACGAGCTCTAGCTCTAGCTCTACCTCTATATCTATATCTATATATCTAATCCTAAAACTCAGAGAAAGAGAGAGAGAGAGAAAAAAGAGCCTGAGATAGAAACGGAGAGATATCTGGCAACTAACTAAGTATATTGATTTTTCTCTTTCTTTGGAAAACCCAAACGCCACTTTTTCGCTTCTCTTTACGCCTAGCTTTTCGCTATATACTCAAAACCCGAACAAACCCACACACACACACACACACACACACACACACACACAAAAAAAGAGAGAGAGAGAGAGAGAGAAAGAGAGACTTCTTCTATCTTCATACATTTTCTTCTCTCTCTTTACGTTCTTTCTCATCATTCACATTTTCGAAGGGAAACTATATAATTTACTCTTAACTTTGTGATATTGAAGAATAGTTAAGTTAGATCTGAGTTTGAGCGTTTTTTTTTGTGTGTGTGTGGTATTGTGAGCCATAAAAGCAGTTTTCAAAACAAACGCAGATGATGATGTTGTTGTTGTTAATAGCTATAAGAAGAAGAAATGGACAAAGCTCGCCAAGTGAGGCGTGTAGCTAGTAGGTTCTCTCTCTCACCAGGTCCCACAACAACAACAACAACAACAAGAAGCACTTCTCTGGTAAATTACTTAAAACCACGAGAAGATACAAAATAAAGCAAAAATAAATAAAATAACCCGTTTGTTTTTTTTTTTGGTTTTACTTGTCGTTGTCTACGTATTCGTTGTTTTTTTGCTTTGGCTTTGTGATAAGGCTTCGCAGGTTATGTGTGTCTGTCCCTTAGTTATCATTGTTATCGTTTCTCTTGAAAAAAAGTTTATATGTTTGTGTGATTTTGAAGGGTTGGAAGATTGTGTTGGTGGGGACTTTGTAGTTGTACATTCGGAAAGATCGAAGAAAGAGAGGCTAAGAGAATTGAGTGTTGTTGCTGGTACTACTACTACAACAACAAGCTCGAGCTTCGATTACCTAGACTGCGAAATGGGTTGTGATAATATGTCTGACAATGAAGATGAGCTTCGCTTAGAAGAAGAAGAAGAATCTTGTTTGAGTATAATTGGTTCTAGCAAGAGATTTAAGGTTCCTAAAAAGGTTGATTATTTTAATGAGTGTGTTAAGTTTAGTCCTAGATTGTTGCTCATATTTTTTTAATGCTTAACCATTTTTTTTTTCTTTTTAAAATTTTTGGGTACAGTTTTTTGATGACTGCAATGGCGTTGATCATGCCTCTGTTCCGAGAAAATTACGGTCAGGTATGTGGGTCATGAATTAGGAAATGGAAGATTTTAGCCTTTTTTATTTTGGGTATAATTGGGGTCTGAGTCTCTGTAATCCTATTTTTGAGGTGGGTTTTTGTTTATTTTGGTGAATCTCTTAGAGCCTCAAGTTTAAATTTTAGAGTGTTTTTTGTTTTTTTGTTTGATTGGTGGGTATTCTGGGAAGTTTTTTGTTTGTTTTGGTATGTGGATTAGGACTGAAGCAAAACTGAAGCTTTTTGCTTTTTCTAGAGGCAAGATTCTGTGTGTTCTCATTTAATTCTTATTTAATAGTATGTTGATGCTGAAACTTTTATGGTACGTTATTCTTTTAAAATTAATTAGTATAATGGTGTTTTAGATTTTGATTCATTCTGTTCTGAGTCTCAATTTTCTAAAAGAGATACTTTAGCTTTTAATGAATCAAAAGGTTTTATAAATTAATTTTTATTATAAAAGAATATGTGTATAGTACTGCTGGGTATTTTTTTGGGGGGAATTAATGTTTGGGAATTTTCTTTTTTGAATTTACAGCAACAAAGAAGCGCAATCGCGAATCTATTTCTCAACCTTTACCGGATTCAAAGAAGCTGAACTATAAAATCAGTGGAGTGGAATCATTCATAAAGAATGGAGCAAAGAAATCCAAGCTGAACATGGTTAGTCCCCTCTATCTTGGTACTATTGAAAAATTCCTTTCTTTTTGCTTTTTTGATTTAGAATTTGAATTTTAATATACTTGGATTTTTTTTTTTTTTTTGTTGTTGTTGTTGTAGAAACAATGTGGCTCAGACAAGTTCCCAAGAAAGAATGTCACTGGGCCAATAACAAAGGATGAGGAAGAAGTTGTGGAGACCTTGTATGCATTGGCTGGAATGTTCCCAAACAATGATGCAAGTGAGAAGAGTAAATTAGACAGTGAATCCATGGAAGCAAAACCTTCAGCAATGCCAGTGTCAAAAGAGAGCCCAATGCCTACATTGGAAGGTTTGTTCATTAAGTTCTTTCTACAATCTTAAGTCTTGGTTTTCTCTTTGTTGTGGTCTGTTAAATTGTGTATTTTATCAGATTCTGCAGTTACAAATGACAACTTGAGCTCCACCCCCTTGATAACTGCTGAGGCTGCCAATCTGTCGTCTAATTTTGAAAGTTCACCTGAAGAAACTGCAAAAGTAGATTCTTTGGATGAACTCAGTGTTCAAGAAAAACATGTTTTGCCCGAAAGCAAGAAAATTCATATGGAATCCGATTGTTCTGGTCATCAATTGAATCTACACAGCATGTCATTCTTGGCTAATAGTGAAAGTAGCAATGAAAATCCATTGCGCTATTCTGATCTAAGCTTGGATACTAGGTGGGTAGTTTTTAAAGATTATTTAGTATTAGTGCTCTCTTATCTTTTCTTATTTATGACATTCCTTGGATATAATTCTTTCTATATGTTTTATGCTTTTGCAGATTAAAGCCACCCACACAACCAGGGACCCCAATAATTGATGTGAAACCAGAGATTGCACTGGGGCCAGTAAGCATAATTTCCTAGTCTAACTAAATGTTCTTTTAGTCAGCTAGATCTTAAGTTAAAGGTGGCTTTGGGTTGCTTTATAGGTCATAACCATTGGAAGTCAACCAGAACAACAAAATGTGAGCAAGGAGTTCAAGAAAAATGGTACAGTATTAGCTTGCTTGGATGGTCTCATTATCATATTTTTTTGGATTTTTGCTTCAGTTGCAAAAGTGGCATTCTGGGGTTGTATTGTGACACTATCATACTTTTTCTTTTATCAAAAGGTCCAGCATTGTGGCCAGGCTTGTCTTCTGAGGCATCACATGGTGTTGGGAATCATGGTCTTTTGCAGTAATTTTCTTACATTCTCTTTGATTTTTACCCATTCATGTAACCTTTTTTGATTTTTGGTTCTCATCTCCTAATGCATTTATCTGACTCAGGTCTTCTGGTGCTAAAATTCCGGGTTGGCTTGACACTGCTACGTTTGCCCCCAGACACAGGTCTTTTGAAAATGGTTCTCTAACTGGAAAGGTGAATGTGACTTAATTAATGAATATTTATCTTGTATCTTAACTGTTGTTCACAACTTTGAAAAGCTCTCCGTTTTTTTCCATAATAAGCATCCGATTAGTTTATGGTTTACTATGCAGGTTTCAAAAGTTGTCAACAAAAAGCCATGGAAGAGGTGCGCCACTCATTTTCACATAAGTCATCTCATTCAGATTTTAAACATTCAAGAGAAACAAGAGAGGTTGCCACTGCAACCTAATCAATTGAGACCACAGGAAGGATCGAGTCTAGGAGTTCTTATGGCAATTAACAACTTTCAAGGTGTAGATAACAGATTAAATGCAATTGCTTCTTCTAGCAATGTATGCAATTCAACCGCTGAAAGAAATATATCTGAAGCTAAAACTGGTAGCCTTCAGCACCAGCGGCTCCATCAAGATCAGCCCCAGGCTGCTCTGGCATCTGGGGCATACAACTCACAGCAGCAGGTAAACTTATATTGCAATTGCCAAGGTTTCTTCCATAGTTCCATTACAATTTTTTTTATTATTCTCTGGTTGCTGGCAGGGTTTTGATTTCTTGTCACTGTCGGCTGGAGGTGGTGGGATGGAAGCTAAGAATAGTGTTCGTAGAGCTGGAAATGGATTAGATTCTTCGTCACAATTCCAAGTTCCTTATCTTCAATCTCTGGCTCAAAAGCAGACTCTCATGCCTTTCTCCATGCCCCAAAGTCGCTATACCTCCTCTGCTTACTCTGACCAGCTTTCAGTAGCACCAGCAGCAGCACATCAGGTTTTGTTCTTTCTTTTGTAGTAGGAGATTTCACTAGCAAGTTAAACATTGTTTTGCAACTCTCCCAATATTATGTCCTTTTCCCTGCACTTGTTACAAGGTTTTGAGTAGCTTGATGGATCTCACTTTATGGAATTACAACTTTTTCACCCACTTAATGAGAGAATCAAAATGTAAGCTCTACATAGAAGGACCAACTAATAAGACAATTAATATAGGATTGCCCAATTATGTAAACACGAACCCATCTAAATTTTCCAACTTGCGAATAGCAGAAACTTATATTCTATCATATGACTTATGATTTTGTTGCTAACTGTTGCAGCTCTTACCATGTTAGCTAATAAAATTTCTAAAATTATGTTGTCATGCTTGCTTATAGGTCCAGCTGCAGCTACCTCTATATCTTGGCAGTCCACTATGTGGTTCTAATGCAAGTCCTGCAGCCTTGACAAAACAACAGCAGCATCCGCAACAACAACAGCAGCATCAACTCTTTTGGACTGCCCAGCTGGCAGCTCAATACAGGCCTGTGGGAACTTCAACATCCATGTCCCAAGTTCAGAGCTGGCAACAGGGAAGGCAAGACACTCAGATGCGGATCCCATGTTCCAACGCCCTTCTCCCTCCACCCCCTTCACCACTAGAAGTACTTGGCCCTAAATACACGCCACTCTCTCAACAGCAGCAGTACCTCATGGACATTACTTCATCATTGCCCCATGCCCGGGTAAAAAGGCAAGACCACCTTCTCCCCTCAGTCTACGAAGAGACCGGAGGTGGCTTCCATGCCAGTGGTGCATTACCATTGCAATTACTCTGCAATGAGCGCCTTTGATGTGAGTCGCGTTGACAGCTCTTTGATGGGACATAAGGATGGGTAACACATTATTTCGTTAATTCTTTCTGTTCATACTTGGGACTTGATGCCTCAACTTTGGCATGATCAAATAAGTGATGATACATGCAAGGTTTGATTGATAACAATTTCCGAATATCAAATGATCAGAAAAGAAGAGCACTCCAGGCAAGCAGAGGAAACTTGCTGTGACCTCTAGGCGGAGTGAAAACCTGGACCTATCAGCTGCTAGGATGATGATTAAGTTTTGTAGAATAATCCTTTTATGAGCTTTACCACATTCATGTCCTTTTACAAACAATGATATTAAATAGAATGGTTAAGATTATGTTCAATTGGTGCTTCCCTTATTTCAGTTTAACGCTAGCTCCTTAAAGAATAAACAGAAGGCCAGGAAAGTTTTTTAAAAAAATCGAAGTGTTAGACTTAGGCATAGAATGAGTCTCAAACAACTTCAGTGGACTTCTGGCTTTAGGTTAGTCAGTCAATCACAAGACGGGTCCTGTTAGGGAATGTCAAAAAAGAACACAATTTTTGGATGCTGTCATTTTAGTCTATGAATTACTCCCATCACACATGGTAGAACAATGTAACAATTATTGATGATGTACCATCCTATATAACAATAGAATTTGTCGTTTCATAGAGGAATTATGCCTTAAGTGACTGAGAAATCTCCTCCCCATATTATGTTGAAAGGATTAATATACAAATTTCATATTCAAAACAAACAGAGCGTTAGTGTATTCTTTTACTCCCTTTGCCTAATTTTGTGATTTTTGTCTTCAGAATTTAGGTTGGACGGCACTGGATGAGAATATCAAACCATGATCTTTATTTCTTGCTATAAAAGTCTCAAACTGATATGGAGTGGTCACAAATTTTTCAAGCCACTTTTGCCTTGTAGCATTAAATTTTTCGAGCACCTTTGCGTAGTGTGGGCCCGGGGCGTGTTTGTTTGCCATGCAATTCTTACATATGCTGCCAAATTTTGTTTGCCAATTGCAAGTTGCAACAAATAAAAAATCCCTATATTTAACATTATTTTAAGGGTGTTTGATAGAGTAGTTTGAGATGAAATTTTTATAGTTTGAGATGGAATTTTTGTAATTTTTTGAAATACGTGTGAGTGAAAAATTGTGTGAAAATGTGTTTAATGTTTAAAATGTAAGTTTGAACTTAGAGACCAAACAGACCCTTAGAATTAGTATTTAATGAAATTGTTAAACAAAAAGAATACTTAACCGTTTGTTTACTAACAAAAATTAATATCATGATCAATATGAAACTGGAATTAAACATCAAGCATCAAAATAAAATATTTTGAAATGGAAATAGTGAAAATAAAAAGAACCCAAATTTCAAGGTTAAGAATGTATTTTTAATTTGGATAGCCCATACAATTTCGGTGATCCCACGCCATAAAATTTGGGTTTCAACGAGCAGGACAATGATACTGCACGCACGTATGAGCCTTTTTTGTTCATTAAAAAAATTGTGTTTTTAATTAACATGGTCATGGTCATGGTCGTGGTCATGGGTTGGTCCGTTGGAGTTTTGAGTTTTGTCGCAAACTGGGCTGAGTTTTACCAAACTTGTTAAACAAGCTATCAACTTATTGGACTAGAACACATTGAAAGTACCACATTCAAACTTATTGGTAATGAGTTCAACGGTGCAGGTTGGTACTTCCAAACATCAAAGATAGAATTTGTAAGGTTGTGGTCACAGCTTTTCAAGGTCAATTTAGTCCTTCAAAATAGGGAAGGTACAATAGGAATTTCATCAATTATTATTTTTATATATTTTATCACAAACCTCAAACCAGGGTTTGCTTTTTGGGCCTTTGGCTAATATTTGGAATTCAATGTCATCTCCTTATAAAAGTGACTAAGCATCTTTTAGTTCAATAAGTACTTTTTGATATTTTCAAAAGAAACCAGGTTCAAAATTTTTTATCTTTTAACTATTGAATTTTTTTCTCAAAGTTTATTTATTTATTTATTTATTATTTTTTTATAGATGAAGTATCCTACTTTTTTTTCATTATCTAATTTAGTGTAATGTTTATATTTTCTCTAAGTACAAAAAAAAAAAAAAAAATTAGACACAAACTTTCACGGTAAATACTATATAACACTCACAATCACACATAGAACCCTCCAAGGCTCCAACCACATATGAAACCTGACCCACCCCTCGACCTAGGCCGACTTGGCGTTTTACAGCCAATTTGAATGCCAATGGCTATCGACAATAGGTAGAGCTCTTCAAATTCTGATACATTTGAGTAGAGTGTTGGGTTTTACATGTCACTTTTAATATTTGCTTCTAAGTCAATTATCACAACCAAAAAAAAAAAAATGAAACGGGAAAAGAAAGTTAGATTTTGAGTTAAATGCTTTATTATATTATTTTTTAAAGCAGAGTTTATGTTAGGTTGTTAAGCATGAAAATTATACGTTTAATAATAACATAGTTATAAGTGAAAATTTATTTAGTTTACTTGGAGGTTTTTCTTTTCAATTTTTAATTCAGGCTATATGGCAAAAGTAGAATTGCAAAGCTCCAGTTTTTAAAATGTTATGCCATATTCAAAAAAAAAAAAATTTCCTTCATCTTATTCATTTGTTTTATTATTTATTTTCTCTTTTTTCAACTTGTAAATCTCAAGAATCACAGAAACCTAGGGAAAAAAACCGTTTGCCTCAAATAGAGAATCAACTACCAAGCATAAAGTCATGGCTAAAGAAATGTTTATGTTTTAAAGTTCAGGAAATGTGCACACATTCCAGTTTTGTAACTAAAATTGTGTACTATATGTATGAGTGTGAACTTTACAGCCCGTTTTTTACTGTTGTTTAAATAACAATTTTCAGTATTTAAACATTACACGTATTTTCACACTTTTTCACCTACACGTATTTTCAAAAAATACAAACAACGTTACTATAAATCTCTTACCAATCAGGTCATTAGTTTCTTAAACTAAAATTGTGTACTACGTCTATGTATAAGTGTGAAATCAACATTGCTTTTAAAATTTTATCAAGACATATCATGAGGACAACACCTATGAATGTGATGTAGCAGGAAAACGACTCTCTCACCTGCAGAATTTCACAGGATAGCACCAACTTTGCTAAGGTGCTGAATCTGGCCATACAATTTCAAATGATGTCATTCTGAGAAAAAACACGCGCGCACAGCCGCACACACACATACAAGAATTTGGATGGTGTGCACAGCCGCACACGCACGCACACACACACACAAGAATTTGGATAGTGCACAAAGCGCTGCTGCGTTTATGTATATTGCCTTTGTTGATTGAATATGACTTACAGCCACCCATGTTACTAACAGCAACATGGGGAAAAGTGAAGAAGAAGAAACACATTAGAGAAATGAACAAGGAAGGAACAATTTTCTGATATTACAAGATGAAAGCCGCAGTATGAATTTTGTAAACAAAATAGAAACCAACTGGGGAAAAAAAGGGAAAGAAAAATGACACTCCTATAACACGCTCCTCAGAATAAGGTCTCACTCCAACTTTTCCAGTTCACCCATTCTTTCAATAATCGCCTGCAAGTCAAAGCAACAATTAGCAATATGATCAAATTCTTCAGTCATATTATGCATACAGATATTTTGCATCTAAGGCCAAAATTAGTTGCATCCAAGTTATAAGAGAGAATCAGAAAACCACTCTGTAAGGAAGGTTGACAGGGTGGCAATTCATGTTGGGTGGGTTGTGTTTGTGTCATGTCAAAATAAGAGTATTATATTATATGGGTCAACCCTATCCCAACTCATTTAATAACGAAACAAAATACTTGAACCTTAACATGGTTGATTTATTAAGTGGGTTGACACGACACAACCCACGTAACACATTTGATACTTAGTTCATGCTAGGTTGACAAGAAACAAGATCCATTCCAACCCATTAATAAACATGTTGTATTTCAATTGACATGGATACAACCCATTTAAAGAAAATTTAAAGGACATGACCCAAAATAATTAACATGTTTTTTATTTTTGTAAGTCAACAAATAATAATAATAATTACAAACAAAAAAATCTAAACAAAAATTCTAATTCATAATAACCTTAATTAAAGTTATAGCATACAAAATAAAATTTCTCATCTTTTATTTATTTTTATTTTTTTGATAAGTAGAATAAAAGTTCTTATCTTGTCTCAACCCAATGAAGTTTTATCCTAATTTAGAAATACACAGTCTAAAAAAGATAAAATGAATTGAGAGTTGTTTCTTTGTTTTGGGTAAAAGGGTTAAGGACTTTTGGAGTTTCAATGAAGAATTTATCATAAAAATATTAAAATTCTTTTAATTACTCAGTTCTATTTTTAAAATTCAAATTTATGTCTGATAAAATGACATTTATTTATATGGGTTAATAGGATGGTGTCAAAATAGGTCACAACTTGTGTTGACACGAATTTAACTGGGCCTGTTTGAGCAAATTGCAAGTTAAGCACGTCAAGACAAAATTGACCCATTTACACTAAACACTAACTCACAAAAAAAGTGTGTTGTGTCAAATATTGCCACCCCTACATATTTGTGGTTGCCTCCAAAACAAGAAAGAGAGAAGGGGGGGGGGAGAAGGAATGTGCAAACCTTTTTGCTTGTTTCTTGGAGCTCCCCAGCAAGAATGAATTCATCAAGTATCAGATAAACCTTCATGAAAAAACAAAAGAAGGATCACTATAATAATTATTGCCGATGAAATGATAAGAACAGATATACACTAAACCCCAATCTGTTGCCCCCCTCATTTTTCTCCCAAAAACAGACAAGCTGAGGCTATGGGTGGAACATAAAGTAATATTTTCCAGATCAAACAATATCCTCTATGATCTTGTGTAACTTCCAACAGGAGTTTATATAACATAAAGATACTTTATGGTCGCTTGAAATGGTATGTAGTGCATTCCATATATACATCATCTATCTCACAAACATGTGGACCCCACACGGTTGAAGACTCACAGGTTGTAAGAGAAATGATGTTTTGGATATGAACATGCATTGTGCAGCATGACTAACCTAACATGAAGGGAATTAGAGATTGTATTTTATGTTTTAGTGTAAGGGCATCACAAGACTGCCAAGAATCATTTTTCAACAATGGAGACTTTGATACCAACACATGCTAATTAATCAGCAGGGTAAACTTTGCTAACTCATTGTCAGTATTTCCACACATGGTAAGATATAAAATCTAGCAAATTTCCATGGACCATCTAGCATCTGGAACCAATACTTCATATACTTTGGAATTTCTTTTTTCGACAAAGATTAGTCAATGTTATGTTTTAATCACAACGTTGAAAGCATTTAGATTCTAATTAAGTATTATAACAAGTGAAAATTGCTTTTGAAAATAGCAACTTTTGTGTCTTAAAAGCAATATTTTACCACGCTTATTAAGACTCAAACAAAACCTTTAGAAATGACAAATTATACAGAATTTGTTTCTTATCTTCAATAATTATTTCAAATAATGCTTTCATCACAGTTTTAAAACAAAATTTCTTGATAGCCATATTCTGATACATTATAAGTGTTCCATGATATATGAAACAATAATTTCATGGTTTGCAAGGTTTATTTCACAGAAGCACTATTTCAAGTAGCACCTTTGTGATATAAGCAAAGATGACTCTTCAAATAGCATAAACTTTTGGCAATTCTTTGTCAACATAACGAAAAAGCCTTAATCCCAAAATTTGCGGTCGGTTATAGATCCTCAATAGATTAGTCAAGGTTGGCTACATGTTTTTTTTTTTATTCATTCTATTCTATCCAAAGTCATACTCTGTGTTACCTCCTTATTAGCATATCATTTTTTTTCTCACATCTATTAATTTTATTTCAAGTCTCCCTATACCCTTTCATTCTCTTGACTTGAATCATTGAATCAGTCATTGTCTCTCACTTGTACATTAATCACTCTCTAATACACATAAGTCATAACCAAACCATCTCAAATAACTCTCCCTCATTTTTTTCATCAGTCCGGGTTACCCTATTTTAAACAATTTTCTTCATTTTTCCTTTGTTCACTATTCCTACAAAAGTGACTAATAGGATTAAGAAACTGCAAAAAGATTTCTTGTGGGATGGGATGGGTGATACACCCTAGTTGCATCTGGTGGGTTGGGATAAGGTGTGTGCTCCTATGGTCAATGGTGGTTTAGGAATATGGAAAATCACTTCGTTCAATAAAGTTTTGTTGGGGAAATGGTTATAGCGGTTTGGGATGGAGGAGACAAGGCCATGGAGACGTGTGGTAGCGTTGAAGATTGGGGAAGAATTGGGGGGGGGGGGGGGGGGACTTCTCAGATGTATAGGGGTCACAACAACTATATCATCTACAAAAAAACATACAATAAGGGGCTTTATCTTAAATCAATTTAGTGAGCTCACTCATCACTAGTGCAACATGACATGAACTTAATGCTCATAGCACACTTAATGTACATGAAAGATGGCTCTTAAAGGCACCACTTGAAATAGCAATTCAATGAAATATTTATTTCTAAAAGAACTATTCAAACAGGAGTTCTATTGCATCTATTAGAAATGGCCATTGACATAGCATTCCTATTTTTTGGGTACCTATGTCTAAAAAGTAAAAACATTACTTCCTAAAAAACCTTTGATCATAGTATTGAAAGCATTCTTTTTAATAATTACATTTCTAGATATAGAAAGGGCTCTTTTTCTTTCTTAGTCCAAAAAGAAAGCACCATTTCAGATGACACTTTCACGTGCACAATACTGTTATTCAATAAACATGCTTATTTGTGTAGGACTTTCCATCTTTTTCCTAGATACTTCTTTAGGTGGAAATATTATTTCAGAAGATACTTTTGTAACAGCATGAAGTGCTAGACACTAGAATCAATAGACATATACAAGAAAAATCGATAGACAAATACTTCTTTGCAGATAATTGCACAGAAAAATCTTGATAAGCGACAAACCTTGTGGAAGTTAAAAACTAAATCTAGCTCGCACACATTGCTGAAGAAATGATCCAATATCTCCACGAATAAATGGATGCACTCCAAATAAGCCAACTCATTATCAGTAATGTCGACGCAGAGCGAGAAAAATAACCCAGCATAGCGCCTGTAGATTACCTTATGAGTGCGGAACTGTAAAATGCATAATAATCACATTATCAGCACTTAGCAATAATTTCATAATATATTAACTACAAGCCGCAATAAAGAAAATTAAAGCATAAAACCCAGCCATTGCCAGAACCAACTATAGCCTAATTGACACATTGATAACAACCATGAAAGAAACTCACAATTCCATCAAACATCATACAACATTGCGACGAATTGCAGATTAACAGAAGCAATGGAGTAAACAATTTTCAGCCAGCAGATTAAACTTAGTTGCCAAACTATAAATGAAGTGCTTTTAATTTCTTGGGTCACAAACATATGAAATGTGAGAATCAAAGTTCTAAACCCCATTCATTTTCCCAACAATTTCTCCATAACTAAGTCAAAGCATAGGGAATTTTGACCTCGACGAAATTCGTGAACTTGGGATCTCTGTTTACCACCAATCGATGAACCTACAAAAACCCATCAAATTCAAAACCCTAGAAAAATCGAAAAAAACATTTATAGACTAGAATCAAAACATGAAGATCATACCTCGTATTCGACCTTGTGTTTCTCGGAATCCTCGAGAGGAACGTAGTACTTGGCAAGACGGGTCTTTCCTTGCCTGTTCTGCAATAGAATGAACCGGATCTGCCAAATTCACAAAGATTTTAACGAAACGATCAACAACATTGAAACTCATTTTTCTTTGAACAACGAAAAAATCAGAGACAAATAAATATGAAAAAGTGATAATTGGATTACCATTGTTGAATGAAAACGAAGGAAATTAAGCAAGAGAGGAGCTAGAAATTGAAATGGATTTGGATTTTGGAGAGAGCGAAAATCTAGGGCACAGCTCAAGTACCAGTCGCAGGTTCAAAGTCTTTGCGAGAAGAGACAACGGGTGAAAACCGTAACGTATCGCGTATGTAAAATCAGACCAATCAACGGTGCGCCAATTTTATTTATTTTTGTGTTTCGGATAGGTCAACAGATAAAGTTTCTTGAATAATAGATTTAGATTTCGAATCTTGACAGGGTGATAAAGAATTATCATTAAAAATAAACGTCATAAATACTACTTCTTAATAAAACACATTGTGCACAATGCCAATAACTAAAAAATTCTTTTTAATTCAACTTTCAATTTTCTCTCTCCTTTTTTTTTAATTCATGGGTTGTTGTTAGTGGACTATTTTAATTAAAAAAAATTTATTCTACTTTTATGGAAAATATAAAAAATTGTAAAAAAAAATTAGTTATCATTTGCTTTGGGTTGTGTTTTGAGTCAATGTTATTTTAATATTATATATATATATATATATATATATTATTTTAATGTGTTACATAGAAGAATATAAGATGTGATGTAAAGTATAATGTTTAATGCTATGTAAAAATATATAAAGTAACTTTTTAGTGTATTAAAATAGAAATGTTTTTAGAACATCCAATGCAAATGCTATAAGTAAATTTTTTTTCATAATTTAATCATATTATTATTAGAGTTAATAACATCACAACTTTAAAAACCAAACCAACCAGTAAAAATTAAGAACCAATCCCTTATTCTAGCTCTTTGACCATTCTGATTTTTAAAACCATGAATGATATATAATAACTTTCGTTTAAGAATTTATAAAAGTATAATAATATTAGAGTTGACAAGGAAATGAGAACTTAAATCCTAGATGCCTTAGTTAAAAATACAAGAGATGTCGATTGAGTTACAAGAGATACTATCTTATAAATTTACACAATCCAAAATCAAATCTATATAAATATATTTTATACTTGTATATATAAAGTTATAAACATATAATATTTATATGTACTCGTATTCACAACTTTAATCCTAAATGCATTATTAGCTATATCATACAGGATTGGTCCGAAATTTTTAAGATCATCTGAGTTGTCCTGCTGCAGAGCACAAAGATATGGGGTCCTGCAATTAGCTTAGAACAAATGGGTTTAATGAGAACTCTAATTATAATTGACCGAAGATTAGCTTTGTAGAAAGGGAGATAATCATGAAAATAGGTCAACCCATTGTAGATGTCAAATGAATAAAGTGAAAACCAGGTCTTAAAAGATTTGTTATACCATGCTTTCAAACAAAGAGTAACTAGATAGTAATTTGTTATTTGAAATGAAAAAGTGAGGGCACAAGATCTATAAAGACTTGAGTCGAGACTCTATGATGGTAGAGAATCATAATGCTTTGAGTCAAATTAATAGTTGTTTTCCATGAAGGTAAATTTATATATATTCCATGAAGATGTTGAAAATAATTAATACTTAAAACTCATTTTATCAGCACTAGAATTCTATTTCATGGTCTATTCATTCCTAATATAACGTATTTTTTGAGAGTCTGCCTTTAGTGTCATTGTGATATTGTATAAAAGAGCAGTGTGGAAAAGAACAGGAAAAAAAAAAAACTGTTTTTCAAAAGAATATTTCTCCTATTACTGATGCAGAAGATTTGGTGAAAGCATCACAATCATTTTGTATAGAATATGAGAACCAAGAAGTGAAAAAAGGATCCCATGTGAGTTCTGCTACAAGGATACTAAACTAATTTAATCAGTGATTAAATACAATCGTTAACTAGAATGGAATGGTTGCTGCATAAAACATACACAAAATTGCACCATAGGAAAATGGTGCATGAGTTCTAAAAATACAGCTACATTATAACATTGAAGCAATTTTCCAGACTCTTATTGTGTTCTTTGCTCTTATTCTCTTCACTCTTAATTATTAACCCAATGACAAATTATATTACAATACAAAACTAAATTCGATACTTTTCTGACTTGGAGATAAATTAAATGTCCATACTATAAGTCGGTCATCAGGATGTTGTCACACCCTAGAAGTCGTGCTCATATTCGGAGTTTGAAGCAGCAAGGAGAGAAGCCCCTATACCAGACCCGTCTTTCGTGTGTTCTATAACCACAATCTTTGATTTTTCCAACCCTAAAATCTCTTTAACAGCATCTTTTAAGTATCTTTTGTACTGGGGGTAATGCTCATACAAGCCTCCATCCATAGCCACCACTGTCCTCTTCCCAAAGATGAGACCTGTTGAATCCTCTTCCATCTTTTGCAGAATCCCCACAATTCCTGCACCAGCTAAACGGCCACCTCGCATCACAATAGTGTCGCAAACCTCTAGGACAATCTTCCTTGCACTTAAGTTGCTCTCAACCTGATCCCAAGATTCAGAAGAAAACAAGAAAGAAAATGACTACTGCATAAAAGATTTCATAGAATACTTTAATGAAACACTACATATTTCATTGTAGTCAACATCCTACAAATAGGTCAAAGATATTCCAAGCATATGTCAATGGTATGCGTTTTCTATTTAACAAAACAAAGTTGCCCCAGCTTCTATTCACTTGCAATCTTTCAATGCCAACCCCCCACCGCCCTTCTTTTTACAAGATACATGGAGGTCAACAAAACTGTTATTATCTTGAAAAAAATAATTATGAACCAGTAATGCAAAACTCCACTTGTTCTCATAGTACAGTCAGAATGCCACTCATGTATGTTGTGCGTGTAGAAATAAGTGCTTCCGATATCTACTGTACTATATTCCAGCACTCACATTGATTCAAAATTTTAATATTATCAAGAGGCCTCTGAAAATTATTCTCACGTATGCAATTTATTCACAGTCCATGCTTCCCAACCCTCTTATTCATTATCACAATATAGAGGTTGATTTTTAAAAGGGTGGGACAATGCAAGGAGTTTACCCCAGCTATGTTATAGAGGATTGATCCGACAACATTAAGATCATCTGAGGTGTCCTGCTGCATGGCAGAAAGATCTGGAGTCCTGTCATTAGTTCAGAACAAACAATTGTAATGAGAACTCTAATTATAACTGACCGAAGATTAGTTGTGAAAAAAAGGGAAATTGTCCTAAAGATAGGTCAGCTCACTGCAGATTTCATGAATAAGTGAAAATCAAGTTTTTCATGATTTATTATACCTAGCTTTCAAGCAAGGGTAATTAGATTGTAATTCCTGATTTGAAATGAAAATGCAGGGGCACACAACAATGCTGAAGATTTGTTGAAAGCACAACAATCATTTTGTCAAGGATATGAGAACCAAAATGTGAAAAAAAAAAAAAGTCCCATAACAGGATACAGACAGCAATGGCCCAAATAGAATGCAAAGTAAATATAACTCAACCAGATAGCAACAGAATTCATTTAGATCTACAAGAACAACTTAAGATGAATTTGAAATTTAACATCACTAGATTTTTGGTGAAGAAGAGTGAAAGTTCTAGTTACCGGAGTACAAATGGAGTGGATAGTTTTTCTGGAACAGATTCACCAAACAAGGATCCTTCTGCAGCCATCTTTAGTAGCACTCTTCGTACAATTTCACCGAGATACATTCCAGAGATTGTCTTCTCAAAGATCTGTCCATAAAATATGAACACCATTGATGACTTTGTATTCCATAATTCAATTATACCTTAAACAATAAATGAACATTGAAACAGAAACTAGAGCTTACCTGCTCACCAGGATTAATACTAGCAGCATCCATGTCTCTATCAAAAACAGTTAAAGGAAGACCATTTGAGAATGCTCCCCACTCAGTATTAACAATCTGCAATGGTTTTTTTTTTTTTTTAAATTTTAAATTAAGGTTATAATCTAAACAATGGGTATTTTAAAATCTATAAAGGGAGAGATAAGCATTGGGGAACTCATATACACCGTTCTTCCAGAAGGAGGCACATGACCCTGAAGTTTAGGAATAGCATCCATCCGTTCAACGTAGCAAGCATTGGTTCCAGTACCCAAAATGACAGCGACCATGACATCGTCATCCCAGTATCTTGCTCCAGCTAATGTTCCAACAGTATCATTAACCTACTTTGCATTAATTTATAAAATCTTGATCAATTCATTGATCTACAAATTTCTTCAAAGAAGAAGCAAACATAAGAACAACATACCAGGGCAGACACCCGCATGTCCAGTCCTTGCCTATCCATAGCCTCATTTAAACAAGCCACTACGTCTCTTCCTGCCTGTAAGGAGTTCGAAGTTCTCCATTATGCTTGTATAAAGTTAACAAGTTTATGCCACCACTATAAGAAATAGGGCTGAAATTTACCAAAAGAAAGTATTAAGGTTATTAAAAATTGACCAAAGACAGCAAACAAAAGTTACTATAAGTCAGATCAGCCACAAAACACTACAATATAAGATTGTTCATAGTCTAATTTTCATTGAAATGGAATTGCAAAACTATTTTAAAAACCATCATTTGACCTAGATTCCATCAGGCTTTATTTCGCTTACAATTAGTTCCTACCACATCATAAACTGGCTCTCTTTCTGTAGTCTTGTCAAACAAACTCATGTGCAATCTAAATCACAGCTTTGAAAAATTTTGAGAAGCTCCTCTGGTCGATATGCATATAGCCAACCAACTGAATCAACCAATGCCACAAGATACTTTCTTCCCAAACAGAAATTGACTAATGAAAAGTCCTTTTCTGGAGCTGGAAGGGAAGTGCTAAAACAATTATGGGAGTACACGTTTTCCATAAATTTTATATCATAAACTGTTCCCTTTTTTTTTTTAAGGCAATCATGTTACAACAGTGTCCCCCTCCCCAGCTGAGACTTTTCTCATTGAGCATAATCCTTTTTCCAAAAAGTTATTTTATCATGCTTCAATATATATCCCTGCCACCTTTCAGGTACTACTGCTAATGGAATTGAATTGATCGCACAAATTTCAATACTATAATCTAATTTCATCACAAATATCGTTGCTAATATAAATAGTAGAAACAGGGCAAAAATCATCAATTGCATCTCCTACTTATGCCATTATAAACATGTAAAATACAAACCGTTCCAGAGACGGCAAAACCCTTTGTCCACTTGATTAGTATGCCGGAGTCTATAGACGTCTGCCTCACAGGAAAAGAGAATGTGAATCCAATCTCCCTTTTCCTTCCAGGTGGCAGATGAAACTTTCCACCCTCCTTTTCTGCAAATTTGGCCAACCCAGAAGCTATAAAATCGAAAAGCTCCTGCAGTTTTGGACTCAAAAGAATTAACAACAGCTTATAAAAAAGTTGCCATATAACATACTAAAAATTATACCA
This sequence comes from Castanea sativa, assembly GCF_040712315.1. NCBI lineage: Eukaryota > Viridiplantae > Streptophyta > Magnoliopsida > Fagales > Fagaceae > Castanea > Castanea sativa. The sequence continues at coordinate 11,410,823 of NC_134013.1, read as the reverse complement.
AAATGAAAAACCCCAATTGAGAGGGGATCAAGTGGGGTTGGGGATTAGAACCCAGGTTTCTCTCCACAGAAAGAACTAGACAATTCTAATGAGCCACATGACTCTTGGTCAAAACACACTAATTAACAACAACAAAAAAAAAACATAACATTGTACCAAAATGATGGTGGAAACAGACCTCAGAGGTACCAAACATGAGCTCTTGAGGAATGGACACTTGATCAAACTCGGTGGCGATCACACGCTCTTCCTTCCCACCTAACTGCACCCTTAGCACCCGGAAGTTTGTGCCACCAAGATCCAAAGCATAAAACAACCCTCTCTCATTCCTTTTACAATACACAACACATAAATTTGATAACATTTTAAAATTCATGTAGACAAAATTGAGCCCACTTAAAATTAAGAATCGAAAACAACTTTGGCACCAAATTAAATAATAATAAAAATAAAAAATTCAGAGAAAGAAAAAGAAGGTTATTGATCTTTACTAGCATAAAGTTACTAACTTTTTTCCAACATATTATTAGGAATAAAAACCAAGTCCATATTCATACATAGAGTGAGAGGATCAAAGTAACAAAAAAACACACACCCAGTAGGGAGAGTATCAACATAGCTGAGGATCATCTTGAGATCACTCCCGCCATCAACGGCAAGCCCAGCGCGCATATCAGTGGCCATTGCATCCGCCACGTGGCGCAAAAGGGGCAGAGGGGTAGCACAGTCGTGCTTAAACTTGGTCAAGATTGGAGCAACGCCAACAGAGACGGCGTTACTAGATCGGACGGTCATGGTGAACCGAGGCATATTGATGCGCCTCCGTGATCTCGGAATACAAAACGATCCGGCGGCTGGGGAGGTTGCTGTGACAGTTGACATTGCTTCTTCTTGTTGGTGGTGGTGACAGTAAGTACTATGAAGAAAATTAGATACAGAGAGTCAAAACGAGGTTGAGAGATAGAGAGTAAGTAGAGTAGTACTATAACATGGTATTATTAGTAAGGTTTCAAATTTGTATTATAAATAAAAGAAAGACGTACTAGTCTAGTAGATCTGTACAAGTTCTATGCTTACCGGTTTTGGTTTTGCTAACGACCTAAACTGGTCGTTACCTTCCAGTTTTTTTTTTGTTTTTTTTTTTTTTAATTGTTGTTGTTGTTGTTTTTATTTTTGTTTATGTTTTGGGGGAACAAAGCTACAGTTTGGGCGGACTAGACGATGTGGACCCAAGTCACAACAACATTTTTTTTTTAAGAACGACACAACACAGCAACATCTCTGCTTTGTTCTTGTTCTGGTCAATCTTTAACCTAATATATTTTACTCATCTTCGGATATTCTCACATGCGATTGCGTGCATAGTACGCGCACTGTCTGTAAACACTGTTGGCGAGCCCAGAAACTTTTTTTTTTTTTTTATAACTTTCTTTGTTTTGTTGGCATGAATAAAATTTGTTGCCGGTTGTGGGTTCCAATTAGCTCAGTTAGTAAAATTTTTTATGATTTTATAAGAGATTTGAGATTATATCTTCACCTACACCAAAAACTAATTGGTGTCTTTGTCTGATAATAAAGATCTATTATCGGGAGCGGACGCTATAAATTGAAACTCTCTAAAAAAAATAATTTGTTGCTGGTTTGGGTTGAAGAATTTGCAGTGATGCAATGTTGATGGTTGTTCTTATTTTTCAGCAATTTAAGGGCATAGTTTTTTTAGAAAATTTTTAAAATTTAATAAGTTATAAACTTATAAGGGTAAATTGCAAATTACACTTCTAAAATTTGGTGATGCTTGGATTTTATACTCTGACATGTCAGAATTTGGATTATACCTCCTACATTTTAGAAGTATTTGAATTTTACTTCCTAACGTTTTGGGATGTTTGGATTTGACACCCTAAAATTTCAAAATTTGGGGGTGTAAAATCCAGATTCAGATCCTCTAGATTTCCTAAGGTATTTTACCAAATAGATTTCCTTAAATCTTAACCATTCTTTAATGATTTAATGGTCTAGATTTTGCCATGTCAGTATTCCACTAACAATAATTTTAATTATTTTGTTTGCAACATTATTTTATTATTTTAATAATATTGTTAGTGAAATACTGACATGACAAAATCTATACCATTAAATTATTAAAGAGTGGTTAAAATTTAAGAAAATCTATTGGTAGAGTACCCTAGGAAATCTAGAGGATCTGAATCCGTAAAATTCAAACAACCTTAAACTTTAGAGAGTAAAATCTAAGTTCTAAAACGTTAAGGTGTAAAATCCAAACACTCCAAACTTTAGGGGGTAAAATTCAAATTCTAAAATTTCAGAGTGTAAAATCAAATCACCCCCAAAGTTTAGGAGTGTAATTTGTAATTTACCTCACTTTTTTTTTTTTTTTTGAGAAGGACCTAACTTATAATAATAAAGAACGAGAAATTTGAAATTTTCTTTTTTCTAAGTGAAAATATTTGACAAGTTATAAATTTATAATAATGAAGAATGAGATATTTGAATTTAATTATTTTTTAGTGAAAACAAAGATTTGAACTTTAAATAAGAGTAAAATATACTAATGAAGCACAAGGTTTTTGATTTTGTAGGGTTTTCTATGGATTTATAAAATATGAAATGTAAATAGTAGAATTTTTTTTTTAATCTTCAAATTTTTAAAACTCTCTTTTAGTGAGATGACAAACATCCCTATTCTGTCCAAACAAAACTCTTTTTTTTTTTTTTGAGAGTTTCAAAAACAAAACTTAAATGCCTTTAAAACTCTTTTATTAAGATTGTGCTAACACCCAACAATAAATAAAACATGACTTTATTTCTTTGGTGGTGAACGGAGAAGGACATGTTAACTATATATATACACTCTACATGGAAATGAATGTGATCTCCTGGTAGTCATATCCTCATATCATCAAACAATGATAAATAAAAGACTATGATGGAAAGAAATAATGGTTAGTGCAAAAGGGTAATTGGATTGGAAGAACTTATCTATGAGGATGACAGCATAGAATATTGCGAGTAATGATAATGATTGATGATATATTGTTACTTATCTGTTTATCCTTGATGATTTTGTTGAATTTTTTAGAAATTGATACACAAGTATTACTTGAGCTTTTTTTTTTTTTCCTCCGAAAAAAATGACTTTTATTCCCTCCAAAACAAAAGGAAAAGAGCCGAAAAAAACTATTAGAGACTAAGTACACAAGCAGCCTTTTTCGCTCTCCGAGAAACCCAATTAAAAGAAGAAGAAGAAGAAACTAAATTGGTTAAATACTTAGCTTTGAGCAAAAGCTTTTTGATTCTCCGAGGAATTGAATTGCTAGGAGAAGTAAACCTTCAATGCAAACCTAACAATCACTTTCAAAGCTTGCATTGATTAGCTTGTGCTTTATGGTAATTGAGACAGCCCACCTAAGTGTCTCAGCTTGACTAGGGACGTTGATATTCACTTTGATGGAACAAGCAAGCACCAAAAGTCTTCTCCAGTTTCTAGCAATCATGGTAATAGCTGGGTCAATTTTTCCCACGACATCATTGCAATTGATCTTTATTAATCTCTCCCCTTGTTGGATTACTTCAATGAGTGACTATGACTGAAACTGGGGAGTAAGGTGGTTTGCAACTCTCCTCCAGTCGGTTTAATTCCTTCATGGACTACCCTGTTTCTCAAATGCCACAAAGATTTGTGCAATATGTATTGAGTTGGAGAGCCACGGCAGATATTATACATTTAGTCATAAACAATTGGAGATCACAGAAATATTGAAGGGCTATGTGGGTATATATCACACATTCATGCCATCTCCAGCTCTCCACCCAAGTTTGTCACATTTGTAATGAACCAGGCCGACATGATGCGTTGTCCAACTTGGAACATTTTCAAAGAGTATTCTTCTATTAGGTTCCACAATTAATGATGAGGAGCTGTAAACCTTGGACTCAATTCAGTTTTTTATTATTTATTTTTTTATACGAATTGCACCTCACCAATTGATCACGCTTTTTTATTTTTATACAAGATAGAAATTCTACTCTAACTTAGTTTAAGTAAATATGTGTGTAAAACTCCTTCTTGGAGACTTGAACTCTGACATTTGTCCCCCAACTCCACAAAAACTGTATACTTATAAAGTAACTATCACACAAAAAATGCGCAGTTCTATACAATGTAAATTACTAACTCCAACATAAATAAAATGATAAAAAAAATTTTAAAAAAAAACTTAAATAGTCTACTTTATTTGTTTCCATAACTCTACCACTCAGTCAATTTTGTTCCACTTAATCCTTATTTCATAGTCATATATCTTTCCGGCTAAGAAATGGAAGTGATATGATAATATTTTATTTTATTTTTATCTATTAATGATGTACAATCATTCAAAATTTTAAATGATTCCTCAAATGAAGAGTACCACCTGTCTTCTATCATATTTATGTAATGGGTTATCATTAGCCTTTTCAATATAGGCTTTTGCTAAATGCACTTGAGACTCAAAGATAATGTAATGAGGAACCCACATGGTAAAGTCTAAGTGAGAGTAGTAGGCCTTGGGGGTATAGATGAAGAGTCCCTATCAATTGCCAAAATGGGCCACAAAACCAAGAGCACCCACAAACACTCAAAGCTGGCAGAGTAAGTAAGTACTAACAGAATTCTAGTGAAGTGGACGCGAAGAAAGGAAGCTCCCCCCAAGTCCCCATGATATTTGTCATCCTTCTCTCCTCTCCTTGCACACCCAAACCACTCCTACTCATCCCTCTCTTTTTCTCTTTCTTTCTTTCTCTCTCAAACACATACACACAACCAAAATCAAAAGAGCATTCTTGTCTCTACACCTTACATTTCATTCAATATTCTACATCTTTACGTGAATGAACATGGATAAGGAAGAAGGACTTGTGATGATCAAAAGGGCAGAGATTGACACAAGAGCACCCTTTCGCTCTGTCAAAGAGGCTGTCACATTGTTTGGTGAGAAAGTTTTAGCTGGGGAGGTCTATTCCAGCAAGCTCAAAGAGGTGACCCTTCATTATATATTCACCCTCTAGTTTGATATGATGGATTACTCTTCTTTTTAAAAAATATATATGTATAATTCGATAATTACAATAATAGAAGAGGGAGATTCAAACCCTCTTGTAAGTAATATTACTAGACTATAAAGCTTTTGCCTTTTGAGATATATTAGATTAGTTTTTAAGTAGTTAATCTGTGTTGGATTGCAATGTTAAGCATACCTTCTTCTCTTTTTTTCTTTCTTTGAACTTTTAAAGCGATTAAATTTTGTCTTATATGTGATCACTTCTTCAAATTTTGGCCCATCTAAGCTTCTTTACCATCTCAAAAATCTTTGGGCATAAAGGCTGATTTTGCATTTTGCAATATATATATTCGGGTACTTTTTAAGTTTTATAGTCCTATGTAATGTTCTGTCAACGATTATTTCATTATTTTGGCTATGGGCATTACTTATGGAGGTTCATTGGACTTACTCACGTGCAATATTTATCACAAATTATAAATTTTTGCAATCAACAACCTAGTTCAAAAATAAATTGCAACGGTCCTCACCAATCAACAAAATAGTACTGTGATTGGTGTGGATGTTTTTATTTAATGAGAATTAAATTGTTAATGTTGACATATTAACACATTCCACTATTTTTTATTTTGAAGGCACACACTCCACTATTTAGTACTCACTAGTTTATCAAGTTTTGATGCTAGTTTTGAATGATAGGATAGATATCTTCAAATATATCTCAAATTAAGGTATTGATTAAAATATTTATAGATTTGGATAGGCATTTATACAATTTTTGGGCCTCATGTTGAGATAATTATTTTCCCCCTTTTTTTCTCTTATATGAGGCTATCAGCATCCATCATAAACTGCATTCTTTATACTGCTCTATCTGCTTGCTTGTGCATAGGGTCAATTGAAGTTTTTCTTATGTTTTAGCTGCTTTTTTGGCTTTCCTTATTATGTGAGGGAATAAAGGTAGATAAATATATTATTGTAATGTTACTATAATTTCAGTAATATAATTATAAGACTTACTTAAGCTTTATTAGGGAATCAATCTCTTTTTCTTGCAATAAGTAGATACCAAATCACATAACACGCATTCTCCCCACGTAAACTGTGTGACTAAATACTTTAGAAGAGATCACAAGCAAGCAAACTTCAAACCATTACACAGCTAACCTACAGTGTCATTTTAATAATCAATCTTAACCTACAAAGAAAAAAAATATTCTATAAGCCTAGTAAAGTTTGTTTCCAAAAAATTAAGCTGGTAGAAAATAGTGAATTGAATAGTATTTGTATCCTGTTTATCAAAAAATAGTATTTGTATCCTGAATTAAACATTACTGTTTCAATAGTTGCATTACAAACTCTTATTCAATGTGCACAACACTGCACATGGTCTGAATCTTTAAAAAGTTCAATTTTCATACTAAGTTGCTTAATTATATAGATGCAGAATGGAGCAAGTGAAAATGGGTATGACCATCTAAGGCTTGGTATTACATCTGAGTTAGAGGAGACAAAACAAAGTCTTGAGAAAGCAAAAGAAGAAAGCATGGTAATGGCAAATTGCCTCTCTTCTATGAAGGAAGAGCTTGATCGGACACGGCAAGAGCTCCAACAATTAAAACAACGTGAATCTGAGAAACTGGTGGAGACTGAGACTGAGATTGAAGATGTCAAGGTTGTCGAAGATTCGACAAAATTTGAGGTCAAAACACAAACTTCAAATGAAGAAGGAATGGAATTTCAGAAGAAAAGATATGTGACTTTTGCAAATCCTCCTTCCTTAGCACACCTTGTAATACCACAAGGTGTTGAAAAACTTGAGAGACACCCTTCCCTCAGGAGGAAGAAGAAAAAGCCTTTGATCCCATTGATAGGAGGGCTTTTTTCCAGGAAAAAGAGCAGCACAGAAGTTGCATTACCAAGAGTTCCCTAAGTGCATTTCAAAATTTTCAACATATATAGTATCTTTGCTTCCAGGAATAATAACAAAATTTTTTTTTTTTCTTTTTTGGTAAGACTTTTGTTTCTATCCTAAGCAATTCTAGCCAGTAAAGTTGGTCTGGAATGAAATGAAATTCTGAGCGGAGTATGAATTTTCAATAAGAGAGACATGTAATAACTTACCTTATATACACGACACTATACTTTTCTTAAAACTTTTTTCTCCTGTATGTAAGTGTGCAATATCCGGATCCAATACATATAAGCGTATGACTTAAATAAAGTGTCATCTATTCATACAAATGACTCGTATAATGATTATTGTCATCGGATTACTATTGAAAATAAATGATGAAGTAAATATGAAAACAAAATCAAACATGAAATGCTAAAAATGGTGATGAAAGCACTAAAATGTTTAGGATAAATATTGTGGTACACACTTTTACACAACTAAAAAAAATCTAAAATTATAACTTTTAAAGTCATGATTTTTTAAAAGTGTGTACAGTGTAATAAAACCTACTTAAAAGTGGCTTTAGTCTTTAATTATATATATATATATATATATATATATATATATATGTAATATCAATTGTCACCTCTAGAAGTTTCTCTATTCTTCTTTTCCAATTAAGAAACTCTCTCTCTATATATATACACCAGTTGTCACCTCTAGAAGCTCTCAATTCTTCTTTTTCAGATAAGAATCTCTCTCTCTCTCTCTCTCTCTCTCTCTCTCTATATATATATATATATATAAAAGAGAGAGAAAAATTTAAAAGAAGAAGAAGAAGAGAGAGATAGAGAGAGAAGAAGAAGAAGAAGGATGCTTTAGTTCTTTTCGACCGTGTAGGCTCTAGGCCTGGCCCAAAGTGACGGATACATGTTCCAGTTTTAGAGGACCCTCATAATGAAATGGGCCCGAAATTGGGTTAGCATAAGAAGACACTAGACTGCCATTTTGTCTACGGACCAAACTAATGGGCTGGATACGGCCTAACCTAAAGGTGCTAAATGTCTAACAGATTGAGCACCAAATTGACAGACACTCAGCCCAGTGATTAACAGACCACTCATCAAAGTCAGAGCCCAATTATTTCCATCAAATGGACTCTTTTTTTTTTTTTTGTTGCTAAACTCCATTAAATGACCTTGCTCCCAACATTTTGTTTCCTTTTCAACCAGATCAATATATAGAACCCCAATTCTCAAAAAAAAAAAATATATATATATATATATATAATAGAACCCCCATTAATTTATATATTTATAATTCCATTTGTTTTAGAGCAATAATTACTTATTTTTGCTATTAAAATTAGTATTGCTGCTATAAATATTTTCATCTTCATGGTATATATTTCTCTGTTTGTCTTGAATCCTAATCCTGGACCGGCCCACATGAAACCATTTATCTTATCCAGATAAAACTGATTCAGCTGAAGCCTACATGAGAAACCGTACAGATCAGTCAAATGAACAAAAAGTACGTGCAAAGACATATTCGTATTCATCAAAAGGTTACTTTAATCAATCATCAATTTACAACATAGCAAACATGAAACCTCTCTAATCTAATCTAGTTGAAAAGAAGAGAATAGTTAACAGATAAAACAGGAAATTAAAACACTGAAAGTCATATTAATTTCCATTCGCTGTATGAATTTGCTTTTAGAACCAAAAGCAATGAGACAAAAAAAACAAAAAAGAAAAATGAAACATGCTAAACAATATTATTTCATCAAATTAAGCACGTCAAACCATAACATCGGAATTACAACCATCCAAAATCCCTTCCTGCGAGGATGACTTGTTGAAGAACTCAATGCAGTCAGCAATGGCCTCGTTGTAATGCGAGTGAGACGAGTAATATGAGCTGCATGAGGTCTTTGGTGGCTCAAATTTGTCACAATTTTTAGGCCCCGAATTAGCCATTCCTGTTGATGAAGCTGAGGACCCACGAGAGGGAAGTGAAAATAACAGTCGCATGAGAATCTTACGGAAACGATTAAAGAGTTTCATTGCTGAAAAGTTTAACTTGGGAGAGACAGTACTGCTAGCTTGAGGGTTTTGTTGATGAAGAGCTTCACAACTACTTGTTACTTGTATGACAAAGCTCTCTCTTTGAGGCCTGAGCATTGTATTGTATTTCTCTCCCTTTGACTCCTCCGGGAAGTGAAATGCTATGATGGGTGTCGTTTGGTTGTTGAGGAATTGAGGATATATAAAAAGAGGGTGAGGTTTTCCAAGCATGAGTTTATTCTTATGTGGGGAGACTCAAAACGAACAGCATATTTCAGTAGTGAAAATTAAGATGTTGGCCAAGTTCCATGTGCACAAATCATTTGTATGGGCTTCACTTGTCCTCAAAAGGTAGCTTGTTTATTGGATTCCTTTGATTATCTTCAACCAAAATCGGTTTAAAAACGTACCTACAAAGTTTAAAGAGTATTTGGGTGTTTGTTAATGTCCGAATCAAACTTTTTAATCAAGGTTTGGAAGTGAAAGTGATCATTGATGAACACTTTTTGCCCCCATAATAAAATACTTGATGAATAGCTAACGATAAGCATTTGAGGAACATATGTGGAGCCTATCTGACTTATTAATTAAGCACATAACAGGGTAATACTTAGGTAGTACAAAGTCTTAGTGTTTGGTAAATGGTACATACAATGAGTGAGAGTAAAGGCATATATGGTGCAGAAAGTAATGAAATGTTAGGACAAAAGGATCTTATTGGACCTTTATCAAATGGGGGTAATAAAACTGATGAGAAAGCCAAAGTGATCATTGACTCGAGGGAGAGATTATAGGTATTAGTTATACCAAACATTTACCATGCACGCATAAATATTATGATTTATGACATGACAGCTTTATAATTAACAAGAAGATTTGATCATCCATTAATTAGGTTTTGAAATTAAAAGCTGAACTTGTAATTTTTCTTTTTAGTCGGTTCAACCCAAAGGATGTGTGATTCAGCTTTGAAGATCATAGTGATATGTGAGGGTGGTCCATACCCTCTATAAAGTCTATAAGCTGCGTCGTTTATACATGCCAAGTGCATGGCCTAAAAATTTGATACGGATAAAACCGAGGAACAAAGGATAAGAAACATAACAACATATATAAAGTCCTTTGGTAATAAACAAGATTTGGAAGTAGTGAACCATCATGAGGTGGTGAAGTATCAGATGATTTTATTAAGAGAATATGAAGAGGGCTAGAGATAATAATGATTTGTCAGACACTATAATTGTGTCTCGTACTTTCTTCCTTAGACTAAAGAAGTTGGACAATGATTAAGTCACCAGCCATCTGCCTCACTAATTTTAATTCGCATTTTAGAATTAGAGTAGTGTTAACGAACCGTAAAGTATCCATTAAGAAATTGTTTTATATCAAATTATTTTGCTTTATGTCAAATTTTTTATTAACTTTATAAGGCGTGGAGCTAATGGAACTAATTTTTTTAGTTTCACTTATCACTTCAATAGTATTTGCAATCACCTCATCAATTCATACCAATTTATTATTAATTGAACCTCACAATAACTCATTCTTAACGAACGTTTTACGGTACTTATTAATATTTCTCTTAAAAATAAAGTCATTTTGTTTTGTTTTGTTACCATCAATGGACTTATCACACGTTCACACTTTGTAACCAATCACACTTGTAAGTCTAAGAATTGTAGGTTCAAGTAATGGGAAGTCCTATTAGTATCTAAGAGATCTCACACCACAACACAATGTGAGAGTCTAAGTGGTGTGGGGACAGTGACCACACTTGCGAGCCTCTTTTTTTGCTTAGTAAAAAATAAAAAAAATTAAATTGTTTAGTTTAAGAGACAAATGGAAAACTTTTAGTATAACTTATGTTTAATAATTCTCAAAAAAAAAAAAAAAACTTATGTTTAATAATTATAAGTTGCCATCTAGCTTGATGTAAAAACAGAAGCTTGTATACCAATTTGTTATAGGAAAGGGTCTCCAAATAACACTCTTATACAAGATTGATTGTGAAAGATATTATAAGCTTTAGAAAGATATCCAAATAAATTATAAGTATATGAAAAAATAATCTTGGTTGAGCTAAATTCAAATTTTCGATCGTATGGGTATATAACTTATGTATGTTTCGTCTATGGTTGAATTACTTGAATATGGTCTCTTGCCCCTCAACTCATCTATGGTTGAATAATGAGATCCAAGTGGCTTGGGTTTCAAAGCCTAATTTATAATCAACCAGAAAAGGGGCCTTTCGTTTGTGGTGAGAAAATGAGACATGTGAGTTGTAACCCAATGGGGCCAAGCCTTACTCGTTTTGCCCATCCAATAGCAGAAATATCATTGTGTGTTTCTTCAATGGGCTGATCATGTCTGATGGACTCCGGTTACAAACACTATGTAGCCCAATACGCCTTCGGCCTTACCTGGACCATTTTGAGTTTTTTACTTCAGAATTTAGATGGCTATACAGAATTACACAAGCTGAGGCAATAAAATAGAACGTCAGCTCCAGAATTTAACTAGGCCAAGAAGCGACTGCAGATAGAGCCCAGCGACCTTGGAACTAGTCAGACCATTGCTACCGTAAAAACAAATACAATAAACATTAGCACTTGGTGACTAAGATAGCTAGGCTAAGGCCCAAAGCTTGCGAAAAGAGAAACAATTCAATTCAGTTTGTTTGGAAATAGCTTATTTAACTAAAAAAAATTTGCTAAAAATACTATAAATAAAGCTAAAAACTAGCTAAAATAATGCAGTAGAACCTATTAATAATACAATAAGACCCATAAATAGTAACAAAAATAAGTTGAATGGTAGCAAAAATAAACTAAATAAAAATTAAAAAAATTGTATTTTTCAGCCATAACAAAACTTATGTACAGTACCTTAGGTTCTCCTCTTAAGATTCTGTCATGTAGTTATTTAATATAAAAAATACACTTTCATCAATGAAAAAAAAGCCACATAGCAGAATTTTAATAAAAAAACTTAAGGAATAGCACCTAAGTACTGTACTTAAATCTTGCTCTTTCAACCAATGTCAAATGCAACTCATGTGTACAAGGGTAAAACCATTTCTTTTTCTTTTATGATCCTCAAAGATAACGAGATATACCGTATGCGTGTAACCTTCAATGGTGTAAACTTCTGGCTTTTTCCTTTTTATTGAAAGAATGTGTGCCGAAAGATTTGAAGCACAGCTAATAGAATTTGCCTTTTGGTCAAAATTATGGCTTTAAACGAAGTTTTAGAAATAATATATATTCAGCAGCATATCTCTGCCTCAAGCCAAGAATAATTCTTATCTATGTTTACTTTTCCTTTTAATTATTAAAATTCTTCTTTGGAACATCAACAACAACAACTACTATGTTAGCCAATCTAGGCTTCCTATAGCTATGTAGGAAACGTTTTCCGTATTCCTAATCCTAAATTAAGATACAAAGCAAACACAATTTTTTGTTACTTTTCAATCTTTACCAATAAAATATTTAAATTTTAATCTTTCTTTGATTTGATTAAAACTTTTTTAGATTGCCTTCAGCAGTTAAAGAATTACTATTCTAAAAAAATAAATATAAAAGAAGTAATTACTTTAGAAATTATCTCAGAGCACATTAATAACCTTAAGAATTTTAAGCCAAAATACACCATCATTAGTCCTCAAAGTTTGCCAAGCCAACATTTTTGGTCGCATTATTACTTGGTCATTCTATTAATTGTTATTAGTCTTAATGCCTATATGACTAATATTGGAGTGATGAAATGATATTTTTTTAAGCGACATAGCAATGTGCCAATGTTTTTGTGAAAGAGTTGGCATTTTCCTCTTTTCCCTTGCCTACTAGCTTGTAGAATTAGAGGTGTGCTTTCAATAAATGAAGGAGCGGTTTAATATGCTATTAAAGCATATTATGGTCAGTCGGAAAATTCTTAGGTAGTCTTGGAGTATAGTGAAATGGTGCTCCCTCCTGTCACATCACAGTGGACTCTACCATGAATTTAATGAGCGGACCCCATCATAAATGTGAGAAGAGAGAGCACCATTTTTCGTGCTCCGAAAGTACCTAAGAATTACTCATGGTCAGTTAACCTCAAAATTGTAATCCAAATCTGCGCTACGTGGAAGACTAGGAGGATGATGATTTTAATGCCAAAGAGGAGGTTGAACACATGGAAAGACCTGTAATTAAAGAACCTATATAGCTATAAGACCTGTAATTAAAAACGACTCAACTAGCCATCAAATTTGTAAGAACATTAGTATTGATGGTGCTAAAAATAGAAACATGACTTTTTAGAACTACCAATACTAAAAAGCACGCTACAATGGTGATGTTATAGCTAAAAAATATTAGCTTCTTGCTACAGTGCACAGTCATATATAGTTGTGCACTATAACAAAAAAATTAAAGCAAAAAATTGAATTTTATTACATTTCCAAGCTCTCTTTCTCCCTTGCACGCACTTTTCCTCTCTCTCTCTCTTCAATTTTCAGATTTGGTATGTTGGGTTGTTTATAAGAGCAATTACATCAGTCCATGCAAAATTCTTGTCTATTTTGCACCAAAAAAAAAAAAAAAACATATTTTTTTATATTTTGCACACCCACTTTTACAAAACACCTACATCAGTTTATCTATTTTATCATCTATTTTATTTAAATAATAATATTTCTTTAATTTTTTTATTATATCAAACAAACCACTACCCAGATGGCCCCACCCATCTCTTTCTTTCTTTGTTGTGAAAAGAAGACAAATGAGAGAGCAAGATGAAGGGGAGAGAAAAAAAGAATAAAAATTCATTTGCGCATGAACAGTAATAGTGCATATATGCTCGATTACTATTCATGTTTTGTATATTTTCATATTTTTACAAGAACTGATGTGGGTATTTTTTGGGTTAAAATGTGTAAAATTGAGCACTTTTTGTGTTTTACAAATTTTTACAACCACTGATGTGGTTGCTCTAAGTTTTGTAAATTGGAATTTTGTGATTTTTAAAATTTTTTTTATTTGCAAAGTTGTGTATTCAGATCGGAAAAAAAAATAAAAATAGAAGGTCAAACACACTATAATAGTAATTGTGATGGTTATTTATTATAATAAATATATTATTTTATTATATTGAAACCTAAAATAAACCCTCAAATGTTGAATGTTTAAAGTAAAATAGATAAAATAATGTTTTGTAATGACAAATAACTAAATTTATGGCTCTACTAACTTTAGATACTTTAAAGTTAAGGTTTTTTTTTTTTTTTCCTGAAAAAAGTTAAGGTTTTTAAATCGTCGGCCAATGGCTCTATGCATTATAGCCCCTATAGACTTACCCAGTTACCCACGTGATGCCTTGTATGAGGTTTACCCACGTGATTCAATGTAAATTGATGACTGAGACTGATGAAGTCTCAACCACAGTGCTAGGGTTCTCAATCATGTGCAACTTGCAAAGCCACCTTGATTGGCGAGTTACTCGTTCGGCCACCCTAATTTAATTCAGTTGTTAAAAAAAAAAAAAACTTCAAGTTTCTTAATAACTCCCACTTCTTCTTCTTTTTTTTTTTGATGGGATATGAACTCCCACTTCTATCTATATAGTTTTACGTGCAATTAATATTTTCTGTAATCTCAGGGGTGATTGTATTAATATAGATACGAGGAAGCCTCCTTTATGTAATCAATGATTCTAGCTGGATCCAAACATATAAAATTTACTCGAAACACTTCAAAGTTCTAATAATGAGAAATGCCACATGTGCATATGCCCAAGCATGTGCCCGCAATTATATCCATCCATGTAACTATTTGCTCCTCATAATGTTTTGTCTTCGAGTCATTATTAGGTTTTCGAAACTTGAAAGTATTTTCTTTTTTTTTAATAATTTAATATATATATATATATATATATATAAAAGATTGAAATTTTATTCTAGTATAATCTAAGTGCATATGAATGTAAAACTCTCCTCTAAAATCTTGAACTCCGGTCCTTACCACTCACACCTCACAAACACTTAGATTTGTGAAGTGATCATAATTCAAAAGTTGAGGTGGAGAATTTAAGCTCTAAACGTTTAAATTTCAAGGCTCGGGATGGAAGTAATTCTGTTTTTTCTCACATAAAAATAGAGTTCTTTAATTAAATTCATGATGTGAACCATTAATTATTAACATGAAAAGAGGGAACACTACTTCCAATATTAAATAATTGTCCCTGGTGTTCACCAAGTGATGTTTGGTTAAAGTTAAACAAACTCCTTCTCCTCCTGTTCATTTTTTCTTCCTTTCATCTTGTGTTGTGATGGTTATTCCAAAGATTATCTCACCTATTCTAGCTAGCTATTTTCCTCCTTTATTCTTGTCCTGTAATGGTTCCAAGATTATTTCACTATGGCCTTCCATGCCTTCCACTTTTTCTTTTATTATTGTATCAACTTTTAAATATTAAGTAAATAAATTAAATAACATTCATTAAGTACCGTATCAATATATAAAGTCTTTATAACAAAACCTGTAGGAAATTTTACCTAGATCCTCATTCATGTATTATATTTTTTTAATGGTTGTTTAAGATTTTAAGAATAATATTTTTCACACTTATTATAATAAAATAATATTACTTCCACTTGCACTCATCACTAATATCATTTTTATTATGTAACTTTGAATCATCGTGATTTGGTAAAATAACCTATATTCACATTGAAAATCACTTAATATATACTTTACTATTGAGTTTTGTGTATATAATAAATCTATTAATGAGTCTTTGTAATGGACTAAGCCTTAAACTAACCACGCATTAAACTATAGTTACAATACTTCCAATACAAGTAGGAATATTTTTTTATCTTGCACTTGAAGTACCATTGAACAAGATTCTCAAAAAAAAAGTATACCATTGAACAACAAATATAAATATTGATTAGGAATGGTCATTGATATCTATTACAACACCATTCACAATAGATCATGTCAATATTATAAAAAATGTTGTACTTTGACTAACTGAATTTTTAATAATTACGTGGCAGGATGAATATACCACCATAACAAAAACCAGAATATAATTACTTAAGAATAAATTGTGCATTAAATTTATAAAAAAGAAAATGCATGCTTTGGTTTTTGAGGTCAAGTTCAACAATTTATGAAGTTTATCTTTTTTTTTGTTGTGGCTTCCAATTAATTGTGAGTGTGATTATGTAAGCTAGCGACGTGACCCGCAAGCAAATGAAGACTTTAGGTGTGTGATTTAGACAACAACTCCATTGATATTTGAAGATTACAAATCAATGACAACGTTGCGCAACCTCCCACATAAAAATAAAGTTCAGTTGCTTTGAAACTAAGATAGCAATATACTCCCTTCCTCACATGAACCATGTTTTTCAGTGTCGATTTCATTGAGGGAAACAAAATTGTTTATGGACGTAATTCTATTTTATAAATAGTATACCTGTCTAATTAATAAAATAGTTTTAACAAATACGCATGCATGCGGTTGAGCAGTTGGGCTAAAACCAATAAACTAAAAAAGAATAAAAAATCCCTTACCATGTGAAACAATATAGAAATTATTTTATTATATACACAAAAAACAAACACAAAGACATGGTCAGCAAGTTTCGCTAACCGGTTGATTAATTAGCTAGTCTCTGATTATTACACTACAAAGAACAAACTAAAAAAAAAAAAACCTTCAAAAATCTTCTCCATTTATGTATGAAATAGGCAGAGATCATCAAGTGAAATTTTTAATTTTTATAAAACCTGCAAATTGATCTCTGTGTATATTTCATTAACAAAATAGAGAGGATTTTAAATTCTAATTCCAAACTAGGTTTATGAGAGGTAATTAATCAGTATTCTCTCATATGAATCATGGATCTAATTAGCTAAATTTACCATAAAATCCATCATCCACATTAGAGAAATGAAATGAATATTACTCTATTATACCTCAAATGGACACGCCACTCTTTTTCAAGCCATATAATTAAGAAGAATGTATATTATGTAACAGTCTCACAAGCCCTCCGTCTCGCACGTCCAAATAATGAGACTGTCCCATAAAATAATCTTCCATAATTAATTAAGAATCCAGAGCTTTGTAAATAACAACAAAACAAGGAAGAATAGCCCTAGGATTAAAAACAAGAAGGTCCTCCAGATTAGAGTAGACCCCAGCGGAGCCGGCTACGGAGTCGTAACAGGCAGCTGCAGCTGACACACTCTCCTCCTCCGCCGCCGTATCATCCGCAACGCGCTTCACTTTCCCAGCAATCACACGACAAACCAACATAGCTTTACGCCCATCGGTACACTGAACCAACGAGTCGTGGGCCCTACCACTACTCGCAGTGGTCCGAACCCCCTTACTTTCCAAAGCCCCACCAGACTTATTATTATGATTGTTGCCTTGGAACCCGTGCCTGATTATGGTGCAGACTCCGCACCCAGGTACGGACCCGCAAAGGCTGGACGAGCCACGCGCGCCAAGGGTGCAACCCAGGCTCGTACAGTGGAACCGTAAGAGTTCGTTACCGTCGGCTGCGCACCTGGGGTTCTTTCTGGTGCTCGTCAGTGCACGGTTCTTCACTGCGTCTCTACAGTCCTCGAACCGTTGGATTGTCTTTTGGGTGTTGTGGACTTTTAATATCCGTTCGATTTTGCAGATGGGGTTGTCTTTTTTTAGCCAGCTTGATTTGAAGATTATTTCCACTATGTTTCGGCCCGAATCTTCTGGGCCCAGCTCCGATACTGTACCATTTAAAAAAAACAAAATTTGTCATTAATGGAAGAAAATAAAGACATTAATATTAGATGGTAAGACTTTGATGGTCGGTGGGGTCAGTGACGAGTGACGACGGGTGTAGTAGTTTAGTAAATTTTAAAGTTAACGTTACGGGGGTGAGGAGAGTGTCGTGTCGTGTCCACCAATGAGAGTTCGCCAGCTCACGGTGTCAGACCATTCAATTTTTTTTTTTTTGGTAAACCAGAGTACCAGACCATTCAATTTCGTTATACAGGAACAGCTGTCGTTGGACCCTCCAATCTTGAAGTGGCCTGCCGTGACCGCGTGAGATCGGAATATAAAGATTAAAGAAGACGCTTAATAAAGTGAAGTCATGAAAGATTTACTGATCGGATAAAAATACACATTTTTTGAACTGAAATGACGAGTCCACGCTTAAATGATGGAGTATTTGGTAAGGGTATTTATTTAAATAATATTTTTACTATATTTTTTCCCTTATATGTATTTTTAAAAAACTTAAATAATTTTATTAAAATAACCTTAGGGTGTTATATTTTAAAATCAAGTTTTTAATTCATTCCGTTTAAAAAGTGAGCGTGTAATTGGATATGTGTAAAGGGAAGTGATCTAGATTTTTGCTTTATGCAAAACTTGTGGTGAACGGGACAAGACATGAGGACGTTTTACTTTTACCGTTTTATTAATTCGTGTGCTTATCTTTCTTAGCTTTTTCAAGCTGAGACTATTTTATGTTTCAAATTTCAATTAAAGCAGACTAATATAGTTTTTAGTTTTTACTCAACAGTGAAAAGAGGAACAAGTTCCTTTTTCTGTTTGGTAAATAAAGAAATTTATTGAAACGCGTGTGAATTGTAGTTTTTTTTTTTTATAACAAATATATCACTCTGATGTTTAGTAGTTTAGTAATCATAATTTTGAAGACTAAATTTTTACTATTTTTTTTAAGAAAGAGTTTTAACCTATGGCGTTCGTTCTTAATGATAGATTTTTATCATCAGACCAAGACACCCATTAATTTTTGGTATAGGTGGAAATTAAACTCCAGATCTCTTATTTACCAGTTGAACTAGCTGGAATTCACAAATTTTTACTAGAAATAATAATAGAAAGATAAATAAAAATTCAATTGGCGAGACCAAAAAAAAAAACTTGTAGTTAGCATGAATTAGTTCTACTATATATTTTTTAAAATGATAATTAATTCTCATATATATATGCATGCAATTAATGGTGTATTAAATACATGTATAGACTTCATCTAGCTAGAAATTCATAACATATAAAATAATATAAAAATATCTTAATTACCAGCGTGGCGAACTGCTTGGTGAAGCTCCAAGCTTTCAATCTTCGGAAACACCTCCCCACACTGAGAACAAGCACACATGGTGGACCTTGGCATTGGGTACCTGATTTTGTCAAGTAAATTTTAATTCTCCACCAAGAATTCAAAATTAATTATGACAAAAAAAAAAGTCTAAAAATCTAAAAAAAAATTAAAGAAAAAAAAAATGATAACATTACCTGCTTGGGTCAACGATCATGTGACACTCATAACACCCAGAAAGCTTCCTAAATTGCATTCCTTTGGAAGAAGACGTGTACGTTGCTCCTCCGTTGGATCTTGATGACCCAGATACAGACCGAGTTGACGACCCGGATGTAACTGGTTTCCGACTCAGCAGCCCAGTTTCCTGACCCACTGTGCTACTCTCGGGCGAGTTATCAGCTCTGTGAACAACCCTAGTGTTTCCATGAACCACGTCTTTGAAGTTACATATGGAGCTGCAAGAAGAGCCTAGCTTCGAGTACGTCCCAACGGTGCCGTTTTTTGATGGGTCGTGCACTTTTGACCCTTCGATCTGTTTGCAAGTCAACAGGTTCTTGATTTGGTCCCATGAAGATGGTGGTTGCTGTGGTTTATTACTCTTTTGCTGTTTTTTCTTGCGTTTGGATTGTTGGTTTTTGGTCTGTGATGATGAAGAGGGTTCTGGTAAGAAAGTTAAGAGAGCCATAAAGAGCTACTAGCAAAGCAAAGCAAGAAAAATAGTAGTAGAATAGAGAAGTAAAGTAGAGAGAACGAGCTCTCTCTTTCACACAGTGGTGTGTATTATGGAGAGGGGGAGATCCGAGAGAGAAGGTATAATAAAGGAGGCAAAGTGGGTGGAGTGGTGGGACTGCCTTCCCTTTGTTTATTTATTCTTCTTCCATTTCTGGATTAACTTCTGTGTTTGTCTTACTTTAAGAAGTGCACCTTTGCTATATACTAATAAATGGCAAAACAAATATATTGCATCTTTCCTGGTTGACCCGAATTCAAGGATTCCATTAACCAATTAAATCTAAGGAAAACCCCCCCAACTTCACAACATGTTGGTACAGTGGATTATGAGTGATGAACACTTTTTATTCACCTCTACTTATATATGTATACATGTTAGGCTGTTACTTTTTATCGATCACTTACAAAATCACAGTCGATTATATTAACATATTGTAAAAGTGTGAAATTGGTCTATTAACAAGTTTATCGTGTGGTTCAGGAGCTAGCATCAGGGTTGTTGGCACGCTGCTTTCGTAGTGAAAGGGATTATAAGATGATTATCATGTGTTTGGACTTTGGACAACTCTTTTCAGGTATATATATTTCTTTTTCGTTTATCTAATAGTAGATATTTTGTCATGCGTTACAGTTACAGAGCTTTATCCAGACACTAGTGCAGTTTAAAACACCTTTTGACTGAATGAGTAAACCCAAAGGACCCTCCAATTGACCAAGTAGTCGAATTTCTGGCAAGTCTCTCAGCTCATGGGGTGGAAAATCTTGATCTTATGTGTGAGCTGTGAGACCAGTTAATGATTTTAAACATCAATTTTTTGGGGAGGACTGGTTTTAGTTAATTATAACTTATAAATTGATTAAATTCCCAGCTTTCTATGTTCTTTTAGTAGATAAAGTGACAAACAATAATTATGTGGGCTAAAATAACTACACAACGAAGTTTACTAGCTTGGTAACTTCGTTGAAGTATCTAATTTGTAAAATACTGTTTATTGGGCCGTTTCCCTAAGTTTATAATTACATCTTCTTCTTTTTTTTCTACTAATAATTACACCTTCTGAGATCGAGATAGGCATTTCCGTTATTTTTATGTATCAAAATCATGTGTGATGGGTCCAGATTCCAAAAGGAAGAAAAAGGAAAAGTGGATGAGCCAAGGAGACATCATGTAAAACAAGCAGAAAGAATTAAAGGACTCCTATGCCAATTTGCTTCTTCCAATGTTTCCCACTATTATCCATTTCGGTGGACAACACTAGTATAACCCGCCCCTATGTTTTTCTTCTTGCTCAACTATTTTAACACTAGCCAAGTAAAGTGAACATGACCCATTTGACATTTTGTGTTGTATATATAGGTATGTACGTGGATAGGTTGTAATCATAATATTTGAGTTTGGATAATATTGTTTCATAAAGTTGTTAAAGTGAAAATTCAAGTTTTGGAATTTTCTAAGTGAAAATTCGTAATACAGCATTTTCGATCGGTCGAAATTTTGGCTCAATTGATTGAAATAGTAAAAAAAAATAATCATGGAGTTTCTGGATGGTTAAATCGCTATTTGATTCCTATTTGATCAATCAAAAAGAGCATTCGATCAATCGAAAGGACCTCTCGATCGATCGAAACTTGAAAATTGAATTTTCTGCATAATTTTTCTAATAACTGTTTGAAAAGGTTGAAGAGGTTTCAAGCCTTGTGAATGGTTTTATCTTTTATGAAACATTTTAACTCTCCATACGTGTTTTTGATGAAATATAATCCTATAGGTATAAACAGAGACTTATGTTAGAAAGAAATACAAGAAATCCCATGGTCATTCTCCAAAATTGCTATCTGTAGAACCTAACATCGTAGTTGTATCCTGGTGACAAATTTGCAATAATTCTTTAGAAACAAAAAGTGTAGGGGGTAAGTATTGTCTAAGGAAAACGATATAGTGCCTTCAAGTTATCTATTTTCTGTTTGTTTTTTATGTTAACCTTATTCTTCCATTATTACGTTGTGTAATATTCCCAACACTTTGCATGAGACATGAGTTGCTAAATGTAGGACAAGGTTTATTGATAGAAATTTAACCATTGGATCACATATACTTATTGTATTTTTCATATTTACAAAATTTCAAAAAAAAAAAATAGAGATTAATAGCTATATTCACATGTTTAAATTTCAAGTTTTTTTGGTAAAATATTATGCATAAAAAATAAATTTATTGATTTAATAGTAAATAACATTCAATTTGAACGAAATTTGACTTGTGTATTAAGAACATAAAAAACATACAATTCACAAGCTAAATTCTCAATATTCACATTAAAGAGTTTAAAGGGTTTATCTCCAAATTAATTTGGAGAAAAACTTCGTTCTTAAATATATATTAAATTTCTAAAATAATACTAATACTAATGCAAACAGTGAAGTGGTGTACGGATAGGTCGAGAGTTGGCATGAGAAAACCACTGTTTGATATTCCAATCTAAATGTATTTCTCCCAAAGACAGAGACAAAAAACCAAAGAGAAAAGAGAAAGTTCTTTTTGAAGGAAGAGACCGAGTGTGCATAACAAACAAGCTGGATTATTATGGTTTTTAGCTGAGTTTGTCTCCCATGGTGTGCGTGTGCACATGTAAAATAATGAATGAACTTTTTTTTGGGGCTAAAAACAATTAATTAGTAAACTTAGAAACAAGAAAGAATATCTTTTGAGAGTGGTTAGAGGCTAGAGGTCAGACATGGATTTGGCCAACCATTCACTTAAGAAAAATGAGAAAAAATCGGTGTCCCCTTGCCCTCCATGACTCAGGACCAGATCACCATATCTCTGATGCTTCTGACTTCTGATACGTTATTATGGAACTATTACTTTACAATTAATAAAATAAAATTCCTCTATAAAACAATTAAGAAAGCATAAAAATTATTAAATTTCATGCAAGTACGGCACAATTATTGCATTTTTTTTAATGCCAATACCAAATTATATTGTTATTTTTCTTGCCTATAGTTAATTTCAAAACAATACGTAATGATTCTGAGGGAAGCCATTTAATACTTCCCAAGTGAGTGAGTGACTGAAACTCAGCAACAATATATAATTCTCAATCATCCCAGTACACACAAAGGGAATCAAAGTATTGGGTGGATCAGGTTTCTGCAGTTCAACCACTATACCCTAATACCCGTGATCATTATCTTTTGGCAATTTGGCTTACATCATTAAATATATCACTGAAGAAACCCATTAATTTCCATTAAGTTTTTAGTCATTATGTTGCACGAGAAAAATAAATATAAAGATTGGAAAAATGCAAAAATAATCGCAAAGTCATTTACATTTTTTGAACTTACTTATCTCTGCTTAAAGGTATATAAATGTGTCACCCTTTTTTTAAGAGATAATTTCAACTTATAGTATCCGCTTTTAATAAATTAATTAACAAGTCAATACATTAATTAGTGTTTTTGGTGTAAGCTAGATCAAACTTCAAATCTCTTATACGATAAAAATAAACTTTATTATTGTTGAGTTAGCTAGTACCTGAGGATTTCTTTGTTCTCTATTGACTATTAGAGCATTTGCAGTTGGGCATGGGTATGGCAAATGTAAGATGGGTTTAGCACAAAGGCCCCAAAAACCCCCCACATCCAGACTTGTAAAAAGCAAGTATTGTAAAAAAATTTGCAATACTACTATAGTTCAATTCTACCTTTAGAATTGCACTATAGCACAAATGATGGCAATTTTTCCCCGCCCCGCTTGACCCGCCCCTCCCCGCTTCGCCCCGTGCGGGTTTTCCCCGCCCCGCAAATATGATGGGGCGGGGATGGGGCGAGATTTTAGACCCGCATCACGGGGCGGGGCGGGGATGGGTTTACACTTTTTAAACCCACCCCGCCCCACCTCCCGTTAATAAGGATTAAGTTATAATTTTTTCATACTCTAAAATCCTACTATTTAAACAAAAATATCATCAACTTATTTTATTCTACCTAACGTGGTTCTACCTCTTTTTTTTCTCAAGCAAAGTTGGAAATAAGGTACCGATTTTAACTCTTTTTTTTGTCTTTTCATTCATGATTCAAATGTCTTTCTCAACTTACTGTTCATCATTAACATAATATGAGATATTTGTGTCATACTATGAGATTTTTGTTGTGACATTGTCTTGTTAAACATTTAGATAATATTATTTAGTTTTTGCTAAAAATTAGTTTGATTTAATAGGATAAATTTATTTATAATTTCAAGTATATTTTTAATATTGAAACATGTCATTTTATTTGAAAAATGGTAATAGTTATAGGGAAAATTAACAAGAAATAAAGTTTTGTGGTATAGGGCGGGGCTTCGCGGGGCCTTAAGGGGCGGGGATGGGGCAAGAAATTTTCCCCGTCATGCGGGGCGGGGCAGGGATGGGGCAAGAAAAATCTATACGGGGCGGGGGCGAAGATCCCATCCTTCGGCCCCGCCCCGCCCCATTGCCATCCCTAAGCACAATTGTAAAAATAAAAACTAATATTTTATTCGGCTTTCACTTTATCAATTCCTCTCTCTCTCTCTCACCGATCACACTCTCATCTCCTCTCTCTAGTTTTTTTTTTCTTCTTCTTTTTCAGTTCACTCATTCAATCCCTCCCCCTATCTCGTCCCTCTCTTCCCTTTCATTTTTTTCCTCTTTATTTTCCCTTGATCAAGGGTTTGATGTGGTGGAGGGTTTGATGTGGTGGAGGGTTTTCGTGGTGGTGGGGATGGGTGATTGAGGGTGACGGTGTGAAGCTTGCTGTCTAGCTGTGAGCATTAACAGTAGATCAGATCGAAGGGGAGGTGGAGAAGCACCAAGCCACAAACGGAGAGAGAGATGAGAGCGGGTTTTGCAGTGATGGGTTTTGCAATGATGTTGGCGGCGTGTTTTTTTTTTTTTTTTTTTTCCTGTTTTACCGATCTGGGTTGATATGGATGATAGAAGATAAATGAATGAAGTTGTGTGGAAGAAGGTAAAAAGTAAAGTTAATGAAGGAGTCTAGAAGGTAGTGTGTGGAGGAGAAAATTAGGAAAAAAAAATTATTATGTAGAAATATTATTTTAATGAGTACAATAGAAAAATTAAAATTAAAATATTGAAACTATTATAAAATTGTACTGTGTAATTAATAAAATAAGTTATTAGAATGGAAAAATAAAATCTGACAGCACTCCCCAAAAACTATTATAGATGTCTGCTGCTTTGTCAATTGTCACCGCTTTCTTGTAGAGCCATGTGCCTTATATTTTTCCTTAGTCTACCTAGTTAACTAATCTCAACCCTTTCCCTGTACTTGCTTTTATGTTTTTTTCCCAGTTTAAGGAATGCTGGAATGGGGGTTGGAGAGTTGGATTTAACTAAATCGATCCAATGAAAAATGACTGACAGTTTTTATCACAGAATAAATGATCTTACCAATCACAGGGACTCAGGGAGAATCTGAAATATAATTACCATATATTTGATGTGACCTGCTATTGAATTACCCAAATCTGTCTCGGTAGTACCATATATTATTTTAGTTACGACGAAGTGTAAAAAATCAATGTGGCCTAAGAGTTGACACAGCACCTAATTAATTTCATATTTAGGGTTCTCACCCACTTCAGCTGTACTCTTACTGGAAAGCTCATAAACACTCAAGTTCGTGAACCTTAACCAAGGAAAATTTTGACCAACCCCACGTGATTATAACATTAAGAAGTGAAAGAAAGATTACAATAAATGTCTTAATTGTATAGTAAATTTAATTATTTAAACACATATTTTTAATACTTTTCCTTACGTGTAGGTCGAATATATTTTTTAATTAAGAGATGCTACGTTCATAATATTTTTACAATATTTTCACAACAAATCATAAGTGGTTAGTTGTTATTGGTTCAAATTTGACCCTAACACTAAGATTATTTTTTTGTCCTAACAATAACAACCAGTAACAACCTGCCACTTAAGATTTGTTGTAAAAATATTGTGAAAATGTTGTGGACATATCATTTCTCTTTTTTAATTAGTGAGGCTCAATACATAAAAATTTAAATGGGAGGTAAAGTAGGGGAGACAATGATCGAATTCAATGTCTCATACTCAGATACCATGTGAAATTACAGATTGTTCCAAAAGTTTAAACTATTGGGATATGGTAAATGTTTGAGATCCACTTATTTTGCTGAAATTGAAATTTTTTTGCTGAAAGTAATATAGATAAAAGTAAAAATTATTTGAAATAGTACAAAAATAAGCTGAATAGTAAAATAAGCTAGTTTTTTTTTTAATTTAGAGCCAAACACACGTTACACACACTTAATCACTTAACCACATACTTCTAACAATTACTAATAATTATAGTTATGTCCAAATCTTCTCAAAAATGAATAATTTTTAGGTATTCTCAAAAAATGAAGAATTGTGTTCTCTCCTCTTACATTCATGATGGGGTCCACTGATTAAATTCATAATGGGGTATATCATGAACATGAGAGAAGAAAGTACCATTTCATTATGAAGGGTTTTTTGCTATTATTATTATTAAACAAATTACAAATTTATTATGTTTTCATATGAGTTACTACTACCATTTAAAAAAAAAACATAATTCAATAAGTTTGTTGGAAATTTAGATAATTTTGAAGCCCTAGTTGGATTTTATTGCAATACATTTAAAGTGTTGGCTAGATTTTACTGTAATACATTTCCTAGCCTTCAGTTGTACAACCTTCAGCAGTAAATTTCAACCATTAGTGCCACATCAATTCTCCAATAACATTCCATTTTTCTTTAGCACATATCTCAAAACCAATCAAAATACTAAAAACTATATATATGAAAGTCTTGATCTAAAGAAATAGATATAACTTTTTAATAGCAAAACATTATAACTTTCTACCATAACAAAACAAAGTGAATAACCGCTTGTAAAAGTTCTATATACGTACAATTACTCTTTTTTCTTTTTTTTTTGAGAATCCAATTACTCTTAGTTATATTTGTTGTATCTACTACTTTTATTTTATAACAAAGTTAGGGTTTTTTTATAATTATTATTACTATGGCTTTTGAAATAGGTGAGCCGAACCACACTCCAGATGCCAAAAAATCATAGGTCCCATCCCATGATAAGTTCACAAAGCCCAGTCCATCTCATTTGCAAGATGCAACTAAACCACTCTATGCCCACTTTACCTTGTAATGAGTCTAGAACTTCTTAGGCCTCAAACTAACATATGAAGTAGCCTACTAGGTTGTATGTAACACACTGGACTTTCGAGCCCAGCTCAATGGCTCGAAAAAGTATAATGTTTTTTTTTTGTTTTGTTAAAAGGATATATATATTAGAAACTAGAAGTTAGTTCGAGGGGCAGGGGTATTACATAATATGTTACAGAAAAGGCCATTGAGGTCATGCATTAAAAGATAAGACAACTTTAGGTGGAGAGTCGAAGATACAAAAATTTTGCCGAAGGGATACATCTTTTTTGGCTAGAGCATCAGCAGAGGCATTCACCTCTCTATAGCAGTGCTGGATTTTCCAAAGTGGCAGCTGGTTCAGTAGGTCTTGTAGTCATCAATAATAGGTGCATAGTTAACAAAAGTATAATGTTACCAACTTAGCATTCTCGTCCAAATAAATAGATAAATTTGACCACACAAATTTCAAAGTTTTAATTAGTTGAAGTCTTGTCACATTTGCGTTTGTGGTTTTGCTCAAAAACTTATATTTAAGAAACAATAAGTAGATGAAACATCCAGTCTACCTATACTAGTATATAACACGTGTATAAGGTAGCTAATATTGTACCGGTACATCAACGTTTCGTACCGGTTTAAATACCGGTCGTACCGGCCATGTATCGACCATACCGGCCAATTTCGGGCAATACCGACCGGTACAATTTTTTTTTTTAAAGTTTTGTAATTTTTGAGTTTTTGTTATGACAAAATGGTAACTTATTTGTATTAACTTATTAGTATTATTTTGTTTTTTTAGTATGCAATGAACAATTAGGTTTTTTATTTTTTATATTGTGTTTTTGTTTTCTTTTAATTGATACTAAAGTCTAAAACCATGAATAATTTGTTCTAAATTGAGGAAATGATTTATGGTAAACTTTTATATTTATTATAATACACACACACACACATATTTATAAATATAAAAAATAATGGTAAACCCGAAATGGTACACGGTATTGATCGGTACCGAAATATATCGTTCCACTGGTCAAACTGGTATAACCTCCAGTATGAGATTGACTCCCTTGCGTGTATATACAAGGTAAAATTAAAAACAATCACAATTACTCATATATATGAGTTCAAATTATACCTAATGTAAGAGTTACACATTTTTTAAACCATAGATATGTACATGAGTTTGACTCTTTTTTTTTTTTTTACA
This sequence comes from Castanea sativa, assembly GCF_040712315.1. Taxonomy (NCBI): domain Eukaryota; kingdom Viridiplantae; phylum Streptophyta; class Magnoliopsida; order Fagales; family Fagaceae; genus Castanea; species Castanea sativa. The sequence goes on along the minus strand of NC_134013.1, from coordinate 11,382,524 downwards.
CACACACAACACGAGTTTACTTTTTTTTTTTTTTTAATTGAGTTTTTAATGCTTTATTTATATTAGACTCTTTGTCTTTTGCACAACATTAACTCATCTAAAACAAAATTTAAAAAAAAATTAGATATGACACATGGCATCTTTATATATATATAAACATGTTTAGTATAATTCTTGATAATATTAGTGATTTCTTTTAGTTCTTATTAAAATGCAAAAAAAAAAAAAAAAATGACAAGGCACTTGAACATGCAAAATCAAAATAATTAGATGCCAAACAAAGTGGCTTTTATATGACAATGATCAAAGATAGAGGTTAAGGTTGAGCATATCACCTGCAATTAGGTAATTTGCAATTCTTGCAATATATGATAGGTTGAGCATATCACCTATTATACATTGTAGGAATTGATATGTTCTCTTTGGTTGAGAAATTATTTCATAAGACATGTGGGTGGTCAAAAATAAGCATTGTACTAGATTACAATGACTAAGTAGTTGACTTGCTCAATTAATTTATAAGAACTACGAGATAGAACTTCCATAGTGGGAGATCTAAACAGCCGATTGGAAAGAAATGAGGGACAATAAGGCTACAGATTGATATATAAATTGCTTTCCTGAGGAACAAAGAGTCAGAGAGAATACTAAAAACTCTTATCTCTATCCAACTATTAGTTCTCCCTTAGGGTTCGTTTGGTTGGAGGAGTAGAAAAGTGGAAGGATAGAAAATAGAGAGATGATAGAAAAGTGGAAGAATATAAGAGATTTAGGTTATGTTTAGTAACAGTTTTTATTTTCTATTTTCAAAAACTTGTTTTTGAAAATATAAAGAAAAAACAATTTTCTTGTATTTTTGAAATAAAAAACATGTTTGAATAGTTAAAATTAAAAAAAAAAAATTTTGAGGAAAAAAATAGAAAATACTAAAAATATGTTGTTATTAGGATTTGTACTCTAATACTAACTCATTAAATGAGACATATTTATTAAATTAAATACGTGTATTCATTAACTTTCGAAAATTAGAAATTGAAAACAATCATTTGCATGTTTTCAGTTTCCTTCACAAATTGAGTTTTGAAAACAGTTTTTGTTTTTTATTTATTTTGGGTTGCCAAATAAATTTTTAGTCTCAAAAATAGAAAATTGTTTTTGAAAACAGAAAATAAGGAGAAAAAACAGTTACCAAACATACCCTTAGTTTTCTCTCATTTGTGCTTGGTTGAGATGATAGAAAAATGTAGAGATGGAAAACATATTTGTTTAGTTGAGAAGAAAAATGAGAGGACGGAAAATAAAATTGGTATAAATTTAAAATTGTGTCCCTATTAAATAAAACAAAAAAGTAACACGTTTTTTATTAAAAAAATTGTGTATGTACACTTCATTTGTTTTTTTTTTTTAAAATAGCACAAGCCAAAGGAAGATGCGTACCAAAAAAAAAAAAAAAACTAATGAGAAGTACAAGAAAAACCAAAAAAAAAAAAAAGGGATATTGGGCTTTTGCCCTTATTTTGTAAAAATTCTAGCACAATGTCTCTCTTTTGAAATTATTTAGATCTGTATCTTTGTTTTAGTACTCAATTTTAAAAAAATCGAGTTACAAGTGGAACTCGACATTAGCAATGTCAAGTTCTATGTATATTTTGCTACTTAATTTTAAAAAAAAATTTAAGTGAAACTCGACTTTGCTGAAGTCAAGTTTTAATTAAAAATTTACATATAACTTGATTTTGAGGATTATAAGTTTTATACCGAACTCAATTTTGTTAAAATCGAATTTCAAAAATAGGGACACAGACCTAAATAGTTTCAAAATAGGGACATATTATTGTTATATTTACCGAATAAGGGCAAAAACCCAATATCCCCAAAAAAAACAAAGAAGAAAAGAATAAAGAAAAGAAAAAGAAGAGGCAAATGGCAACACGCCCAGAAGAAGAAGAAAAAGTATATAAAAACAAAAACAAAAAACAAATGGCAAGAAGTAAGAACATGAGATGAAGAAAAAGAAAAAGTAAAAAAAAAAAAAAAAAATCAAATGGCAAGAAGTAAGAACACACCAAAAAAAAGAAGCAAATTGTCAAAAACAACGCCAATGTGGACAGGCATTTTTGTTGACTCAAATTGAGTTTTTCTCTCCTTTAGTTTTCTCCCCATTTTAGAGAGAAAATTTGTTGATAAGCCCGGAAGAAAAACACCTAATCCCCATAATTTATTTTCCCTCCCTCTCTTAACCAAACAACTACTTAAAATGTTATCTCTCTACTTTTCTCTCCTAAACTTTCTACCATCCTTAAAATCCCTCCAAACAAACACACCCATAAGTTTTTCCTCTTAATTTTTCTAAACCTCCATACTGTTGCACCGTCCCCTCCTTTTATAGACATCTTTCTCTCCCTTATCTCCCTAGGGTAATTCTCGAGGCAAGTCAAACAGTGGTGGCATCTCAGACTAAACAAAGGAATTGGTTACCCATGGTCCCCTATGTATGTGCCAAAAGATAAGCCCTGCTCGTTACCTGGATAGGAGCTCCAGCAGTGGTGGCTAACTCGGATCTCCATAGGACCTATTATGGGAGTTGTCTTTTATTCCCCGGGCATCCTTACTCCTCTCCACATTTTTGGGCATGACCCATCTCAAGTATCATTTTCTGGGCCTTTGGGTCTCAACTCGGAATCAAGTTCAGCCCCCCACGAGACGGTTTCACGAGATCGTCTCATACAATAAATTTTCTCCTTTAGTTGCAGAGATAAGGTGAGCTGAGCTGGCTTTTGAATTGTCTACTTGGAAATTTTAATTGACGTGTCTTATTTTTATTGGGCCACCTCTTATATTTTGCAGGAAATATGGTCCCGGGTTGAAACGCCGACTATGAACACTGCTGACCTGGCAATACTTGTCTGCAACAAATTATTAACGTTCTCAAAACCTTAAAAACCCTTAAACCCTAAACTATAAAATCAGGGTTTTAATGCCTGTGACTTTTGTTCAGCTTTCTATTTTTAAATTTTCCTTATTATTATTATTCATATATTCTTCACAATTAGACCGATTTTTCTTGTTCTTCAGTAAAGAATCATAATAATGTCCCAAAATAATTCCCAATCCGATTCGATTCAAAACCCTAGAGTTACCTGGGAAGGCTGCAGTGTCTTGCTTGACATCAACGATGGCGATCGTTTGGTTTTCGCTCGCCTCTCTGCTGGCTCGTAAGTCTTTTTTCTCCTTCAAAAATTGGTTCTTTTTTGCATTTTATTTAGCATAAATTGCCATGGGAAGTTTCAGTGAGTTTTTTTGGCTGGTGGGTTTTGCAGGACATTGAAAATTGGGAATAAGACATACTCTCTGCAACCCCTAATTGGTTGTCCTTTTGGTTCTTTGTTTCAAGTTGAAAATGGAGACCAAGGGCATTGTTTGGCTCGCTTTGTTCCATCCATTGAAGGTTTGGTTCTTTCAATTTGTTTGTGTTTATAGTGCCCAAACTGTGTTTTGTTTTACAAATGTTACATGACAAGGAAGTACAGTGTCTGTTTAATTATGGGGCAATTATGCTAATGGAAAATATAACTTAGAGTTGCCTTTGCAATCTGCCTTTGCTTAATTTACATGCTTTACTTGTTTACTTGCTATTTTACGCACTGTTTGTTTCGAAGTAAAATATTTGCAAATGTAAAATATTTTCAGTAAAATATTTTCATTTTACCATGTTTGACTGTCAACATGAAAATACAATGAAAATCATTTTCCAATTGCATGTTGGGTTTTAATAACGTATAAGATCAGCGAAAATTCCTTGATGAAGATTACTCATCACAAGGTGTATTGGATTAAAGGACATCATTCTTAAAAGTTAGGTGATAACCGCTGCGCTAAAACATTCTAATAAATAATCCAAAAGAAGAAAGCAAAGAAATGGATATAACAATGGAATTTATCAAACCAATTATAGCAAAAATTGAAGAATACTTGCTGGAGCAAATTGAACAACAGTGCGGCTATTTATTTCACCTAAATAGCAACATCAAGAATCTTAAAGATCAATTTCAAAAGCTGGGTGACAAGAGACGTGGGGTGCAATCAGAAATTGACGCAACCAAAAGGAATGGAGAGATAATTGCACCTGGGGTTCAAAATTGGGTCAAAAAGGTAGACAATATCAACATCAGTGAAGATCTGCGCAGATTCTTTGATTTAGAAAGTTAGGGCGAATATGATGAGGTTGGTAGTGTCGATGATAATGGTTGGGGTCAGTCAGTGGCGACAGTCAGTGGGTGGACAGGGGTGTGGGATGGGTGGAGATGAGAGAGTTGTGGCCTTGTGAGTGAGAGAGCTGAGAGATGGAGAGAGGGAGAAGAAATGAGAAAGTTAAGAGAGGGGAAGAAGCTAATCAAGTGTCGGGAGTGAGAGAGGAGAAGAAAATGTAAAATGTTTTACCGATTTTTTAAGTGTAAAATATTTTACAGTTTTTGCATTTGGTTTTTCCTTTGACTGAAAATATTTTACATTTGACCAATTATTTTACTGCAAAACAAACATGGTAAAATGTGAAAATATTTTACATCAAAACAAACAGAGCGTTAATGACAAATAATTGCTCTAGTGGGGTGTGTAGTTCATGTTGAAGGTGCTGCTAGTCAAGTTACATTAAAAGAATGATGTGATTTCAATGGATGAAATTGATAAAAGTATCTAGTTAGCTTCCTTTCGTTTACTTTCTCATCTCAACCAAACAAATGAAGTACCTTCAAACTGCTAACAATTAATTAGGCGCGTGTATACCTTTTGTCACTGTACTTTAGAAGTCTATCTCCACTTGTTGTAGTTGTGAAGTTTAACGTTTTCTCTCTTTGTTACTTCACTTTATAATTTCTTTTTGTGCGTGTATATATCTTACATGTGTATATTTGAAGGTCCTTGTTCATTCCTTTAGCATCTTATCTTTTCTGTTTTATTTATTCATTTTGTTGTTGAATTTTTTCTTCTTAGGCAATAATATTCCGGAGAAAGGAGACTTTGAATCACAAGATGAAATCAAAGATAATCGAGCATTAGTTGATAATAATAAAGCCCAAAGCCTAACTGGTGAAGAAATAAATGCAATGCGGAGGTGAGAACATCATGTGTTGGTTAGCCGGAAGTTTTCTTCCAAAGTTAATTTATGTATATTACATCAAGGCTTCTACCAAATTGAATTCATGTATATCACATATCATTATAAAAGGATCAAATGATAATGATAAACAAACTACAAAGAGATGTATGATAAACACACTAGAAATTTAGACTAATGCTCACTATTTTCTGCAGTCAGGGTGCAACAGGTGATGAAATAGTTGAAGCTCTCATTGCTAATAGTGCAACATTTGAAAAGAAAACATTGTTCTCACAGGTAAGTTAGAGAATGAAATTGTCAAAAGTTTTTATTTTGAAGAAAAGCTTATTTCAGTACGTTTGCAGGAGAAATATAGGCTTAAGAAGCAGAAGAAATATGCACCCAAAGTACTTTTGAGGCGCCCTTTTGCTCGAAGGTAAGTTAGCCTTGCTTGAGTGATTTTATTTGCTGACACATCAATTTCAGGCTTACATTAATTTGAATTAGCTTGATTATTTTGTAATTCTTTACTTTCTGCCAACCCCTGAAACCTTCTCTAGATTTTTTCTTTGTGACTCAGCATTCATTTATGGCAAAAGATGAATACTTAGCATTAATTAATTCCTCCCAACTGTTGAATGACATTAAAAAAAAAACTCATCATGAGGCTCTGTAAATAATTTGCATCAGTTTCTTTTGAGCATGAGATAGAGTTGGAATTGAGGGAATCACAGGGGATCTATGATTGGTCAAGCTCCACTTGATAAAAACCATAGTGTTCAAGCCTGGCTTGTTCTTGAGTGAAGCTGAACTTTTGAGCTTGAGCGCAGATGGACATGTATATAATAAAAGCTTGGGCATATGAGCTAATCTCGATATTGAGGTTGGCTCATTTAACGTTGAGCAGCTTGCTAGCTTCATGAGTTGAACTTAGCTTTTTATCAAGGCTTCAAGCTCGTCACATTTAATAAATGAGGTTCAAAGCAAGGGTTGAGCAGCCTGGCTCATAATTGGCATAGCCATATCAATCCTGAGAGGAAGCACTGGACTGCCTTTTAAATAGCCCATGGCAAGAATAGAAAAAAATGAGGATGACACCAATGCTCATTCCATGGTGTCTGTCGTACTTGGAAGAAACCAAGATTAGTTAGTTTGTTGGCCTATTAGGAGCAATTAGTGGTTATCTTTTATATGTGCTTACATAGATAGTACTTAGTGGATGACTTTCTAATTTGACTTATATCAATTGGCCCAGTTTGTGGGTTTTGCAGAGCTTTTTCCATTAATGGAAGCTTAAGATATTTAAGGCAGACAATTATCATATAGTGTTTAAGAAATAAAAGAAACATGTTACAAATTTAGTGTTTTTTTTTTTTAAAGATGTTGGGTGCTTTAACATATATGATTGGGAAGATTGGTATTGATAAAGTCATCCAACATAGAAGAAAGCTAAAGCATACTTGGTACATCTTCAATGGAAGTTACTGATGTGTGTGAACTATCCAGAATTATATCATGTGCATAGGAGAGCATCCTGTGAGTACTTTTATGTAAAGGGTAGTGGGGGTGCAAAGTGTACCCTTTTTCTGTCATTTCTTTGGAACATGCCTAGTATTCAAATGATGATGTCTAATTTGTGTTTACTTTTTTCCCCCCAGTATATGTGAGGCATACTTCAAGAAATATCCAGCAAGAATTGGGTAATGACGCATCTTCTCATGAACTTATGACAATTTTGTTAACTGTCTATGTATGTCTATTTATGTTGGTTTTGGTTCCTCTTATTTATTTTCTGGCTAGAATTATGTGCTATTATTTTGGGAACTGTAAATAACATCATGTATGTGAGTATATACATATGCATGTATATGTATGTATATATTCATAGGACTAACTAAGATATATTATGTTATCTAGCAAAAGTAGAAGTTGAAGAACAAGTGTGGGAGCAGTGAGATACTAGGCAAGAAATACCCTTGCTTGGTAATTTTTGGATAATTTTTTTGTTATAAACAGAAAATGGACATGGTCTGTTGAATCTAATATATAGGCTATGCTTTTTGGACCCTTTTGTATCTTTATATACGCCACTGGTCTTTTGCCAGTTTATTGTCCAGTTCTGTAAAAAACCTAACAGGCTAACATACATATATTCTGTTCTCATTTATCTTTTTTTTTTCCTCCTCATTGAGTTGATGAAATTAATTCACAGTAGATGTATGTTCCAATGTATCTAATTATATGATGTATTTAATCAGAATGCTGAAAAGGTATGGAATGCCTATTATATTGCCATGCCTACCATATGTGCTCAACTGTTTCAATCATGTTACTTGGCTACAGATGTAGTTGTGTCTAGGAATTTGTTTGTTCACCGTCACCATTTTCCTTTTTGCTCAGTCTATGAAGCAACGCTATAGGCTACTGAAAGTAACTTTATATATTCATCTTGTGCTGTACCCAAATAGTATAATGGTGTTTTTGAGTTGAAGTAGCGCCTTTTGAGAATCTCAAGTAATGGTTACAATACTTGCATATATGAAGAACCTTGGGTTCATGAATAACAAGTTAAACCTGTTTTTCTTGTTCTTTTCTTCTTTCTTTAATGGAATTGTGATAATAAGTAGATCTAGTTGTTGATATCTTGACATGGATATTCTTTAGATTAAACTTTTCTATCTGCTCATAATTTTATTTATTTATTTTTGTTTGCCTGTGATTCAGATTCTTGCGAGTGGATGCATTATCTCTTCTTCTTTCCATGGCTAATGTTTCTGCAAATTCTGATGTTCTCGTAGTGGATATGGTTGGTGGCCTTCTAACTGGTGCTGTGGCAGAACGATTAGGAGGTTTTTCTATGTTCATTCTCTTCAAATTGTGAATTTCTCTTCTTTTTTTTTGGGAATACTTATCACCATGGAAGTTCCCACCAACTGAAGATGCTGGCCAACTCTTCTTGTAGCTGGTATCAATGAGTGTCTAGATTCAGACCATATACCCATGAAAACATCCATTCTAATTGATCAGTAACGCTTTTGAATTTACTTGTCCCCAAAATGAAGTGCACAAAGTAGAGAAAAAATATACATGTTGCCAACTTGTATTGGTTGAGGAGAATTCATTGAGCCAAATATCCATTGGTTGTATTAAGTCGAGCATTTATAAGAGGAGTTCCATTTGATACATTAAATAATTGCATTAACTTTTTTTTTTTGGTCTACCTTCTCCTTATGGTAAACTTCAAAATGTTTAATTTTGACTAGCATGGACAATGTGGTCTCCCAAAACTTCTTCTTGCACTTCATTTTAGGGTTGGATTGGTATAATTTTGTTGTCTGGAGGAAATTTCATTGTTCTGGTTGGCTCGTGTAATTGAGAGCAGTTGTTGCATGTACTGTCTTGGTTGTTTTTATGATTTTCTTTGTGTGGCAGGTACTGGTTATGTTTGCAGTGCATATCTTGGAAGCACACCATATTCTATTGATATAGTCAGAATATTCAACTTAAGTAATGAAATTTGTAAGAGGTAAATCCGGCTTTGAGTTCTCCCATTTTTTCAGAATTGCCGTTACTTGAAGTTCTTTTTTAATGACCCCCCTTTGCGGAAACAACTTAGCATTATGTTGAGATTTGAAGAAGGATTACTTGGCCTTCCCAGCACACTCTGACTTCCAACCAAATCTTTCCAATCTGAGCTCAAAACTTGGGCTTTGATTGAATATGCATTGGGTGGGATATTATGGGCTACTTCATATTTTTTCCCATGATGGTTAAAGGTGGCCAGCAGGAGAGCAAGAAAGGGAAAGAGGGTGACGTCAATTCCTGCTTTTTCCTGTGCTTGTGTGGCTTGGGATTTCTGGGCTCTCTTGTCTATTAGGTTTATGAAGGTGTTAGTAACTTTGGTCTGCTCCCACTCTCATTTTGCATGCTAGGTCTTTTGTCTGTTAAGTTTTTTAAGGTGTGATGCTATTCCCCTGCTTCCTTTTTGTTAACTAGCTACCGTTGGTAGTAGAACAATATTTTGTGCATAAACATGGATTGGATTTAGGTTTCTATTTCACAAGAAGAAATATTAAAAATGTAGCCGTCTTGCCTGATGATTTAGTTGGCCCAGGGGTCAACTGGTCCAAGTTGCTGGCTAGATGTTAGGGTTGATTCCTTATGATAGAAGCTGCCTAGAATGGTTGAGGTGGCCAGTGCCTTTCTTGGGTAGTGATGGGACATTAAATAAATGTAGGATTTGCCACAAGTTTTTCTTAGTCCTTGTATATCCTGAATTTTTGGGGTTTATTGCCTTGTTATTTTCTGTCATGTCCTTTTGATGGTTATGTTAGTTTATATTCTGATTATCCCCCCCTTTTTTCTCTTGTTGTGGGGTATATATTTTTTTGCTTAGTATTAAATTAATTTTGGTTCAGGATTGTGCGGTCTCCTCTCACCGATCTCTCTTTATCCCAAAATGGAACTTCTGAACAAATTCACCAGCAGGGAGATGAAATTAACCAGCAGGGAGATGAAATTAACATGGAATGTCTGTCAAATGTAAGTGAGTAGTGACTTTGCCTTATTTTTGGCATATATTTCATTTTAGGTCCCCTAATTTCGTCATAAGATTGATTTGTGCAGAATCAAATGTCTTCATCAGTTGGCATGGAAGAGATTTCTCCTACTGAAAATGACACATCAGATGTTATTTCTGAGACCACTGTTTCTCCTGTAAACAAAATGGGCAAGTCCACAAAGGCTGGAAATAAGGCTCCAAAACAAGCCATTGACTTGTGGAAGGAAAATGGTTTTTCTAGGTAATTATTGTGTTTTTGGTTAACAAATCAGAAGAAAATTTTAGTTGATGGTTCTTTAAATACTCATTTCCCTGCGAGCTACAGTCAGTGAATGTTTGGTATACTAATCAGAAGAAGCATTAGTTGACAATTCTTTTAAATATTTTATGCAGCCTAATAATTGCCGCACCAGAGCTGGATCTTTGGAGTCTGCTTAAAGATCTTTTGCCACTCCTAGCAAATTCAGCTCCTTTTGCAATTTATCACCAGTATCTTCAGGTCATTTCTTTCAAATTCTTGATATTAAGAAAATTTTAACTTTTTAATGTGCATTTTTTTTTCTGTCACTTCCTTCTGAATGGGTGAGTTTGGAACACTTATTGCTCCATTATCGAATCTTCCACTTGGTTTTGGCCCAATTTCTTTGAAGTTTTGTTTTTGGAGTAGTTCAAAAGTAGGTGATCTAATGCTAGATTGATAATTGTGGTATAGCAATCTAAGGGTTTTTTTTTTTTTTAATCTGAAATTTTCAGCTCAGTTCCCAACAGTTGATTTGCAACTATTATATCATGTCTACATGATCGTAGTTTGTATTAAAACAAATCTGCAACTCCTGAATTGGTTTGGTAATGATTCAGGTTAATGGATTGTTGCTACTGTTCCCTCTACATGAATGTTTTTCATAATTTATAGATGGAATTCGATTTGTAGATTCTTAGGTGAACCTTTTTTATACAACCTGTGTAAATAAGGATTCTCCTACTTTTAATAAAATTTTGATGCTATTTATCATGAAAAAGCAGTTTGATTCATGGATAGGCATTCACTTCTTCTTCCTCTTTTTTTGATAAGTAGATAAGCATTCACTTATTGATATAACAAAAACCCAGACTACTTGTTCTGTTGATTGCAGCCTCTTGCAACTTGCATGCATAATCTGCAGCTTGGGAAGATGGCAATTGGCTTGCAAATTTCAGAACCTTGGTTGCGTGAATACCAGGTTTGGTTTTTTGCTTGCTTTTTATGTACTCTATGGTGTGGAAGTTGTTCTACATTTGTAATTCTATATTTTTTTGCCAACAGTAACAGACATTTTGCTGTTAAATATTCATTGTTAAAATGATATTGAAAAAAAAGAATGTGTGGTATTTTCTGCGTCAACATCCATTTTAATATTCTTTGCTCAATGCATAAATTTTGTGTGGTGTGCATATGCTTGAGAGAGAGAGAGTCATACATATCACTTGAATGCACTCTTGTGAGAAACGAACTCACCAGAGTGGACTTTTTAATTATCCATACCTAAGAGGCTAAGACAACCTCTAGAGCATAAGCAGACCTGTCTGGGTAGGGCTTAGGATGAGGCCATGACGTAAATGCTCAACCATGCAGAAGTATGATAAATGCTGTAACTTCTCTTGTTGATGGTTCCCTTCCTTTGATTGGGATGCTGCTGCTTGTGAAATTGTTGATTGTCTCCTATCACCGATGTTCTTAATGCCCTTGTCAACTTACTGGTACAGCTAATTTCTTGAATTTTAAATTTTGTTGAAGCCAGTTAAGGAGTCATTCTTTAGAATTCCATGGTGCTTTAAAGTAAAGACCATCATTTATCTTCTTCTTTTTCTTCTTCTTCTTTTTTTTTTGCAATGCTAATTACTGTTCCCATTATAGTGCTGAGTTTGATACACTGACGTCTTCCTTCAAATGAGATACTTGACCTTTCTTCTTGATTTTTGATAATTGTGCAGGTGCTTCCTTCACGGACCCATCCATGCATGCAAATGAGTGCATTTGGTGGGTATATTCTTAGTGGGATTAAAATATGTAGCAGCAGCTAATCCCACCTACAATGGAATAAGGTTGCTCTGTTCATGGCCATTTGCTTGCGTTGCTTATTTGTTGGCAAGGAAAACAGATGTCTCCCGAATGTACACTAGCTTTTAGTTTTTATATTATCTGTAAACCTGCAACTGCTGCAATTTTTTCTTGCGTGGTTGCAATCTGTTGTACATTTTGATTTTTTTCATTTGCTAGTTACAGCACTTCTATTAGTTTCCCATTATGAGTTTATGATGATGATCTGGGCTTCTGCTCCACTTTTTTTGGTCTTTGGTTTGTTGTGGAAGTGTGCATGGGTTGAAATCTCTAGTTTTCAGTTCACTAAATTAATTCAGTTCTTGAATCAATCATAAGCCAATGTGGTGTTTGCAATTTCGCATGAGATGAGTTTCAGGTATCAGATTCAGTAGTCAGCTAGTCGTGTTTCTTTTGTGGTCTGTACGGTTTAATACTATGATGCCTTACCTCTAAGGATAAGATTTCTTACCATTAAATCCCCTTCCCATTTCCTTCCATTTTTATTTAGATGTGAAACAGGTGGCACTTAAAAATCAAATAAATACCATTTGTATCACATCCAAGCTAAAATGGGAGGTAATTAAAGGATTCAATGGGAGGGGTATTAGCATGCAGTATTTTATTTAGGAGTAACATTTTTTTCACCTTCAAGATAAAGTTTTAAGAATTTTAGTTGCTGACATTTTATTTAGGAGTAAACTCTCTCATTTGGGTATAATAAATAAGGTCTTAAGAATTTTAGTCTCTTATGAAAGTTGAGGCTTTGTTTGGTTGGAATGGTAAAAAAATGAAAGGAAAAAAAAATTGTATGTTCCGTCGGGTGTATTTGGTAGAGATAATTAATTAAAAAATGAGGGTAATTTTGTACTTCTTCCTCAAAGCCATTTTCTTCCCAATTTGGAAGGAAAGAAATGGTGGATCCAAATGGAAATCTCCATTCCATTTTTCTTCCCCCAATTTCTATCCCCTCCCTTTCCATCCCAACCAAACATACCATAAAAACATGAGATTAAATTCGGTAAGAATGTGGTGTGAAACCCATATTTTACCCTTCTAATCCCAACATGCCACACTATCTTATCACATATTTAATAATAAGTAAAATTACACCAAACAAATTCTAATACCTATATATAAATCTAAATAAATTGGGAGTTTATTGAGATGTTATTAAATGTGGTAGGGTGTATTGAATTTTAAGTAAAATGCTGATGTAACAATCTCTTATTGGATGGGGTAAAACATGTTTTACACCCATCCTTATCAAATTCAAACTAAAAAAACATTACTTATTTGGTTAGTTTTATTTGCTTACAAAAACATTTATCTCAATAGTTTATAATAACCGTAAGCAAACCTTTGCTAGTTATTAAAGTCTAAAATAGATTTGTAAACCATATTTAATAATATAGTTTAGTAATTATTTACCGGGGCCTGATAAGTCAAAATGAAATAATAGATACATCAATAATAACCCTACATAAAATCGAGATCCAAGATACAACGATAATTATTTTTATCGGGATGTATAGTCAATAAGTCCATATCGAGACCCAAGACCCTTTTTATTTAGCCCAAAAAAAAAAAAACAAATGGGCTCGAAGTCATATAACCGAAAAGGAAAAACAAAAGAAGCCCAAACGAGAAGAACTCAAAAAAAGTAGAATGAAGGAGAGAGCGGAAAAAAAAGAAAAAAGAAAAAGTAAAAAAGAGAAAACTAGGCAAGAGGGAGTGGCGGGGAGGCTTGTGATTCGAAAGAATCTCTCTCTCTCTCTCTCCTCTTCTTCCGTTTCCTTAGTTCTTTATTACTCTTATTATTCTTTTACTCCTTTTCAAACCTGAACTCTCCCTCTCTCTAGAACACCCAAACAAACACAAACACAAACTCTCACTCTCATTCTCATCTTTTCCCTCCAAACACTCCCAAGATATCAATCACTCTCTTATATATCTCTCGAGCGAGCACGCTTCCATGGCGAATGATCCAAACCCTCCAAATCAACAACCTGGCTTGCAATTCCACACTCACAATCACAATCCCTACGCAGCAGCAGCAGCAGCTTTCCAGGGAGTTCAACCTTTCGCCTTCTTCGCTTCTAATCCCTTTCCCTCCTACTCTCACGCCGCCGCCTCCTCCGTTGCTCATTCCGCCACCTTTGCCGAACTCGCGGTGAGCTTCTTCGTTTCGTTTCATGTTACAGTTTACGCCTTTCATATTTTTGTTTTCTTGCCGCGAACAATTATTTTCTAGATTTTGTTAGGTTTTCATTTTTTTTTTCCTTCTTTGGAATGGAATCACAGCCTTTTCGGTTTGATCACAGTGTATCATTTTTGCGATCCATTTTATGTATTCATGAACTCAAAATAACTTCATATAACCATATGCATTATCTGAATCAAAGAAACTGAATTCATTCTTATGATCTCTATTCAACACATTAAGATATTATTTCATTTATTCATTACATACTAAGAAAACAAATACACAATTTTTTTTTTTTTGAATGATTTTGTATGAGCCAAAATAGCCTGTACTGAAACAACCTGGTATAATAGGATGGTATATTTCAAAAGGGTAGGTGTACTGTATTGGTGGCATTGGCCAGTATGATAAATTCTAGCCGAACGAGTTGAAAAGCTTCAATATTTATAACTCTTTTTGGCATTGTGTTGTTGTTTGGGGAAACTAATTTTTAGCCCGTCAAGGGTGAAAAGCCCCTGGATTACCCAGTAACTGGTTTTGGCGGGTGGAGTAGGATTTTGATTAATAGTGACGTGCAACTAATCTGAGTGAAGTACTCCTACGTCATCCAAAAATAAATAAATTACGTTGTCAAGACGATTCTTGTAAAAGCATTTATTCTTTTCTCCATTTAGAATTTCAGTTGGGCATTTTAAGTTTTTACTAAGATTTTTAATTATTGTTTCTTAGTTAAATGAATTTGTACTGCAGACAAGTTTTGTGATTTTGTTACTTATGCAGTGAGCTGCATTAACTGCAAGTTCGACGAAAATATTGCATGCTTTTAATTTGGAATACTGTTTCCTTGTATTTCTAAAACAAACCTTATATATCTCGAGCATGTCTTCTAGATTGCTATCTTGGCAAATCGTGTGGTATTATGTCTTAATGTGAGAAGGTTTATATTTTCAACTAGGGGCACAAAGGAACTGTCTAGAATCTGAAACTCCATGTGAACATCAATAATTAAACAATGTAGATGGAATGTCTAGGGTATTGAATTGTCAGAAGGAATATAGAAAGTGTTTTTAATCTAGAATCATTCAAAACCTATGGATTAGGGATACTGTGTGATTAAGAAGAAATAATTTTAATGATGTAAGCAGTAAATTTCACTGTAATTTGGTAAATATGTAATTGACTTGCAAAGTATTTCATTTTCTTATTCTATTTTTTTTTTTAACACATGCACCTAGGTCTTGAACCCAAGACCTCACCCTCCATCACATTATAATGGGAGGAGAATGTGTCGTTTGAGCTAGAGCTCATTGGCTCTAAAAGTATTTCATAATGCCCCGATATTTTCAGATCTTTATTCTGTTAGTTATATGTGCTGAATCTGATTGGGGCATCTAATGAACCAAGTTTTCCTTTGATGAGTCCAGCTGAGATCCCCTTTAAAAGTTACCTGTGACAATGAAAGGGGTAGACAAACAATATCTTACCTGCTGGGCTGATAAAGCTTTATAAATGTAATCACTTGTATGTTCAACTGAAAATGCATATGCAACTCCATACTTATTAGTGTTTAATTAAAAGCTAAGTGGGTCTTGAGCACTTTGTACGCTTCATACTTGGTTTTATGGTTTGGGAGGCTGGATGCATGTTGAAAACTTTTTAAAAGTAAATTGTTATGGCACTTAAAATTTTGCTTGATTGTTCATATACATCTACTTATGTATTTCTCTTTTGGTACAAAAATAATGACTTAAATATTGGAGATGTGGACTCTTTATCCACGATTGTCATATAGTTAGCTTATGATGGCCTTGCATTTATGTGAAATTTCTTTTGCACATCATGAGTTGATATAATTGCAGTGAGAACACAAACAAGAATTATTATTGGGGAGTGGCTGGGATGGTTGTGAATAGTGAGTTTGCCTTTTCTTTATTAAGAGGTTTCAACCATATACTCATACATCTTGTTATCTGGTTAATATAAAATCTTGCATGAACAGAAGTTAAATTGTATGAGTTAATTCCACTTCTGTTGCAACAGAAGTTATATGTCCAGCAGGTGTTTGATGTGTATTCTTTGTACCTCTTCATGTAATTATATAAAATACTACAATCACTGCAGTTGAGGCAAATGAATGAATTAGATGAGTGTGAGGCCCAGACAAGCGGACAGGCCGCCATCCCTGGACAGACTGAATTAGCAAATGATCTTCCACTTAAACCAGAGTCGCGCACTGGTGGAAAGCATCAGACTCAATCAAAGGCTCCAAAACATACCAAATCTGGGACTCAGAAAACAGATATTGGTAACATCCCTTTATTACATCTATTAATTAGTCCATATATTAATATCTTGGGCCCATGTAATGGGCATATTGATTTCTAATTTATTATTTTTTGCTGACGGAGTGTACTAATGGTCTGAATGCAGCTAATTGTCGCTATGACAGTTCTTTAGGTGAGTTTTTAGTAAGGTTTTATTCAATTACCGCTCTTCATATATGATTCTATACATCACACAGACACGCACAGTTTGCATTCATTTGTTGAATCGTTGGCTTTCTGTTTGATGTGGCTATTGAGGTTATGGTATGGGTTTGATATGTTCTTTGCAGGCTTGTTAACCAAGAAATTTATCAGTTTGATCCAGGAAGCTAAGGATGGCACCCTTGATCTGAACCATACTGCAGACATACTGCAGGTATTAAATATTGTCATAATTTCTATGTAAAATTGTTATTCAACCGGTGGAAGTTAAAAAAGGTTTTGCTTCTGTTGTACTTTTGAAATTGTTTTCCTATGACAAGAAATTCTGTGGTGGATATGAATTTAATCCTTTTTCAACAGGTATGTTATGCATGACTCATTCTTGTGCCAGAAATTTAACTTGCTGGTATTGTTTGGTGCTGATTACTTTATACTCTCTGGGTATTTGCATCATATTGTTTTTGACAGGTTCAAAAGCGGAGGATATATGATATTACAAATGTCCTTGAAGGAATAGGATTGATAGAGAAAACTTCAAAGAACCATATACGTTGGAAGTAATGATATTGATCTTTTCATTTATTCAAAAAAGAAAATGAAAAAAAAAAAACAATTTATTCTTTAGTACTTTCTTATTTATTATTATTTGTTAATGACATGCTAGCATTAAACAGGGGATATGGTGATGTGGGCCAGCAGGAGTTGGCCGATCAAGTTGCTGCACTAAAGGTGCATATAAAATTTCAGTCATTTCAATTTCTTTCATGTGCTTAATATTGATTTTGTAATTGCTGAATTTACAGAATTACAAACTGATTATATTATTGCATGATAAACATCTCAAGTTTTACTTCTTGCATGGTATAAATTGAGTGTAAATCTTTTGAAATTCCGTGTTGGCATAAATACAGTAAGAAACATGACAGGAACTTCATAGATTGACTCGTCACTACAAAAGCAGATTTCTATACAGAAAAAATACTCAACTGGAAGTACTTAAGCCTTGCTCTGTAAATGTACTAAAAAATGGAAAGTTAACATACACGATCTTTGCTGCTTTCTCAATTTGTATGCAGAATAGTTTGGTTGAGCTGTGTGAACTAGTTTGCAAACTTCCATTTGGCTTAAGTCCAGTTTCACAACGTATTGTTAGCATATCTGTCTTCATAAAAGTTCCAATGGATAGCTGACATTAAATGGAGTCTTGTATCAGTAATCCAAGATTAAGACAAATAGATCTCATATGAAGCAGATTGCTGATGAGTGATCATTTTCTTTAGGTGGACTCAGAAAATTACGGTATTGTAGATGCATTAATTGTTTGGTTGGATAAGACAACTTAATATCATAACGTCAACCTAGGTTTGGAGAGTTCAAAGCTGATTGTAACTGGCATTTTTTGTAAAATGAAATTGAAATTCAAGTTTTCTAACCTTTCCTATTGACATATTACAATAACTTGAACTGTCTCCATTGTTTCATTACAGGCTGAAAATGCAAGTTTATATCTTGAAGAATGCAGTCTTGATGAATCTATAAGGTTGGTTCACTAATTGAGAAAGATGTTTTTCTATGATTTATCTTTTTAGTGTTTTGAATTTTGAGCTGTCATGATTTTCTTTCCTCAGGCAAAAACTAGAGCTTCTGAATGCCCTGAAGGAAGGTGAAAATTATCAAAAGTATACTCCGGATTCCTCCACATTCTCACTGTATCTGATGCATATGATATTGGTTCTTTCAGTTAATAGTTTGCCTCTTTGGACTGTCAGGTACCTTTTTTTAACAGGAGAAGATATTATGAGCCTTCCATGCTTCCAGGTATCTCTCTCTCCCTCTCCTTGAAATTTGTTCCTTATCTGTTGATTTCTCAAGCTTACTTTCTAGTTGTTATCATTGTCACAGAATCAAACACTTATTGCAATAAAAGCTCCACAGGCTAGTAATATTGAAGTTCCTGATCCTGATGAGGTGGGTAGTGTGGATGATGTGGTTTGAAAATTTGTGCATTGTATTAGTATATATGTGATTGGTTGGCTGCTTGATGAGCAGGATATTGGTTTCCACCAGAGGCAGTGTAATATGACTATTAGAAGCACCACTGGACCAATTGATTTGTACCTCTTGAGGTATTCTTTTATGAGCACGTACAGCTGTATTTCATCACAACCCCCTGCCTCTCTCTCTCTCTCTCTCTCTCTCTCTCTCTCTCTCTATATATATATATATATATATATATATATATATATATATATATTTCTTGCATTATATTTTTTACATGAGAAGGTAGTGTCTTCTCTCTAACAGCCATGTTGATGCTTGTAGCAAATTTGACAGCCAACATGAAAGTACGAGTGTTAAGCAGGCTAAATCACCAGATTCATCTGCTGGGAATAGTGATTACTGCAAAGAGGAGGATGCAGTGCAGCCACCCCAGGTTAATCAAAACAATTCTTCTAAAGCTTTCAGCTCTCCAGCTTCAGAGGTATCTGGGATTCAGAAGATTATTCCTTCGGACTCTGGTGTAAGTATATTTAGAAGTGTCCATTTAAAAAAAAAAAACCAGATTTTTTAAGTTTCAAAGTGGATTTGTAACCCTATGTTTTGGGGGGAGATGAGGGATAGAAGAGGGGAAGATTTGCAAAAATACACTAAAAATGAGTTCTCTCCATCCCAAACATACCTTATAGGTTTTTTATTTTTTCCTATTTTGAATCATGCTGAAGGAAACCTAACCAGCTTATTTGCAGATTGACAATGATTACTGGTTCCGAACAGATCCTAAAGTCAGTACTACAGATTTGTGGGGTGAGCACATTATTTAGCTGTTCCATATTCAACAAGTTTCACTGCCTGGAATTTCTAGATGTGATCATACAACCGGATCAATTTGAAGATCTTTCACTTTAAGGACACCTTT
This sequence comes from Castanea sativa, assembly GCF_040712315.1. NCBI lineage: Eukaryota > Viridiplantae > Streptophyta > Magnoliopsida > Fagales > Fagaceae > Castanea > Castanea sativa. Next base: position 11,363,179 of record NC_134013.1, on the reverse strand, counting down.
ATAGCTTACTTACCATTTACATTTTGTGACAGCATAATTAGGACTGGGCCCAAATAGGTGACATCCTTCAAGATGATTCTTCAGAGGGTAGTGCTGTATTGGCTCAGCCACAAGTATCACACCAGGATGTCTATGTAAATAAGAAGCAGTTACCTAGTTGTTCCAGACCACATGCTAATTCAGGGTTTGCTAACTCCCCTTCACATTTTGAAGTGTAGATTTTGTAGCTAGATTTTCAGTTTTCTGACAAAGATAGCTAATCACAAAGATTATGAAATGTCTGACAAAGATGCGAGTCTTCTGTGGAACCCGCTGATGTATATACTATATAGGATAATTGGTATAGGTTTGATAGAGTCCTGATGATGTAAGACGATAATAAGTGACTATTTTTTGGGGCTTGTAATGCAGTAAAGGTGCAATGAGAGGGTGGATATGTATATATACAGATCCAAATTCTTAGTAAATGTTGCAGGTTCAACTTGGTAAATTTTGTTGCAAGAGCCTTGTGATTCTGTGACACTGTCTGGTGATCCCGTCTATTTTATTCTAGATGGACAAGTAACACTTTTCTAATTCTATTAATACATTCGTCAGCGTTATCCCAATGGTGGAATCCAGATCAGGCTATGGTAAATGGTCTGCTGGAAGGGGGGAATTGTGCAACTGATTATTGAATTCGCTGCCATTATTGTGACTTTGTCCAACGTGGTGTTGTTATTGGACTTCTCAGATCTAGCCGAACGGGATTACAAGAAGAGAAATGAGAATCAAAGGGTCTCAAATCTAGCCAAAAATTTGTTAATGAACTATTTTAATAAAGTTTTGATACAACTTTTATGAAAAAAAAAATTGTAAAAAAAAACAAATGTTTTTTTTTTTTTTTTCTTTTCAATAAAAAGTTTTAAAAAAAAAGTTATACCTCAATAATCAATTGATTTTTTTTTTTTGGTAATTGTTCCAATTTATGGGCATTGTTCCAATCAAATGACACATCATCGTTCAACTTTGGTCTAACTTTAAAAATTTTCTCAAAATTTTGATTTTTTGAACTATCTAAGTTTCAAAACCATGGTTGTATTACTCGGTGGGATCAAGGATGGTGTTTTCAAGTGATTCATGGTAGCCCTTAGTTTCAAATTGCAAAAAGACTCTTAGAGTTTGAATCGATTACAACGTGTTTTGTGTATTTTTAATTTTTGTGTCATTAATTGTTAAGCAATCAAAATTGTTAAACTTAATCTTTCAATTTCATTTCCGTCGATTATTATGGATGGAAATGGGTCACATGCACTTTATTAATAAAAGCATGCGACTATTTTACAATAAATAATTCTTTTTTGTTTTATAAAAGATATGATTTCTGTCCAGTGCATTTGTACATTGAATATGATATGATGCAGATACATGTCTAAAATTGAATATGTATTTGTATCGTATCGTATCCAGTGCATCAGACAAAAGCTTCACCCTATTATAAATAATTCAATTTTTTGGGACAAATTTTAATAAAATCTCATTTTAAATTCTCAAAGAGGTTATTTTGCAAAACTTTGATTAATACTTAATAGTTACTATCAATTTTTAATTTTTTTTTGATAAACTAGTTACCATCATTTATAATTATACCTACTGCGATTAGTGTAAATTTCCACCACAGCAACCGTAAAAAAAGAAAAAAAAAAAGACCCATCAAATTCTCACCGGGTCGGGTTGAAACCCAGCTCACAGTCACTTCCATCCATAGCTTAGCCGACCCTGCCCTCTACCAAAAATCGCTCAGTCAGGCACACGCCCACGCACTGCTGCAATTTGAGGTGACCCAATCTCTCTCTCTCTCTCTCTCTCTTCATTCTATTGAACTATATAATCTTTGCTTTGATATCATTGATAGCTAGTTTTAAGCTTCAAGAATAATGTCATTTTAGTGTTTTTCATGGCACTAAATGTTCATAACCAAACCTTAAATTTCAAATTATAGGGTATCTGTCTTCGTGTTACAAAGGTTTAATTATAGTAATTGGAAAAGATGGAACATCCACATTTAAAAAAAAAAAAAATTGGGTCTGAAAAAAGTAGTGGGTTTTAGGGTTTAAGACAAAAACCCCATACAGATAAACCCTAAACACATTTTATTTATTTTTTTCCATTTGAAAATGATTTCTTTCTTCATCTTCTTCTTCTTCTTCTTTTGTGCTTAGTTCGAAATGGGTTGGAAAGCGGCTCAGAAACTCATCAGGCATTGGAAGATTGTCAGAGGAGATAATGTAAGGGAAAAACAAAACTTTCTAATTCATTTTCAACTACTTGCTTTTTCTTTAACATAATATGATTTTTTTTTTTTTTTTTGCGCACTTGCTTGGGCTTGGTTGTTGCAGGTTATGATTATAAGGGGCAAAGACAAAGGTGAGACGGGACTTATTAAGCGTGTAATTCGCTCGCAGAATCGGGTTATTGTTGAGGGCAAGAATTTGGTGAGGAACTCTTCGATTTTTATTTGGGTGGTTTTTTATTATTATAAGGTTTACAATGTGAGAATAACATTTTGTTTTCATTCTTTTTCTGATTAAAATTTTAAGGTGTATATCATTTTTTGTTGTTCAATTTGTATTGAGATTGTTAGAATTTGGTTTTAGCAACAGCAAGTCAAACTTGACAGTTTCATAGGATGATCTAAATGGTTTGGTTATTTATGACCAAATGTGTTGCTATAATGGTTTGCAACAATATTATATGCAGTTCGCATAATATATGCGGATTGAATACAGTAATATGTATGTATTTGCAAGATACATGCGTCAATTTTCCTTTTAAGCTGTTCTTCTGTTCAACCAGCAAATGGTTATTGTTTCGTTAACGTTTAACAGGGATTTTGAATAGGTCCTCAATTAAAATTTCCTAATAGATATATCTTTCCATATCTAAAAGAGACAAGTTAGCTTCTTTCACGATATTTTAATCCCCCATTGTCTTTGAAACTTAAAACTGCTCAATCCTTCTCCACACAGTTTATCTGACTATTCTTTTTTAGGTGCTTCTACTAACAGACTAGCTCCTATAACATAAGGTACCGGTGTTAATGATCCAAATTCCATTCCTTGTAAAGATATTAAATAAACATTCTGAAACTTTTTAGAAGGCACAATTTATTGAAATCTGCAACGCTTTTTAGAGTAAAAGAAGTCGAACAAATTGTGGGTTCAGTGACTCTTTTTATTGTGTGACTTTGTGCCATTCTCTTTACTTGAATCATATATTATTGCCTCAAATGACTTAGAGAGATTAAAGGGAATTCACAGCTTTCAAAAAAGATGCTCATCGTACTGAAAAAGACCACGTGTCTAATATAAGGTTGTTATCATCGTCTCTTGCTCTTTTTCAGGTAAAGAAACATATCAAACAAGGGCAAGGTCATGAAGGTGGGATCTTTACAGTTGAAGCACCACTGCATGCGTCAAATGTTCAAATTGTTGATCCAGTGACTGGGTATGGAATTACTCTAGGCTTCTGATTTAACAATTATTGATATTCTATTCTTTATTTCACAGGGGTGGTGCGTAATGTTTACTTATGCAGGAAGCCTTGTAAGTTAGGAACTAGGTATCTTGAAGATGGCAGTAAAGTAAGAGTATCTCGAGGTTTGGGAGCATCTGGTTCCATAATACCTCGTCCAGAGATCTTGAAGATAAGGACAACGCCGAGGCCTACAGTTGGTAATTATCCCAAGCTTAATCCCCCCCTCCCTCCCGAAGGGGGTTTATTTTCATTTTTAAGTTCTATTGGTTGACTCAGTGGATGTTTTTCTTCAGCATATTTGTTTTTATTTACAAACATGTGATAATAGACAATTCTAGGTTGCATATTTTACACATTATGCTTCAATTTGCAATTATAGGGAGAATACATGACAGCACTCAACACATTAGACATAAGCCATGTGATGTGAGGCTTGAAGTCACTGCCTTACTTTTTAGATTAAAAACCCCACACAGCATATACCTAAAAGAGAAATGTGTAGCTGTTGTAAGGAAAGATTTAAACAGTGGAATTTTATTATTAATATTGTGAATTATACTTATCAAAAAAAAAAAAAAAAAAAAGAAAGAAAGAAAGAAAGAATTAATATTATGAATTTTGATTGATAGTCATGAAGACAATAACTCAATATTCTTAGTGTGAAATAACGTTAAGAAAATGTATTGAAAGTTTAAATATACAAACACCAGATTAGTTACACAGCACACATGTATTTATACTCATTCTGTAGGGCTCATATAAGAAAAAGGTGGAGGGTGATATTGTTGTTTCAAAAACCATTGGGTGCTTGTGCAACTTACCACTAAGAAAACTATATATGATTAGCTGTGCTTTATGTTAGAGAGAATGGGGCTGTTTTGGCACAAAGGCTTTAAGAGCAAGGTGGAGGATGATGTTGTCATTTCAAAAACCATGGCGAATGTGTAACTTGCCAATAATAAAAGCTATATAAGACTGGTTGTGCTGTACTTATCAACAAAAAAAAAGAAATGACTGGTGGTTGTACTGTATGTCAGAGAATATGAGGCTGTTTTGGGACTAAGGCTATATTGTTGTTGTTTAGAAGTATCATGTTTATGAAATGAACATAAATTAAATGAGAATGTCCAAATGGATACAGGGTAATGATAGGATATGGAATGTAGTTAGCCTCAAAGGTAGGTGTAGCTCATATTGAAGTAGTGATGGGGGAGAGCCACTTGAGATAGTCTTCTGCAACAGAGACCAATTCATGTCTTGGTGAAAAAGTGATTCAACTGAGTGGAGTGAAAATAGGTAGAGAGATGCAGGGAGCACATCCGAAAATATTTCAGAGTTTCTTGTTTCATATTTTTATTTTCAGATATTAGGTTTTAATTTTTGAATTTTGAATGTCCTTTATCAGGGCTGTGGATTTCAATTTGTGGGATGTAATTGTAGCTTAACGTAATCTTTGAAACTTATTAAAAAGAGGCTCCAGGAATAGTTTTCAGACAATGCATTTTGAATAAGATTGCTAATTAGAGATGTTTCTTTACAGTTTGGTGGTGATTCCAAGCACCCTTATGCGGTGAAGCCTAGAGTATTTTCTTTTGTTTGTTTTTTCCCCCTTTTATTTCTTATTCTTGCAAACTTGTTTTGCATCTTAGAGGGAGGCCTAAAACGATATGGCTAAAAGTCATGAAGAAGGTTTTGTTGACTAGAGCAGCAAGATAGAGGCTTTTAAATGGGATAGAATGGTAGGAAAGAATAAATGTAGTAGATTCGCCAATGAGCTCTAGCCGTTTAGCTTAAATGGCATCTTTTTCCCCTGTTAGAATAGGCTGAAGAGCGAAGTATTAGGTTCAAAATCAACTCTAAATATTTGATGGGGATTTGTGATGTCAGCTCCTATTTAATCGGGTTTAAAGCTTAGTTGAGTTGAGAATATGCTATATCCATATGGTGGACAATAAAGGAACATGTTGTAGTTGACTCTAATTATTTGATGAAGATTTATGAAGTCAACATCAATTTTATCGAGATTAAGGCTTAGTTGAATTGAGGGCATGCTACATTTATATGGCAGACTGGATGGGAACAGGAATGGCTGGTGTTGTGTGCCTTGCAATGTCATATGTATATATGTTTTTTGAGAATCATGTCATATGTATATTTAACATCTATGTTTTATGTCCACTGTGTCTTATGAAAATAAGTGCATCCAAACACACAAGTGAGCATGTCTTTTGCCAATTGAGCTATTGCTCAATTGACACTTCCTTGTCTCATAATAATGGTATGGAGAAGATCTACTGTATGTAACTTACCCATCAAAAAACGGGAGCATGTCTTTTGAAACACACGTTGCTCAACAGTAGCCAGTATGATTCAAATTGAGGTAGTCAATAGGTACCAACAGGGCTTTTCAGCTGGCATCCATCAGAAGATATGGTTGCCAAAATATGGAGTTTCCCTTTTGAAATAGATGTACAAGTCAGAATTAAACCTTGAGAAAATTGGGAAGAAAAAAGAAATAAAGAAATATAGACAGGAATGAGAAACATCTACAAGGATTCTGTATGAATTCTTTGTTTTGTGAAGTTTCTTTTGAACATGCCAATGAATTTTAGCTCAAATGGCATATCCTCTCCTTGTAAGAAACAGTTGGAGAGCTTATTGTGCTTGTTATAATTCTGCTTAATAATTTATGCATTTTGGTCACATTGTTATTTCGTTTCTGCAGCTGGTCCCAAGGATACACCAATGGATCTTGTGTTGGAGAAGACTTACGATCCTAAAACAGGAATGGGCATGCCTGGCCTTTAGGAAAACTATTTTCTTGCTCAACTATCTGGGGAGACATTAAACTCAAAGATGTTGCAGAATTTACGAGTTCATGTTTGTTCTCTTTTTATATGGTGAATGATTGAGAACTCTGCTTCCTCTTTGTTATTATTGAACTGATGAAGTCTATGTTCAATGGCCGAGATGTTTTTCAACCTCTCATGCTTAAATTTCTCGTATGGACTACCTACCTGATTTGTTTGCCATATTACTGGAAAGTGGAAAATCTCAAGTACTGGCACATAGGTCATACCCAAAATTCTGGATAAGATCTCTTTCTGTCTATGAAATGGTATGGGTTTTCCATTTTAAATCAACGCTGCAGGATCATTAGTCTGGTATAAGCTACATACCATTTTGGTCTTTGGTATGATTTAGACAAACTATATAAAATCTGCATCAAAGCAAACGTTCTTTGTAGAGGCTCAGTCACTGCCAATGGAATTCAGAACAGTTTGTTTATGATGGCTCTTTTGTTGGCCAGTGGTGTTTGTGTTGTGTCAAGGAAAAGGTATTTGACCATATGGGGTGATAGTCATGCCAATCCTACCAAAACGCATGTCAAAACCCTTTGTTCTGAACACGACTTGTTTATTAAATAAGTTGACACAATCCACGTAACACCCTTAATAAATTAATAAATAGTTAGTGTGGTGTGGGTTGATAAAGAGAATGTCAACCTTTTCAATGATTAAGTAGGGCTGAAACTTGAAACTTGAAAGCTTTTCAATAATATAATTGAAATTAAATAAAAATATTAGATAATAAAGATGAATGACCAAACATTGTGAAATTACATGTAAAACAGAGTTTTTGTCAACCAAAAAATATAATAAAATTTTAAAATAAATAATGAAACTTATGTAAGATTTTGTAAAACCTTTGGTTATTGAGTTTTAAAATTGTTTTGATGTTCTTGAAACTCTAATAAAATTTCATTTAGATTTAATTATATTAATAATATTAATGTACTTATAAATTATAATATGTCACATGGCAGAAGCATGAGCCATATAACGCAAGTATGACATATATTACGAAATATTATTATTAAAAAAATTGATAGATGATTAAAATAATAAAAGTTCATTTATATTTCTAGAAACTTATGATGATAGCATTGTATTTGGAGTAAACAGCTTCAAACTTTGATAATAATAGAGTAAACCATTGATAATTTTAATGTGTGCCACACGGCAAAGGAGAAAAAAATGAAAAGAAAAAGGTGTTTAAAAAAATAACATCCAACAGACAAGAGCACAATAAATAAATAACTAAATTATATATATATATATATATATATATATATATATATATATATATATTGTAAGTGCACAATTTGTACCCGTACCTAACCGCGTGATGGGTTCAAGTCCAAAAAAAGCCTTATACAATCAAATTTGTAGAGTGTGGGCTTGAAACCTAGGTTATATGAAAATTGGACAACAAATATGTGGGCTAGATTGCCACTATCTACACAATTAATGGATAAAAATAACAGAAATTCTCCTCCGACGTAAGCCGAGCGTGTCTTATATTGCCTTTCCTTCTCCAAACAATATATTAAAATTGAAGATGATGTATACAATGCTTTCTTTCTTTCTTTTTCTTTTTTTGTTTTTGTCCCCCCTCCCTCTAATGCCTTTCTCTTCCTTTTATATCTCATTTTTTCTTCCCTCTATCTTCCACGTATAGCACAGATCACCAATCCAAATACTGGTCCCATCTACCACCCTCTTGAAGTCTTTAAATAATAGCTGTAAGGTTGATCACTACTGTTCAAAGATCATTTCCCCATTAATGCGGTCAGAGAGGGAGGTGCAGAGTCTTTAATGCGGTGGTAGCAGCTTTTTCCATGATATTGCTCATGTGTTCTTCCTCTTTATAACTGTGTGGAATATATCTTTACCCAATAAACCTTCTAGCATTTTCCTCTATACATCATGACATATCGTTCGACCTCCACTTGACTTGGCTGAGGAGATACCCCTCCTCGGACAACCCCACCAACCCTTCCAACAAGAGCTTGCTTATGAACTTCAAGGCTCTGCTTGGACGAATTAATACCTATAAATCAGGCGCAAGGCCCAAAAGCGTATTTTGACTATTCTGCCCCTCACATATATATATACACACACATATATATATATATACACACACACAACTTTTTATCATATAATACAGGATAACTAAACTTCTATCATGATATGATATGATGTGGGCATAAACTTATATAAATAACTAATTATTATATAATTTCACAATTGTCATATGGAAAATGTTGATATATATTACAATAACTAAACTTTTACAACTGATGTTAATATATATTATATTTATTTAAATTATAGAGCTTTAGAAAGTTTAAGTGATAATCTAATGATAATGGTATCTTTTGTGATAATCTGTCTGTTTGAATTGGACGGATAGAAAATGTCATACTTTTAATTGTCTTTTTTAAATTTTGGATTAAATTTAAAATTCCAATAAATTATAGAGAGTTATATAATTTTTCTAACACCTAAATTTAAAGTGTCACCTAATGCAAATAATAATAATAATAATAATATCACGAAACTTTCTAAGCTGTGATGTGATGGTAGGTGATGAACTTCAATGTCAACGCATCCATTTAGCAAAAAAAAAACGTATCACTACTAACCAACATTTATTTTTTTGTGAGTGAAAGCCCCAAGCTATAGTTATTGCTATCCTAAGTTCCTAACCCTCTTGTCCTGGAAAATTTCATGTGACCTTGGGAATTTAAAAAATTGAACCGTTAGACTTCTGTCTTCCAACAAATAATCGTACTAATAAAATAAGGAAAGCTTTGGACATTATGTATTCTTTAACGTTTAACCTACTTACCCCTCCTTTTGATAAGACATTAACCTAATTTGCAAGACCAAATTTACATACATCAGCACAAGAAAGTAGGTTAAACCCTGAAAGTCAATCTTAAACATAAACAATTTGCAAAACAATTTTACTTTTATCTTCATTCCTAATCATTCCAGAGTTGCATCAAAGAGCGCCCCCCCACCAACTCAAGACCCCCATCTAACTACAAATGTTTTAAAAAATAAAGCAACAAATGGAATAGAAGCTAGAAAACAACAATTTACATCAATGTCTAGATCACCGTTCAATAACACCATTGTTCGCCTAGATGAAATGCTAGTTTTGCAAGATTTTAAATTGGAAAACAGCCATCTTCCATTCCCTAACGATTTCCTGTAGAACGGGTTTTCCTCAATCTGCCACGTGTGACCCGAATGGATTCATCAATTACTGTCTCTGGTGGAGGAGGATTCGTGTTCTCCTCAGTTGAAGAAGGTGGTGTTGCTTCAATTTGCATTGGTTGAGCTTCAGTTGGTGTGGTCTGGCTGGTTGTTTCAGATGGAGCAGTTGCTTTTTGAGTATTTGCAGCTGCTGCAGGAGGGGCTGCTGCAGGGGGGGCTGCTGTGGGGGGAGCTGCTTTAGGTACTTGTGAAGGACCAACCTCTTCTGCTACCTCCTTTTGGTCTTGACTAGAAGATGTACTAGAAGTGGGAGATGGTGGTTCTTCAGTTTCCGGCTGTGCTTTAGCTGGTTGGCGCTTAGGAGGAGGGGTTGGACGAACCCTACCATTTGGTTGTTGTTTTTGTTGTTGTTGTTGTTGAGGCTGCGACTGAGAAAAAAACAAAAGACAGAATAGTAACATATTATTTACAGTATATCAAATATTAAAAACATATTCCAGTATACATATAATGACTGGATTTTTAATGAGATACAAGCACTTAAATTTAGTTCCAATTCGACAGTATCAATTCAACTAGGATGTAGGATTTTAATATAGAACCAATCAAATTCTAAACCCTAAAAAACTTATTTTTATTTTTATTTGTATTTAGGACATTGCCCTTATTTTTTCACTTTAAACTTGTTGCCATGGATACTGGCTAACATAAAACCCAAACATTCATAGACTGATCTAAAACTCTAGTCAAGAAAGCTCCATTTATAATAATTCGGAAGACAGGCTTGAAACATCTCTAAAAAACCCTAGCTAGTATAATGGCAATTGGTAACCCACATTCACCTCTAAGCCAAATGAGAGAACAAAAGGCAACATTGGCATATTGAATTTCTGAAGTAAAATCATTACAGCTCATCAGGAAAACAATCCAACTGTAACAGATAAGCACACAACTCCAATAATATATCTCTTGCAAAATGTAAGACTTATTCTGCAATTCCAGAACAGAAAAACTAAACATACAAAAGAGCATCACAAAAATAGATGAGATGGGAAAAAAAAATGATGGTCAACTTTGCCCTGACAATTTCCTTTCATGAAAAGAGAGAGAGGTTCAACATTGTTCCAAGTGTGATGCTTCCCAGCACAAGTCACCAAATAAGGCTATCAGACATGGGCTTAAAAAACACAAACAGGAAGCGAAATAAATCCAAAATCATATCTTTATAAACTACCTGGGGAGGGCGAGTCCGTGGTGTTGATTGTGCAGCAACAAACTGCAAAATCTCATATATTCTTGTCTGACCATAACTTGCAGCTCTTTGCCAGTACAAAATTGCCATATCTCCAGCCCTGGTCCTCAGTTCCAACAAGTTACGATCAATCTCGTTCTCATGCTTTGAGACATATGGCTTAAAGAAGGAATCGTACACATATGTCGTTCCCTGACACAATTACATGAATATTAAGTAAAAGAAACGGGGAAGAAAATCAAACAAATGGTTATATAGACACATAAGTTGATTCCCCAACACCAAAAAAGAATCCCATACCTTTGTTTTAGGGTACCACAAGTATATAAAGAATGCCAGCTTAGCTTCACTATACATTGGAACCCTTCAAGAAAATTTAAAAAAAAAAAAAATTTAAAATTAAAGATACAGAAAGAGATTTATCAAAGCATTAAAATTGACTCCTAATTCACACCAGAACCCGTACCATGAAATAAAAGCATCCCCAACTCTCTCACAAACTGTCAAAACAGCCACCAAAATCCTGCAATGCAAAAGGGAAAGTGCTGCACTTTTACCACTAGAAATAATTTGCAGAACAACTGTTGACACAAATGGCAACCTACAACATAACAATTCTTCGATACCAGAAATGGCAAGCTACAACATACCAGTACTGGCACCAAAAGCGAAGATTCTCAATCTCCGGCCTATTCTTTTCAACGGTTTTGTAGCACTCATAAGCTGGATAAGCATAGCCAAAAACCATTCTGCCAACACATTACAAAGTAATTGAATTTCAACAACTAACAACAACAACAACAATTAACCTACAAAGTCAAACAAGGAACAAGAATTGAGTTGCAGAGTGACATACACGAGTCCCCGGGTGAGAAAGGATCCTATCATTTTGTATACCTAGCACACATAAAAAGAAACTAAACAGTTAATACAAATACAAAATTTTCAAGACGTGACTAATAGAAATCACAGAAAAACAGGACAGTATAGTAAAAAAGTAAATCACAAAGAACCAGTCGAAAATCCCACTTTAACCAATAATGTTTTAATTTTTACAACAAAACATCAATTTAAAAAATATATACATACATTAGTACTGATCAAAAAAAAATTTCTTTCTCCACACAAATTAATGGAAAATGGGATTCCACTAAGCTAAACGGTTAAATCAGGCTTAATCAAAATGGAGTTTGCTTAAAATTAAAAACCTTACACTACTATGTACTGCATTTTTAAATCCACCACAGAAAAACCCCTTGAAAATCCCATTTTCTCAAATCACAAAACCAAAATTTCAAAAATTTTTTTTAAAGGAAAAAAAGTTATTTCAAAGCCAAAAACCAAACCATTCATAAGATTCCCCAAAACTTAGGGCAAAAACATTGCCAGAGATAATCATAAAGAACACTACCTAACAAACCAAGAAAACCTCCAAACAAATGCACCAAAACACAAAAATTAAAAATTGAAAGAATCGAAGCATTATGAAATTGAAACATGAAAAATAAAAAGAATGCACAATTACCGAGAAGAAATTTTGAATTTAATTTCCAAAAAAATATCTCAGGGAACTATCAAGTCTCCAATACATTATTCAAAAAATAAAAAAAACTCAAACACAAACACAAACAAGAAAATCAAATAGACGAAAAGTTTTTACATGAATGAGAGAACTCGATCAGTACCTATGTGGATATTTTCAATGAAAATGAAGAAATCAAAGCAACCGTATAATAACCGAAATGAGAGTAGTTAATCCGAGGCAGTTAAGAAGAGAGGGGGCCGAGGCGGTTTCAGAAGATCGCCGGAGTGTAAGGAACAAATCGGCACCGCCGAAATAACGGCGAGCCGTTACGATGTCGGCGGTGATTTAATAAGAGAGAGAGAGATAGAGAGAGAGAGAGAGATTGAGGGAGTGATTGAGAGAGAGAGCCTATTTTTTCACAAAGAGTTATAGAGAGAGAGGGAGGATGAGAGAGAAAACAACAGTGTTTTGTGCCGTTTAAATTTTTATGGTCTCCATTTTGGCTTTTTAGCTACCGTTGATACGGATTTGTAATTTGCAATGTGAGTTTAGTGGAGAGAAATTCACAATATTTTTACTATAAATTTCACTCATTGTATTGTTATTTGTGGGTAAAAAAGTAATTTAAATAGTAAATTTAGATTAAAATTCATAACAACATGCAATTTAAAACTTGTTGTGAAGGTTTTGTAAAAATGTTGTAGATTTAGCATTGTTCTCAGCCTTCAATATTGTAGGGAGGAAAGTGTTTTATGTGTTAGGATGTATGAAGACAGCGTGGATATTAGGGTCTAATCACCAATAGAACTTTGATTGATGGTTTGGGGTGTGGTAAGACTTGAGATTTTTGATAGGTTTTACGAATTTGGATAGGTTTGGTTGTAGGAGATTTGTGCTCTATTAAGTTGAGTATTCAAACCTTTTTGAGTTATTATATTACTTTTGAATATGATTTCTGTGGATAATGGTTCTTTTTCAAGTTTCAACTACTAATTTACGTTTTAGCCCTTGATTGACCGGAAGTTTGTTGTGGTATTTATGTGAACTCATGAGTTGGCCAATCAATGGAGGTCAATGCAGGGATTTAATTAATTAAATTGGTAAAAAAATTTTTGTTGTCGAATAATATATTTGTGGTTCGAACTCTACTTATGTCATTGCATGATGATAAAGCACAATCACCGGAGTGGAAACGTGAAACTCTATTAAACCTAAAAATTAAAATGAAAAAAAGAAAAGAAAAGAAGGGTCATTGACTCACTGTAGGCATGGGTGACCCATTATTGAGTAAAGAATCAAATCGCTGTGGATAAGGAGCAACATCAATAATATTAGGCCATCCGCACTGTGAGGGATATCATATATTTTTTTTTAACAACTTGTTGTGAGTGTAAGTGGCGATTGACACAAGTAGAGGGGGGAGTAATGCTTGCAAATATTGTAATGACTCTAAAGTATACTTAGCTCAGATTTTCGTTCTTATTGATTTTGCTAGGTGAGAAGGGAAGCAAACATGGTTGCTCATGCCTTGGCCAAGTTTGTTTCCTCTCAAAATCCACCATTTGTGAGTAATAACTAGACTCTTCCTCCTCCAGTTTGTGAGGCTTGGAGGAAGAGAGCATTGTCGGCTCTTGCGTAGACAAGTTAGGCAACCGCAAATGCCCCCAAAATATGAAGGCCTCCAAATTTTACCCAATTAGGTAAGTTCTTTGATTAAAATAAACAAGGTTAATTTTGTAAAATGAATATATTAAACCCCAAATTATAGCCAAAATATAAGGGGAAAACAAACATCTAAGAGAGAAAAATTGGGAAAGTGTTGTGAAAAATGTCTAATCAATAATAACAAGTAAGAATCTGCTACTTAGAATTTGTTGTGAAAATGTTGTGAATATAACATTTCTCATTATGAAAAGTGCTACATTTATCACATTTATATTTATATAAGGGAGGGAAGAAAGAGATTTGAGGGTAGAGGTTCAACTTATATATATATATTTTTAAATTGTCAATTTTGTCTTAATGGTGTCTATTTATATTTATTTTTTTAAGAAAACTTGAATAAAAGAAGAGTATAATTCTCAATTTTTATGATATTTTATTACTCTTCTACTCCCATTTTAATTTTTAATCATCCAAACAAATAAGAAGGATATTTATTGCTATCCCCTTAAATTTTAAAGCAACCATTCAAAATGAAGGGATGGTCATTCCCATCCCATCTCCTCTACTTCTTCCCTAGGACCCTTATGGCCTTACCCCCCTCCTCCTCTTCCTCCAAATTTCCAAACACACTGTAAACGTTATTGGCATGATGTTACTATTAATTAAATTCACTTTTATTTTGTCAATTGCATCCTATTATCTTCACAAATTTCTAATAAAAGGTGTGTTTTCTATATTGTAAGCATTTGTCCATATAGTGTTGTAACTTGCCAATTCTACCAGTAAAGTATAAATTCGAATCCCCTCAAGTTTTACTTATCGATCATTAAAAATAAAAAATAAATAAAGGAGAAGGCTAAATGCTAGAACACTTGGGTCAGCTGCAAAAAATATTCTATGGGGTTTATTTCTTATAATTCTTGGAGGTTTTTATATCCACCAAGTTGACTCTTGAGACAACTTTTTTTAGTTTTTATGGACCAAAAAATCACATGACCATCTAATGATCAGTGAAGCGAATCAGTTGGTGAGTCTTTTTAATGTAATCAAGAGATAGTCACATGATTTTTCTGTCTATAAGAGCTAACAAAAGTTAATCCAAGAGATCAATTTTGCGGATATAAAAACCTCAAAGAGTTATAAAAAAGAATTGAAAGCTCATGTGATGTATTTACAACAAACCCAAACCTTAAGGGTTGCTTTTGGATTTTAGCCTTAAAAAATATTTAAGTCCCATAAAAAAAAAAATTATTGAACATGCATGTTTATATATTACTATATTCATATCCATCCAGCTCCAATATGACATCATTAGGAAACTATAGAAAAAAAGTGGAGTTTTCATAATTAAGCTTTGTCTTCTCTAAGTTTTTCAAATCAACATTAGCAATTAGCCTTCTTTTTATTGATTTGGAGCCTTAGTACTGTCTAGTCCTATTTTATAACCCTTCTTTTGCATTACTTTTTGGTCGGAGTCCCCACGCTTCACTTTATGGTTTATTTGGCCAACACACTCTTCTGCTACAGCTCTAAACTTTTTGCTGAATTCTCCTACAGCATTACTGGTTACACTTTCTCTTTGCTTTACCGTCACTCTTCACTCCCCAACTTTCACTACTCTTTACTCTCCCATGAGAAAAACAACATGAAGTCCTATAAAAGAATCTGTGTCTTTATGTGATTTGATGCTGGATCATCTTTGTCATTTACATAATCTTAAAGCCCTCATAATGACCTTTATTCTTTGTTTGCATGTTAAAGTAGACTTGAAATGGATTGCTATACCACCCACAATGTAGCCTTTGGATCAGGATTGAAAGCATGAGAGAGCTTTCTTTTATTTTTTCCCTTATTTATTTATTTTTATTTTTTTGTCTTCTTAGCCATGAACATGATTAGATTGAGAGGGCCAAAAAATCAATTAAATTTATATGTAAATATAAGAATAGTGTTCAATTATATCTTCTATTACGATGCAATTAATCAAACTTAAAATAGTACATGCCATTGACCCACAAGTTCTATCAAATAATTGCAGCCGAAAGCTCTTGGTGATGCAACTCTAATGTGCATCTTAACGTTAACTAGTAGTTGCAACTCTAGTTCCATAGGAATCGTTCTATGACTCAACAATAATTTGTTTAAAATCTTAATTCTGTAGGAAAAGTTAAAGCTAAAACAAGAGCATATTCCTCCTTTAATAGGCGCCACCTTCTCCACTGATTTGATTAAAGGAAACTCTCGTATTGTATTGTACCTTTCGTAGTCATCCCTACCTAATCTATATTCAAGACTCTCTTTTTGTTGGTCATTATATTCAATCAAGACTTATATGAATCTTGTTTCATGAAAATAACTACTACATAAGGCAGACATGAAGCAAAATTATGGTGCATCATCAACGTCATGTTCTAGTCTTCTAGATGAATAGGTATCCAATAAAATGCTTTGAAGTAATGCAATCCTTTATTTAGTAATATCATTAATTAAAGTCTTAGAAATCAACCATCTATTATTATTTATTAGCTTCACTGTGAGCCCACAGTGTTGCAGCCTTAAGTTCTAAGATTAGCATAAACATGTTAACAAAAAAAGAATAGCATAGGCATGCTATTTAAGTACTTCCTTAGAATCAACTTTGAAGAGAGAGAGAGAAAAAGATCATGTCCATCTCTCAGTCACTCTCTCAGCTCTCAGGACATGGTCCTTTGTGTGTGGTGTCAAATATAAGAAAGCCAAAAAGCACAAATGGACAATGGCAATAAAAGTAAGAAAAAATTAAAAAAAGGCAGAGAGAGAGAGCCATTAAAAAAATAACCAGTGAAAATTCTTATCCGAACACGAGCAAGGACCCCAATGGCTATGGCTGACATAGAAAAGGGAAGCCCAAATAAAAGGTGAAGCATGTGGAAGTGGAAGGAGGTCCCAAAATCCAAAGCCTTGGATTCTACGTTTATCAAGCACTATAGGCTATAGTTCGCCCCATTTTATGAAACATGCATCGAATATATAGCATTATATACCACTTAGTTTCAACATCATTGTCACTCTTTCATGTGCTCCTAATTATAAAGTTTGGTGGGATGTCCCTCTCATGTCTCCTTACCCTATCAATTCTCTTTACCTACATAAGCAAATGCAAACAATACCCCTCTGTCTCTCTCTATCTCTCTCTCAATGTGTATCACACTGATACCAATATACCATACTCTATTTCTCTTTCTTTTCTTTTTTTACAAGTACATATACCTTACTATCGGTCATTCCTTTAAGGCACTGTTTCATCCAGGATATCCTACAAGGGTGGAATATTTTAGTTAGTTACCTGACCAAAACAACAAGGAAAACAAGGAATCAGTTTTCCAATTGCAGGAAATTTCATAGTTTCAATGCATCTTGTCATGACTCATGCTGTCAAGCACCCCCAGTCTGACAAAGACAATTTGATCCCGATTCTCTGAAATAAATAAATCATATGGCTTAAAACTGCATGTCTGCAACCTTTCAGTGAAGTTGAGTTTTAAGCAAATTCCTATGCTAATTAAGACATGTGGCCAATTACACTCTTTTAGATCTATCAATGAATCAAACATATATATATATATAATCGGGAATTTGAAAAAACTATCAAGATATTTTCAATTTTCAATAATTTTTTTTTCAAAAATAGTATACTATTGTGTGTCTTTAGGGCACACGTCAGTAAAATCCATATATATATATATATATATATATGATTTATTCTTTAAAATAAATAAATCATATGGGTTAATTGCATGTTTGCAACCTTTCAGTGAAATTGATTTTTAAGCAAATTCCTATGCTAATTAAGAGATGTGACCAATTACACTCTTTTAGATCTATATATATATATATATATATAGTCAATTACTTGCATAGAGTTGTGAAACCTCTTACTGCTAATTGAAAGGGTAATGTAAAGTTGAAAAATTGTAATTCCCTCAATATGTAACTCTTAAGGCAGCTCTCTGGTCATTGACATGCATTAAAGGTGCGTTTGGATACCGTTTTTTTTTTTGTTGCTGAAAATTGAAAATACTATAGCAAAATAATTTTTAAATGTGTGAATAGTACTGTAAGACTCATTTTTAATGAAAAAGTTGCTGAAAAAAAGAAGTTTGTGAGTCCCGTGAACAGTGTACTAGACCCATTGGAAGTGCTGAAACGCGCTTTTCCAAAAAAAAAAAAAACGGCACTGGACCCACTGGAAATTGCTAAATTGTTTTTCCTTTCTCTTAAATTAAATTGTTTCCAACTAGCAAAGTTAAGCTACATAATTAGACAATCTTAATGGAAAATCTTCTCCTCAAATCCAAAAATAAAAAAATGCTCTGTTTTTTACCGTCCAAACTTTTCTCATTGATAATAAATTAAAAAATCCAAAACAATGTTAGACTGATAGATGGAAGAATGTACCTCATACATTGGATATAAGCATTTTCTAACTCACAACATGTGAGTCCCATACAACTGTGAGATCCATATACTATGAGAGAAATGATGTATACATCTGATACATAGCTAAGAGGGCTGTCATTAGCCTAATACAACGTGTTTGAAAATCTATATGTACTTAGGTTGTCATTTAGTAATAATTACCTTGTGCATTCAATATACGTGTGTATGTAACCTCTCTCACAAAATGCGGATCTCATGTAGTTGTGGTGTTATGTTGTTATGAGACTTAAATGTTAGGAGTAGGGGCATTACTCATGTCAGGATCCAAGGGGACATGACTAAGGGAGTCAATACCGTATCAGAAGCTGTTTCGGTTTGATTATAGATACAAAATATTTCGGTACAGATTGATACCGGTGTACCATTTCGGGATTATCGCTAATTTTATATATATATATATATATATATATATATATATATATATTACATTCTAACCCAACCCAACATTGTAATTGTAAAATTATAATAATAATATAGATATTTAGGTACATATATAGATCCTTTTTTTTTTACCTTGGATTAATTCCTAAAAAAAATGTAGTTTTATAATGAAAAATATATAAAAAGTAAAAAAAATAAAAAATGAAGGCTTAATTCTTGAACAAGCAGCGGAAATGTCATATCATATGAGTACAATTCAATCAACTAAAAAAATAAAGAAAAAAGCTTAAATTTTAAATTTCAAAAAGACTATGGCTGTCATTCACATTGAAAAAGGCAAAACCCAAAGCTTTTTTCAAACTCTTAACAACCTTTATCAACCACGTGTCCTAGAAACTCACTTTTAATATATATTTTTTAACTTTTGCATTGAGAAGAGCACTGGTCAGCGTACAAAACAAGAAGGAAATAAACTTGGCATGCCTTCCAGCCAGATCTTTAGTACACCCACAAGAAAAACATGTAAAACAAAGGAGAAGAAGAAGTAGGGGTGAGAAGAAGTAGTAGGGGTGAGAAGAAGTAGGTATGTATAAGGTACCGTATTGACTTCTTTGGCCATGACTCCCTTGGCTCTAAGGCCACTTCCATATATCATCATAGCGTCTGCTCTTGATGATAGCTTTTTATCGCCAAACTAAGATACCAATCAGTTTTTGGTGTAGACAGGATTGAATCCCAAATCTCCTATTCAACCATCAAAGACTTTACCAGTTGAGCTAACTAGAACTCATATTAAAATTTGGATGGGTATGATAGTAAATACAAAGCACATAAATGTTTTTTTATTCACCATCATTTCTTCCTATATTGTGTGACAAATGGTTCGTAAGGATTAAAAGATCAACAATTTACCTACTTATTTATAGAATGATTGTAGCTGTATTTACTCTTTTTGTTTCTCCTACAAGTACAAGACAAATATTATCAATCATAAATATTGTCAAAATTAGATTTCACAACAAAAAGCAGGATGGTGTTCTTCATATACAAAAAATGAAATTAGAACAAATTTAATACAAAATCAATCATAAATTATTTTCAAGATTCAAAAGAACAACATATTCATTTCTGATTAATTTGATTTTGTAAGGTAGATACTAGATTTATTTATTTATTGCTTGAATAGTTTGGTTTTGTATAGTATATCCATTCTTAAATTTAAGTATATTTTTCTCTATTGAAATATTACAATGTTTTTTTTGGGTTTTCCCTTTGGTCCCTCCAAAATTAAAATCTTAATTTTGTCATGACTAAAAAAGATAATACATGTGGGTTCTAATTAACTCTTTTGGTAAAATTTCTTGTTATCAACACCATAATGATTATTCTTAGCATGATATCATGATGATAATGAACAATCATCATGGAGCTCACACTATAAGCCTAAAAAGTTGAAATTATTTATATCCTATTTTTGGTTTCTCAAAAATAAAAATCCTATTTTTAAATACTAAAAAAAATTATGATGCATGTGGGGATACCTTCCCATCGTTTAGCTCTTAGCACACACACGAGCCTTGGGCATGCTTTGAAACTTGGGCCATTCAGATTCAGAGTCACAATCTCCTATTGGTCGTGCCAGAGAACGAAATGGACTTGTTATAGTTAAGGATTTGGGCTGTTCAAAAAATTTAAGCCCAAACACAAAATGCGCGCGCGCGCACACACACACACATATATATATATATATATATATATATATACAGTTCACAGCAGAGAATCCACGTGGAGGAACATTTGCCATTTGTGAATTGTGATACATGAAAGTCTCCAAGTGTCTTGGTGGTTGATATTTGTACCTACCCCACATATCCAAATCCACTGGTGATGGACTTCAATTCTAGCTGCTTCAGTTCCACACTGATTCAACTGGGTGAGAAACAAAGTCTTTCACACCCTGTGTGTTTGAGATAGAGACCTCAACAAAAAATTGGACTACATTAAAAAATGTCACTAGCACCTTCACTACCTCGCTTGCACTCTCCATTTCTTAGTTGCCCTCTCAAGCTCTCTTCTCCTACCACTTCTTTTTTTTCTTACAAATCCTCAAGAAATCAACGGTCACCAGTGTCTTATCCATGCATTCGAGCTCTTGATCTTGATCAAAACACGGTTCTTTCTCCATTCCCATTTGTTTTTGTTTTTGTTTTTATAATAACATATTCCTTGTTTCTGTATTAGTGATTTGGAAATGGCGTTTTCAGGTGGTGGCAATAGCTGTTGGGGTTGCTAGTGTTGCAATTGGGATAGGCATTCCTGTCTTCTATGAAACCCAAATTGATAATGCTGTAAGTGCTTTTTCCACTTTCTTGTAAATTTCTAATTTTGTAATGTTAGATTTGGTAAATTCTATTTTGTTTTTACTTACTGAAGTGTACTAAAATTGAGGCTTTTTGTTTATGTTGCTGCAGTCAAAGCGAGATAACACTCAGCCATGCTTCCCTTGCAATGGCACCGGTGCACGTAAGTAATAGTATTAAATTGCTCTGAATTGTGAAATTTCCATGTTTGCCTTAAAAGCTAATTGAGTGCTTAAGCAGCCATGTCATATATTCAATGTATTGAGCACAGATAAGAAATTTTATGTTAATAAAATAAGGAATGAAAATTGGATGGGATTGTAAGTTTGTACCAAATGGTGTGTGATTTAAGAAGTTGATGTTTTGTTTTATTTGTCCAATGGGTCAAGAAGCTGGATTTAATCTATCAGTTTACTATAACCAAGATGGTTGTGGGCAATGTCCATAATCTTCACACGATTAAGTTCTTATTAGAAAATTTTGAACCTAGACCATTCAATAATTCTAGGGATACATAAAAATTTTCACAACTGCACATGTGGCCTATTGTGATTGGTTCATAATAAAAGTGATGTCAGTGTTGGAGCCATGTGAAAATGATGTTGCTCTAATCACAACCTGCCACCTTGCAAGTTGTGAAAAATGTTGATAAAATTAATTGTGTCCTTAGCATTGCTCTGGACCATATCATATGAGAATCCATTGAATGGATATTTCCCAATGTCAACTATTAATTCTTGGACTAGTAGATGGGTTATAGATTTGCTCCATTTCTTTGTGGTTTTTGTCTTTTTGAGAAGTAGACTCAATTTCTTATCTCCAGTGCTACCACAAGGTTTGGTAATTTTGGTAAAATTATTTGTTATTGTGGCATAAAGAACCTTTTCTTGATTGATTTACACGTCTACATGGATAAAGTTTTCTTCCAAAACCGTTTGGAAGAATCTCCTCCAACCCATTTTATGGCAATTCATACAACCATCAATGTGTATTAAATCACAATTCATTAAATTATTTAAACAAGTAACATGATCTATTAAATAGGTAATGTGACAAAAGGTACATGTGGATGGCCATTTGAGTCGCCACATAGTGGGTTGGAGGAAATTTTTTTTTCAAATCAGGTTGTGAGTAAACTCTGTCCCATTTACATTCACAGCAGTTAACAGGCCAGGATTATGATTTTACATTGCCCGTTACTACGGAACTAGTCATAACTTATAGACTAACATATGTTCAGAAACTTATAGAATATAGAACCAGAAACTTATTGATTTTATTAAAGCAAATTGCAAATGTAGGATTAGATTTTATATAGAAAGTTGGCAACCAGGATGATCAAATAATTTGTATATGCCTTAGTACTCTTTGATCAATTAATTAATCTTCTCTGGTGCAAGTATATTATACATGGTATATTTCTCTTTGATCCTAGATTTTAGATTTAAATTTTATCACCATGGGGGCTCATTTGTGCAAACTCACAATCTGGTTACCATATAATTAAAAAAGAAGGGCAGTTACCCAACTGCAATTCCATATGGAACTCAAAATTTTTTGGCAAGAATTAGCTTGATGGATGTTTCAAATCTTTACTCTCATGAAAGTGGATAACTCTTCCCCAGAGAAATGCAGATTTTGCCTAGGAACTGGTTCAGTGACAGTAGAGCTTGGTGGGGATGAGAAGGATGTCTCTCGATGCATCAATTGTGAAGGTGCCGGGTCATTAACATGCACCACATGTCAAGGCAGTGGGATACAACCTCGGTACCTTGATCGCAGGTATGGATTTCTTTAATATAACTTGGTTTTTTTCTTTTGCGCTACTAAAAAATGGAGCAGAAGAGAAAATAAATGAAGTAAGATAATAATTTTGATTACAACAGCTCAGTTATAAATGAAAAACCACTCTGGCAATTGAGATAATAAGATTAACAAGAAATCAAACTGGACCAGTTTATCACCTGTGTTTAGCCTAATAAGGTATCACAGCAATATTTAGATGTTGCTGATTTAATAAACCAAATATTTTTAAAGTTCAGATTTCTGTGTTGGGAATGTATTGAGAAAGACAATTATATGCTTATACAGTAGACTATTTAGTTAGTTCCAATTATGCGAATCCTACTGATGAGTTAGCCAATAGATCAGCTGGTTATTAGGTAAGATATTCCAGTTGAGAAATTAGTATAATATATAATGACACCACTAATGAGTTTGAACCTAATTATGTTAAATTAATTTCTTAATTTCTAATTTTTTTTTTCTTTGTGGGACTTCTAGTCATATGTGTATAACCAACATGAAATACTTGCCTACTAAAAAATACGAAAAAGCTTGAATTTTTTGTTGACGGAGTGCGTATTTGTTTTGAACAGAGAATTTAAGGATGATGACTGAACCCAAGAAGATGTAGCAGTGATTTTGATTTCAATACATTGGATAATTAACTCACTACTAGAGAAACAGGAAGAGATCCGCATTTCCTTCTTGTGTTTCTATACACCTATTTTACATTCTGTCAAATTGTTTTTCATGCCTTTCTGTTGTACAATTTGATTATTGATATAACCATCCACCTTCATTCTTTTACTAATGTTTGTTGTGATTTACCAAATAAGGCTGAAAGAATAATCGGCGCACTGTTTCTTTGGCTGAAACAGGTTGGAAATTGAAATCTAGTATCATGTATTTTTTTTTTTGGATAAACAGCTATCCAACTCCAAGAATGTGGGCACTCTCCAATTTTGTTTTTAACCCCCCAAGTGCTATTTGATAAATGCAAGGGTTTCTATACTTGAAAATGTGCAAGTTTGAGAATACTATTTAGGCTTATGGTGGCAATTTTATTTGGGGTGGTGAAATGCCCCTCTCCTGCTCTGATCCAACTAACCTCATCCTCTCCTAGAAGGGTTTGCCCTGCCCAAAAGAAGAGATGGGGTAGGAACGGATTTTGCTAGCCCCACCTAGACTTGGGTGTATGTGTGTGTGTGTTGTGTGGGGTTTGAGGACTGAAGAGTCTAAACCAAGGAACAGTCTTCATAATCTAGGGTTAGGATGGCAAGCAAGTCCCAAGAGCTCCACCTGCCCAAGGAGAAAAAGGGAATCATGGCAACTGATATCCCTAAAGGGTCCGAGGAAAGTATATGGCAACCTGGACAAGGATGATGGGAGGAAGCTTCTTGGAGGATATACCTTCCACCTCCGTATTCAATGCCCTCCACTAACCCTATCAGTTGTATTAATGTGGAAATAACTTATGAACAATGACTTTATAGCTAGCATCACCTTCTACCACCTTCATTAGAGCCCTGATGAGACAAGTATCTTGGGAGAATGCCTGGAAACGTACAGGTGAAGGGTTAAGATGCATTGGAAAGGGCTATAAAAGGACTAAACCTACCTCAAAAAGGGGATGAACATTTTACAATACTACTAGAACAGGACAGAATACAGTGTAGCACACTTAGTGTTAAATTTGAATTACAATTACATAAAAGAATTTGGTCCTCAGATTTACCCGAGGAGGGTATTACTCTCGTTTATTGTCTAAATTACATTCACTTGATATTCTGGGTTCTTCGGCCTAAGGCTTGGACATAGGATAAAATTGCACTTGGTTAAACTTCTCACTCTCTATAAAAAATTTGTTGTTTGGGCCTAATTAGAGGGCAAGAATCACTGATCTAAGTAAGCTTGGGTCTTTATTTTTGAGCACTTACATATATATATATATATATATATATATATTTATTTATTTTTCTTGCATATATTTAAATTAGTTATATATCTAATTTATTCTATTTTATACATATTTTATTACTATTTTCAAAACACTCATCTCTCTTTCAATAGTCTCACTATCGCCCTTACCCCTTCGCTTTCTCTCTCTCTTATTTCATCAATGACAACAAAATGTTAATAAGAATGGTCAATCGAGTCTTTACTCAACCTATTGTGCTCCAAATTTATGCAGATTATTTTTGTTTCATAAGAGGGGATGCGATGAGGCAAGGCATCGTTGATCCAACCGAATCTCGCTTTATTGTCATCCCTATTTTTATGTTCCTATAACAACTCGAATTCTCATCATTACTGAAAATTGTGTTGGATGGCAAGATGGTTGAAACAACCTTATATGTCAACACAACTACTTGCAAAGAACAATAAGATGAGAACTACGACTAGATTTGATAAAATTAGACCGCACCCAATAGCAGCTATAAAAAAGGGGTAGGAGTAATATGAACGGTAAGTTATTCTAATTTTGATATGTTATTGAGTAGGTCATTCCCAAGCTAACCCATCTTGGCTTGTTTGCTTGCTCTCTATTACAAAGTTTAATATGATTCATAATATGTTAATCTAATCCCTCAAAGATTGGGTATGGATAGAGAATAGAAGGATGAATCATTGGATAGGGTGGGATTAGACCATGAGTGTCTCATCCCTGCTCAAGGATAGGGAAAATTGATATGGAAAAGAATGGGGCAATTCAAACGAGATGGTAAGTTGGTAACAACGAAAGTACATATACAAATGTTTGGAAAGGTAATAGAATATTTATATATAAAAAATTAAATTATAAATAATATATATTATATAAAAGATTCAAATAATTATGAGAGAGAGAGAGAGAGAGAGAGAGAGAGAGAGAGAGACTTATAATCTCTTTTGTTAGACTTTGGGCTAGAGAAAATCTAAAAAGTCTTAGCCTCTTATAGCACACTTAATTTTATATCCAATTTTTCGATCAACTTTGGTGTCAAGATTAGTACATAACTAGTCGCTAATCCGTGCAATGCACGAATTAGTTGAACAAAATTTTAAATTTTAAATTTGCCTAAAGTTATGATTACTTGAAAAAACAAGTTACAATTTAAGAGGGAAATAAAATACTAACACCAATAATGTTAGGCATGCCATGTCTATTATCAATGGCATCCTTTCTTTAATGAAAATTAAGGCCTCAATCATTTATTAATATAATATAATCCCCTATTACTCAATTTGTTTGCAAAATCCTGAATTTTTTCTTGCCCTATCAAATACAACCAAAAAACCCAAAATTAAGAAAATAAAAACTATAGAAATTTTTACATGGAAAACAATAATTAATTACACTCGGGAAATAACATTGACACTTAGAAAGAGGCATTAATCTAGAGCAATAGGTTTTGGATTTTTATTTTATTTTTTCTTTTTTTGGGAGAATTGAAAAGCTAATTTAGTGATATACGCAATAGTTATAATATTTTTGGCATTTTTGGCATCCTAGAGTACTTGTCTTCACTCTTTAACCCGTGTCCAATTAGGTAATAGCAGTCATACCCGAACCGCCCCCACCCTACTCGTCCCGCTCGCCCGCCGCCTGCCACAGCTCGAATTTTATTCATAGTTTTCAGTCAGACTCTCAGTTTGGGGTTTACGAGCTAGACAGAGATGTTATTCGTAGTAGGCCTAGGACTGGGCGATGAGAAGGACATAACTCTCAGAGGTTTAGAAGCTGTGAAGAGATGCCAAAAGGTCTACATTGAGGCCTACACTTCTCTCCTTTCTTTTGGTCTCTCTTCCGATGGCCTTTCCACACTCGTACGTACCCTCTTTCCCTCTCATAATATTTGCTTTTCTTTCTTTTCAGATTATTTTGGGTATTTATTTGTTTTTGTAAATTGGGGCAGGAAAAATTGTATGGGAAGTCAATTACGCTTGCTGATAGGGAAATTGTAGAGGAAAAAGCAGATGGTATTCTATCTGAGGCTCGTGAGTCTGACGTGGCTTTCCTTGTTGTTGGCGATCCTTTTGGGTATGCTGCTGCTTTTGTGGTTTGCTCTAGTGGGATCATATTTGGGGTTTATTGAATTATTATTGTGTTTTTTTTTATTTAAATGTAAGCTTTTGAATATTGCAAGTGAAGAAACATTAGTTTTGCACTAATGGGCATTAGTAATTTATCAATTAGGGGGAAAAAAAATCAGTTAATGTTCAGTATTTGGAGTAAAATCTTGCTTGGAGCTTAAACTCTGCATCGGTTCTCAAATACCGTAAATTTCAGTTAATGTACACGTATAAATCGAGGAATGATCCAAATTTTGCCAATAGCCTTGTAGCTAAATTGGTTGGCATCTCCTAGTGTGTTCATGACATCCTGGGTTCAAATTCTGCACACACAAAAAAAAAAAAATGTACAGATTTCAATGGGAGTAACATAGTTCTTTATTGGATTTGCTCTATTGGATGTATTCTTCTTCTGTTTAATGCTTTGGTTTCAAACACAGAGCAACTACACATAGTGATCTTGTTGTGCGAGCAAAGAAAATGGGGGTTGAAGTCAAGGTGGTGCACAATGCATCAGTGATGAATGCAATTGGTGTATGTGGGCTACAACTCTACCGCTATGGAGAGACCATTTCAATACCGTTCTTTACCGAAACATGGAGGCCTGATAGCTTTTATGAGAAGATTAAACAAAATCGCTTGCTCGGATTGCATACTCTCTGCTTACTAGGTGAGGTACTCCCAGCTTTTATCTCTTCAAATAAGAAAGACATAGCTTGGTATATCAGTAGCAATCTCTTGGAATTACCCGAACACGTTTACCAAATTTTATGTTATAGACACACACATACACACGTGCGCACACTTCGAGTAATTTAAAACAAAGGAGTACTGACTTTTGCATTCACAACAGTGTTCAATCCATATGATTTTCCGTGCATTTTAAATTATAAACCTAGCTTAGGTATCAAAGTCCATCTTTCTGGAAGACTATGGCCTGTTACTTTACTCATGTATGATAGTATGATAGTATCAGTGTGTGTTTCTCACCGATCCCTCAACTATGAACCGGCAGCTTTTGAAAGTCTTTTCTGTTTATCAAAATCTTGGGCAGTCAGTCATCCTGGTTTAGAAACATAGAGGCTAGACCTCATAGCTTTAGGTGTCTGAAAAAGCAACTTAGCATGTAGAGTGAGCCTTCGGATTTTCTGAGAATCTAAATCCTTTCCTTCTTTATGGACCAACATGTGCAAGTCACTTATCCAGTAAAAAGAAAAAGAAAAAGAAAAGTTCTCTGAATTCTGGCTATTTTGTGATTCGTGCCATATCTTGATTTCTATACTAAAAAATTTCATTGCATATTCTTTTGTTCCTGCAGATATACGGGTGAAGGAACCCTCACTGGAATCTTTGTGCAGGTCTGTACTTAAACTGAATGATTGCCTTCTCAATTTTCTGTGATTCTTATGTTCTATACGGTTGCTTCACTTCTACCAATGCTTATACTGATTATCATTTCACTGCTTTGCCCCTTGAATTCTTTCAGAGGAAGAAAGCAGTATGAACCACCTAGATACATGACAATAAACACTGCCATTGAGCAGCTCCTGGAGGTTGAGCAAACACAAGGAGGATCTGGTAAGCTTCATTTTTCCTCCAATCAGGTCTTCACTTTCAAGTGTAGATTTTGTGTGCGTGGTGCGTTTGGTTCACCAAATTTACTACTTGAGTTTTATTTAAAATTTGTGTAAACTGCTTGTATAAAACTGATGGCAATTGCCTAGGTGGCTACCTGCCTTCTTCCATGATCTGATACCCCATATTTTGCTGCAATCAATTCTCAATTGCTCTAAATATGACATTTCAAGTTTTGCAAAATAATGTGTTATTTGAGGACTGGTGATTTTTGCATTGTCCTGCAGCCTACAACGAAGACACCGATTGTGTTGGGTTTGCTCGGCTGGGAAGTGAGGATCAGTTGATAGTTGCAGGTACAATGAGGCAACTACAGACGATTGATTTTGGAACACCTCTGCATTGCCTTGTCATAGTAGGCAAGACCCATCCAGTGGAAGAAGAAATGTTGGACTTTTACAAACTTAGAGGAGAGAGTTTGGAACGGATTGATGATGGGACCATATGATTTTTTCTCTAGAAGGGATAAATATATACTGCCTCCTTATTCAAGTTGGTTAGTTTGGTATACCTTTCTATTTTTTATTTATATCTGCCTTAACCCATGCCACCCAATTAGAACCAACACTTGCAAAGAGGTTCCATATGAACCTCAGCACAGCAATTTTGTTCCACCCAGCCCACCTTAAACAAATTTTGCATATCTTTTTAAATTTGTATGAACTTTTGTGGATTGAGGTAAATGTATTTTTCATTGTGATGTTTCACTGCTTTGCATGAACTGAACATAGTTTAGAAGATTTGTCTTTTTTTGGTTAATAAATTTCTATTAGTACAATGATTAGTTTTCTAGTTTTTTTTTTTTATTTTTTTATTTTTTTTATTTTTTTTTAAATATAAAGAAGATATAGTTTTATTCATGAGAAATTTGGAGTTTTGGGGTTAAATATCTCTCCAAAAGCACCTCAATCCAAGCACTAAATCCTCAAGGCATGTCTGGTCAAAGTATGGGCCACTTTGTTACCCCTTATTTGCCTATATGGGATATCTTGCACCCTCTGAAATCTTTAAAAGCCTTCTTCAGTTCTTTCTGCTTCAGTGCTTGGATGGTTGAAAGAATATCACTTTCCATGATAATCTGTTGAAATGCTAAGCTTGAAAAATTGCCACAACTTGTTTATGTTTGGTGTCATGAATCATTCTTATCTCTTTACTTGTGCAAGCTGCCATGGAGGGATCTATCTCACTATTTCTTTGGCCTTTTTTCATGGTTTTGGCTTGTTGGAATTCTGTCAAATATTATGTAGCACTTGCTGAGTTATGTGTTGCATCATTAGTTTTCTCTTATGCTGGATCTTGTTTGACTGGTCCCGCACTCTCTATGCAATAGTAAACATCAGCTCCGGCCCCTATTCACAGCATGTTATCAACCCCCTCCCAAAACACATTCACAAAGTTTACCTGTTGCGTGAGCCTCTGTTGTATCCCATCAAAAAAACTACTGACCTATAAAAATATATATATATATATATATATATATATAAAACCCTACTGACACCTCTCTAACTTTCTCATAACCTCAGTGCCTGAGAAGTGGATTCCTTATCCCATTGCCATGCATCACACCTGACTTCACTAGGCAAACATCTTGATTTTATTTGCCACATTCATCTTCTACAGTTGTTTTAATATTCAATTTTTACAAGGGGCTGGGGTTGGAATTTGAGTCCTTGTTCTCCTCTCATATCAGAAACCAGGCAATGCCACTGAGCTATAAGACTCTTGACTTCATCTTCCATGGTTTTCTTCAAAAGGATCACATTCTTTCACCATTTGAGCTTTCTCCTTTATTGCTTGCAGATTTCTTGCTCAAACCTTTTTTTTTTTTGATGAATGATTTCATGCTCAAACCTACCCTATATGTACTTTTGACCATGAATAAGTGTTTGTTAATTACCAATCCAAAAAAGCTTGTCCTTCAGGAGTGAGTTGCTCCGATGAATTTTTTTATTTATTTATTCAGCTTCATGACACATAAACACCATATCTATCAAGTCCTCATTCCAGCACTTTGAATCTCATTGATTAATTCCCTCACTTTCACATCTTCTTGTAAAATTTTTCTTGAAAATACAACTTGGTACATAGATGGTGTTAGTAGCCACCTATCATGCCAGATTCTCACTTTCTATATCCAATTCTCCAATGGTTGCCCTTATGAATTACGTTTCTAGCTTTAATGATACTAATTAAAGCAATGAAGCTTTTGGCCCAGTTTTGCCTCCAATAACAGCCCTGTCAACCTCACCAATAAGATGGTTTATGTTTTAAGTTCCGTTGATATTGTTAAAAATATTTTTAAAGTAGTTCATGACTATCTCCTCTACATTAATACTGAAATAGTAACAGAAAACTGTTCAAACTTCTAAGTACAATGAGTGGTGGCTTATCTATCACACAATATTAGAATAAACCCGCTTCTCACTTTAAGGTAAGAATTACTGTAGTTTTGCGAATAGGATTTTGGCAATTGATAATTGTGGAACTTTGTCAAAGTAGATTTCGCTGTATCCTAGAGGCCGTTTGAAGTGGAAATAATGCAAGGAAAAGAAAGTGTTTTCCACACATTTGTTGTTTGAGTATCGATCTAACATTTACTTCGTCTTTAATTTCACAAACTTTGGCCCCAACATTTATCTCTTGCTATACTTATCTAAAAAAAAAAAACTTTTATCTCATTTTATTTCATACTCTGCTAAGAAGAAGACTGAACCGAACACAAGATTGTTAGACCAAATGCATTCAACTTGGATTAATTCTAGTAACATGCTTTATATCATTGATTTCTTACATTCAACATAATTTTTACATACAAAAACTTTGTACAACGGTACAAATATATGATCTTTTGTAATAAGACTAATAATACATAAAATTTTACGACAATTTTCAAAACTCTTGTGGTATAAAAGTGAGTATGACTCTTTTTGTTTCATGATTGTAAGATTGATGGTGGTTAGGTGTGCGAGTTTGACATGCTCCCTCATTCGTTCAATTTGATCTTTTGTCCAGAATTTCCAGGTTTTTTGCGTCTTCAAAGATTTTGCAAGCCCTTAGATTCAAAGAACATTATTGAATATCATCTACATTCTTCAGAATTTCCGGGCTTATTGCGCCTTCAAAAATTTTGCAAGCCCTCTAATTTAAAGAACATTATTGAAAGTCATTTACACTCTTGAGCAAAAGTATGATAATCTTCAATTCTGAAAATAAAAAAATAAAAACAAAATTAATATATTGGTCTAAATCAAGAAGACACTATATAGATTATAGCACACAGACAATGTAGCTCGTGCATTCTGCATTCTTTCAAGAGAAAGGTGAAGCAAATTCTAAGCACTTAGCATGTATAATGTCATAATTTGAAGGCAAATGATCTAATAATAAACACTGAATTGAAGAAATATACATACGTTTATGGTAACAAGGTTGAGTGTCTTTCGAGAACCAAGCAGATTGATTGAATATTATTTTAGTTTATTTTTTGTGATCTTCAGGTACTTTGGGGACTTCATGTGATTAAGTTTTCTAAGTCCTCTTTTTACTTCAATTTATATGGCAGTATTATTCTGATTTTTTTGTATAATAATATTATACTGATTGCAGCCTTAAAAAATAAAAATAACCAAAAAAGATAGCTATATAATTTTTGCAATACACACAAAAAAAAAAAGAAAAAAAAAATGCTAATGTCTGAACAAATTTTCACCAGACTTGTTTGGCTTTTCTGCAAACAAAATGAAGGTTCTGGACCGAGACAAGACAAGTAAAGCAAGACACAAAGCTCTATTAAGATTTAAGAGTAGCAAGGAATGGAAAATTTATTTTCTGTTGATCAATGCAAATTATGAATGTTTGACTTGTTAAAACAATAAAAATTATAAAATACTTCAAAAAAAAAATACTAGCCTGTACGTAGTCTATGTCAAAGACATGATAAGCAAGAAATGGAAAAACATAGCAAATTAGAAAGAGGAGGACTTGGTTAAGAGTTTTAGGACATACCAACCCTAGCAGGGGATAATTTTCATAATCCGCACTGGTGGAGGAACCAAGTATGTGGACTTCCTTTGGTGCCTGCTTTTTTTTGCCCGAGTGTTGAAAAATGATTATTAAACGTCAAACAGTTGGTTAATGCATCATGTTAGCAACATAACATGATGCATGGTTAATTGATTGTTTGAACTAGGATAAAAACCAGAACTCAATTTCTAATATTGACCCCTTAGTAAAAAAAAAATAAGGTGCTACAAATTCTTGGAGAATATAATCCAAACAAATCCTCAAACTTACGCTAGTCTCTGAATATAGTTAGGATGTGAAAATTTTGGACTGGTACCATGCAACTGAAATTACCAAAAACTGAGAAAAAAGAGGTTTGAAACTATCTCAATAGAATTCCTATATGAAGTATTTGAAAAGGGTAAGTGGGAAATCTAAACTTCAATTGGTTTTTGGCCTTGGAAGGCAAAAAAGTTCTTCCAATCATCCTAATAAATCAACGGTTCCCCCTTCCCCTATATGTGTGTGTTTCTCAAATAAAAAAAAATACATCAACTGTGTGGTTGAGTATAATAATTCATCTTTTTGATTTAAAAAAAAAAGAAAAGCTAAACATTTTGTTTTTTTCATCCTTCATGGATTAATTCTTTGCATCCATAAGAAAAAATGCAAGTGTTATCCCCGAGAGGACAGACTAAAAGGAATTGGCGGAGAAACCATGTGTTATATATCATTATATTGTAAGTGTGTGTGTGTGTGTTTTTTTTTTTTATTATTATTTTTTTTTATATCTATATTAAGATATAGAAATTTACTATTTGAGAGAGAAAGAGAGAGACCAAAGAGCGGGTTTCTACTCTCATTTTTCTCTTACATTAGGTAATACTTCAAGAAGGTTTTACCAGAAATGAAGAAGAAAAATGCATTCATAAAACTTTAATTACTGAATAACAAAAACAAAGAAAACACAAAAAACAAAAAAGGGGAGAGGGAGGGGGTCATGGACTTGCCATTCCAATATGGATTTAATAGTTCTAGAAGCAAGAAAATATTTTGGTAAATCATTGATCCAATATTGTTGGACATCGTTGTTGAATTTTGCTTTGAAGAATTGGTCTTCAAGGACCTTATTCTCCATGGTGGGTTTGGGGAGACAGGGGTTGCTGTGCCTATCTGTACAATTACAAGAAGCATTGTGTGAAAATATGAGATGAGAAGAATCACCATTAGTATGGGGTATTTATGCCGAAGGCCGGGCACAAAGATTCGAGGTACTAATTTTTTGTTAAAAAAACACACACACAGGCACGAAGACACAAGTAAAAGCGCTTATTGCAATTTTGGAAACGCAAGAGTACGAGTTAGGTGCAATTCCTTTTTTTTGTTGCTGAGAAAATTAGGTGCAAATCATTATATAGCCATGAAAATGGAAGAAAATTTAATGTGGTTTCCATCTTTATTCCATTTGTAATCCTTAAAAATTAAAATTCTATCTCAGTCTCACGCATGCCAAACAAAAGCTCTATGATTCTATCTCACACATACCAAACAAAGCCATTTGATCACATCAAGAATCAGGTGGCAATAAATTTAATAGAACTACAATTTACATTTTCAAAAAACACAGATAAAGGTCATCTGTCTTCATAACTTTTTTTATGGCTGTATCATAACTTACTAAAATGAAAAATTAATATGAGATTGGTATGAAGCCCCCTCTCCCCATCCCCCCCCTTTTTTTGAGAAGGTGATTAGTTTGACTTAACTATTTTACCAATTTTTATATTTTTTAAAATGCATTTAATCTTGCCTATAATTTTTTGAATGGCAAGTTATATATGCATTTGGTGTGGTGATTAGTAAATTTTTTTATCATCAAATAAGATATTGGAGTTTAAACCCCGTCTACATAAAACCCAATTAGTGTTTTTAGTTGAAGATTAAAAAAAAATTATCATGAAACGAATGTCATAAGTTAAAATTATATTGTTTCTTTCAAAATCTAAGACCTCACCTACCATCCAATCTACAATTTTATATTTATAATCAAGAAGGTCAAAGAGGGCAATTTCTTTGTCCCACCAAAAACAATCTAAACCACTTTATAATTTTATCTTACCCTTACAATTATAATATGATTTTTTTTCTCTCTCTTTTTCTTTGGGTTGCTTTTTATAATATAGTTGGTGAATTACTGTCTTCTTTATAAGTTGAAATTCATTATAAAAAAGTAGAAATATTTTCTATTTATCAATTTTTTTAAAGGTGCAAAACTTATAAAAGGAAAACAATGTAGGAAAAAAGAAAAGAAAATAACAGTTTAATTAAAGAGAAAGACGTTATAATATTTAAAAGCTAATTGGGCTATATCAACATAGCATTTTGGTCTATTCAGTCTATTTCGACTAACTTTAATCTACATTAGACTAGTTGAGCCTTAAAATCATTCTTCATTTGAGCTAAGAAATTTTTTTTTTTTCTTAATTTTAGAGTTGAAAAGTATGAGTTTTATTCTATTTTGGCCAAATTTTTTAATTTTGGGCTAAAAAATAAAAACAAAATAGGCCTTAGAAATTAGAAATATGGGCCCTTAAAATGCAATAAAAAAAAAATTACCTTAAAATTCAAGTTTCGATAACATAAGAATTATACTTATGTTTGGCAAGGAAAAAAAATGCTACAATTGGAAGTGAATATATTGGTGGAGGCTGCACTCAAACCATTGCAGCGTATTCCTGCACATTATGTTGCGTTGACGCATTTTGTGGAGGCAGTAGCTAAACAAAGT
Source organism: Castanea sativa (assembly GCF_040712315.1). NCBI lineage: Eukaryota > Viridiplantae > Streptophyta > Magnoliopsida > Fagales > Fagaceae > Castanea > Castanea sativa. The sequence goes on along the minus strand of NC_134013.1, from coordinate 11,327,670 downwards.
CGCTATGGCACTTGCTTCTACACTCATTATAAAGGGCTAAGAGCGTACGTCACTTCAAACCTGAAAGTAATCAGTTTCTATAAAGAGGATATGGTTTTATTCATGAGAAATTTGGAGTTTTGGGATTAAATATTTCTCCAGAAACACCTCTATCGAAGCACTAAGTCATCGAGGCATTTCTGGTCAAGGTATTGGCCACTTTGTTCCCCATATTTGCCTATACGGGTTATCCTGCACCCGCTGAAATCTTTTAACGCCTTCGTCGGTTCTCTCTGTTTCAGTGTTTGGATGGTTGAAAGAATTCACTTTCCATGATAATCTGTTGACATGCAAAGTTTGAAAAATTGCCACAACTTATTTAAGTTTGGAATCATGAACCATTCTTATATTTTTACTTGTGCAAGCTTCCATGGAGGGATTTATCCCACTATTTCTTTGGCCTATTTCCATGGTTTTGGCTTGTTGGAATTCTGTCAAATATTTGTAGCACTTGCTTAGTTTTGTGTTGCATTATTAGTTTTCTTCTCTTGCTGGATCTTGTTTCACTGGTCCCACACTCTCTATGCAATGGTAGACATCAGCTCCGGCTCCTATTCAGTATGTTATCAACCACCTCCCAAAACACATTCACAAAGTTCACCTTTTGCGTGAGCCTCTGTTGTATCCCATCAAAAAAACTACTGACATCTAAAATAAATAAAAAACTACTGACACCTCTCTAACTTTCTCATAAAACCTGACTTCACTAGGCAAACATCTTGATTTTATTTGCCACATTCATCTTCCACAGTTGTTTTAATATTCAATTTTTACCAGGGGGTGGGGTTGGAATATGAACCCTTGTTCTCCTCTCATATCAGAAACCAGACACTGTCACTGAGCTACAAAATTCTTGACTTCATCTTCCATGGTTTTCTTCAAAAGGATCACATTCTTTCACCATTTGAGCTTTATCCTCTATTGCTTGCAGATTTCATGCTCAAACCAACCCTATATGTAATTTTGACCATGAATAAGTGTTTGTTAATTACTAATCCAAATAAGCTTGTCCTTCAGGAGTGAGTTGCTACGACGAATCTTTTTTATTTATTCAGCTTCATGACACATAAGCACCATACCTATCAAGTCCTCATACCATCACTTTGAACCTCATTGATTAATTTCCACACCTTCACATCTTCTTGTAAATTTTTTCTTGGGAATACAACTTAGTACATAGATGGTGTTAGTAGCCACCTATCATGTCATATTCTCACTGACTTTCTATTTCCAATTCTCCAATGGTTGCCCCTATGAATAACGTTTCTAGCCTTAATGATACTAATTAAAGCGTATGAAGCTTTTTGACCCAGTTATGCCTCCAATAACAGCCCTGTCAACCTCACCAATAAGATGGTTAATGTTCTAAGTTCCGTTGGTATTATTAAAAATATATTTGAAGTAGTTCATGACTATCTCCTCCACATTAATGGGACCCACCATTCATGTGAGAGGAAAAAATACGCATTTATAGTACTCTAGAAGTACTTAATAATTTTCCCTGAAATAGTAACAGAAGACTGTTCAAACTTCTAAGTACGATGAGAGTGTAGCTTATTTATCACACTATTAGAATAAACCCGCTTTTCGCTTTAGGGCAAGAATTACTGTAGTTTTGCGAATAGGATTTTGGCAATTGATAATTGTGGAACTTTTTTTTTTCTTTGAGAAACAAACACACTCACACAAGAGAAAGGGAAATGGGTTCTAAGACAAAGGCACGTCACAACTCCACTCAAAAGCTATGGTAACTTTTAAGGAAGGGTGAGACAAGATAAACTATATACAACACACTCTTTTAAGCAACGTGGAACTTTGTCAAAGTAGATTTCACTGTATCCTAGAGGCCGTTTGAAATGGAAATAATGCAAGGAAAAGAAAGTGTTTTCCACACATTTGTTGTTTGAGTATCGATCTAACATTTACTTCGTCTTTAATTTCACAAACTTTGGCCCCAACATTTATCTCTTGCTATACTGCTAAAAAAACATTTATCTCATTATATTTCATACTCTGCGAAGAAGAAGACTGAACCGAACACAAGATTGTAAGACCAAATGCATTCAACTTTGATTAGTTCTAGTAACATGCTTTTTATCATAGATTACTTACATTCAACATGATTTTTACATACAAAAACTTGGTACAATGGTACAAATACATGATCTTTTGTGGTATATAAGTGAGAATAACTTTTTCTGTTTAATGGCTGTAAGATTGATGGAAGTTAGGCGTGTGAGTTTGGCATGCTCTCTCGTTTGTTCAATTTGACCTTCCATCTAGAATTTCCGGGTTTATTGCGCCTTCAAAGATTTGGCAAGCCCTTAGATTTAAAGAACATTATTGAATGTCATCTACATTCTTCCAGAATTTCCGGGCTTATTGCACCTTCAAAGATTTGGCAAGCCCTTTAATTTAGAGAACATTAATGAACGTCATCTACACTCTTGAGCAAAAGTAAGATAATCTTCAATTCTGAAAATAAACAACTCGAAACAAAATTATTTTATTGGTCTAAATCAAGAAGACACTGTATAGATTATAGCACACAGACAATGTAGAACGTGCATTCTGCATTCTTTCAAGAGAAATGTGAGGCAAATTCTAAGCACTTAGCATATATAATGTCATAATTCAGTGGCAAATGATTTAATAATAAACGTTGAATTGAAGAAATATACATACGTTTATGGTAAGAAGGTTGAGTGTCTTTAGAGAACCAAGCAAATTGAGGATGCTTTTCATTGAGTATTATTTTAGTTTATTTTTTGTGATCTTCAGGTACTTTGGGGATTTCATGTGATTAGGTTTTCTAAGTCCTCTTTTTTACTTCAATTTATATGGCAGTATTCTACTGATTTTTTTTTATATAATAATATTATACTGATTGCAGCCTTAAAAAATAAAAATAACCAAAAAAGATAGCTATATGCTTTTGGCGATACACACACACCAAAAAAAAAAGGCTAATGTCTGAACAAATTTTCACCAGACTTGTTTGGCTTTTCTGCAAACAAACTGAAGGTCCTGGACCGAGACAAGACAAGTAAAGCAAGACACAAAGCTCTATTAAGATTTAAGAGTAGCAAGGAATGGAAAGTTTAATTTCTGTTGATCAATGCAAATTATGAATGTTAGACATATGGAAACTATAAAAAATTATAAGATAATTCAAAATACAAATACTAGCCTGTACGTAGTCTGTCAAAGACATGATAAGCAAGAAATGGAATAACATAGCAAATTACAAGCAAGAGGACTTGGTTAAGAGTTTTAGGACATACCAACCCTAGCAGGGGATAATTTCCGTAATCCACACTGGTAGAGGAACCAAGTATGTGGATTTCCTTTGGTGCCTGCTATTTTTTGCCTGGGTGCTGAAAAATAATTATTAAACATCAAACAGTTAGTTAGCAACATAACATGTTAGCAACATAACATGATGGCTAATTGATTGTTTGAACTAGGATAAAAACCAGATTTCAATTTGTAATTTTGACCCCTTAGTAAATTTAAAAAAAAAAGGTGCTACAAATTCTTGGAGGATATAATCCAAACAGATCCTCAAGCTTATGCTAGTCTCAGAATATAGTTAGGATGTGGAAATTTTGGACTGGTACCACGTGAAATTACAAAAAGCTAAGAAAAAAGAGAGGATTAAAACTATCTCTTTAGAATTCCAATATGAAGTAATTGGAAAGGGTAAGTGGGAAATCTAAACTTCAATTGGTTTTTGTCCTTGGAAGGCAAAAAAGTTCTTCCAATCATTATAATACATCTATGGTTTGGTTGAGTATAATAATTCATCTTTTCGATTTTTAAGAAAAAAAAAAAGCTGAACATTTTGTTTTTCCGTCCTAAATTGATTCATTCTTTGCATCTAAGAAAAGATGCAAATATTATCCCCGAGAGGACAGAATAAAAGGAATTGGCGGAGAAACTGTGTTATATATCATTATATTTTAAGTTTTTTTTTTCTTCTTATATCTATATTAAGATATAGAAATTTACCATTTGAGAGAGAAAGAGAGAGACAATGAGCAGTTTTCTAATCTCACATTTCTCATACATTGGTTAATACTGCAAGAAAGTTTTACCAGAAATGAAAGAAGAAAAATGCATTCATAGGAAGGAAAAAAGAGAAGAGAGAGGAGGTTGTGGACTTGCCATTCAAATGAAGATTTAATTTTTCTAGAAGCAAGAATATATTTTGGTAAATCACTGATCCAATATTTTTGGACATCGTTGTTGAATTCTGCTTTGAAGAATTGGTCTTCAAGGACCTTATTCTCCATGGTGGGTCTGGGAAGACCGGGGTTGCTATGCCTGCCTGTACAATTACAAGAAGCATTGTGAGAAAATATGGGATGAGAAGAATCACCATTAGTATGTGGTATTTATGCCAAAGGCCTGGCACAAAGATTTGAGGTATTAATTTTTTGTTAAAAAACACACACACAATGACACTAGTAAAAGCGCTTATTGCAATTTTGGAAACGCAAGAGTACGCGTTAGGTGCAATTCATTATATAGATATGAAAATGGAAGAAAATTTAATGTGGTATCCATCTTTATTCCATTTGTAATCCTTAAAAATTAAAATTCTGTCACAGTCTCACGCGTGTCAAACAAAAGCTCTATGATTCTATCTCACACGTGCCAAACAAAACCATTTGATCACATCAAGAATCAGGTGGCAATAAATTTAATAGAGCTACAATTAACATTTTCGGAAAACACAGATAAAGGTCATCTGTCTTCATAACCTCTCTTCTTTTTTTTTAATGGCTGTCATGTCATCATAACTTAATAAAATGAAAAATTAATATGAGCGTGTTTAGTACGAAGCCCCTCTCCCCCCCCCCCCCCCCCCCCCCCCCGGTCCTTTTTTTTTTGTTGAGAAGGTGCTTAGTATGACTTAACTATGTTACCAATTATTATTATTTTTTTAAATGCATTTAATCTTGCCAATAATTTTTTGAATGGCAAGTTGTACATGCATATGGTGTGGTGGGTCTTAAATCTAAGAACTTGTTGGTTGAAGTTAGTTTAATTAGTGAAGTTTTTTATCGTTAAATAAGAGATTGGAGTTTAAACCCCATCTACATAAAAAACCAATTAGTGTCTTGAGTTGAAGATAAAAGTAATTATCATGAAACGAATGTCATAAGTTAAAATTATATTGTTTTTTTCAAAATCTAAGACCTCACCTACCATCCAATCTACAATCTTATATTTATAATCAAGAGGGTCAAAGAGGGCAATTTCTCGTCCCACCGAAAACAATCCAAACCACTTATAATTTTATCTTACCCTTACGACTATAATATTATTATTTTTTCTCTCTCTCTTTTTCTTTGGGTTGCTTTTTATAATATAGTTGGTGAATTACTGTCTTCTTTATAAGTTGAAATTCATTATAAAAAGTAGAAATATTTCCTATTTATCATTTTTTTAAGGTGCAAAACTTATAAAAGGAAAACAATGTAGGAAAAAAACAAGAAAATAAGGGTTTAATTAAAGAGAAAGACATTGTAATATTTAAAAGCTAATTGGGCTATATCAACATAGCATTTCGGTCCATTCATTCCATTTCGGCCCACTTCAATCTATTTTAGACTAAATGAGCCTTAAAATCATTTTTCAGTTTGAGCTAAGAAATTATTTGTTTTTCTTAATTTTAGAGTTGAAAAGTATGAGTTTTCTATTTTGGCCAAATTTTTTAATTTTGGGCTGAAAAACAAAAAACAAAATAGGCCTTAGAAGTTAGAGATATGGGCTCTTAAAATGCAATAAAATTGATAAATATTCAAAAAATTACCTTAAAATTCAAGTTTCAATTAAATGAGAATTATACTTATATTTAGCAAGGAAAAAAAAAAAGCTACAATTGGAAGTGAATATATTGGTGGAGGCCACACTCAAACCATTGCAGCATATTTATGGTGTGGCGGGTCTTAAATCTAAGATCTTGTTGGTTTCAGTTAGCTCAACTAGTAAAAAATTTTGTCGTCAAATAAGAGATTGAGGTTCAAACCCCCACCTACATCCAAAAAAAATTGATGTCTTGACTTAAAGATAAAGAGCAATTATCATGGAGCAAATGTTGTAAGGTAAAATTATATAGTTCCCATCAAAATCTAAGACCTCACCTCCCATCCAATCTACAATCTTATATTTATAATCAAGGTTAGAGCAAAAGGGTCAAGGATGGCAATTCCCCGTTCTGCCAAAAACAATCTAAAATACTTTATAATTATCTTACCCTTATGATTTGTAATCTGCTTTTTTCTCTCTCTTTTTCTTTGGATTGATTTTTATATTATAGTCAATGAATTACTATCTTCTTTATAAGTTGAAATTCATTAAACAAAATAGATATATTTCCTATTTATCAATTTGTTTTTAAGGTGCAAATCTTATAAAAGGAAAACAATGTAGGAAAAAATAACAAAGTAAGGTTTCAATGAAAAAGAAACACATCTATATAATATCTAAAAAATCTGGGATTCAATTCCTGCCTACACCAAAAACCAATTGGTGTCTTGGTTTGATAATAAAAAACTATCATTAGGAGCGTATGTCATAAGTTGAAACTCTCTAAAAAAAAGAAGTTGAAATGTATCATTTATTGTTGCTACACTCTTTTTGAGCCACATTAGTGTAGCATTTCAGGCCCATTTGGCTAATCTGGTCCAATTTAGTCTACTTGGTCTAAAATATAGTATTTATTGTTGCTACTCTCTTATTGGTCCACATCAGTGCAGCATTTAGGTCTATTTGGTCCAATTCAGTTTGTTTTAGTCCACTTAGGTCCATTTGGTCTAAATCGGTCCATTTTGGTCCACTTGATCCATTTGGTACATTCGGTCTATTTTGGACTAATTGAGCCTTAAATTGATTCTTTTTGTTGGTTCCCTTTTTAGTTTTTGTCTCAAAAAAAAAAAAAAAAAAATTCTTTATGAAATTTTATTCTATTTGGGTGGTTATTCAATTGGATTGTAGCACGACCGATTTATATAAGAGTATTCCAAATTAAGTTTTAATGACGTATGTCTTAAGGGTTTATATTAGTAAACTATTTTAAGAATTTTTTTATGAAAAAAATGCAAAAGTAACTAATCGATTTGACAGTTTTTTTAATTTCTCATAAAAGTTTCTTATTATGGATGGTTAATGTATGCCTTTAAGGTATACATTAACCGGATCCTTCCAAATTAGTACTTGTCTCTCCTTGTTAGATGCTTATATTAATATCAATTTCATAAATTTGTGTCATCATCATATTTCATCTTTGTTTGGTTTGATTTTATAAATACAATATAATTTGAAACTTTTTATATCAGCCCCATAATTAGTATTTTTTATTATCAGATTATGATATTAAATTAAATTTTTTTTTTTATGTAAGTGAAATATCCCTCAATTATTGTACTTCACTTAATCAACACTGATAGTGACATAGAATTTACAATTTCACCAACTCAACTTCCATCAAATCAATTTTTTTTTTCTTAAGGTTGTTAATCAAATTAATCAATTGTTAGCACGACAATTTACACAAGTGCTCCAAATCAATACGCATCTCTCTTGGCCAAGCTAAAGGTTTTCGCCAAGCCCTACAAGTTCACAAGATTTAACATTATTTTTGTTCAACTAAAGTTAAGTAGTTTCAAAGCACAAGAAATGCTTATAATTTGTGAACAAGTGTAAGCTTCTTCGAAAATATGAACTACTCACCCCACCACCAAAGGATGGGTCATTTAATACTCTTTATTTTTAGATTAAGACGAAATTAAGTGGGTTTTAGCTAGCTCAACTGGTAAAATTTTTTATGGTTGAATAAGAGATCTAGGGTTCAATCTTCGCCTACATCAAAAACTGATTGGTATCTTGGTCTGATGATAAATAATTATCATCAGAAGCATACGTTATAAGTTGAAACTCTATTAAAAAAAAAAAAAGACAAAATTAATTTCTTTTTAGTGTAAAGCAAAACAGCCTACAATTATTATATTTTCACTTAATCAACGCCGGTGATGTTGTCCTCAAAATGAATATTGTTGACTAAAGCCTTTTCTATTTTACTATATTCCTTAAAAAAAGAAAAAAGAAAAAAGAAAAAAAAGAAGTACCATCATGACTGCTGAGTTCTGAGCTGTACCTGTGGGTAGCGTCTTTCTCAATAAGCATGCTTTGCCTAAAATGTCGTTGCTATATTTTATTTACTAATTCATTGTACTAAATATCCAATAAGATTCTTAACCAAAAAAAAAAAGAAAGAAAGAAAAAAAAAAATCCAACTCAGATTGTGTCTTCATGTAGTTTTTGTTGGTCAAATATATTCCTTGACAGGGTCATTAGCTTGATAACATTGTAATAATTTACTGAAAGTCAAGGTGGTCTTAGCTTGTGCTTTTAGTTTTTCTCAGTCAAATCTTTTCTTTGACAACGTTATCAGTGGGCTCTAGCTTTCTTTCAATGTTGTTGTTGCGCATTGGGCACGCTATGTACGTAGAGAAAGATACATTTATCTTGTTTTTAATATGCAAATTGCTCTATGCATTTTCTTCAGAAAAATATGCAAATGCACTGAACAGTCTGAACACAAGTTTTAATTTGACTAGTTAGGAGCCTTATTATAAATTATAATTCAGTGATAGTATCCAGTTTTTTGTTGTTGGAAAGAGTGGAATCAAATTACTATTTACTCATTTATTATAAGAAGAACAAAAGGGTTAAATGTAACTTGAAAGCTTTGACATATTTATAATTATTTAGATTGATTATAGTCCCATTTAAGATAAAACCTTGAAGAAGGTAAAATCTCCAACTCTTTAATATAAAAATTTATCTTATGGATTCCTATTTTCTTGGAATCTCCAAGAAACATTCTAAATAAATAAATTATTATATCTGTCATTAATTGCTACAATTCCTAATGAAATAGCAGCAATATGTACTTTTCTTCTCTTCAATGACTCTGGTTGTTGCTTTGATTATTAACTTTTTGATGCAAAAAAGGATATTCATCATGATGGAAATATGCATCTGCGCAGCAGAAAATTAACGGATCTACTTCATTAATTTAAGTTAACATGTACTATATAAATTTCAGAATTTGAGAACAAGAAAGTGTACCTTAAAGCGGTGAATTTCAAAACTTTTCAAAGATCAGAAGCACTTGAGAACACTTTCAATCTTCACTCCAATTTCACTAACGCCCAAGATATATGGTCTCTCAATTAGTTCCAAAGGGAGAATGTCAAAGTGTCTAACACAAATATGCACCACTTCACAATTGTGTTCTTACAAAATTCTCTACAGAAAATTCTGTATGTTTCTCCCTTTGTGTCTAACTGATTATCTAATTAGGTTGACCTTTTGGACATTTCCAATTGGGTTTAAGTGTGTGGCTTGAAGTGGGACCAAAAGGGACCAATAAAACCCTAGTTCCAATGGGTCTTGGGCTTTTTGGTCAACTCTAGTAATTATTTACTAAAGTAGTTAGGCCTAACATTCTGAATAAGAAACCCATTAAACTTATCTCAAGGAAATATTTTGTATCTCCGTTAAGAGACTATGAATTCCATCTTGAGAATATATGTTCCATCAACATTAAATGTAGTTGCCCAACATACTGAGATTTTGACTGTAACTCTAGATCTCACTCCTGATATATCAAAGCAACCTACATCTTATGATCAAGTCTATTATTCTCTCAGGATTAAGAGTTCATACAAATATAAGTTGTGAGTTTATTATTCATTTGACAGTTGTTAGAAGAATAATAAATCTCACATGGTCCAGTTCAATATGTTTTAACTCTTAAAACATATCAACATACCAACTAGAAATTTCCATTTCCATTTCCATGATAAAGATAAATCATCTTAGTTGATATGTTATAGTCTTCGTAGATGAATTGCCCAATTTCATCACCGACTGCGAACTAGAATTCTGAATTTACAAAAAACTTGTGATTTATATCTTCTGTGACTTTTCACATAAATCACATACTATACATCTTATGGACTACATGATAATGTCCCAATATTCATGTTACCATTATTTTAGATAAAAACAAAATAATTTTATTAAACACAACATTAAATCATACATAATGTCATACATAATAAAATACATAGTATCATGCAATAGGATTTAAGGGCACACATCCTAACACATCATCCCTTTCACACTTGTTGAGGCAGTACTTTTCTTCTTGTCAATTTGGATCAAATATCTGCTGCTAGTTGATATCAAAATTCAAAGAAAACTATAATTTTTGGCTTTGAGGACGCCTCTATCATAGCTTCTTTCCTAGCCCTATACTCAGACTTTGCTAAACTGCTAGTTGCTCCACAAAACATTATGTCTCCCTGCAAATTCTTTGCTTCATAAGCATAAGCACTTCTCCTAGTTCTCTTCCTCCTAACATCAGCAATCTTGATGATCAATTGCCACTACCTTGTTGCTGTCTGAGGCTCTGGTTTTGATCTTCTGATCTGCTTGTTAGTGACTAGTTGAGTAGCAAAATAGGCCTTGTACCTACAAGACAATGTTTGAGCCATTAGTACTACTTCAATAGGATTTGGTTCTTTGCCTTCATGTATAACCAGGTTCATATGTTTCCATATAGCCCATAAATTAATAAAGATCCTTTGCATGTATCCCATAGCTTTCTCCTTCTTTGTATTATGTCTAAGTAGCAAGTTTGCAACCCATTGCTGCACTGTAATGTTTTGAAAATCAAAAGAATGGATAGCTAGGCTGCTAGAGTTGAACTGTGCCAGCATGCCCTTGCAATGGGGCAGTGTAAGAAAAGATGAGGGAGAGTTCTTCCTTTAAATCACACTGAGGGTAGTTAGAATGAGTAGCTATTCTCCTGTTTTTCAAAGTTAGCATGGCTGGTAAGCTATCATGCAATAGTCTCCACTCAAAATTGCAAATTCTCATAGGCACTTTGATCTTCCAAACTTTTTCCCAAACCTCATTTTGAATGTGTGTTGAATCAAATTGGGATTAGGCTAGAAGATTGGAATCTTCCAACAATAATTCATATGCTGCTTTGACGTTGAATTCACCAGAAATTGAATACTTCCATAGGAGTTTATCACTTACTGAACTAGTCTTTGACAAAGGGATTTTTAGAATTTCAGACCATTGGGAGTATGGATACAAATTAAATGTTACATCTGTTTATCTTTTTGTGCATTTTTAGACCACTTAAACACAACCAGTTTAACCTAGTTATCTAGCCAAGTGATTAACTTAGGTAAATTATGCAAATCTAGGTTAACACAAATAAATCATATCATACAAAGCAGCGGAAATATAAAGAACACAATGATATGATGACCTAGGAAAACCAAACTGGTAAAAAATCTGGGGAGAATTTAACCTAGCTATCCTCAAGATAAAACTGAATCCACTATGAAAGAATTGAAGTTTACACAATAGCGACTTAGACCACTAACATCCCCTTACTATCTCGAGTAGGAAACTTACTACAACGACCACTTGACAGCTTTGAGTCCACGGACTACTTCTTTCCTTGATCTGCACTTAACAAATACATTTAAACCTAAAGGTCTTAGAACCTAACCCTTTTAAAAAAAAATGTTGCATATAATCAAAAATATTTTATAATTATCTAATTATATATACTAATAAAAGGGGGAAAAAGATTAAAAGGCTACCTTCTAAGATGGTGGGCCAACCAAAAAAAATGTTAAGTTTAAATGTTATATCTAAATATCTAATTGTACACCATATCATTTTATATATAATAGATGGGGCTCCTTAAATTACTCCATTATGAGGACAATAAATTTCTCCCATAAACATTTTAAGACAGTAAACTTCTACCTAATATAGAGGATATGCATAAAATGATATAGAGGATTTGCATAGGATTTGTGAAACATAGAGTGGCACAAAAAAGTGGTACAAAGGATTTATATTCTACACATTTTGGTAGCTAAAGTGGTTTAAAAAAAAAAGTCTTCTCTAACACCTTTTTGTTATCTATCTATTTATATTCTAATTCTCTTTCTCATATCAGTTACTTATTATTGAAGACAATAATTTTGTCTTCTCTTACACCTTTTCATCTTCTATTCCAATAAACATTTATATGCCTAAACTCAGCTTCTCTTCTATTATTTTTGTAGTTCTTTCTCTCTCATTTCTCAATCACAAACTTTTTTTGCTTAAACGCAAATTCTCTTCTATTTTGTTTGTACTCTTTCGCTCTCATTCCCTAATCACAAACTTTGTTTTACCAAACTTTGTTGCAAATTCTCTTCTATTTTCTCATTTTTTTGAGAAATATTTGACTTCATCATTGAATATGTCAAGTTCTAACTTCCAACTACATGGTCCATTGTAAAACGAAAGAAATTCAGAGACAGATAGAAGTAGAGACACTAGTAACAAGCTGTGGCACAGGTGATTATTTAAAGAATAGTCCAAACTTGAATAATAACAGATATTGACAGCATCACCAACCATAGGAGTTAAAATTCAGTAGAAGACACTATTTCTATCATATAGAAATTAAGGGTATCATTAACAGGGAATTATAGAAACATATAGCAAACTATCAATTGAGAAGGAAAAAGATAGAGAAAAAGGTGGAAGATAAAAAAAAATGAAGAGATTTTAAATTAAACAATTATATGGTAAAGCAGAACTAAAAAAAAATACGCAACCAAAATTTGTTGATAAGTAATTCTATTACTGACCAAAACTAGACATTTACACCAAGAAAAATACTCAAACAGAATCCAACAATCATACTAATTGAGATCCAACATTTCTACAATCTGTTTTGTTATATACAATCTCGCAACAAGAACCCAAATGAAAAAAAAAAAAACTAAAATAATGCTCAGAAAAACAGACACTAACAACACAAACCCATTAGTCCCTGTTTGCATGCTAGAAAACACAAAACCCCACCAACCCATCAGATCCAAAGTAGTTATTTTTCATCAATATGAAAAGGGTTGTTCCTTCAAGTTGTAAAAATCAGAGACTAAGACAAGGGAAATGAAGAAGAAAAAAAAAACCCAACAAAGAGAAGGATGAGTGGATAACTTACACTGTTACACACGTAGAGAGAACTCAGTGCAAGCAGAGGAGCACAGCTCTTCAGTTCAAAACTTGAAGAAAAAAAAAATCAAAATGGGTCCTTAGAAAAATGATTGAAGCCAACGCCACATCACAAAACGCAAGAAAATGAAACCCAAACACATAGAACAAAAACCCAAAATCTAAAAGTTACTTCATTTTTCTGGAAACCACAATAAAAATATAATTAACCAAATACCCAAATCTATCATTTGGAGAAGAAAAATTAAAATTCTCGTATCTGTTTCAGCAACTTATAAACCCCATACTATCAAATTCAATACAGAATCTCAATCAAAGGCACTGTCTTTAAGGTTTACAAACCAAATCGACCAAAAACAAAAGTGATTGGCACAAATTTTAGGGATGGATAGTACAATTAGTGACAAACTTTTATAAACTTAACTAACCGATTTGCATAAGAAATTGAACAATCAGTGACCAATCACCAAAATACAGAAGAAATTAAAAAAAAAAATGAAACATACCCTCGTGGAGAAGAGGAAGCACTAGAAGCAATCTTGTCTGCGCCTTCAGTAGTGCAGGAACAAAATACCCTCGTGGAGAATCCCTCAGGGGAGCGAGACCCAGATTGGAAAAAAATTACTGTTAGTCGAAACCCTAAACCCAAAATCAAAACCCTAAACCTAAAATCGAAACCCTACAATCACAAAATCGAAACCCTAAACCTAAAATCAAAACCCTAAACCAAAAATCGAAACCCTAAAACGAAAATGGAAACCCTAAAACAAAAATCAAAACAATCAATTTAAAAAACTTACTGTTAGTCGGCCTTGTCAGTGTCTTGAGTGAGATTGAGAGTTGGAGAAAAAGAGGGAGAGACCCAAGGCAGCGCCGGTGTGTACGATTGGTGGTGGAGATTCGGTGTGTTAGGGGTTTTTTTTTCTTTTTTTGAGGGTAAGGCTTTTTGCCGCCGCCTCGAACTTCGGTGCGGGTAAGGGTGGAGGCAGTGCCGCGGCGCTTGGTCTGGAGGTCAGTGATGATGCCTTGGTGAACGACGGCGCAGGCGGTGTTGGGTGGGGCGGACTTGAGTTCGAGTTGGGTCTCGCCGATTTTGCCGCCGGTGAAGGAAAGGACTGGGATGGTGGCGAGCTCAGAGGTGACTGAGAGTGGTTTGGTTTGGGTTTTGAGGGAATTGGGTTCGAAGGGCTTAGATAGAGCAAGGGTCTTTTTTTTTTGGTAAAAAACCCTTAGGGGGTTTTTTTTTTTTTTTTTTTTTCTAATTTATAGTAGGGTTTGTAGCCCCGTTTTTTAAAACGCAGCTTCAGGGGTGACTATGGCTGCGTTTTTCAATAAACGTGGCTTTAGGACAGACCTAGAGCCATGTTTTATAAACGCGGCTTCAAGACATATATTAAAAAAAAAAAAATTTCAGATGGGTCTGAAGCCGTGTTTTAAAAACGTGGCTTCAACCCATTCTAGAAAAACGCAGCTACAGACTTGGGCTTGGGCTGCGTTCAACACACGCAGCCATAAATTTGGTGCTGTGGGTGCATTTCTCAGAAACGTAGCTCAACTAGGGTCTTAGGCCGCATTTTTGCAAATGCGGCTGGAAAAAACGCGGCCTAAGACCCGCATGTTTTGTAGTGCTATTTGCTTTCATTTTTTCAACCTCAAAGACTAACTAATTAATGGTTAAAAAAGGCTAATTATGTTATAGATAACAAAAGTTTTTTTCTTTGTTGGTTATGATGAATATGAATTTCAGTTTACATTCACTTTTTTCTAAAGGTTGTTGAATGCCATTTTTGGCTTTGTAAAGACATTTTCAGATCAAACAACGAGGTGGTCAAGAAGAATTTTAAAAGTGTGCGAAAAATTGAAAGAATGTAATTTCATACATAGTTAATTTACGCTAACATAATTAGAAATTGCTTTTTTTGTTGATGAATTTAGAAATTGCTTTTTTACTTATTGCACCTTATAGATTTCTCATCTATGAAACTATCATGATATGCAGTACTTTGAATTATTTAAATTTTATGAATTTTAAATTAAAATTTATCGATTAATCAACCATAACTTTACCCTAATCTTGAAGTGTGTTTGTTATATTAGTGTTAGGAAATGGACGGTTTTTAGGTTAATTAGAAAACCAAAAATTGATCATCTTAGTTTTTTTATATATTGTTGATTTATGACATTTGAATTGGATGTTTATTTATGGGTTTTTATTTTTTTTAATGGCCAAAAATATTGAAGGTTGACAACACAACAGTGGTGATGATAATATTTCTCAAATCTCAAGAGCATTGATTCGGTCCCTTCGCTAACTCGCCCCTACATGTAAGTTTTTTATTTTTCCTTTTTTTTGTTGTTGTTTTTTTTACCCCTTTGAATGAGTTTGCGTAGAATGAATAGTAAGCAATGGTTAACACTGGAGCTAGAAAAAGAAAAAAAATTGTTTATAAAATTGACCAACTTGTTGCTAAATCAAAACGTATCTAATCAGATTGTTTAATTTCGATATATGCATGAGAAGCGTGTATTAGAAACAAAGCATTGTACTTGAATAGATGATGGAAATTATTATTACATTTTCTTTATTTTTCTTATTTACTAGATTTTTATTGGTTTAGATTGAACTCACAATTTTATGTAAGCTTTTTTGAGTTAGGAATCTTTTTAACATTGGATTATGTCTTATGATATTTCCAATATGTTGCTAACAACATTGGACCTTCAAGATTCAAAGATGAAGCATGAAGTCGTAAAGCATGGAATAAAATATTTGACTGAATTTTTAATAATCAATGTAACTTATTTTTTTATTATCTATTTTTGAATAATTTCATAATTTAATTTATTGCTGTATTATGAGGTGTTTTTTTTTTTAACTTGCAAGAAAATATATTAATATTGATTGCCTTGGAAGCTGTAGAAAATAACGTATTCATCACATTATAAATGTTATATTGAACCCTGAATTTAAATATTCATGAGGTTTAAATTTATTTGAAGAAAATTATTTGTTTCCTAATGTTTCAAGTTTTTCATCTTTTGATTATAGTAAAATTCATGAACATATCTTATCTTGAATAATATTTATAAAATTATCTAAAAGAAATTTAAAGGAATATACAACATCGAATCAGATGAAATTATTCATTATTTTATCTATTATCAATACTTAATACAATCGTTTGATCTTTTGATTATTTATTATATTTTATGTGGGTGCCCGAGGACCAAAGATGAAGTTTGAGTCGCAATTTGGGGTAACAACACCACGAGCCACAAGCCCGAAGAGGAGGGTTGCTCGGGGAGGTGAAGAGATAAGTCAAAAGGACTCTGAGGTGTACCAAGTGGGAATCAGAGATCGTGGGGGAAGTTTCTAGTTTGAGGTAGCCTATAGCCTCCGCATTGAATGCACTGTATCTAACCTCCTGGCCGCATTAAATGGTGGGCAACAGCTTTATCAGCTGTATTGATGAGGAAGTGACTTGAACAGTGCAAGTCACAGCTACGCAGACTCCTTCCACCACATTCTTCAAATGGAGAAAAAGACAAGTGTCATGAGGGAAGGCTGGTTAGGAAGGGATGGATGGTCAAGATGTGAAGTAGAGGAGAGTATATAAAGAAAAGAAGGTTTTCAAAGAAAAGGATTTGGACAAAAAACAAAAATCATTGCAAAAAGATCATTGAGAGAAGAACATGAATAGTATATTTCTCTGTGCAATTTTGGCCTCCTCTGGCAACCTTGTATTAATGAACTGACTTGCATATTTTATAAAACAAGGTATTTTCCCCTTATTCTCATCCTCAAATTAAGCCCTCTCTTGTTGTTTGATTCCCTCTCGAACAAATTTATTGATTTAGGCCTAAGTTGAACCCTACTAGCTCATTATTCTAAGTGAGCTTCGGCTGATAGAATCTTTGGTCCTTACAATTTAGTAAAATTTACTAATTACACATTGTGTTTACTTTAGGTAATTCAATGTTTAATTAATATTTTCTTAAAGCAAATAAAAACTCAAAAAGTTCACACTATTTAATTAATAAATTTAAAGTCACAAAGATTTATATAATTGATAATTCACATAGTTATTGTTTATCAAATAAAATTTATATTTTATAAGTTTATAATTAAAGTCATACAATGCATGGGTTTTCAACTAGTTCAATATGAAAGAGTAACTACAAATATTCCAAACTCACAAAAATCTAGATCCTCTATGTAACCTTTGCAAACACCCACTTGGCTTTCTACCACAATACTACAGTAGTCTCAAAATTTTTGGAATCCTTCTACAGTGATTTCTTCCACATGAACCACAACCCCTAATGCACACTAAGCAACCTCCTAACATAACCTAACTCGATCTCTACATGTTGAATTGAGTTAATTTTTAAAAATATCATGAGTGGAGATTTCTTAAGGTGAAGAAGTCATATTGTGTTTTTATTTTATCTTATTTTAGACTAAATTATAAATTATATTCCTAAAGTTTGGGGTGATTTTGGTTATACCATCTAAAGTTTCAGAATGTTCATATACTCCCCTAACATTAGACATCGTTTGGATTTGCTCACTTTCAATTTGAAATTATTATTACATTTAGCAATCATCAAGTTCTCTAGGGCAGGTAGGCGTTTGAGAATGAGTGACAAATAGATCAACTTTCACATCCAAAAAAAATCAATGTTCGAAGGTTGGTGAGGTGCCCTTCCATCTCCTCAAACAAGCATTTTAGCCTTGGACACCCGGATATACATAAAAACTGAACAGATTTCAAGTTTCAAGCAACCTACTCCATTCTCCAACAAGCATGTATGGTTTGTTGTTACCAACAAATGCGTAAGGCTGATCATGTTCCTTAATCCTACAGGCAACCGTTTAAGGTTGTAACAATCAAGAAGTCGTAAAGTTTGAAAATTGTGCATCTTGCAAATGGAATTTGGAAGTTTCCTAATTTGGAAATTACAAGAAAGGTCAAGAAATCTCAAATGCTTCGAAGTACCAATAGAGCTTCATAACACCTCAAAAGTCGAATTACATAAATTAAGCACTCACGGGTATTTGAATCTTGAGATGCATGCTTCAACAAAGGACATTGGTGGTTGAATTTGAAAAATAATGGTTCGCATTTTACTCAACTTCTTTAAGTGTATGCGGACTTCTTGTTCACATTATGAAAATGACAAATGACAAACTTTTTCACCAATGACAGAATTCTTGGTCATCACTGAAAACTCTCCTTGCATGACTAAGAGTGCAAGATCATGCAGAAGATCATGCATTTTAAAGGTATAAAAGGAGAAAATTTTCTCCTCGACATCTTGAAAGAAAGATCTTGACCACAACTCCTTGATATATGAGTTACTGACATCTTCCAACTCTTGATTTTCACGTGATTGAAGAATTCCATGTGCCATCCAAAATTGAATCAATTCAGTGTTTTTGAATTCATAAGCCTTTGGAAAAAGAGCACAATATGCAAAGTATTGCTTCAAGTGAAATGGAAATTGATTGTAACTAAGCCTCAACACGGGCAAGATGGCATCCTCCTTTTGTTTTAATTGCCATATCTCATTACCTCTCACAAATTCCCAATAGCTTTGATTGACATTTGCATAAAGAAGGCTGGCTAAAGTCCTCGCTGCCAATGGAGACCCTTTACACTTTTCGAGAATTTCTTTTCCAATTTCTAAATGGTTTGAATACCATTCTTCTTCTCCCTCCCTAAATGCCAATGTGACAAACAAAGAAAAACTATCCTTTGGGGATAGAACCTCTAAATTGTATGTAGGAGCAGTTCCCATAATAGCTGCAATTGAGCCATTCTGTGTGGTCACCAAGATTTTACTTCCTTTGAAACCGCCAATTAACAATTCTTTCAATTTATCCCATTTATCACGATCTTCAATCCAAACATCATCTAGAACAAGTAGAAATTTACCTTCCTTTAAATGATCTCTTAATTGAATTTGCAACTGATCCACACTTGAAGTCTTACCACTATCATGACCTTCTGTAGATTTAAGGATTTCTTTTATCAACCTTGTAACATTAAAATCCTCAGACACACATACCCACATCCTCAATTGAAAATGTCCAACTACCCGTTCATCATTGTACATCAACTTGGCAAGTGTGGTCCTCCCCAAGCCTCCAAACCCAACAATAGGAATTACAATGACATTTTTGCCTGCATCTTCTTGCAAAAAAAGACGTATGATATTTTCTTTGTCATCCTCCCTACCAAAGACAGCAAGGGGATTAACAAAGGAGTGGGTGTCCCTCATGGGCAATGGAATGCGATTGGATTAGAACCAGAAAAGAAATAACACACCTTTTTTTAAAGTGCTCCTACTGCTGCATATCTTGATTACTTCCTTCTGCAGAATTAGGTATTGAAATTCATCCAGCACATTCTCTGCATCATTAAGAACGACTTTAAGCTGTCCTAGCCAATGTTTCAGCCTATGGTCACTTGCTTGCTTCTCCTCAGCATCTAAGAGTACGGCTTTAATGGCTGACACGGTACTCTCAAGCTTTATCAGATCGTTTTGAACGCCCCATGCCGAGTTGATCTCCTATAAAAGAAGGGATCCAAGCTGCTCCAGGACCTTCCATGCGACGCCATTGGCTATTTCTGCCATGTTCTATAGGTGGTGGTATGGAAATGAAGTTGATACTTGATAGTATAGTACTCATGTATTTTGATGCCTTTAAAGAAAGATTTTAAATTTCGTTTCATTCCAGTGGGTAAACCGGTGCATGAAACCCCTTGTTTCGGACTGCACGGCCGAAATGCTTGTTTCAGACCTAAATAAGGAGCTGGCCTTTTTTGTTGCACCTATGCACTTGATCTCGTCAATGGAGGTGAAGAGTTGCTTCACTCTTGACTTGCAAAGAGAAGATTTGGATGCTATGGCGAGAAGGAAGGTGCTAAAGAAGTTGAAACAGAGGAGAAGAGAGTTGTTTGAGAGTGTACTGTGAATGATACTTGTGAAAAATAAAAGAAGATACCACCGCCACTTCTAGGCGAGTTGGTAACCGCTTACTTACATAACCTATAGCTCGGGGGTTCAAGGCCCCACATTTACCAAGCACAAAAGAAAAGAAAAAAAGATGACAGAGTTAAGGTCAGAGAAGGAACGTTGAGAAGTGGGAACAGGAAAGTAAAATTGAAAAGAGTAAAGTTATGGCACAGTAATTACGTGATGCAATTGGATAAAGGGTTAAGACTTAAGACTTAGGGTCCATTCGATTAGAGGAGTGGATAAGTGGGAGGATGGAAAATATTTAGTTTTCCCTCTTGCGTTTTCGGTTGGAGGGGTGGAAAAGTGGGAGGGTGGAAAACTCTTTTGTTTGTTTGGTTGGAGAGAAAAAGAGAAGGATGGAAAATGTAATTTATATAAATTGACTATTATACCCTTGTTACATAATAGGTAAGAAATAGATTTATTTGTACCCATTACATAATATAAAATTTATCACATTATATATATAAATTTATATTATTATAATGTAAAAATTATAATAGTGTACATATAAATTTAATTGGGCAAAAGATTTTGTATCCAGCAAAAAGGTGGTTACAAAATCAGGTCACGTTGGAAAAGAGAGAGAGAGAGAGAGAGAGAGAGAGAGAGAGAGAAGGGTTAAGACTTAAGACGTAGGGCCCGTTTGGTTAGAGGAGTGGATAAGTGGGAGGATGAAAAATTGTGAGAGGATGAAAAATATTTAGTTTTCCCTCGTGTTTTCGGTTGGGGGGTGGAAAAGTGGGAGGGTGGAAAACTCTTTTGTTTGTTTGGTTGGAGAGAAAAAGAGAAAGATGGAAAATGTAATTTATATAAATTGACTATTATACCCTTGTTACATAATATGTAAGAAATAGATTTATTTGTACCCATTACATAATATAAAATTTATCACATTATATATAAATTTATATTATTATTTTTATTATTATAATGTAAAAATTATAATAGTGTACATATAAATTTAATTGGGCAAAGGATTTTGTAACCAGCAAAAAGGTGGTTACAAAATCAGGTCACGTTGGAAAAAAAAAAAAAAAAAAAGAGAGAGAGAGAGAGAGAAGAGAATGTTGAAAAAAAATAGGTGGGAAGAGGACATTTTTGTAAAAGTGCTACTATAGTATTTTTCTCCCTAGATTTTCCTCCCGATTTGGGAGGGAAAAAAATGTGAGTTCGAAGAGAAAATTTTCTCCCTGATTTTCTCTCCTTCCTATTTTCCTTCCCCAACCGAACAGTGAAAAACAACATTTTCCACCCTATTTTCCTCTCTTTATTTTCCATCCTCCCTATTTTCACCCAAAACGAATGGACCGTTAGGGTGTGTTTGGTTGGAGTGAAAACATGGAGGATGAAAAATAGGGAGAAGAATATATGGTGAAAAATACTGTTTTTCACTGTTTGATTAGAGAAGGAAAATAGGAGAGAAAGTTTTCTCTCCTAGGCCCACTTTTTTAATCCTCCCAAATCGGGAGGAAAATGTGAAGAGAAAAGTACTGTGAAAGCACTCTTACACAAATACCCTCACCTACCCCTCATTCATGACCTGATGACTTTCTCTTCTCATCCTTATCACTTTTGCCTCTTCTCATCCTTACCTTCACAGCACACCAACGTCCAGGTTCTCTTCTCTCTCTCTCTTTTATTTTTATTTTTTCAACGAGACCTGATCAAGTTGATACAAAATCTTTTTTTTTTTTGGTGTGAATGAACTTTTAGTCCTACATTTTGGCTTTTTTTTTTTTTAATTTTGGTCCCTACATGTTAATTTCACCATTTTTAGTCTCTAAACCAATTAACACGTGTTATTTTTGTCCTTTCAGTTAGTTAATAGACGAAAATAGCTGAGGTGGCTAACGAAGGTATTAAAATATTATTAAAAATCCACATCACCCATGACACGTTAGCATATAAATTAGAAAAAAATATTAATTTTAACTAAATAAAAAAAATAAAAACCAAAATTCACTTGAATGAAGATCTAAAAGTTTCTTGACCAAGAACACCAACCCAAATCTAAAAGTTGCAACCCCACCAACCTAGATCTAAACGCTGAACTACTTGTGAAATAAATACTGCATTCTAATTTGAAGCTTCTTTCTTCTTGTTGTTTTTATTTTGTTCACTCTTTAGGTTATGCCACCAAATCATTCAAATGCAAATTCATCTAATTTAGTGCAAAACACCACGAAATTTTGACCCTAGTTTGGCATGAACAACAATCCTCAAATTCAAGTCCCTTTCAATATTTCCAATGCCTATTCAAACCCCAATATGAGGCCTTCCATAAATCGACTTGGTTTCATGAACCCACCTTTTTCAAAATTCTCATCTGGGTATGCCCTTGCAAATTCCAAATTCTTCTTAAGTTGTACAGTGTTGACCCTGTACAATCTCCTTCAACCTCATTTCTCTTTCTCTTTCTCAAACCACAAAGCCCAAATATACAAAATCATAACTCAAACCCAGATTTTCTCATCTTTCCAAGAAACCAACACAAAATCAACTTAAACCAAACACAAACCAATCTCTAGCAAGAACACAAACATAAACCCAATAGCAGATCTAGAGCAAACCCATAAATATCAAACCTAGAAAACAAATTAACCCATAAATTACAGAACTAAAAATTCGAAACAAACAAAGACCATTAGAGCAAGATCCCTTTAAACCCAACTGATCCCTGCAACTTCCCAATACAAACAAACCCATAAGAAATTGAGAACCCAAACCCATATAAAACTAAAACCATCACCAAACTGAGATTTTGAACTTGAGAAGCCAAGTCTTCGAGTGGAGGTGTTGAAATCTTCGATTTCGGCGTGGTTGGCCGCCTTCACTGGTCCATAAAGTTCCATTATTGAAGTGAGCCCAAGTTTGAGATTCGATCTAGACGAAGTCCCATTCTCAAGCACTCAATCAGTTAAGGAAAAGAGAAAGATCAAAGACCCATAAATCCATAAGCCCAAACCAACCACCAAAAAACAAACCCAGAAAACGGCCTGTTTGGTCTCTCATTTCAAACTCACATTTTTACATTTTAAACAACATTACACACATTTTCACACACTTTTTCATCCACACGTATTTCAAAAAACTACAAAAATCTCATCTCAAACTACTCTACCAAACACCCCCTAAAATTCCATAAATGAAAATTGTCTTTTGTGGGAGAGAGAGAACATATGAATGTTCTTTGGGAAGAGCTTATTCTTCCAAAAAATCTAATTAAAAACCTGCATGTGGCATCCAACCCATCTATTAATGCTTGGCAATTGGAAATGGGGAGATGTACCCATGCATGGCAGCCATGTGTTTAAATTTTTATTTATTTATTTTGGATGTGTTAATATTGATTAATATTTTGGTTGTAAATCGGTTTGGTATTTTGTTCATATTTGGGTGTTTTGAGTTTGTTAACGTTTGGGTATGTACTGGGTTTACTGATGATATTGAATTGGGTTTGTGTTCTTGTTCAAGTTAAATTCAAATCTTAATTCATGTTACTTTTCATTTTTAATTATGTTTTTTTTTTCTTTTGTTAAAATTGATAAATTAATTTTTTAAAATTATAATTTGATGTGGCATGATTGATGTGGATTTTTAATAATATTTTAATACCTTCATTAGCCGCCTCAACTATTTCCGACTGTTGACTGACGGAAAGGACAAAAATAACACACTTTAATTGGTTTAGGGACTAAAAGTGGTGAGATTAAAATGTAGGGACCAAAATGGAAAAAAGCCAAAATGTAGGGACTAATAGTGAATTTATGCCTTTTTTTTTTCAACGTCCACGTTTTTGTTGGTTACAAAATCTTTCACCTAATTAAATTTATATGTACACTATTGTAATTTTTACATTATAATAATAAAAATAACAATATAAATTTATATGTATGATGTGGTAAATAAATAAATTTCTTACATATTATGTAACAAGGGTATAGTAGTCAATATATATAAATTACATTTTTCATCCTTCCCTTTTTCTCTCCAACCAAACAAAAGAGTATTCCACCCTCTCACTTTTTCATCCCTCCAACCAAACACACAAGAGGGAAAATCAAATATTTTCTATCCTTCCAATTTTCCATCCTCCTACTTTTCTGCTTCTCCAACCAAACGAACCCTTAAGATTGGGAGTTAGAAAAAATAATTTTCAATCTCAATTAAAAAAAATATATATGTAAATTATTAGAGTAAAATAAAAAATGTAAAAAATTTTGTGAAGAAATGAGATTATTTACCCGGTACAATTGCATGCATACAATTTTTTTCACAAGTGAGTGGTGAATTTGTGAATCTATCGTTTACAACTTGTGTAATTTGTGACAAAAATTTTGAGAAGAATTGTGGCTCTAGCATTTTCTAATTAAAAACTAAAAAGTGGCCAGCTCCTAATTTGGTTTGGGAGCTTAGTTGCTTCTTGAGGTGACCTCCAACGGAAGGCATAACTGAATGGAGTTCTCTAGCAGGGTCAGTTTGCACACATGAGCTGTTTTGGCTAAGATTTTATATTGGGTTTGGCCATGAGGGTTGAGTATTTTGGTGGGCCTTTGACTTGGTGGTTCTCTCCACTTGGGCCTATCATTTTGCTTTCTTGTTGTGAGCCCTACAAAATGGACAAAGCTACCATATATTGCCATGGATTTTTATTCCACATGGGCTTTAATTGTTAGTAGAGATAAAATGAATCCATGAGCTTTAATAAATATTTATGATATGTTTTGGGTATTAATTTCCTTGGGCTTTAAATAACAACTTGTATAGTTTCTTATAATTTTTGCTATGGATTATTTTGTAAATGATATTTTCTTTGGAGCTTTTATATAGTAACCTCTAATATTTCTTGTGATAATATTTACCATGAGTTTTAATAGAGGCAATATCCATGGGTTTCAAATAAAATATGGTAACAACCACTATAATGGAATAATGTGATATTCTCCTAAGTTTTTCTATAGATAATCATAATGGACTTGTAGGATGATAATTATCATGAGTTTTGGAAATAAATATTATGAATGTTGCGATATAAGATAGATTGTGAACATATGTTCTTATATAAATTCCATGAGTTTGTAGTATGTTATGAAATAAATAGATGTCATAAGTCTAAAATAAATAATCATAACTTTCCATGGGCTTTTATATTAGTAACACGAGTTCATAATTCTACATGGGCTTGATATATGTTTGCATGAGTTTTGGAAAAATGAATAGTGTTACGTAACATAAATAATTACCATGGGTTATAATATGGTATGAAATGAATAAATATTATGGGTTTAAGATAAATCATAACTTTCCATGGGTTTTTATATTAGTAAAACAAATTCATAATTCTCCATGGGCTTGATGTATGTTTGCCATGGTTTTTGAAAAAAATGAATAGTGTCATGTAACATAAATAGTTACCATGAGTTTTAAAAGATAGATTTGATAGGTTTGTAATATTATAGTAATAGGTTTAAGAACTTAAAACGTTTTTAATCTTTGGACTTTAAGTGAAATACTTATGATATAGTATTTTTCCAAATATTGATAACTTTGGGCTTTTTACAAAATAGTGTCAAGTAGCTAGCTTGGGCTTTTAATATTGCCAATAAGAATTGAGATTTTAATATATTGCCAATGAGGATTGGACTTTTGGAATATTGCAAAGCATTAGTAGCCTTGGGTTTTTAAAAAAAAAAAAAAAGGGATGTGTGCATTGGGCTTGTAGGGCCGGTTTTGGGCTTAACTAAATAATGATGATAAAATTGGATAAAATATGAGATTTTTGGGCTTTTTGGGCAAAGCATATTTGGGAAAGCTCAAGGACTTATTAGTGGTATTTGAAAATAAATAGGTGGTACTTTGTGGTGGGTCTTTTTGCGCTTTTGGGCTGCCTCCTGCCACACTAAGACCCAAGTGTTCAGGGTAGGAGAATCAGGACCGATCCAATTGTAACTCACTTTAGTCTGGCTTGTGCACAAAGTATGCCCCTTTTGTCAAAACTTTGATCATATGCCCATGGTAGGTGAATCTGTTACAAAATAGTTATGGCAGATAGATACATTGGAACAATAATAAAGGAAGCGCGCTTATTGTTAGGCCCAAAATGAAACTGTTACAAAAGAGCTACAGCAGATAAATGCAATAAAACAATAATAAAAGAAATATGTTTACTGCCAGGCAAAACAAATAAGGGATCCTTAATTAGAATAAGGAAAAAGAACGATATGGCAACAAGAAACACATTATAAGTGAAATTGCAAAGACAAGAAAGGAAATAATAGCAATAAGTGATGAAATCAAAGGAGGAAAAGGTTAATCTGTCGTGTTTAGTTGTGTTGTAGGAGTAAGACCAAGGAGGGAACCACTTCCTCAACGTGGGTAACCTAGCAGGAGGATCCTGTTGTATAAATTATCCACTTTGAGGGAACGGGCCTGAATGGCTTATGCCTAAACAAATTCTTTTATCCTTAACAGAGGGAAGGCTTTTAGAGGGAGGGGAGGCTTTTAGAGTGAGAAAAGGGACTGGCCTATTGGTGCATGCCTGCCATTCTACACTCTCTATTTCTCTTTCTCTTTTCTTGGTTTTGTTACTTTGATTCTTTCCCCCTCTTTTCTTTCTTTCTTAGTGCTTACTTATGTAGTATTATGATGGTGGAGGTGCTGTAATTCTCTCCTAGTGACTGTTACTGTTTCAATGGATCCCTTTTGTGCACGGTGATGGCCAATTATATACTGCCTGCCGTGACCGTTTTTATCATTTTACCCTTTAACTACCTTTGTCTAGATGTGGGTGTCCTTCTCGACCACCTACTGGTTTGTCAGCTGTCCAGCCACCACCACTTACCTGTGTTGGCTGTGCCACTCCCCATTACTAGACAAAGAGAACTGTTTTGTTTGCTTATTCACCGTGACAATCTTATCCACTACAGGGTGGGTATTCTCTCTTGCTATCCCTCATGGCATGCACCTAGTGGTTCCAACTCATTCTTCTCTTTTTTGGGTGGTATGTCATTATAGCAGGACATTTTTCCCAAAAGAGTTTGAGCGGAAACCCCAAAATAGGCTTTCCCTTCTTCCCACCGCTAAATCATACCCTCTCTTACCTCTGACCCATGACCCATCACTCTTGTATTGGCTGGGTGCAAGTTAGTAGTGCTTGGGCTTTATGTGTGCTCCACTTCTTTGTATGTCCAAAGCTTATCTGCTGCTCATGCGTTTACCATGGAATGGAGGCTTGTCTGTGCATTCTACCGCTCATTCTTGATCTTTAATGGCATGATCTGTTTTTTGATCCTCCATTCTTTATAGCTTGCTCCCTCCAAGGGCTAGGCCTTACTTGGTTGTGGGCTTTTCTCTCTTTTAGTCCACTATTTGCCTCTTCCATTGGCTTGCCAGTATTCTTGCCATGCCATTCTATTATTTCTACTGCGGTGCTATTTGATCCATGCTTGCTGAGCCTCTTTCGGGCCTACTATATGCTCTTCTCTTAATTAGTTATAATGACCCAATATTGTCATTGGGTTTTTACTCATGCTACTTTAAGCTCTCTTGACTCATTTATTGCTTGTGAGCTCCTTTGGCTCATTTCTTCCTCCTTGGGCATCCTTGGCCCATTTTCTTCCCTTAGGCATTCTCGGCTCATTTCTAACTATACATTCCCATGCGTTTTTACTAACTCTTTTGAGCTTCCTCGACCCAATTACCATACCCTTCATCCTTGGGGTTCATGGGCTTTCCATCAACCCCTTACTTTCTTATTTCATTACTTCAGACCTACTGTGACCCATTCTCACTTTTCTACATCACATAATGCCCATGAGTTTACTATTTCTTTCTCTGGGCTCTTTTAGGCCCATTTTCTTTCCCCAAGTTCCATTTGTTTACTTTATGGGTCTATCACCCATTATTCCTGCCATTCGAGCTTAATGAGTTTTCCTTTAAATCCACTAACTCTTTTTTTTCCCATATTGTTGGGCTTTCTCCTGTTGTCGGGCTTTTCTAAAATGAGCATCAACATACTTAAATAAAATTAGGTGTAAAAAAAAAAGTACCCTCATAGTGGGTTAATGGCTCTTCATTTTACCTCCACCCTTCGCCTCCCCCTTGAGCATGTATCTAGCGCAATATCTGAGTCAATTCATATTAGCCCATTAATTGCCACAATTAAAAAGAATAAAATAGTCTCTCTCATTTTCAATGTGGGATTAAACATTGTCACTAACTCCTCATCTTCCATATTCACTCCCACATCTTTACATTTATGTTGTAATATTTATTCATTTTAATTAATTAATATTAAAATGCTCCAACAGTAATATCTAAACAAACATGAACTATTACCATTTTGGTATCTATTTAAGATATTAAAAAATTTAATCAATTTATTTTGACATATATAGATGGATAGAATTCTAAAATTTTTATGATATAGTTACTCTAAGAAGTAAGAACTATGAAGAATAGGAGTCCGGGGTATATAGCATTAAAAGATAAAGATAAAATTTTACATAGATTAAGTCCTGTGTAAAGTTGTGGTTTACAACTATGTTTTATGTTGGTTTTATTCCATGACAAAAAGTGTTGTATTTGCTTTAATTTGTTCTTTGCATTTTGTGGGATTTTATTGTACTAGGTTTAGTATTAAGTTGGTGAAGAATTGAGCATAAAATGAAGAATCAGTGGATTTCGTGACTATCTCGCTAGAAGCTAACCCGTGAAAGAGCCACATGAGAAGCAGATGCTGGAAGTTGAAGAGTCGTGCCAGCCTGGAGGATTTTGCGAGTGTCTCGTGGGTAAGGCCTCCCGGGAGATACCTGTGAAACTCCCTGCCTGGAGGATTTTTAAGTGTGACTTTCTTACCCTTCACCCACACTATATATACCCTCATTACCCACAAAAGTATGAAAGACATTCAGAGAGAAAAAACCTAGATAGGTTTTCTACAACACACACACATCTTTTAGAGAGAGAGAGCTTTAGTGAGAAATCATTGTAGCTTTAGTGAGAAACCATTGACATACCTTGAGAGGAAATTTGTACCCAAATACAACCCACACCCTTTCAGAGAATAGAGAGTGTTTTGGAGCTTGGGAAGCTTTGGGGATTTGCCAAAAGAAGTCGGTGAGGCTTGGCGGATGCAATCAGGTGTATTGCGGAATCTAGAAAGCTAGACAATACACGGTTTCGAGAAGCCTTGTTGAAGTAGGAGCCTGGAGGGCTTAGGTACATTGGGTAGATTAGGCTTGGAGGGTCTCTGGCTATTCATGTATTCCAACTTATTGTCTAGTGGATTAATTTACCGCTTGGAGGGCGGCGGAGAGGTTTTTGCCGAGTTC
This sequence comes from Castanea sativa, assembly GCF_040712315.1. NCBI lineage: Eukaryota > Viridiplantae > Streptophyta > Magnoliopsida > Fagales > Fagaceae > Castanea > Castanea sativa. Next base: position 11,298,151 of record NC_134013.1, on the reverse strand, counting down.
TTCGGTTTCCTCTTCGATAACACATCATCGTGTTATCTTGTGTTTGCATCTCTCTTCCCTTACTCTTGTGCTTTACTTTTATTATTTGTTGTTCATTTTTATGCACTAGAGTAGTATCGGTTGATTGCGCTTCATTTATTCTTGTTTTCACACTTAGATAAGTTAGAGTAAAAGCAATCTAGCCGTAATTTATTAATTTGGGGTCTAAACAAGCTCTTGTGTTTTAAAAAAAATCCTAGCTTTCATCATAGATAGATTTAATTATTCCTAATCTAACGTTAACAAAAATAATAATAATAAAAACCCTTAATTCTTATCTTATGCAACTAGGTAAAACTTATTCTTAATTTTTTTTTTAGAAGAACTTTTTCTTAATCTAACTTAAGAAACTCAACAATTTATTCTTGTCCTTATCAATATCTACCAAATGCTATTAAGTAATTACATGAAAACAACCTTAAATTAAAGTCTTTAAAAAGAGATAAACATAGCTTGAGTCTCACAACCCACCTTGTATTATACTTTTTCCCCCAAAATCCAAAGTACTAGCTCTTAAGCAAATTTGCTAATCTCACAAGCCATCTTGTCATCAAGCAACTTTGCTAATCTCTCTGGCTTGCAGTAGATGCACTCGATTTTACTAAAACAAAATGAGTAGTGGCAGTTTTTTGCAAAGCACAAGCTGATTTCACTCAAATCCCTCAATTGATGTTCCACTTTTGTTTTGTCAACCTTCATATCATAAAGACAGATAAAACATAACTAGAAACCTCACATCCCCACCTTGTATTGCACTTTCTCTGCCCATCTAGTTCTTTGAGCAACTTTGCTATTTTTTCTGGCAAAGGAGCTAGTGTTAGTCGCACTAGATTCACTTATTAGTCATTGCTTATCCAGCCATGATAAGGAAGACCATCTGGGTTCCAAGTCTCATGTGGAATTGTTGGAGTTTCCAAGTCTCAAGTTTCATAGTAGGTGATTTGAGTTCGAAACCAATATTTAATGGAAGATATATCCTACACCATATGCAAAAACAAGAACATACATCACATGATTAAAGTCCTGATGATGTTCACATGCAAACTTTTACTAATTGTACAAAATGTATTACTACTATTCATGATTCTAGTTTGAACCTTTAATAAAGCTAATACTAAATATATTATTAATGACATTTCCTACTTTTGTACTCATACTATTACTCTCTAAAATTTGAAGGACGATTCTCAATGTGATACGGATTCAGGAGGTGCAGACTTCTCAGTAATGGAAAAACTAGGTTGCTGGGCCTTTAAGAGAAGCTTCAATACCTACTTGCTTTAACTCAAGAGGCCATGCGTGGTTGCTGTGTTGCTAATTAAACAGGCTCCAGACTCAGCTTCACAGACTAATGAGTGGCTCCTAACATAGTAACACTGCATCGGCTACTTATGAACCTTGTAACTTGTAAACGTGTAACCTTGAAACTGACCCTAATTATTATTCTTTTTTATTTATTTGTTCATGTATAAGGTTTTACACATAACGTCACTTTAAATATAAAAAGAGAAAAATGTAAAAGCTTAGGATATGTTTGGTAACTTGTTTTTTCCTTATTTTTTTTAAAACAATTTAATATTTTTTAAACTAAAAAACTTGTTTGGCAACCTAAAATGGATAAAAAAACAAAAACTGTTCTTAAAACTCAATTGGTAAAGGAACCTGAAAACATGCAAAAGACTGTTGTTGATGCCCACTTTGGCAAGGAAGCCTAATGATAGGAAGAAGCCCAACAATATGGAAAGGAATAAAGAAGAAGAACTAGTAAATTGCGAAAAAAGCCATTAAGCCTGAATGGCAGGAATAATGGACCATGAGCCTAAAAAATAGCAGAAGTGCCTCAAAGAAAGCAAGCAGGCTCAAAGGATCCCAAAGAAAGAAGTAGTAAATCCATGGGCAATATGAGAAATGGAAAGCAAGCGATAATGAGTCAAAGGAGCCCAAAGGAAAGAATTGAGTAAATAGGGATTGGTGGAAAAGCCTATAAGCCCCGGAAGTAAAGGATATGATAACTTGGGCTAGGGAATCCCAAAAGACTTAACAAAAGCCTATGGGAATGAAGGATTGGAATGGGCCGGGTATGCCCAAGAAAATGAAATGGGCCGAGGATGCCCAAAAGAATAAAATGGGCCAAGGAAGCCCAAATCAACATGAGTACGAGCGCAAGGATAGTACTAGGCTACTAGAATTGAGCAGAAGGAAAGCATACAGCAGGCTCAAAAGAGACCGAGCAAGGACAAGTCAAATAATAACATGGTAAGAACGATGGGATGGCATGGCAAGAATGTCAATCGACCAAAAAAAGGGTAAAGGATGGATGGATCAAAGAGGGAAAGGCCCACGATCAAGCAAGACCAAGCCTTGGAAAGAAGTAGACATAAAGAATGAAAGCCCAGAGACTCATCCACACCACAAAAGGTCAAGAATGAGTAGCAGAACATGCAAACAAGCCCTCAGGTCATGGACAATGCATGAACAGAAGACAAGCCATGGACACACATGGAAATGGAACATGCATAAGGTTCAAGCACCACTAACTTGTACCCAACCAATACAGAAGTGGTGGGCCATGGGTTAGAGGTAAGAAAGGGTATAGTCTAGTGGTGGAGAGAAAGGGAAAACTTATTCTAGGGTTTCTGCTCAAGCTTTTTTGGGGGAAAATGTCCTGCTAAGATGACATACCACCCAAAAGAGGGAAAGATGACTTGGAATCATTAAGTGCATGCCATAGGAGATAGCAAGAGAGAATGCTCACCCTTATTCGAATAGGAATGCCACGGTGAGCAAGAAAACAAAATAAAACCCTTTTGTCTGGGAATGGGATGTGGCACGGCTAGCACAAGTAAGTGGTGATGGTTGGATAGCCGACAAACCAGTGAGTGGTCTAGGAAGGACACCCATACCAGGACAAAAGCAGTTAAGGGGTAAAATAGTTAAAACCCGTCACGATAGGCAGTATAAAAGAGGCCTCAGCTGTGCACAGTGAGGCAACAAAACGAGGTAGGACGAAGGGGAGATAAAAACAAGAGAAAAATAAGTAAGAAAAGGAGTGAAAAATAGGAGGGAAAACAAAAAACTTAGATAGGAAAAAGGAACCAGAGAGGAAAAACAGAGAGTAAGCAAGAGTGTGAATAGCAGGCATGCACCAATAAACTATTCCCTTCTCTTCCTCTAAAAGCCTACTTTTTAGTAAGGGTTAAGGAATTATGAGGATAAGCCATTTAGGCTCATTCTCTCAAAGTGGGTGATTTCTGTGGCAAGATTTCCCTGTGAGATTGCCCACATTGAAGAGTGGTCCCTTTCTTGAACCTGACTCCGTAGAGAAATCAAGCACGACAAACTAACCATTCTTCCTTTTATTATATTGATCAAGCATTAATGTTATTTCCTTTTCTTTTTTGTTATTGTTATTAACTCATTTCTGCTGCATTCATATCACTACATCATCTTCTTCCTTTACTAAGATCCTGATTTAGCTTCTTTTTTTTTTTTTTTTTCTCATTTTCTAGCTGATAGTAAGCATATTCTTCTTATTATTGTTATATTACACCTGTCTACCATAACTTTTTTGCAACAGTTTCTTTCACCATGGGCACGTGTCCGAGGTTTTAGCAAAAAGGGGCTCTAGCTTGTGCATAAGCTGGCTTGGAGTGTGTTACAATCAAGCCAATTCTGACTCTCCTACCCAGAACCATTGGGTCGTAGCGTGGCAGGAGACAGCCTAGCCTGCAGTTGCAAAGAAGGCCCACCACAACTGTTTTTAGTTTCTAATTTTCAAAAGCCAATAAAAATACATATTTAATTTAATGAGTTAGCATTAGCATTCAAATCCTAGAAACAATATATTTTAGTATTTAGTATTTTTATTCTTCAAAAAACTCTTTTTTTTTTTTAATTTCAACTAACCAAACATGTTTTTTTATTTCAAAAATATAAGAAAATTGTTTTTTCTTTATATTCCCAAAAACAAGTTTTTGAAAATAGAAAACAAAAATTATTACCAAACATAACCTTACTTTTTAAGCAAAATAAGCTTATGAAAATAAGTTGTACCAGCCAAATTATTGCATCAAACACAGTCTTGTTTGTGCACAGGATGAAATCCAAATCTATTAATTATATATATATATATATATATATATATATATATATATATATTTAATAGTACTATGAGTGTATATGCAAATGAAAATTTTAAATAACGTGATTTATGTTCTTGTTTTGTAGATGATGAGAGTTGTCTCCCATCCTTAGCAAATATTGTTGGTGCTGAAACTTGACATGTGTTCTAGTCCCCAGATGGTCTTCCTATACCCGAAGATGGTGACCTTATCATGGTTGGATTTGCAACGATGATGAGGTGCATCTAGTGCCACTAACACTAGCTCCTTTGCCAAAAAAAAAATAGCTTGCTCAATGAGGTGTATGACTAGAGAGATTAGCAAAGTTGCTAAAGAGCTATATGTGCAGAGAAAGTGCATTATAGGGTGGGATGTGAGGCCTCTAGTTATGTTTTATCTCTTTGAAGGTTGACAAAATAAAAGAAGAACATCAATTTAGCGATTTGAACATACTTAGCTTGTGCCTGGCAAATAATTTCTAATTTATTATTATTTCATTTTTAATAAAGACTAAGGAATTAGTAGTTATTATTATTAAAGAAGTGTGACGTCCACAACACTTTTATAATAAATTTTAGATAGTAAGTTGTTATTGGTTCTAATTTGAATCCACAGCTAAAATTACTATTTTGCCCATTAGTAACAACCAATAATAATCTGTCACTTAATATTTGTTGTGAACATTTCTTGTATTATTTATATAATATTTTTATTAAAATTTTAGCCAACACCGTCTGCATATATTTGTTGATTTTGTGAATTGATGTCCCAGACCGTAGTCTGTGAATTGATGTCCACGACTGTAGTCTAAAATATTCAAGGGTTACAGTGGCAATATTTAGGATCTGTTACCTATCCATCTCCATAAAGAATTTGAAATTGTCAAGGAGCTCATCTATTTTAGTACAAATTTTTAAAAATGATTATAAATTTTATAACAAAAGGCTTATAAATGGATGAGATTTATGTGACTCTTACCCATTCAAAATATAAGAAATAAATATTTTAAAGACAAAGTTTAGCTACAAAATTGGTTGTAGCTAGAGACAGAGCTAAAACTTTGAGTTAGGGGGGGCGGCTTTACTATTGGTTGTGTGCGGCGGTTTTAACCTCTAATATAGCTACTACTTAGCTGGTGATTTTTTTTTTTAATGGGTAAGAACAAAATTATTTTTTTAAAGAATTTTTTAAAGGATTGGGTTGTTTATTTGGATAAAATTGATTAATTGAGCTTAATTTTTTTAGTTTTACCATTGGTAATTTTTGTTGTTGAGCTATTTTTTGGAGCTTGTATATTTTTGTTTTAGATTTTAGATCTATAATTTTTTTTATGGTCACTAAAATGAGGAAAATGCTAGAGCTTCAAGCTTTTTTATAAATTACTGATGTGATAAGTGGTTATTGGTAAGTAAAAAAATGATGTGAGTAATGGGCCCATATGTGAACCAATAAGAATTTGCTATCAAAACAGTTTGTAAAAAAACTTGTGAGTATAGTATTACTCTTAAAAGAATCAATGATATGTTTAAGGAAAAAAAAAAATAATGATATAGAACAAAATTGCTAAAATTGATACCCATACATATAATAATATTTTTTTTAAAAAAAATTGGGGGGCCATTGCCTACCCTAGTCCAATGATGACTCTGTTCATGGTTGTAACCTAAGGCTACAACCTTACTCAATAAAATAAAAAATTACTATATATTTTGAAAATCTAACCATGGAATTACATGTTCTTTATGTTCTCAATACACATGTCAAGTTTTGTGTCAATCGAATATTATTTACTATATAAACTATAAGTTTATATTTTATACATAATTTTAAACTACAAAAAATTGCAATTTAAATTATTTATTGATAATATAACTATTGATCTTTAATTTTTTTAGAAATTTTGCAAGTATAGAGGATATAAGAAGAAGATATAATTTGATGGTGAATTTGTCAAAATTCACCTCCAATAAAAAGATATAAAGTAAGGTTATAGCCTTATTACAACCAATTTTGTAGCTAAAATTTTTTCATATTTAAATTATTATTTTATAATTTGCGATACGTCAATTTATAAGGTTGATATAATAAAATTATTTGTATGCTATGGTGTAGTAGTAAGTGGTCTTTATTTTCTAGCTTGTGTGAGTTAAAATGTTTGTACTATATTCTTACATTTGTTGTTGCTCAAGTTGTACAAAAGGGCAACAAAACTGAATAAAATGTATAATTTCATATTATTCTTAAAAAAAAAAAAATTAAGTGTGTTGGTGGTTATTACTCTTTGGAGGTAATCTAACGCGTTTGTAATAAGTATCATTGTCTTTAATGCAAGACATAATTTATCACTAAAGAGAAAAGAAGAAAAGTTGACAAAAGGAAAATGAACTTTTTCTTTGTGCTTTTATAAATTATAATGCAAGACATCATTTATTGCATCAAAATTATATATCATAGATGTTTTTTTTTTCCCCTTCTTCTTCTTGTTCTAGTGTTCTCAAACATTTCTGATTTATCTTCGCTTCAACACTACAAAAAACCGAGGCTATTCCACCAATTTTAAACCGCTGAGATAGTCCCAAAAAACGCTGGTATAGACTAAAAAGGTCTATCTCGGCGCTTTTTTCCTCGGCACTTTGTAGTGCTGCACAACGAGTGTGGCAATAGGTTCGCTTGATCGACACCAACACTTTCAAAACTGCCGATGTGGGGAATAAGAGGACCTAAGTGAGTATTTGGGCCTTGGGCTTTATTGATGGGCACTAGTTTGCTTTTGAGTAAAAGCCTTTAGGGCTGCAAGTCGAAGGTCCGAGGATTCATCCGAGGACGAATCTCTCCTCAAACAGACCCGCAATGAACCTGGGAATCGCCAAAAAGATCAAGGCAGAGTTCTGGAAAAACTGTTGGGTAAAGAGGGGGATCCAAGTACCTTCTAGACGCAACGGTGTGAGAGAAATATCTCAGAAAAAGGCTGCTACCTCCACATTAAAAGTCCTGCACCTACCTCCCTGGCCGCATTAATGGGGAGGTGACCCCTGAACAGTAGAATTCCACCTTCCTGCTTTAAGGACTTTAGGAAGGTGGTGGAAAGGAGGAGAGAAGATTTGTGTGACATGTGGACAAAGGGGAAAGAAGAAGTACTTAAGGAGAGAAGAGAGTAAAGAAAGGGGGGGAGTTAGCTAAAGAAAAATTAGATCTGTAATCTTTGGAGGAGAAAAGAGAAATAATACATAGATCGTCCTCGGCTTATGTTCAAGGAGGTTCCTTTGTCACTTTTGTTTATTATTTGCAAATATTGTAACACTTTAGCCTGTTTGTCAAACTTCCAACATCCCTAAACTAGATTTCAAATTCACACTCTACAAATTTTATTGTTTACGGCTCATTGGGCCTGAGCCCATGTTTGTCTTTGGGTCCAGGCGCAATTGTGTCCTTACAATTGGCGCCGTCTGTGGGAATCTAGTGTGAGAGGAGCTGGAACATCATGGCAGGCTTAGGCTCACACCATGCAGAATCTCAGGGATCGCAATCGGAGGATCTTTTCAAGCGTCTTGAGCGCCGGAGGGATCGAGAGGGCAGCGTTCACACCGAATATCTTAGAGCAAGTCATACTCACGGTGGAGGCAGTACTACCCATGAAGATGGTGCCAAGGCCATGCAGAAGGAGATTAATCATCTTAAGAGGAAGCTACGCTGCGTCAGACAGAGGCGTTCGCCATCCTCATCTAATCCTTCTTCAAGGGAATCCCAGGGAAGTAGTTATAGTTCAAGGTCATGGTCACCCCCCAGCAAAACATCCTCTTGTGAAGAGGATGATCTACCAGGTCGTAGGCACAAGAAGCTCCCCTCCAGGGGCTTGGGGAACGATGCTATGAGCCGGGCATTACACCAACTCTCCAAATCACCATTCTCATGTAGGATTGAGAATGGAAGACTCCCTAGAAGGTTCACCTAGCCCACCTTCACCATTTATAACGGCCGGACTGATCCGGTGGAACATGTGAGCCACTTTAACCAGAGAATGGCAGTGCATTCTCACAATGAGACCCTGATGTGCAAAGTCTTCCCTTCTAGCTTGGGACTTGTTGTTATGAGGTGGTTCAACGGCCTTAAATCGGGGTCTGTAGGTTTATTCGGGGAACTTACAAGAGCATTCGCGTCACGGTTTATCACATGCAACAGAGTTCCTCGACCATTGGACTTACTGTTGTCTATGGCTATGAAGGAGGGCGAGACGTTGAAAGCATACTCCGACAGGTATTGGGAGATGTTCAACGAGATAGATGGTGATTTTGACGTGGTGGCAATCAATACCTTTAAAGTCGGCCTTCCAACTGATCATGACTTGAGGAAGTCCTTGACCAAAAAACCTGTACGGAGTGTACGTTGCCTCATGGACCGTATTGACGAATACAAAAGGGTCGAGGAAGACCAACAGTAGGGAAAGGGTAAGGTGAAGGTTATTCCGCAAGAGAGAAGGGATTTCAGGTTGGACATATATCACAACAACAAGTCGAGGAGAGATTACTCCGGGCAGTCTGGCTCGGCAGCACCTCAGACTGTTAATACTGTATTCCGAGAACCAGTGCACCAGCTACTAGAGAAGGTCCGTAAGGGACCCTACTTCAGATGGCCCAGTAAGATGACGGGAGATCCTGCCAAGAGGAATCAGAATCTCTTTTGTCAGTACCATCAAGACGTGGGTCATACTACCAAGAACTGTCGGACCCTCTAGAATCACTTGGAGCAGCTTGTCAGCGAAGGAAAATTAAAGCAGCACCTGTACCAACCTAACGGGCAGGGCAGTCAGTCCGACTCGAATAATCAAAAGAATAATTCATCTCGGCCGTCCTTGGGAACCATCAATGTTATTTTCGCTGCGCCTAGCAGGACCGGTTCATGTCCCATTAGGGTGATGGCAGTTTTGCACTCCCATGCCGAGGAGGAGGGCTCCAAGCTGAAGAGGTTGAAGGTGAATGTGCCTGTCTTGGGATTTTCAGAGGAGGATAAGGTTGGGACTATCCAACCCTATGACGACGCCTTGGTGGTCACTTTGAGGATAGGGACTATCCAACCCTATAACAACTCTGGATGTGCCCGATGCGGTGACAGCAGAGGAAGCCCTATGCGAAGATTTGGAGAAGTTTCTAATAGCGGATGATCTTGAAAGGTTCTTTCAAGTTGGCATACGTTTACCATGCCAAGAGAAGATGGAGTTGTTGGAGTTTCTGAAGGACAACATCGATGATTTTGCGTGGGATCCCTATGAGGCTCCGGGTGTAGACCCAAGCTTCATTTGTCATCATTTGAACGTCAACCCCGCTGTTGTTCCTAGAAGGCAGCCACATCGGCGTTCTTTCAAGGAACACTCCGAGGCTGTCAAGGAAGAGGTGCTCAAGCTCAAGAGGGCTGGGGCTATTAAGGAAGTTTTTTACCCAGAGTGGTTGGCGCACACGGTGGTGGTCAAAAAGAAAAATGGAAAATGGCGAGTATGTGTGGACTTCACAGATTTAAACAAAGCTTGCCCAAAGGACTCGTTCCAGATGCCACTCATCGACCAGCTGGTGGATGCCACGGTAGGACATCCTCGGATGAGTTTTCTGGATGCCTTCCAGGGTTATCACCAAATTCCACTGGCGGCAGAGGATCAGGAGAAAACTGCCTTTATTACTCCAACAGGGAATTATCACTATAAAGTGATGTCGTTCGGCTTGAAGAATGCTGGGGCTACTTACCAAAGAATGATGACCAGAATGTTTGAATTGCAGCTTGGAAAGACCATGGAGATATACGTGGATGACATGGTGGTTAAGAGTAAGATGATACCTACGCACATGAAAGATTTGGACGACACTTTTCAAGTACTTAGAAAGTACAAGTTGCGTTTTAATGCCTCAAAGTGTTATTTCGGGGTCGGTTCTGGGAAGTTCCTAGGATATATGGTTACTCATAGAGGAATAGAGGTGAATCTGGCACAGGTCAGAGCTATTCAAACCTTACAGCCACCTCAGAATCCAAAGGAAGTTCAAAAATTGACTGGAATGATCGCTGCTCTCAGCAGGTTCATCTCTCGGTCGGTTGACAAATGCAGGCCTTTCTTCCAACTGTTGAATAAGTGGAAAGGGTTCCAATGGTCCGAGGAGTGCGTTGTAGCCTTCCAACAACTTAAGGAATATCTTTCCCAGCCACCCATTATGTCTCGACCTGAAGTAGATGAAGTTCGGTTTGCATATCTGGTGGTGGCCGTCCATGCGGTCAGCCTGGTACTCATAAGGGACAACGGTGAGGTGCAAAGACCGGTTTACTACGTCAGTAAATCCTTGAATGAAGCCGAGGTGTGTTACCTACTTTTGGAGAAAGCACTTTTGGTCGTAGTTCATGCCACGCGGAAGCTTCCTCACTATTTCCAGTCCCATACCGTTGTAGTTCTGACCCAACTACCTCTCAAGTCAGTGTTGCGCAGTGCAGACTACTCTGGAAGGGTGGCTAAATGGGGAACTATTTTGGGAGCTTTTGATATTAAATACATGCCGCGCACCTCAGTGAAGGGCTAGGTTCTTGCAGATTTGACGGCAGAGTTTGCGGAACCATTGTTGGAAGAAACTGTGATGGAATCACACATGGATGAAAAATCAGTTGGCGTGATCACGCGCATAGGACCTCCCACTTGGAAAGTGTTCGTTGATGGGGCAGCTAACCAAAGAGGGTCTGGTATCGAACTTGTCCTGATATCCCCCGAGGGAATCGTCTTCGAAAAATCTCTAAGGTTGGCGTTCTCGGCTACTAATAACGAGGCTGAGTACGAAAAAGTCTTGGTCGGAATGAACATGGTGTATAGGATGGGCAGAAAGGGAGTACATATGCTTTCAAATTCTCAATTAGTGGTCGGCCAGATGACAGGGACCATGGAGGCCAGGGATTCAAGAATGCATGAATACTTGACCCGGGTCAAATATTTACAATCTAAATTCGATTCCTTCATCCTGTCTTATGTTTCAAGAAGTGAAAATACACATGCAGATTCTTTGGCTACCTTAGCGACATCCTCGGCTCAGGGTTTACCTAGGATTATCCTTGTTGAAGATTTGCTAGAGCCAGCTCTTGCCACTGTTGGTGCACCCCGTATCCATTTAATAAGGTTTGGACCTAGTTGGATCGACCCTGTGTTATCTTTTCTAAAAAACGACATCCTTCGTGAGGACAAGTCTGAAGCGGACAAGATCCGACGAAAGGCATTGCGTTTCTGGTTGTACGAGGACCAGAAGCTGTATAAACGATCCTTCTCCGGACCATACCTATTATGCGTGCACCTCGAGTCAACGGAGGCACTTTTGGAAGAACTGCATGAGGGAATTTGTGGAAGCCACACTGGGGGAAGATCACTAGCTCATAGGGCTCTGACTCAGGGATATTGGTGGCCCAATATGCAAAGGGAAGCTTAGGACTATTCAAGAAAGTGTGACCAATGCCAGAGGTTCGCTCCTAATATTTATCAGCCTGGAGGATTCCTCAACCCTCTCTCCAATCCTTGGCCCTTCGCTCAATGGGGATTGGACATAGTAGGGCCATTCCCGAGGGCTGTAGGAAATAAAAGGTGGCTAATCGTGGGAACCGACTACTTCACCAAGTGGGTCGAGGCCGAGCCCTTAGCAAATATTAGGGACGCCGATTCCAAGAAGTTTATTTGGAAGAACATCATCAATAGGTTCGGGGTACCACACACACTTATTTCGGACAATGGCGTTCAATTTGATAGTAGAGTTTTTAGGAAATATTGTAGTGAACTGGGTATCATAAATAGATACTCCACTCCAGCTTATCCTCAAGGAAATGGGCAAGCTGAGGCTGTTAACAAAGTCATAGTCAGTGGACTTAAGAAAAGGCTGGACGATGCGAAGGGCAGATGGGTAGAAGAACTACCATATGTTTTATGGACATATCGAACTACGCCGCGAAGATCCACTGGGGAAACGCCATTCTCTATGACTTATGGAGTCGAGGCAGTGATACCTTTAGAATCTGGTTTCCCCACGCTAAGGACGAGTTCTTTTAGTCCAGAAAACAAAAACGGCCTCTTGGAGAAAAGCCTGAATTTAGTTGAGGAACGGCGAGAGGCAGCTATGGTCCAAATGGCCTATTATCAGCAGAAGCTTAAACGAGGGTATAATACCCATGTGAAGCTAAGGCCACTTGAGCCTGGGGATCTGGTGCTGAGAAAAGTTGTGGGTACTGCTAGGAACCCAGCTTGGGGTAAGCTGGGACCAAACTGGGAAGGACCTTATCGCATTGTTTCTGTAGCAGGCATAGGGTCGTATCGACTAGCTGATCTAGATGAAAAAGTTGTACAACGCCCATGGAATGTAAACAACCTTCAAAGGTATTATTATTAATAAAAGGTACTTTTGTCGTTTGTAGTTTAGATTATGAATGTATATGGGTTTATAAATTACCACTCTCTAAATATCAAACAGAAACTTGGTTAAGTATGGTCCTCAGACCACATACCTTGTGGAAATTGATATATTACTAAGTGTCAAACAGAAACTTGGTAATACATGGTCCTCGGACCACATACCTTGTGTAAATTGATATCTTATCATTTGTTAAACAGAACCTTAGTTATGCCGGGTCTTCAAACCTTCTACTTTGGAGAAATTAACATCTTAAATTACTATTACTAAATATCAAATAGAAACTTGGTTAAGTATGGTCCTCAGACCACATACCTTGTGAAAATTGATATATTCCTAAGTGTCAAACAGAAACCTGGTAATGCATGGTCCTCGGACCACATACCTTGTGGAAATTGATGTATTACTAAATATCAAACAGAAACTTGGTTAAATATGGTTCTCAGACCACATACCTTGTGGAAATTGATATATTACTAAGTGTCAAACAGAAACTTAGTAATGCATGGTCCTCGGACCACATACCTTGTGGAAATTAATATCTTATCATTTGTTAAACAGAACCATAGTTAAATAGAATCTT